>NW_020954546.1:5527987-5866884 GCF_900497805.2 Vombatus ursinus | reverse complement strand
CACACACACACACACACACACACACACACACCCCCACCCTCGTCTTCATTACTCATACTTCTCTAAATTTTTGCATTGTTCCTCCATACACATCCATTTCCACGTCACTGAAGAAGTGGTGAAGGCAGGGTGGGGTGGGAGAAGGTAAAGAGAGAAGTGTAGTTTGACCTCAGAGCGTCAGAGTGGAAAAAAATTTGGGGAAATTGATCTTTAAATGAGTGAGGGAAGTGAAAATTTGGGAGGAATAAAATGACCTCCCTTCTTTTCACCCCTCCTATAGCACTTCGTGGTCCTGGGGGCAAGTCCATCATTAATGGGAACTGGGCTGTTGACCCCCCTGGGACCTATACTGCTGGGGGCACTGTCTTCCAGTATACTCGGCCCCCCCGGGAGGAAGGGACAGGGGAGAGTCTGACAGCTGAAGGGCCCACGACACAGCCTGTGGATGTCTATGTAAGTAGGTGGTAAAGGAGGCCAACAATCTCGAGAGAAGCGATGAGATGAAGGGTGTTTTTGTATCTGGGGAAGAAGTGAAGCAGAATCCCTCTAATCCCTGCTCTCCCCTAGAAACAGTCACCTTCTCTTTTACTCCCCCAGATGATCTTTCAAGAGGAAAATCCTGGTGTCTCCTACCAATACCTCATCTCTTCACCTTCTCTGAACCTTGGA
Source organism: Vombatus ursinus (assembly GCF_900497805.2). Classification (NCBI taxonomy): domain Eukaryota; kingdom Metazoa; phylum Chordata; class Mammalia; order Diprotodontia; family Vombatidae; genus Vombatus; species Vombatus ursinus. The sequence continues at coordinate 5,866,215 of NW_020954546.1, read as the reverse complement.
GACCCTACCCTAGAACCTCCTATTCCCCAACACCTGTCTGGTGATGGTGTGAAGCCCTGGGGAGAAGAAAGTAATAGATGGGGGAGGAGGCAGACAGGAGAGATTTTACGGCAGCCAGGAGAACGACCAGATCATAATGTGCCTACTCAGTTCCTCCCCGAGGGTCTAAAATTGGAGCCCCCAGCCCCTCCCCGATCAGCTCGGACCCCAGGCACTCTGCAGCGTCAGGTACGGATTCCTCCTCTGCCTGCCCCACCCCACCCCAGGCCTCCCCTGGCATCCTCAGCGGGATACTGGAAACGAATGGGATATTCAGAGTGCTCAGCGTCCTGTGGAAAAGGTGAGACCTCTGTCCCACAATCTAAACCTCAGCTCCTGATTCCTCAGCCTTAGCACCCTCTCCCTTGCTTTACCAACCCTGAAACCCACTATAGGTCTTCAACCCAGCCCCTTCTGATGCTCTTTCTTTTTTATTTTTTTTTAGATTTTTTTTAAACTTTATTAATTTATTTTGATTTATCAACAATCACTTCCATAAGCTTTTGAGTTTTCAATTTTCCTCCCCCTCCCTTCCCACCTCCCTCCCCAAGACAGCATGCAATCTGATATAGGCTATACATATTCATTGCTATTAAACATATTTTCACATTAGTGATGTTGCAAGTAAGAATTAAAACCAATAGGAGGAACCACCAGAAAGAGGAAACAAAACACAACAGAAGAAAAAAAATAACAAATAGTATGCTTCAACCTGATGCTCTTTTCTTAAACTCACTGAGCCAGACATTGTTACGTCCCGGAAACCCAATCCATAGGATTCTAGCAAAACTATTCTGACCTTAATGTGTCAGGCTAGAAGCCTCTCTAGTCCCCTTTCCTCGTTCCTTCTTCAGGTGTCTGGCGCCCAGTTTTCCGCTGTGTGTCCCGTGATTCTGGAGAGGAAATGGATGAAGAAAGCTGTGTCCTAGGTGCCCGGCCACCCACCCCACCAGAGCCATGTCACGGCCCTCCGTGTCCCCCTTAGTGAGTACGGATGGCCCAGACGGTCTCTGGGGTACCTACTACAACGTCTTCTGACCTCACCTGGACTCTTCGTGGGTCAGGGGTTCCCCAGGCAGGAAGAGAAGAGACAGGATTCTTGGTGCTACATAGAGGGGGAAGAGGAAACATGAGCTGAGTCCTTTCCTGAGTCCCCTTCAACAAAGAGCAAAATGATACCAAGACTCCACATTCCTACCATGTCTCGGAGTCAGAACTCCCTCATCCCTGAGCATCCTCTGCTCCGCTGGTGTCTAACCCCCCCTCCCCCTCCCCCATGTCTTTGCCATTCCTGTCCTACCCGTCTTCCCATGTCCATGTCCGTAGCTGGGAGGCAGGCGAATGGACCTCTTGTAGCCGCTCTTGTGGCCCAGGCACCCAGCACCGCCAACTCCGATGTCGGCAAGAGTTTGGTGGGGGCGGCTCCTCGGTGCCCCTGGAGCGCTGCAGCCATCTCCCTCGGCCCAATGTCACCCAGACCTGCCAGCTGAGGCTCTGTGGCCACTGGGAAGTGCGCTCTGCCTGGAGCCAGGTGAGCGGGAAAACAGGTGAGCAACAGGGATAGATAGAGGAGCGAATGGGGACAGACAGACTGTAGTGGGAAGCCAGGTAAATTGGAGGCTGGTAGGGAAGGCTAGCCTCAGAATCACGGATCTCTTCATTAATGATTTTCTCCATCTTTCCCAGTGCTCCGTTCGATGTGGCCGTGGTCAGCGGAGCCGGCAAGTGAGATGTGTGGGTAACCATGGGGATGAAGTAAGTGAACGGGAATGTGCTTCGGGGCCTCCAAGACCCCCCAGCAGAGAGGCTTGTAACATGGGGCCCTGTACCATCGCCTGGTTCCACAGTGACTGGAGCTCCAAGGTAGAGCCGCGAATCCTGAGGGCCCACCAAAATCCGAGGCTGCCCATACTGCTCTAAATCCAAGACCTTTTCAAACCTTTCCAAACCCAGGTCCCCCAGAAGGACCCTGACTCCAGGATTCCTCAGCAGCTTTTACTATGTGGCCCCATTAGACATTCCTCAATCTGTCCAAAATCAGGCCCTTCCTTACCTAACTTCTTTCTCTCTATTATTCTGCTATCCAGTCCCTTCTCACAGGACCTTGCCTTGTATCCCAACAGTGCTCAGCTGAGTGTGGGACGGGAATCCAGCGGCGCTCTGTGATCTGCCTGGGGAGTGGAGAGTCCCAAGGGGCTGGCGAAGAGGAGGAAGGGCTAGGGGGCAAAGGAAGAAGCTGCCCCACAGGGAGCCGCCCCCCTGATATGCGGGCCTGCAGCTTGGGGCCCTGTGAGCCGACTTGGCAGTGGTACACGGGGCCCTGGGGTGAGGTGAGCAGGGGGGAGTCTGGGAAATCGGGCTGCAAGATGGGAGTGGTGAACAATCTTGGGGTTGAAATAAGGGCATGCTCTCATCTTTTCGGGGTCCCAGTGTTCTGTAGAGTGCGGCTCTGGGACACAGCGCAGAGATGTGATCTGTGTGACCAAGCTGGGAACTGAATTCAATGTTACTTCTCCTGGTAACTGCACCCATCTGCCCAGGCCTCCTGCCCTGCAGCCTTGCAGGGGAGATGGCTGTCAAGACCGATGGTTCTCTACCCCCTGGAGCACCGTGAGTGCCCGGACCTCTTCCCCACCCCCATCAATCCTGCCTCTACCACTGTCTCCATTGGCCTTTATTTTCTTATGAGGAAGCAATAACACCCGCCACCCTACCCCGCATCTACTCTTCTCATTTCTTTGGCTCTCTGGGAAATCCCCAGCCCTTTGAATTCCCAAGATCTTCACGCCTCCTTCAATTTCATCATCTTTCCTCTCACTCCTCTTTGAGGAGGGAAAGGGTAAATCCCCTTCCTCCAGACTCTCCCTTCATAGTGTCCCCAGGGTTCTGTCTCTCTTCCTCCTTAGAGAGATGGGTGGGAAGCTGTGGGTTTTTGGGAGGAGTTGTGGGAGGAGAGGTCTTAATTGTTCTGTCTCTCTCCCATATCCCTTGCTCCAGTGCTCAAGGACTTGTCTGGGGGGTGTCCAAATGAGGGAGGTCCAGTGTCTGAGTGCCAACCAGACTCTCAGCACTCGATGCCCCCTTAACCTTCGGCCTTCTAGGAAAAGACCATGTAACAATCAGCCCTGTACTCAGCACCCAGGTAAGCCAGAAGGGGGGTGGGGGGGCGGACAAAGGGAGGGAGGCGGATGGACCTGAGAGAAGAAAAAGACAGGAGAGGAAGAACAAGAAAGAGGGGAAAGCAATGCATTTAGAGAGGGGAGCCAAAATCAATAAATCACCATTGAGGAATGGACAGCATCACAGTGACCTCATCAGAACCACTACCTATCCCTCTGTTCCCCAGATGACCATTGCCAAGACAACTCCCCACACTGCCCCCTCGTGGTCCAGGCTCGCCTCTGCGTCTACCCCTACTACACAGCCACCTGCTGTCGTTCCTGTGCCCATGTCCAGGACAGGGCACCCCCAGAACCTGCCTGAGAGGGGACTGAAGTGAGCCTTACAGTTATTCTCCCCCCCCCAGCATCAGCTGCCCCATGGACTCTGTCCCCTTCCTGCCCTTGACCTGCCTCATGGGACACTCAGAGAAATACCAGCACCTTCTATATTTATCCTGGGAGGAGTCTGGGAAATGCAGAGTGACAGGTTGTGGGGAGATGGCTGTGACAATGTGTGAGGTGGTGTCCATGTACCTGTGTGATTGTATGTATATATGTCATTATACATGTCTGTGTCCCTGCGTGCTACTGCTGGTGGGACCATGTGACTTCCTGCTAACTAGTGCCCCTGGCCAAAACAGACTGGGATATATGAAGTGCCTTCTCCCATCCCCCACCTCTTCCTACTGGGAGAAACCAAGACAAAAATTCATGCTGGCCCTTTGAATGTTCCCCTGCCAGCCCTGTTCCTTAAATCAAACTTACCTTACCATGCTACATTTTTCCATGCCCTGAATCACACCTTCAGCCCTCCACCTTTACCCCCAGCACCCATTCCCTCTACTCTGTACCCCTTAACTTCCTGGGAACAAATGACGTTTGTTGTTCTCCTTTCCACCACCTTCATCGCCTACCAACCCAGAGAAGGGACCAGTTTAGCCAGGGCTGTAGAGACATGGAAGAGGGAAGTTCGTGCTACATATTAGGATGCAGTAACCCCTGGGCCCCCCTCCCCAGGATGGTTCCCACCCCAGAACTAATTTATTTTTTATTAAAGACGACTGTGATAAATAAGAAACAGGCTTCTCATTGTCCTCGTGGGAACCCAGTCATCCGGGGCTCCCAGCCAGGGTGAAGTCAGGATGGATGGAGGGTGGGGAAGGGAGCAGCTGCCTGGAGAGGGTTGAAGGCTGGGTAGCTAGGAGGGTGGACCAAAATACCTGGCTGACATACCAGGCTTACTTTTGGCAATGGTAGGCTGGGAACAGAAACAGACCTCAGGCTCTGCAGTGTTTAATGTTTGGCCACTAGAGGTCGCCATTTCTCCCAGTTCTAAAATTGGAAGCTGGGGTTCCTGGGTCCTGGGCTCCCATGGAAAACACCAGGCCTGGCCTGTGGGGTTTTTCTGTAGTTTCCTGTAGGGCATTTAAAAAAAAAACACAAAACTACGCTTTCTCTATTCTCTTTCAGTCAGGTTTTCCTCTTCTCGGTATCTGCCCCTTCCTTCCTCCCTCCCTCTCCCCCCACCCCCAGTCCTCTCCCCCTCCCTCCAGGCTTTGTAACTTTCCTGAAACCTACGAAGCCCCATCCAGGCAGCTAAGACCTGAGCTGAAGGCTTAGTACCCTTCATACTTTGCTGAAATGGAATTGGGTGGAGAAAGGGCATGATATGGCTTGAGGGGACTTGGGGGAGGGACGGAGGGAGGGACAGAGGGAGGGGCCAGGCCCAGTTACTGTACTGGATGTCCTGCCAAAGGCACATTCCTCAGAGTTGTCTCACCACCCTCCCCCACCCCCTTCCTGCTCTCAAGGTAAATAGTTTGGGGGATGGGGAGAGAGCAGTTAGAGCTTAGCACGCACCCTGTCTCCCTACTCCTGTGAATCCAGGGATCTGGGACCCCAGTTCTTCTTGGGGCTGGGGAATGCTGCAACAAAACATGCTGTTAAAAAAAAGATGATGAGGCCCAGGGATAATGCTTCCCTTCCCTCCACTGAGCCATGTCTTTTTGGCCCGGCCTGCCCAGGGGTGGAATCTCTCATCCATATAGCCTAGAAACAATTTATTAAGTGCCTGTATGTTCAGCACAGTGCCAGGTATTGGGGGGAGGGGGGAACACAAGGCATAAGACATTGCCATTTGCTTGGCACGGAGGCGTGTCCTTCAACCTGACCCTCAGAAAGTCCCTCCGAGGGAGGACCGAGGCCTTTTCTGTGGGGGAAGTGCCTAAGGATTAGGTGTTTAGAAACTCCTAAGGAAGGTCAGAAGGAGCGAAAATGAAAACAGTTTTAGCCTGAGGTGGGGATGAAATGAAGCAAAAACTGGGTCTCTTCACCCCCGCCTAGGCACAAGAGGAGATACCTAACAGGTGGTGCCGAATACACAACAGACATCAGAGGAGAAATTTCTTAAAGGGAGAAAAAGTAAAGCAGAAAGAGTCCCAGATAAATGGGGGTGGGGGTGGAATTTGAGGGGAGGGGGACAATAATCCTGCGCAAGTACCAGAGTCAGCGACCAGAGGGCGGGGTAGAAGGGGCTTGAGGCCCCTCCCTGCCAATTCCTGGAAGAGCTGGGCTGGGCCGGCCTGGAGATCTGGCTCAGCTGACTTCCCTTGTGTGGGGGCCGCCCCATTCTGCTCTTTCTGAGGTTGTTGCTGGGCAGGTTTGGGAACCAATCATAAGTGGGGAAAGTAAGTGCAGCCCCTCTTAGTACTCCCCTTTGCTCCAGCTCGCCCCCCACCCCAGCTCACCCTGTACTGCTGGACTTTGCCTAGCTGGCCTTCTGGTGTGCTGGGGTGGTAAGAGGTTTGCCGAGCACACGCTCATACACACGTGCACACATCAGTTTTTCAGCCAAGATGCATACAAAGGTCTCTGGTCACTTACGGTCAACGTAGAGGTCGCCGCAGCTACATCAGACCTTGTTGGAAGGGGAAATGCAATTCTGTCTTAAGCAAGTGCCCTACTTCCTTTAGTTTCGGATGGGCCTGGGAGGGAGGGGTCATGGGAAGGGGTAGTCTGCGAAATAATGTGTCCAGACACCACATCCTTGACCTCTGATCCTCCTCTCCCCCAACCCTGAGAAAAAACCTGTGAGAGAGGAAGCCGAGCACCCCCTGGACAGGTGGAGTGGAGGTATCTAGGGTATCCAGGTATCTAGGGAAAGATCTGGAGAAAGCATCGAAACCTTCTTGGAATTCGTATGAAGGAATTTGCCAAGACAAATTCAGATGTATGGGTAGATGTTCAAAGATGATTTGTACATGTATACCGCTTGTTTTGTGCAGCTTTTCCGGTGTGTCTAGTAGGAAGGAGAGGCTGTCAGAGGGTGTGGGGGGTTGTGATTGAAGTATATGTAGATGTACAGGGGTGAGGCTGGAGGAACCCAGCTAGGCAAGGATTCCCGTCCCCCTCCCCCCAGATCTCCCTTCTTCCCCTGGGTAAACACCCAGCTGGGCAGGGGCCTTGGGGCTAAACTTAGCTTCTGGGGGAAACCCCTAGCCCCTGGGTGTCCCAAGAGAGCAGGTGCCCACAGCTGGAGGGGGGAGGAGTGAGCCACTCTCGAGGCCCCATCCAGGCCTGCCCTTCACCTCACTCAGATTTGACCTCTTCCCCAATCACCAGAAATAAAGCTACAACAAAAATGACTTCTAGGTACTAACCCAGCAACCCTTAAGTTTCAGCTCCCCACCAAGGAGGAGTCTTGAAGAGGACATACAGGGCTTGGGAGTTCTGGGCCTGCTTGAATCAGAAAGAAGATCAATATGGGTGGAAGACTGGAGGGTAGAATCAGAACCCAAGATATGAGTGGAGGCTCCATCCCCTCCCTTGCCCCAACCAGATCAACTTTCACTTCTCTTTCCCTCTTCCCACTAGTTCTACTAGTCACAGAGACTTCTCCATTTAGCAGCACTAGGAAGGGTAAACTCAGAGCAAACATGCTAGGGACCCTTTCTCTCTGCACCTCTAGGAGAAACTACCTGGATTAAAGGTGGGGGGGTTGCAGAGGAGCTCCTGCTTATGCCCCACTTGGGTACTGCTCTCTTTGTAAGGGGGGAGGAGCAGGCTGAAGAGTGAAGCGAATACACGACTGGAGTAAAGGGGGTGGGGGGTAGGGTGTGTGTCTGTCCTTGGCAGGTGGTGAGAAGCTTTTTTTTTTTTTTTAAATAAAACACCCTTTCCAGAGAGCATTTTCAGAAACTATAGAGCCCTTGGTAAAGCCCCTGAATCTGAATTTGTCAATGAGAGAAGTAGCTCAGGTTAAATTCGAAAACTACGTTCAGCACTAGTAAGCATCCTGCTTCCAAGCCTAACACCTCTTTAGCCTCAGAGGAGTGAGAAGACCCCAGGAGACAGAAGTCAGGGCAAGAATTTCCAATGAAGTCAGAGTGAGACCTGACACCATCTGCCCGCAGAAAGGATGAATTAGCACTCCAGAGCACTAGCAGGCGGAAGGGGCAGAAGGAAGGCTGTGTCTCTTTCCCCCCAGAAAATCTGCCTATACCGGAGAAAACCTCTCTTGACTAGTCTGGGGAGGCAGCCTCAGAAGATCGGGAAATGATGGGATGTCTGGAGGGTCTTCCCATGTCATAGGATTGGGAAACCCAGAGAGTCTGTACCTGCCAAGGCTCCACGCCAAACTATACAGGCCGGGCTGAGAGGTGGATTTCTGCTTTACATGGAAAGAGAGTTGGGGTAGGGGTCAGTTTCACACACACAGTGATGAGAGGCAATCCATGTCTCTGAGAAGCTCCTTCTAGTCTAAGCTAGTGGATATGATCAGGGAATGTTCCCAGGCCCACCACTTGTCTTATCAAAGAAGCTGTTATTTCCAGAGTTTCTGTGCAGATGGGAAGGTTTCAGTGATAATCTTCCCCTGACTTTAGCAATCCTCCTTCCTTCTTTTCATCTCTGGTTTCTTTCCAATCTGTTGTCTGCCACTCTTCTCACATAATGAACTGCCTTTTTTACTCTGAGATGGTTAGCTCTAGGGGTGGAAAACTGGTCAGAGGCTTAGAGCCAGGGAGCCCAGCCCCTTGCCAGTACCAGCTCTGCCTCTGTGACTCTGGTTGTTCTACAAAGGGGCTCCAGATGGCAGAGAATCTACAGAAAGAACACAGAGCCTTCTTTGGTCAAGATATTTTCCCATCTGGCTGAACTGATCTACCTGGCTATGAATGTCTTATTTGTCCCCACTCTGGTTATAGAAATGCTACCTGGGATCAGTTTTAGGCTGCTATTCAATTCAATACGTTAACATTAATTAAGCACTTACTATATACAAGGTGCTTTAGGCAAAAGTTAAGGATACAAAGATAAAATACAGACCTCAGTATTGAGGAATTTACAAACTAGGTGGGGGTAAGGACAAGATACACAAATAGCTGATAAAGGAATGTTGTGATAATAATGTGCAAAGGGGGAGTTAGGCAAAGTGCTATGAGAAATCTGAGGAGGGGAAGATCATTTTCACAGGAGGATGGTAAAAGGAGAGTAAGGAAGGCTTTACCGAGTAGGTGAAAAAGCAACCTCAGTTGTGCTTTGAAGGAAGGGAAAGGGCTTTGATGAATAGAGATGGTGTTAGCCAAAGGTATGGAGCTTTGAAAGGGCATGGGGACAATGGCCAAGTTTGGCTAGAGTAGTATCGAATAATGCTAGAAAGGCAAACACCTAGCTTTCATAGAGCCACGAATAACAAAATCAAGAGTTTATTATTTATTTAACCGACAGTAGGGAATCGCTGAGTTTTTTCATAAAGCAGTGCTATATGGAGTATGGTGGAGTAAAAAGATTACTTAGAGCAGCAGTGTTCAGAGTGAATCACACAGATGAGGAAATTAAACCCAAAGAAGTTATTACTTGTCCAACGTCACCTAAGTAGTAGGACAGCTGGAATTTGAACCCAGATCTCCAGATCAGTGTGCTTTCCAGCCGACCACACCTTCAGGTGGATCGGAAACGAATAGACCAGGGGGCCAGACCATCGAGGAGGCTGCTACGTTAGTCTACAAGAGAAAAGAGGAGGGCCTGCACTGTAGTGGTTTTGGAAATGGAGAGAGGGATAGATGTGAGAAAGACTGCAAGAATAAAATGTAAATTGTTGGGCTTGGCAAGAAAGGGAAGGAGATGAGGAAAGGGGAAGTGTGAAAGACAGTTTCTGAGGTTATGATCCTGAGTGGATGGCAGGGCCACCAATAAAAATATTGACTTTGGGGGTGAGGACAAGTTTTATAGGGAGTGTAAGTTCAGCCATAGAAAGATTGAGTTTGAATTCATGGAAGTACAGGTGGAGATATCTAGCAGAGAGCTGGAAAGAGGCATTTAGGGTGCTGGGGAAAGAGTTGGTGGTAAAGATGAAAATGGTAGTCATCGATCTGGAGGCAATACTGAACCCATTGGAATGGATGTGCAGGCCGAGGGAAAGAGATGAGAGAGAGAAAAGAAGACCAAGAATAGATACCCCCACATTTGGGGGATGATACCTACTTTAAAGAGTAGGAAGAGGATAAGGAGCCAGAGAAGGAATGGTCAGAGAGGTAGGAGAAGAACCATGAGAGTGCACTGTGACTTCTTTTATGAGACAAACATAATCCTGTTGCCTAAACCAGGAAAGGAAACCAAAGGAAGAACTAAAAACCAGTATCATTAATGTCTATTCAAAAATTTTCTAAATCCTGGCCAAAACAAAAAAAAAGACCCTGTTCAGTTATGTCTTACTCTTCACGACCTATGGACCATAGCACCCCAAAACTATCCATGGGGTTTTCTTGGCAAAGATTCTGGAATGGTTTGTCATTTCCTTCCGCAGTATATCAAGACAAAGAAAGATTAAGTGGCTTGGCCAGGGTCCCACAGCTAGTAAGTATATGAGGCTGGTCTTCAGGTCTCCCTGACTCCAGGCCTAGCACTCTATCCACTGAGACATTTAGCTGCCTCCCTACCCTACATCCCCCCCAAAAAAAAGACCCCTAGTAGTTATCTCAAAAATTATTCATTGTGATCAAGCTAGATTTATGCAGGGAGGCAAGGATGGTTCAACAATCAGAAATTATTAACAGAATTGTATTTAAAAACAAAAATTCCAATACCAATAATTATACCAATAGATGAAAAGTACCTGTGGGAGAAACCAAGGGGGGAGAGTATCAAGAAGTAATCTCACTGTCAAATGCTGAAGAGAGATCAAGGAGGATGAGGATGAAGACAGAAAGCAAGGTCAGTCAGTCATTTATTAAGCATTTATTAAGTTCTGACTCTGTACCAGGCTCTGTGCTAAAGGCTGGGGATAGAAAAAGAGGCAAAAGAAAGGCCCTGTCCTCAGGGAGCTCCCAATCTGATGGGGACATACAAATATGTACAAATAACATCTATGCAAGGATAAAGAGAAAACAACAGGGGAAAAATCCTAAAGTTAAGAGGGGTTGGGAAAGGCGTCATGTAGAAGGTGGGATTTTAATTGGGATTTGAAGAAAGTCAGGGAAGCCAGGAGGCAGAGATGAGGAGGAGGCACAATGCCTGGAGTCAAGAGATGGAGTATCTGATGGGAGGAACAACATGGAGCCCAGTGTGTCAGGGAGTAAGGTATAAGAAGACTAGAAAGGTTGGGCATGGGTAAGTTACGAAGGGCTTTGAATGCCAAACAGAGGATTTTGTAGCTGACGCTGGAACTGAGAAGGAACCTCTGGAGTTTATTGAGGGAGGGGGGCGGGGGGGGGGGGAAGGGGAGTGGTCAGACCTCTGCTTTAGGAGAACTACTTTAGTGGCTGAATGGAGGATGGACTGGAGTGGGGAGAGCAGGCAGATCTACCAGCAGAGTACTGAAACAGTCTAGAATGGTGGCAGTATCAGAGGAGAGAAGGGACATATTAGAGGGAGGCTGCAAAGATGCAATCCACAGGCCTCAGGGGGTAGTGAGAGATAGAGGGGAGCCAAGGATGACTCCAGGAGTCTGGAGGGCTAGGAGAATGGTAATGCCCTCTGAAGTAAGAGAGGAGGAAGGACTACATCCAGCATAAAGAGGAAATCATTAGCAGAGGCAAGGCACTAGAATGAAGAGCAGTTAGGAAAGGCTTCTTATAGAAGATGGGATTTTAGTTGGGACTCCAAAGTAAGCCAGTAGGCTAAAATGAGTGGAGAAAGCATTCCCAGCATGGGGGACAGCCAGAAAGAATGTCCAGAGCTGAGACATGGGAGTGCCCTGTTCCTAGAACAGCCAGGAGGCCAGTGTCACTAGATCAAAGAGTACATGTCAGGGAGTAAGGTGTAAGAAGACTGGAAAGGTAGGAGGGGCTAGGTTACCAAGGGCTTTGAATGCAAACAGAGCATTTTGTATTTGACCTTGGAGGCCATAGGAAGCCATTGAGTTTATTGGGTAGAGGGATGACACTGTTGGACCCGTGCTGGATTGGGGAGAGGCTGGAGGCAGGCTGTTAAAGGAGTCCAGGCATGAGGTGACAAGGGCCCGAATCAGAGAATGAAGAAGAATGAGTCTGAGAAAAGACCACTGGATTTGGCAATTTAGGAGATCACTGGTAACTTTGGAGAGACCAGTTTCAGTGGAATGATGAGGTCAGAAGCAAGATTGTAGAGGGTTAAGAAGAGAGTGAGAGGAAAGGAAGTGGTGTCACCCTATTGTGGACTGACCGAGGGTCTTGTTAAGTTTAGCCCCAAAGCACTTATTGACTGACTTATTGATTGTCCAAGATCTAGTTTATATACTTTCTATACTTCCTGCTATGTTATCGCTTGGTGTTATTGCTATCTCTGCAGAATTTATGCTTAGGAAAGTAACTGACCACCAAGGATGATACTTTAATAATGCCTTATTTATGTAGTATTTCTAATGTTTAAGTCACCTGCTTCATTTGATCTTCACAACTACCTTCTGAGGTAGGAAACTTATACATTATTATATTCATTGACAGATGAGAAAATCTAGGGTATGAGAAAAATCAAGTAGTATGAAACACCGAATTGGGAGATACAAGACTTGTAGCAACATGCCTGCTCTTCTATGTACTGAACTAGGCAAGTCACAATGTTTCTGAGCCTCAATTTCCTAATTGGCAAAATGAGGATAATAATATCTGCACCACCTACCTCATGGAGCAGCTAGGTGGCACAGTGGGTCTGGATCACTGGGTCTGGAGTCAGGAAGACGAGTTCAAATCCAGCCTCAGACACCTATTACCTGTGTCACCCTGGGCAAGTCACTTATCCCTGTTAGCCTCAGTTTCCTCATCTGTCAAATGATCTGGAGAAGGAAATGCAAACCAATCCAGTGTCTTTGCCAAGAAAACCCCAAATGGGGTCATGAAGAGTCAGACACTACTGAACAACACCTACCCCACAGGATTGTTGTAGAGGAAGTATTTTTGAAAGCATAAAGCACTAGATAAATGTGAGCTACTATTATTATTGGTTCTTTACTGTACTTTATTAATAATGGCTAGCATTTACAGAGCCCTTTAAGATCTGCAAAGCTTTTTACAAGCATTATTTTATTTTTATCTTTATAACCTGGTAGGTGCTATTTTTATCTTTGTTTTACAGATGAGGAATCTGAGGCTGAGAGAGCTTTAAGTGACTTGTCTAGCGTCACACAGCTAGTATCTGAGGTCAGATTTGAATTGGGGTCCTCTTGACTCCAGGCCCAGTGCCCAGTCTACTGTACAATTTAGCAATCCACCTCCATGGCCCCTTCCTGAGACAGTCAACAACATTTACCTCCCCTTGATGGTTTAAAGAGAACACCAAGGCTTTTATCCTGCTTCTAAACTGAAATCCACTGCTCCCTGAAGGCCTTTGGAGGGGGTAGGGGAGAGAGGAAGGGCCTCAGCTCTTCCTTTGTGGAAAAGAACTGACAGTTTCTTTTCTACTGTTCCTCCCAGCCCCCTTCCCTAGGAAAGCAGCTCTCTGCAAAACTAAAAGCTCATTTCAGACAAAAGTCATTTCAACACTATTTCCCTCTTCGTCTTCTTCTGTGGGTTTACTTGGCCTCCATCTCATCAGGGATTTCTGAGAAAAAATGAAACGTCACTTCCCACAGCTGTTCCTGCTGAGGCTGAGGCTGTTTGCTTCTCAAGAGCACGGCAAGCCTCCAAAACCTCACCAATCAGCCAAGAAGGCTCTCCTGCTGCCTACTGACTGGGCACCTTTCATCTGCTGCCTGCCCCACCTGAGCCATGAGACAGAACAGAAATCAACAAACAATGCTCAGAAGTAACAAAGCCTCGAACCCAACAGCTGTTCTTTCCCAGCTGCCCAGCTGTTTCTCTACTCTATACCAGGGAGGCTCGGGTTGAGAGAACAGTTATGGATGAGAGATTTGGAGCTGAAAGTCACCTTAGCATTCTCAGTCTCACCCCTCTCATTTTGCAGATAAGGAACCCAGAGCCCCTTGCCAGAGCTGCATGATTATAGCATATCATCCAGACTCACTGGCTACAATATAATGGGGTGGCGCATAAGCAATTTTTTAACATTAGTGGTCACTGAAACACACACTCCTCCTGTCACTTCCCAAGCCCAATTGAGATCTGTCTAACCTCCAGAAGGGCCCCAAATAAAACATGAGCAAAGACTTCATGACAGTTTAGGGGCTGCAAGATTCAGGAACGAGGTATATGTTAAGGAGATATGAGGCCTCTGTCCATAGGGGAACATGCCTTCCCACTCTGAGTGGGCCCAGGAGAGCCAGAACCATGAAACCTGTATCTTCAGAGACAGACACTAGAAAAAGACACTAGAGGCTGGGGAAATCTGAATACATTTGTACACTGAGGGAGAAGAAGAGGAAGGTCGAAGAAGTTACATATGTACTTTGTTCATGCTATGAGTGGACCAAATTATACAACAGAGCACGAGTTCAGTAAGGGTGGGAGCAGAGGGGGCAGAAGGAGCATGGAGGGTGATTATTTCAGAACAAAAACAACAACAACAACAACAAAAAAGGGAATCAGTCAGGAGTCTGGACCTAGATAAAACCCAACATTCTTTTTCCCTTGGCTGGGCTCTTGGCTCCTCTTATCCTGTACACCTTGTCCCAGGCAAGCTTTGACAAACACACATACATAACACATAGGGCCACGTGATGGGGTGGGTGGATAGGAAGGATGTTGGGGGGCGGGGAATACTGAAAGGAATGCAGCCCCAGCTAGCTGGGGGCCCTAGCTGGGCCCCTTGCCACTGCCGAGGATAGGAGCAGACACAGAAGCCAAAACAATGAGCTCATGGGCAAGAATGCAGCCAGTGGGGAGGTTTGGGCAGCCAGAGCAAACTGGTTTCTTGATGCAGGATGGGAATAGCAGGAGTTGAATCTCCCACAGAAACTTAGAAAGGGAAAGAGCAACCCTTCAGCGCCTCTAATGAGCTGTTTGATAACACTGAGAGATGGCTCTTCCCTGGATAGCTTAACCGTGAATGCAGGGAGTGAGCTGGAGGGTCACAATCTCCAATCAAAACTGTAGGTTAAAATTGGGCTTATTTTTCTCTTTGTGGGGATGCTGGGTGGGAGGAAGGCCGGAGAAAAGGAAAGATGGCTGGGGAGAGGTATATGTGGCCTAGTGAAGACTCCTACGTGTCAATTCAAGATGGTTCCATGCCCCCATAGTCTTATCCTAACTCTGCTCAATTCAGCCATTAAATCTGCAAGGCCAAAGAGAAAGCACCTTTTAAAAAAATTACTGCTTTCTAGACCCTTTCATTCCATGGCATACATTTTTAAACCACTAAATTTACCTAGGACTGGGTAGGGATGATAAAGGGATCAAGCTAGATGTTGTGCTCCTTCCCTTTTCAGATATTACCTCTGACTAGTATTCTCTCTTTTAACCCCTTTATTCCTTAACCTTTTAATTATTTGGGTATATTGTTGTATCCACCGGGGGAATATCCCTTAAGTCAAGTCAACAAGCATTTATTAAGCACCTACTACATGCCAAACAGGAGATAGAAAGGCAAAAACAGTCCCTGCCCTCAAGGAACTTACAGTCTAAAACAAAGAGGTACAAACAAGATATAAGAGGTAATATCAAAGGGAAGGTGCTAGCATTAAAGGGAAGTAGGAGAGGCTTCTTGCAGAGAATGAGATTTTAGTAGGGACTTGAAGGAAGCCAGAAAAGCCAGGAGGCAAAGGTGAGGAGGGAGAAGATTCTAGGCAAGGAGAACAGCTGGTGAAAAAGGACAGAATCAGGCAAGGAACAGCAAGGAAGCCAGTGTGGAGAGGAGTAAGGCGTAAGAAGAGGGTAGAGAATGGAGCAGGATACAAAGGGCTAAAAACCAAACAGAGGATTATATATTTGCTCCTAGAGGTAAAGGGAACTCAGTCCAGTTTATTTATTAGAGAGACATGGTTAGACCAGTTCTTTAAGAAGAATGCTCTGATAACTGAGTTGGATGATGGACTGGAACAAGGAAAGGCTGAGGCAGAAAACCAACAGCAGACTATTGGAATAGCCCGGGTGAGAGTTGATGAAAGTTTGTACCAGAGTGGTAGCAGCATCAAAGAGAGAAGGGGGCATATACAAGAGATATTATAAAGACAGATTATGAGACTTGACAACAAATTAGATACAAGGGATGAGAGTGAGTAGTCGAGAATAAGTTGAAAGTGAGTAGTTTGTGGACCTGAATGACTTGGAGACTAGGTACCCTGAACAGTAACAGGAAAGTTTGGAGGAAGGAAGGGTTTGGGAATGGGGAATATAATGAGTTCAGTTTTAGACACGTTGAGTTTCAGATATCTACTGGACATCCAATTTGGGATATCTAAAAGACAGCTGGAGATTCATGACTGGAGGTCAAGAGAGAGATTAGGGCTGGATAAAATAGATGTGAGAATCATCGGCATAGCGATGATAATTGAATCCATGGGAGGTGATGAAATCATGAAGGGAAATAGCAGAGAGGAAGAAAGGAAGAGGACCCAGGACAGAGCCCTGTGGGGGCACTAACCTCGTGGTTAGTGGTTGTGACCTGGTCAAGATCCAGCAAAGGAGACTGCGGAGAAATTAAATAGGTAAGAGGAGAACCAAGAGACAGTCGTGCCATAAAAACCTACTGGGAATTGAGCATCAAGAGGGCAAGGAACAGTATCAAAGGCTGTAGAGGTCAAAAAGGACGAACATTGAGAAAAAGACATCAGTCTCGGCAACTAAGAGATCACTTTGGACAGAGCAGTTTCAACTGAATGATGAGGTTGGAAATCCAAACTAAAGAGAATTAAGAAGAATTAAGAACTAAGAATTATTAAGCCTAAGTGAGAAGTGGAGGTGCTCATTGACCTTCCCAAAGAGTTTAGTCCTGAAAGGAGGAGAGACATAGGACCATAGCTAGTGAGGATTGGGTGAGACATGGGCATATTTGTAGGCAGTCAGGAAGCAGCTAGTAGACAGGGAGAGATGGAAGATTGGTGAGAAAGTGGGGATGACAGAGGGAGCAATCTACTGGAGGAGAAGTCATGATGGAATTGGGGTCATTTGTACATGCCTTGGCAAGGAAAAGGTCACCTCTTCAAGTGAGAGAGAAGGAGATAGTAGGGTAAGATGTCTGACTGATGTGGAATGAGGAAGGTGGGAAAAGATGGAGCTCTCAGCCAGCGGTCTCAATTTTTTCAGAGATATATGAAGCAAGGTTCTCAGCTGGGAAGGTGGGGGACGGGGTCCTGTGAGAGGTTTGTGGAGGAAAAGAATGCTGTGTTCTGAGTTAGATTGAATCCTGGCCACTTAATATTTTTGTGACCTTGGCTCATTTCATCTCTCTGGGTCTCAGTTTCCTCATTTGTAAAATGGGGGGATGGTATTAAATAACTTCTAAGGCAGAGATTCTTTTTTTAAAACATTTATTTTGATTTACCAACAATCACTTCCATATGCTGTTGAGTTTAAAATTTTTCTCCCCCTTCTTCCCCACCACCCTCCCCAAGATGGCGCACAATCTGATATAAGCTATACATATACATTCCTATTAAACATATTTTCACATTAGTGATGTTGTAAGTAAAAATTAGAACCAATAGGAGGAACCACCAGAAAGAGGAAACAAAACTCAACAGAACAGAGAAAAAAAATAGCAAATAGTATGCTTCGATCTGCATTCAAATTCCATAGCTCTTTCTTTGGATGTAGATAGCATTTTCCATCATGACGCCTTTGGAGATGTCTTAGATCCTTGTATTGCTGGGAAGGATTAAGTTTATCAATATTAGTCATCACACAACGTGGCTGTTATTGTGTACAACATTCTCTTGGTTCTGCTTACTTCACTCAGCATCAGACTACACCAGTCTTTCCAGGTTTTTCTGAAGTCAGCCTGTTCATCATTTCTTATAGCACAACAGTATTCCATTACATTCATATACCACAACTTGCTCAGCCATTCCCCAATTGATAGGCATCCTCCCAATTTCCAATTCTTTGCTGCCACAAAAAGCTGCTATGAATATTTTTGTGCATATGGGTAAAGCAGAGATTGTTAACTTGTAGGTCCATGGGTTTTTTTTTTAATGTTGATAACTATTTTAGTATAATTGGTTTCATGTGTAATCCTATGTTTATTTTCTGAATTAAAAATTCTGAAAAGGGAGCCATGAGCTTTACCAGACTGGCAAAGGGGTCCATGATATAAAAAGGGCTATGAAATTCTGCTCTAAGGTAATCTCTAGTTCTAAAATAATGAGCCTAAGTGATATATCTACAAAGCAGAATTGGCAGTGAATGCTGGTGGAGGTAGACAGACAAAGGGTTTCAGTTGACTCTAGTGGAGAGAAGCAAAGAACCTCAGAGTTGGAAGGCACTCTATGGGCTATCCATTCAATCTAAGCCCCATTCATAAATCATAAGATTTAGAGTTCAAAGGGAGATGATCTGATCCAGGCTCATTATTTTATAGATGAGGAAAATGAGCCACAGGAAGGTTAAATGACTTTCTCTAGGTCTCATAAATAGTAAGCAGGGGAGACAGGATTCAAATCCAAGTCCTTTGATTCCAAATCCCAAATTCTTTTCTCTGCACCACACTGATTCTATCCAATGATGTTGGTCTTTCCCTGAAGATCCTTCTGCAGCGACACTATCTGTTCCCTTTATGAGATCCCTTCTTAGCAGTTGTCTAGCCTCTGTTTGAATACCTTCTCTGCTAGGGAACTTACTTCCTCAAAAGGCAATTTATTCTATGTCTGATCTATATATTAGGAAATTCTCACTGTAGGATCTAAAATTCATTCCACACATTGATAAAAGAATTAAGTATTATCCCTTCCAGGAGAAATTCCCCCCGGGATAGGTGTTTTAGTGATGCGAGGACTCCTTCTGTCTGTGCATAACACAACAAATCCACACCTTGTCTTCCAATGGGATCCTAGCCTATGCCTTCCCATAATATATCCTCCAATAGGGTTCTACCCAATATGCTATATTGCCTCCTCTACAGCTTTCTTTCAAACATTTTGAACATAACAGCCCAATATGAGGGACAGGGTATTCATTTGTTATCACTTGCTCTTGAAATATGACTTGTCCACCTCCTTTCCCATCTCCTTACATGTCCTTGATATTATCTTTAAACCACTTCTTATGCAAAAGTTATCCCTGGTAATATGGGTGGTATGTCTCTATTGTACTTTGGGTCACTCACAATTTTGATTTTTTCAGACTGGTATTCAGTGAACCACAGCCATATGAAATCACTGGAAGAATATTAGTGTCGAAAGTATAGGGTTTTGTGTCATGGAGCTTAGGAATAATGAGAATGGTGCGTCATCCTTCAAATGCAATTCAGCCTGCTCTTCTCTTATTCGACTGTGGGCACAGATTACTGTCCATTTGTAGTGTCTGTCTATCGCATATGTACTGATGAACTAACTCAGTGAGGTTACCCATCTAACTTCATGTCAGAATCTGGACACTCTCCCTTTCCTTTTGCTCTTCCCAGCTTGGCATCAGACTTTATCACTCAAACTGCTCTTTCCAAAGCTTGCAATCATCTCTTAATTACTTAAGCTGATGGTCTTTTTTTTTTTTTTAAGCCTCATTCTTCTCATCTGCTGCATTTGACACTGCTGATCCCCCTCTCCTAATGAATACTTTCTCCTGGTTCTCCTCCTTCCTGACTATCTGCCCCTTCTCAGTCTTGTTTTCTGGTTCATCATCCAGGCCAAGTACCACTTAACTGTGAGTGAGTTCCCCAAGGCTCTGTCCTAGGCCCCCTATTTTTCTCCCTCTTGGTGACCTCATCAGCTCCCCTGGGGCTAATTATCATCTCCATACAACTGACTCACATATCTATATATCCAGCTCCAGTCTCTCCCCTGAACTTCAATCCTACATAACCAATTGGCTATTGGACATTTCACCTGGACATCCCAGAGACATCTCAAACTCAACATGCCTGAAACAGAACTTATTTTTCTTTTCCAAATCCACCTCTCTTCCAAACTTCCCTATTTCTGAAAAGGCACTGCCCTTCTTCCAGTCTCCCGGGTTTGTAACCTTGGCATTAACCCTGACTCTTCTCTCTCCCTCACCCTGTTTATCCAATCAATTGCTAACTCCTACCATTTCAACCTTTACAACATCTCATGCATCCAGCCCCTTCCATCTATCCACATAGCTACTCCCTTTGTCCGGGCACTCATTACCTGTCACCTGAATTACTACAGAGGTCTCCTAACTGATCTCCCTGACTCGAGTCTCTCCTCACTTTCAGTCCATGCTCTACAAAGTGAATTTTCTTAAATACAAATCTTACCATATCGCTCTCCTACTCAATAAGCTCAATTGGCTTCCTGTTGCCTCCTCTGTTTCAGTAGCATAGCTCTTCGAAACCATTCTCCAGTATATCCTTACAGCCTTATTGTATATCACTTCCTCCCAAACACTGTGCAAGCCAGCCAGACTGACCTTCTGTCTACATGCCTTTGTCCTGGCTGATTCTGAAGCCTGGGATGCCTACCTTTCTGCCTTCACCTTCACAAGGAAGCTCAAACACCACCTACAGTGGTGGTACAAAGCCTTTCCTGATTCTTTCAGCTGTCATCACTGTCCCTCTCATGCTACCCTGTATTTATTCATATTTATTTATATATACTTATAGTTGTGATTTATAAATTATACATACATACATATATACACATACATATATATACATACATATATATATATATATATATATACACACATATATATATAGTCTCCCCTGTGAAAATGTGAGCTATTTGCAAGTAAGGATTTGTTTCATTTATTATAATTATATCCCTACCATCCATGGCAACATCTGGCACAGAGCAGATGCTCAATAAATGGCTGCCTATTGATTGGACTGTCAGGCTATTTCCAATGGCTGTGGACACAGGACTTGATAAAATCCGTACGGATGCCTGGAGCACAAAGGAACTTTAGGGGAACGTTACCATCTTTAGGAAATCTCTTTTCCATCTGAACTCTGTGCGCAGGACAATTTTAGTGAGAGTGCACCGCCCTACGTTTCTGCCTTGCTTGATAGTGATAATCAAAAGACTGTTACGTGAAACTATCTCTGCAGTGGTGAAGGGAAGCTTGTAGGATCTTAACATATTAAATAAAGATTCATTTCTGCCTACTTGTACTGAGTGTAGCAGGAGGACTCGTCCTCAAGGAATTCACATTCTACCAAGGCAGGGGGAAAGGATACAGCATGTAAAGAGACAGTAAGTACAAAGTAATTTAAAGAGGAAGGTTATACTAACAGTAACTGGTGGAATCAGGAAAGGGATACTTAAGCTGGGCTCTGAAGGAATCTAGGGATTCTGAGAAGGGTGAGGAGGGAGTACCTTCTAGACACTGGAATTGGAGGCAGAAGATAGAGTATCATGTGCAGGTAACAGCCAATAGGCTAGTTTGATGGGAATGGAGTATGAAGGGGACTAAGTCTTACGATTAAGATTGGAAAAGTTTGCCGGGGTGTGGGGAGGGCAATCAGACTGTGGAGGGCTTTAAATGCCAGGCTGAGGATATTACATGTTACCTTAGAAGCAATAGGAAGTTTTATGAGTAGGGAGTGACATGGTCAGATCTGTATTTTAAGAATATCAGTTGGCCACTGTATGGCGGGTGGATTTGAGAAGGGAGAAACTGAAAGCAGGGATACCAGTTAGGGGTTATTGCAATATACTAGGTACGGGGTGATAAGCGCTTGAACTGGGGCAGAGTCCCTGTGTGACTAGAGAAACAGATGTGAGGTGTGGAGGAAGAATCAATATGACTTGGTAACTGATTGTATACGGGGGTGAGAGAGGGGCAAGTGTCAAAGATGACTCTTGAAGTTGCAGAGACTGGAAGGATGGCAGTGCCCTGGACAGAAATTGGAAAATAAAAGTAGAAACTTGGTTTTAGGGAGAAATGTTGAGTTCCATTTGGGACATGTTGAGTTTGAGACGCCTATGGCGCATCCAGGTGGAGGCGATGAACATGCAGTTGGTAATGTGGGACTGGAGTAAGGACAAAAATTAATGTGAGATATGTATATATAGATTTGGGAGTTATCTGCTCAATACCAATTGATCCCACAGGAGTTGATGAGATCACAGAGACTGCAGAGAAAGTACTCAAGAAGGACTCTCAGGGCATGTCCCCACTTAGTGGGCAGGTACAGGATGATGACTCAACAAAAGAGACTGAGAAGAGGAAGACCCAGACAGCAGAGACACTGAGGGCAAGGAAGGAAGAAAGTATTCATGGGAAGGGATTTCAGGCATCATTCAACAAATATTTATTAAATACCTACTGTGTGCTAGGTTACTATGGAAGCACCAAGGATCTAAAGACAAAAAAGGGGAAACAATCTGAGCCCTCCAGCTTACATTTTTATTGTGTGTGGGATACAGTATTTATACAATTAAGTAAATACAAAATATCATGAGGGGAGAAGAGGAAGAAAGCACTAACAACCCCATTTAGTGGGTGAAGGAGGTAATCTTAGGGGGCAGAAGAGCCCAGGCACTTAAAATACCCTCATGTAGATAGCCAACTACTCCAATTATTTCTAAGGTTTCCAATGAAGGTAAAAATTAATGAGGAGATCTGTCCTCCGGTTCTCTGACCTGTAGGAAAATCCTTCCACTGATTTACTTACAGGCTAAGGGAATAAAGGGTGGGGAGTGACAATAATGGCTGACATTTTTATTCTGTTGTGTTCAACTCTTTGTGACCCTGTCTGGGGTTTTCTTGGCAGATACTACAGCACTTTGCTATTTCCTTCTCCGGCTCATTTGACAAATGAGGAAACTGAGGCAAATAGGGTTAAGTGACTTGCCCAGGGTCACATAGCTAATAAATATCTGAGGCTACCTTTGACTCAGGTCTTCCTGACCACAGGCCCAGTGATCTTTCCACTGTGCCACCCAGCTGCCCAGTTCTGGGGGTACAAAGACAAAAATTAGTTCCTACCCTTATAAAACTTACCTTCTATCAGGGGGATGATGTGTATACACAACCCATACCCACACCCCCCAATCAATAAAGTACCTGCTATTTTCCAGGCACTGTGCCACCTAGCTATGACATTTACATATTTAAGGTTTACAAAGCCCTACATTTTATCCTTACAACAACCATGTGAGGTGAATACCACAGGAATTATTTACCCCTTCCATGGACCTATGATCCCAACCCTATGTATTCCCTTCAAAGTGTAGCTATCAAGGACACTGGTACTGGGTCTTCCCATAAATGTGTCACTGAAGATTCCCCCAGTGGACTGGGGACCTTTCAATATTCAGTGGGTAAGCAGTGCAATAATTCAGCACTACTTTCATTTTCCAGATGAGGCACCTGGAGCTCAGAGAGTTGTTTCAATCAGATCAAAATTTATAAAGTCTGTGGCACAGTGCCTGGCACAGAGTAGATTTATTCCCTCCCATCCTTCCCTGCAGAGATTTAGTGACTTGCTCACATCTCACTCAATTTGTAGGCGCCAGAGTGATGAGATTTGAATCCAGGTCTAACATTTTTATACCATATCACACTATCTCTAAATGGATAATTCTTTCTTCTCTATTCCCTAAGTGGGAACTATATTATTCCCAGGTATCCCTAGGTGAATTAAAAAGGCTGGATTTCCCCCCCAAAGAATGCAATGTCCTCCTCCCCCCATAATTGTTTGTGGAATTGAAGGCCATTCCTAAGCAGGAGGGTTCTGACTCTGGGGAACGTGACTCTGGGGAAAAAACAGGGTGAGGTACCCAAGAGCTGTTGGCAGCTATGCACAAAAAGAGAAAAACCAAAACTATGGGTAAAGTGCAGACTGCTGGGAAACACCAGCTAGGCCTTAACATTTCAGTGTCTATCCACACATGCAGGTTGGGTGTTTCTCTTCTACCTGCCTATCAAAGAGGGGGTCAGAGAACACTGACTTGCACTCAGTGGAGTTTCATAGGGAAGCCTTTTGGACCACACCCACCAAGGAGGTCTAAGGTTAGCCACCAGGAAGGCAGGAGAGCTCATTCACATGAGTGGCCATGGGAGTTAGTAAGTATGCAGACACACCATGCCTTAACACTGGACTGGTACTCATGCAGGTTCTTTAAATGGGAGTTTTCACCCTTGTCTTCTTCATTTGAGGCACTTTGTTGCCCTTTTTAGGCAGGACTTCTAAGTTGTTTCAGGATCCTTAAAATCCCAAATAACTTCTGTCTCTTTTGACCCAACTGAAGCATCTGACTTGATTTCTGTTCCAAACACACTCAGCCCAGGACTTTCCCAATTTGACTAGAAGGAAGAGGTGGGACCTCTCGTGTTCTTTTTGACCCAAGCTCTGGCTGTTGTTGTTTTGTTGCTATGCTGAATTAAGAGTTCAAACACTCAAAGTTTCTGCCCAGAGACTTCTCCACGGCAGCCCCGCCCACTCACTGGTGATCACAAGTGCGTCAATATAACTTTTTCTGGGGCAGTAGTTAGGCGAAGCTCAGTGTGCAAACACTGCCTTAACCTTCAACTCCCAACCCCCACCCTCCACATCCTGATCCGTCAGAAGTAATACTGTAACAATATCGAGTTGCTAAGGAAAGCTGAAGCTGGAGGTTTTTCAAACAAAGAAACTGAGGCTTTTGTAGAGTGAGTGTTCTGAGGACAAAGTCCTGAGTGTATCCACAAGCTATAATCACTGAGCAATACAGAAAAACACAACGACGACGCACCACCAAAAACCAACCTAGATAAGCACCGAGACTCATAGCTGATAATCTTGGGCTCCAAGAAGGGAGTGATACGTGTCAACCTACATGGTCTAATGTCTGTTATGTACGAAGCTGCTGACAAAGGCAGATTCTGCTCTGGGAAGGGCCAGGATGGTGGTGGGGAAGCAGACATTTCCAACGAAGGCTTGGCCTCTCACTGGGTTTTAAAGGCGGAGAATTCCGGTGTCTTTGATAGAGCAGGTTTTGGGGAAAAGAGAAATCATTTTAGGACATGTTTGCTATGCTAGTAGGACACCTAGGTGATGTCCAGAAGGCAGATAAAAACACTTCTGAGCTCAGGAGATGACTTCAGATGGCCCCCAGGCCAGTCTGAAATGTTTATGTATGTGTGTATAAGTGTGTAATAGAGATTACATGAATAAAAAAATTTAATACAGTTAAAAACTTTGTAATGAAGCAGTGGCTCTCTGGGAGGAGAAAGAGGCAGGGGGATTCAGAGGAAAATTTATGAATATACACACACAGACACACACACGTATGACTTGGGCAGTTTAAAAAAAAATTAAATCTTTTCTTTGTACTTACATTGCCTGATCTCCTCCTGAACCCCTGCCTCTCTCCTCCCAGAGAGCCATTGCTTCTAACAGTTTTTGAAATTTTTATTCTTGTTATTTCCACTTATCATACTCCAAAGAAAGTTGATGAGGGGAATAGGGAGGGGCCTACCTGATGGTCAAATTTTTGAAAGAAGAAATGCCGTAAGGAACTAAAAGGGGACGTGGGGGGAGTGAAGCCTGGTAATGGCTGATGAAGGCAAGCTTTTGAGTAGTGGTGATTGTTATCTCCTCCACAAAAGCTCCTAGGATTTGGGTAACTGAGTTTATCAGGCTTTTGCTCAATTCTGTGAATTTGTTAGGTGTTGACTGTTAAGACCCGTTGTCAGAGCAACAACTGCAGCGTCAGATTGCATAGTTCAGGTCCCAAATTAGACCAAGGCATAGGTGTTGTCCTCTCCACCTCCACCCCTTCCTTCCTTTGGAGCTTAACAAAAACAGCTCTTTGCAAGGAGGTAACAGTAAAAACTGTATTTTGTGATCATCTGCCAGGGATCTGAGAAATGAAGGGGCTTCAGAAGGGAAAACATTCATCTGATTTCTGACACAAAATTGCCTGGGTGGGGGAAGTTGGACTAGCCTTTTTTGCATGATTACTTTTTGATGCCCAGGGCTTAAAACCAATATGCAAAACCTGCATTTGCACATTTCCATGGTGATTCAGTCATTGCACTGAGGTAGCAGAAAATTAAAAAGCAAAATGAAGGGACCTCAAATAGTTTTACTCCCCCTTTGCAGAATGGGGGAAAAGCATTACAATCTCATCACAACCTAGCCACTAATCATAACTTCAGTAATTCTACCTCCTCGACCTCAAACGCCATACAACTGGCAAAGAGGAGAAACATTATTACTCTTTCAAGAGCTGCTAGGTAGCTTTGTAAGAGGGAGCCCTGGCCTGGAGTCAAAAAGACCTCAATGAAAATCCCTGCCTCAGATACTGGGCAAGTCAATACTCTTCTGCTTTTTTCCTCAAACGATAACAATGTTTAAGTATTGCAAACCTTAAACCATATCGGTGTTAGTTATTCTTGTATTTTACACCAATCATATGATTATAGACTTAAGTGCAAGAAGGAACCAAAGGTCTCTCATTTTACAGATGGTGAAAACAGGGCCCAAGGACTTTGCTCAAGGTCACAAGGGTAAAAAGAAGCATGCCGTGGCTTTGAGATTAGGGACTGACTCCACATCCAGTTCTCTGAAACAAAGGGTATTTCTACATATAAAAGTATCCTGAAAGACTCCTACATTGTAAGGGCTTGGGTTAACAATGTAATTACCTGAAAACAAAAATTATGAGCAGGTGTGTGTGTGAGGGAACAAGAGAGATCTATGAAAATCTTTTCATCTGCTCAGCTGTCTGACCTCTCTAAGGGGAAGGGAGGCAAAGGGGGCAGGGTACAAAGTCGAACCTCAGAAATGACCCACACACCTTGAATTTAAATAAAAGATTTATTACTCTTTTCTCAGAAAAAACAGGAAGTTAAGAAAACAAACTAGATTTTATAACCCATGTATTTTGCCGTTGGTCCTAACCCTCCCTGGCTCACCTCTTCAAGAGGAACATCAGGCAGGTGTACACTCCCCAGATACAGGATTTGCAGGGAAGCCTAGACCAGGGATTTCAACAGCTTTCCCTGAGTGAAGCAGAAGAAAACGATACATAGGGTTCCTCCGAACATCCTTTACACAACCACCCCCTTCCCTTTTCGTCTCAGGACTGGCCTCAATTATGTAAGAGTGGCCAGTCCTTTAATGCAATGCAATGCAATGCAATGAGGTTCTTTTCTTCTCCCTACACTTCCTCAGGAGCACCCCCCCCCTCTCCCCCCAAACCCTAACTCTTCCCACCCCCCACACCAGACAATTCTCTGATGTGAGGTTTTACTCTACCAATAGAATCCCTTCATAATGATCTGGGAATCAAGATCTTTATGACGAGCTCCACTATTGGTTTATTGGGTGAGTCACCCTTTTTGTGCCTTAATTTCCCCAGCTGTAAAATGGGGAAGTAGAATTTCCAAACCTGCCCCTTTTATAACGATTTTGAAGCTGTAAAAACTATATAAAGTGCTTTTAGTTCCTCTGATATGCATGACATAAATAAGTGGGATTATGATTAAGAACGAGAAACACAACTAGGAGGCAAACAGCTCCAGCATTAGGCCTCATGGCTTAGAGATGAGCAGGCAGGCCATTCTTCCCTTACATTCTTAGTCAAACTTGATTTATGCTGATTTTAGCTACACAAAGTCCACAGGCTAAAGGTCTAATTCAATGGCAACAATGTGGCAATTTTTCAGATTAAGCCAACTCCACAACCAAGTTATTTTTAAATGTGCCAGTAACTGTTATGCAGCTCGGTGAGGTTTAACACTTCTATACAAACCCAACTCACCGCTTTAAAAGGTTTCAGTGCCCCCAGTGAAAAACAATCCAGAAAGGTGACAAAGTGATTCAGCCATTCTCCATCTAAAGGACTTTGGAGACACACCCTCCCCCACCCAAAAGGCCACCTGTAGAAGAAACCACACAGCAAGACCTTCTCCCCCTTCTCTGAAAAGCCCAAACAGCAAAGGGACTTTGAAAGAAAAAAAAATCAATCAAAACACAGTTTTAGCAAAAGGGCACTAGCCCAAGACTTTCCCATCCCTACAGACATAGGCACCAAGTCCATTGTCTCTATCCAACTGAATACTGGGAGACAAGAAGGTTCACAACTTGAGAGGGGGCTTCAGGGACCATCTGAGGTCACATGAGTCTACAGGGCCACATCCTGAAAAGAGAAGGAAGAGTAACAGGGATTGGTCCCATAGTTAATTATAGAAGGGCTGGAGCTAGAGGAAACAAATGTTTGAAAAGAAAGGGTAATTTGGGAGAAAAATGGAAAGCAAGTCTGCTATTCAGACAGAGGCCAAAGCTGAGTGTCTTTGTCCAAGAGTCTGGGAATCATTGCCATAGTAAATTCTTAACAATATATAAACATTTGTTTTATTGACAGTCTAGGCCTTAGCCTGTATTTGACAAGCAAGCCTAATAATAGCACCATGGTTAGATTCATCTTTCTTTACATTTACTTGCAGTTTATTAGAGCAAACAAGGTCAGGTTTGCTTCATGTGGATGACGTCCTATACAAAATCTGCTACAGAAATTTAAGTGAAAAGTGCGAGGAAGTTTTGGAAAATAAAACTATGCCCATAAACTAAACTGTATTAGTAACATGAAGAGTCAGATGGCAGCGACTCAAAAATGGAGAACTCAAACTGAATGTATGTGCACGATGGCATTATCACGAAAGCCATTATTTGTTTAAAAAACAAAACAAAACAACAAACCACAATGCAAGTTCTAAAAATTACTTTGGCTCAATTATTAAGCGGCACGATTCAATCTTTTCATGTACTACACTTTTTCTCCCCCATCCCAGGTCCATTTAAAGAATAAGCCCTATCCACAAGGAAAATAACACAAAGGTAGTTTTAAAAACTGATTCATAACTGTGTAGCCTTTGAATACATCACAAGTTGGTTTTGAATACCAAAAATATTTGACTAGTTAAGATCAGAAATGTTACACAGAAGACAAGGTAGGGTTCTAAATCACCTGGCTAAACAAATTACAAATTTTAGAAGGTATGAGAAAGAACCCTAAACACAGAATCTCTCCTTACATCATTTCAAGGAAATAAATTTCTGTAAAAATATATACAAATTTTTACAGATATAAACACATTTACAAGGTTTTTTTTGTTCTTTTTTTTTGGGGGGGGAAGGTTCTAAAAAGTTTGTCTATACAACAGTTAATTAATATATTGTAACTCATCCATAAGTATCACCAGAGTAATAAACTCACTCAACACCAAGCCAAAAAAACAAAAACAAAAAAAAGAAAAAAAAGAGAGATTGAGAGAACAGGTAGGTATACCTGGGTACACTTGGAATTTGCCTCCCACCTCGAGCCACACCACTTTCACTGTGATACTTTAAAAGAAGATTCCGGTCATAGTCATGGAAGGGAGAACTTAGGGCCATGGCATTGTTAGTGCTTTTTAAATCCTGTAAAACTACTGAATTCAAGGGAGATTTCTCAAACAGTTCTATGACTAGGAAGCCTAAGGATCACTGTTATTTGTTAAAGAAGAAAGTTCTCTCAACCCTATCACTAAATCTCTTCCTGGTCTTCCCCCAAGATCTGCCTGTTGCTGAGACAGACAATTTTGCTTCTTTCAGATGGCTGTTCTTCTGGGAAGCAGGGTGCATTTTCCACTAGTATTTATTCTTATCCAAGTCCCCTTCTGCCTCTACCAAGAGGTAGAATACCACTTCCTTTTCCTGCTAGTACTCAGTGCTCTAGAAGGATTCGTGGATGTTCTAGCCTGGGTAGCTTGATGTCCAGCTTCATAAATACTTCTAATTTCACAGCAGAAGTGTGCAGTTTTGGTGCCTGGAGTTGGTTACAAGTCATTTATTGCACTTACAAGGCTATCTTATTAGATATGCCAAACCAGCTCCT
The DNA here is from genome assembly GCF_900497805.2 of Vombatus ursinus. Classification (NCBI taxonomy): domain Eukaryota; kingdom Metazoa; phylum Chordata; class Mammalia; order Diprotodontia; family Vombatidae; genus Vombatus; species Vombatus ursinus. The sequence continues at coordinate 5,836,719 of NW_020954546.1, read as the reverse complement.
ACTCCAGCAACACCGGCAAAGGCGAGCAGCACATTTCTGATGCCACCTTCTAGGTCCTCTACATGAAAGAATTCCACAAACCCCTCCTAGAAAAGAGAAAGGGAAAACAAAAAACAAATTTTGAAGTGGACTCTCACTGGCTCAGACCATGATTCGCCAAGAGGATGAACATGACAGTGAAAGAGCCTCATCAGTTAGGCTCCTATCTAAGAAATCAACATTCTACACCTAGGAGAGTGCCTGAGACTGCAAGGGGGCAGTTACCATCCCCACCTCCCCTTCCCTTTCCTCCAATTCTGCAGTGACCCTTGGCTTCAGACTTACCCAGCCCTTTTGCTTGATCAGCCAGTCCCTTTTTGTCTTGACCAGTACATCTGTTAGGCTTTCTGCTAGTGGGTCTATGCAACTTTCCTGGTTTATGCTCTTTAAGTGCTTTGCCACAAAGGCACCAAAAGAAATGAGAGTCACAATCCGGCCCCAATTCGTTACTCCATCACTGAACACACAAGTTACCACTCGAGACACAGCTTTAATATCCTCTTCATTCTTGATGTCCAGCTTCCGAAGCATGCCTAAAAGAAAAAGGGAGGGTCACCGACTTGCATCACTTCTGCCTCTAACAGCACTCACTGTCTTCTTTTGTATCCCCTGCACTTAGCACAGTGCCTGGCACAGAGTAGGTGCTTCCTGAATGTTTACTGATTGATGGACTTTTATCTTTCTCTAAGCTCCTCGAGGGGAAGGGCTGTCTTTGGCTTCTTTTTGTCTCCCCAGGGCTTGGCACAGTGCCTGGCACATAGTAGGCGCTTAATAAATGCTTATTGATTGACAGCCTCCCTCCACTTCCCAGGGACCTTCTTCGGCCAGAATCCGTCTGGGCCCAATACGAGGCCTACCCCTCCATCCTTCCCCCCACGATGGGCTTCCCACCCGTTCGGGGCACTCCTCGGCAGAGTCGCCATGTCGGCGAGCACAGAGCGGCTGCGCATGCACAAAGGTGGGCCTCGGCCCCGGCGGGGGGTGGGAGCGAGCGAGGCCACCCACCTTGGAAAGCCGTCTCGTGGTTGCGCTGGACGCCGTCCGCCACGCGCCGCAGGGTCTCCAGAGCCTTCCCGCTACGCAGGGGCTTGGCGTCCTTGGTGCCGGCCGCCTGCTCGCGCAGGTACCAGGTGATCAGCTCCAGGGACTGCTCGTACAGCTCGTCTTCCTCCTCCTCGACGGAGGGCGGCGTCGAGGGCAGCGAGCCGTGGGCGCTGCTCGAGGTGTCCCCGCCCTCTCGGGCCAAGGGCAGGGCCAGCAGCGACCGGCGGGCGGGCCGCTTCCCGGGGGGCTCGGGCTCGTAGCCGTCCAGCTCGTCCTCGGGGGACGTGACGGCGTCCGCGGCCCCGGCGGCGGGCAAGGAGAAGCGGCAGCTCCGCGAGAAGAACAACGGTCCCGGTGTGGTGGCGGTGACGTCGGGAACCTCCGCGCCAATGAGCGCGGTCCGCGGGGGCCCCCGGACGCCCGGCACCAGGTCCGGGAGACTCGCGCCACCGCTTCCGCTAATTAACTCCCCGGCCGCCGCCGCCGCCGCAGACGTCGTCGTCGTCCCCGCTTCCACTTCCCCGCCGTCGCGCCGCGGCGCCGAACTCTCCACGGTCGTTCCTTTGCCAGGAACCAGCAGGGGCGAGCCGGATGAAGGAGCGCTAGCCCCTCCACAGTAGAGGTTGAGGCCGATGACGGCGTTCTTCTTAAAAGGGCCTAACATCTTCACCAGCTGCCGCTGCGGTCGGAAAGTCCGGGAAGCACAGAGACGCGCGCTCCGAGGAAGCGGAAGTGAGGAGTGGGAGCGGCGTCTGCGGATCACAGTTATATCAAGCGTCACCAATGCGTCAGCGTGTGGCGGGAGGGAGCGGAAGGGGAGGAGAGCCGCGAGGGGGCGGGGTTCCCGCGGCGAAGGCCAGACACGCAGGGCACGTCGGAGGCGGCTCCAGGCGCTCGGAGGAGCGAAGATTGGTCTCTCGCTTCTGAGCCCCGCCTCGGTCGCGGGGCATGAATTAGGAGGGTCGGAACCTGGCTGTCCGCACGTCGGGCCCGGTTATGTAATCGGTTACCACAGAAATTCCGAGGTGTCTTTGTTTTCTGGCTCATTTTACGGGATTTTTCCGACAGCAAACAGGTCCCCAGGCTACCCCCCACCCCCGCTGTCTGGAGCCCACCCGCCACGTGATCCGGCCTCTCCCCTCTTGGGCCTCAGCTTACCCACTGCCAAGGCGGCTTTCAAAGTCCGGGGTCTGGATTAGTCGTGGATGGGGATGCGGATGAGGATTCGGAGACTGGAGACGTGGAAGGACTCGCGGGGTCCCTCAGTGGGCTCATGATCCAGAGAGTGGGTCCAGGCTTTAAAACCTTAGGCGAGAGCCCCTGCACTCCTGGGAAGAAGATTGCCTCAACTGAAAGGAAATTAATACTTGGGGGCCAGATGTCTTCGACCGAGGCCTTTCTGGATTTCACGAGGCTGGGATAGCTTTTGAAAACCCATCTCCATGCAACGATCCAGCATCAGATCTGGACTTAAGTAGTTCAATAGACATCTAATCTAGTCCATGAACCCGGGTATCTGAGTTCAAATCCTGCCTCTGATGCTTACTACCTCAATGACCTAGATCGAGTCACTTAACCTCAGTTTTTACCCAAAATTAGGCAGTTGGACTAGATGACCTCTAATGTCCTTTCTAGTTCAATGATCCCGTGTTCACTTCTGAAAAATAATAAATACCAAATTATTTTAATAGCTATTGCTTTATATTGTGGTTTGAGGTGTGGTAATACTTGCTAGTCTCCCCTTATTCCTATTTTTTCCCCATTATTTCCTTTGAAATTTTTTACTTTTTGTTCTTCTAAATGAATTTTATTATTGTTCTGTCTAGTTCTTTAAAGCAACTTCTGAGTAGTTTGAGTGGTATAGCAGCAAATCTATAAATTAATTTAGGCATTGTCATTTTTATTATCTTAGCATGGACCAACCATTAATATTGAATCTTTGCACTTAAATCATTTATTTCTATGAAAACTGTTTTGTAGTTGCATTTATATAAGCCATGAACATGTTAGTTTAAGTTTGTAGATTGATTCTCAGCTGTCTACTTTATGCATTTTGTAGTTATTTTAAATGGAATTTCTTTTTCTATTTTTTTGTCAGTATCGTATAGGAAAGCTAATAATTTTGAGGATTTATTTTGCCTTTTGCTGTTTTATTGCAATTATTAGTCACCTTGATTAGTTTCTTTGCTGATTCTCTGGTGTTTTCTTTTTAAAATATATTTTCCTGATGTCTTTTCTTGCTGACATTTCCCCCTGCATCCCCTCCTTCCCTCGGTTAAGTATCCCTCATAAAAATAATTTTTAAAAAGTTGAAAGAGAAAAAAGTCCAGCAAAACCAATTAAACATAAATTGGACAATTACATGTAGGATACTATATCCACAGATCCTCCTTTTCAAAAGAGGAAGGGTATATCAGTCAGTAAAGCATTATTAAGGACCTACAGTGTGTAGAGCACTGAGGATACAAAGAAAGGTAAAAGATAGTTCCTACTCATCAGGGGCTCACTATCCAGTGGGAGGAGACAAGATGAAAAAAACTATGTTGTGTTGTTGCTGGGTCTCCATGACCCCATGGAGCATAGCACACTTGCCAGGTCCTTTTATTCTCCACTATAGTCTGTCCAAGATCATGTTGTTTCCATGACACTATCCATCTCTTGTATTCAGTCTTTTCCAATATCATGGCCTTTACCAATGGGTCCCAACTTCTCATTATCTACCCAAAATATCTCATTTTCTTTCTTTCCTTACCTCTTCTTATAATTACTGTGCCTAATTGTATATCATCAGATAATGTCCCTACATGGATGGAGGGAGCTAAGTGGCTCAATGGATAGAGAGTTGGGCCTGGAATCAGGAAGACAAGTTCAAATCTAGCTTCAGCAGCTTACTAGCTGTGTGACCCTGGGCAGGTCATTTAACTCTGTTTGCATCAGTTTCCTCATCTGTCAAATGAGCTGTAAAAGGAAATAGCAAACCACTCCAGTGTCTTTGCCAAGAAAACCCCAAATATGTCAGGGAGAGTCGGATGTAATTGAACTACAACAACAAATCAGGACTTTAGAAAACCTTTGTTGAGAAGAATTTTTGTAGCATAGGTATTAATTATTCTATTTATTATATGTATTTATATTATTATTTGGGGATACAAAGGGAATACAGAGGTAGATAGAATATGTCCTTCTGTCCCCTTGTCCTCTGGATAGGAAGCTCCTTCCCCTGTAGTGGGAGGTGATCTCAAATATAATATTATATAATATATATTATATATGTGTATAATAGAATTCACTTGTAAATCCATATAGACCAAGATTTTTTTTCTTTGATTTAGTTAAGATGGCTATTTATTGTTTTGTCAAATTGTATAATTATCTATTTCCTTTAAATATTTATTTTTGCTAACATTTTGTATAAGTCTTGATAATTCTCATTATTTTCTCTATTCATTGTGACTTTTTGATCTTCATAATGTGATTTTCCTTTCTCCTTTAAAAAAAGTCAAGTTAGCTAATGGCTTGTTGATTTTATTATTCTTTTTAAAAACTCTTTGTTTTGCCCATTAATCAGTTTATCTATTCTATAATTTAAATGTTTATTCTTTTGTGTTTGTTTTGGGATTGTTAGATTTTGTATTTTTTAAAAATTGCTAAGCTCATGACCTGTTTTAGTTTGTTTTCAAATATGTTTTCAAAGATAGAATTTTTCCTCTGAGGACTAGTTTAGCTGCATCCTATCAGTTTTGATATGTTGACTCATTATTTTCTTTATCTATTATTTCTGTTGTTTGTCCTTTGACATTTATTATCCTGGATATCATTACTTAGTTTCCTTATAAGTCTGTATTTTAATTATCAGTTATTTTTTATTGCTTTGTGATTTGTAAAGGGCATTTGCCTTTTTAAATTTATTTCTTTGTGTCCTAGAACATGATGAATTCTTAAGGTACTGTATGATGTTGAGACTATGCTTATAGTATATTCACAGTCAGAATTCTCTAATATTCTCAGTCAGAACTTGTCATAGAAATTTAATTTCCAATATACAGTTTTCCCAACATTCTGTTTAGCTGTTTTCCTTTTTAATCTTTCAGTTAAATGTATTTGTCTGTGAAAGAGGACTGTTAGAGTTTCCTATATTTATCATGTTATTATCAATGTTGTAGTTTCTTAAGTTTTTTTTTTATTAACTTAGATCCATATCATTTGATGCATATTTAAAAGAATGATATTGTTTCATTGGCTATAATGCCTATAAGCATAATGAAGTTTCCTAGTTTGTTTCTCTTGACTTTGTCAATTTTTATTGTTTCCTTTTCTAAAATCTTGATTGCAACTAATGCTTTTGGGAATTGCCTGAAGCATAACTTTTATTCCGGCTTCTCATTTTTAATTTCTTTGTATCTTGTGCTTTAAATGTGTTTTTGATACAATAAATTGTTAGACTTTGTTTTCTTATTCATCCTGCCATTCCCTTTCATCTTAGTGGGGAATTTAATGCATTCATATATAGGATGGTAAAAGCTGTTAAATTTGTATTTTTTGTCTTCATTCCTTTATATCAATCCCCAACTCCCACCCCCCTTAAGTCATGGATTTGCCAGTTTTTCTATCCTCCTTCCTCTTTCCCCTCCCCATGACCTTATTAACCTGCCCTGGCCCAAAATCCTTGAGTTTAATTTCAGACTTTGGCTTTTTTTTTTTAACCTTTCCCCTCCCCAGTCCAGATAAGGTTAAAAAACAAACAAAACAAATCAAAACAGGCCTACTTTGCTCCAAGTATTCCCACTTTCTTAGTTTTAGTAATATTCCTTTTCTCAGAAGTGTTCATTCATCCCCTTTATTTCTTTTCCTTTCTTGTCTATTTAAGAATATTATTTCTCATTCAGGGGCTTTGTTCTTATAGGTTCTTTCTTTGTCTTCATACCAGGTCTGGCTTCTACAAGATGAAAGCCTTGCTCTCTTCTCTATCCTCCCATTCAGTTTTGGATATCACCCACACTTTTCCTCATTTCTCTCTTTTTAAGGGTTGTCTTCTGAGGCTCTTCCGTTCTAGACACAATCATTCACCAAAGAGGCAGTGTGGCCTGGAGGAAGATGCTGTATCTTGTATAGTTGAACATCTTTTTCTTCTCTGTGCCCTTTTGTTCACCACCTGCCCAACCCAACGCACATACTTCTATCTCCCTCTGAATCTATGTCCTTCTGTCGTGGCTGTGACCCCATGACCTCTTAGTATCTTGGGCAACACTCCCAGACTGTAAGCTGCTGAGTACCCTTTTCCATTGAAATTGTATTTGGACCTCTCATCCAGGGAAACTCTAGAAACTTCAGTATCTGACTTTTTTTGAAAATCTTCCCAGCTTATGTCCCAGTCTGAGGAAAGCCGGGAAACTTATGTATCTGGCCTGGTTTGCTTTCCAGAAAAGGTCCTTAGATTTATTTCCTACAAGCATTCATGCTAACAAAACAGAAAACGTATAAAAGATTTTCTTTATAGAACCAAAAAGTAGAAAGACTTCATTCTTGAGTTCATAAATAATAAAGAAAACTTCCATTTCCATGGGGTCCTCTTTAGTGCTTCAGACTTATACTTTTGCACTATGGAGCTTGGGTTAAGAGTTGATATCCTTGCTGGGTCATGGCAAAGTAAACTTCCATTTATTTACTGTTCAGCGACTTGTGAGTGCTTCATTTCATGGCAATACGGACCCTGAATTAAGAGAGTGCTGTTAGACCCCCCCATCTGACACCTTACCTCTCAATCTCTAAGTCTCTGGCAAAGATCATTCCATGTCATCTTGGGATCTGTGATAGGTATGAGTCACCTTCAGAGCAGGCCCCCTGCTAGTTTCCATAACTGGATTATAAGATCCTTGTATACCCTGCACTTGGCACAGTATCCTTATACAGTGTTTAGCATAGTTCCCAGCACAAAATTATCACTTATTAAATACTTGTTGACCAACAGAACTTAAATTGTGAAACTTGTTACATAGGAGATGAAAATATTTGTTATGTAGATGAAAATTTAAGCCTTCCCAAAAGGCTTAATTTATGATAGATCTGTGTTTCAGTACTTCAGTCTGATCTTATGAATGCAGTTAGACTTTCCCAGGTGTACAACCTGTATCTTATCCATATTTTGCCATCCTTTGAGACTCCTGTTCATGTCTTCTTGTGGTAGAAGCAAAGGTCTGTTCACCATGTTGGAAGCCTTTCTCCAGCCATCAACCTTTTATCTCTCCCCCTCAATACATAATCAGCCACCCTCATTTTTCAGTCATACAATTTCTGCATCTCTTATGCATGCAGATCTCTTGATGATATCCTGTACACTGATTATGTCCTCCCTGTATGTCTTTGTTTCCCTTTGGGTCAACTGCAATTTTGATATTTTAAGAATTTTGGGATTCCACGTTTCTAAGCTGTACAGTATCATCAGAAGAATATGTGCTAAAAAGATAGGTTTGCATGTTAGAGAGCAGCTGGGGATAACTGAAAGCACTAGAGCTTCCTAAATGCATTCCAGACTTCGATCTTCCTCCTATTCCATTCTGTGTCCTTCTGTTCAGTTCCCTGTCCAAGACAGATGTACTAATAAACTGCCAGACTAATCTTACTGTCATTGTCATGAATTTAGGACCATAGATTTAGAGCTGGAAAAGGCCTTTGGGGCCATCTGGTCCACATCACTCATTTTACAGATGAGGAAACTAAGACCCTGAAAAATTAAGTATTTTGTCTAGGATCACAAATGTAAGTGGTATACATGTATGTATATGCATATATGCACATGTATGTATATGTAACACACATATATGTAAAAGTCTATCTTAAAGTATCTTGTATATCTTAAAGTACCATGTAAATTATTAATAATATTATTACTAAGTGGCAGAGGCTGGATTTGAACCCAGATCCTCTGATTCCAAAGCCACTTTTTGTTCCACTATGCCATTCTGCCTTTCATGTGGAGTGGTGACCCTGTAGTACTCCTGGGCTTTATGCAGTCAGCACAGTATCATCTGTAAATAGGAGTATCTGGAGAACCTCAGCCTCCACTAGCCATTTGGCTTCTGCACTGGCCATTCTCTATGACAGAGGTAAACACCGTTGGCAAGTATACACCTTTCCTCCCCGCATTTTATATTGTATTTGACATTGATAAATGGAGGATTATTGAACAAAGTTATCTCTGTGGTGCATCTGTCTGGGAATCTTTTATAATCTTATTATAAACATAAGACATTTTGTTGGAAGAACACCTTTAAACCCTAATTTTGCTTCACTGAGTTTTTTTGGGGGGGTTTAATCAATAAACAAAATTGGATCTTGTTTTGTCTGCACCTTTCAGTCAATCAAATTACTGGCGAGATGTAGTATGTTTTAGAAAATTCAAAAACCTGTCTCCTCCTACTTTCATTAAGGATGCCCTCAAATTGTTCTCATAAAATTTTAAAGATATGATTACATTTTTTTGATACTATTACTGTTCGTGATTTTCCCCAGTTGTTTAGATTATCTTTTAGATAGCTTGACAGTTGATCCTTCTATGTCTTAAAGTTGTATGGTGGTGAATCATGAAATAACAGTAGTTTCAGAAGAAATAAAGTTAAAAGGTCAAATAATCCATTTGAGTCACTGCAAGGGCAAAGGAGAGGTGTATGGTGGGTGGAGTAGATTGCTATATATTAACAAAGAAGAATTATGTGGAAGCAAAGGATGATGTCACGAAAACATATGATTGGAAAAAATGGACTGATCATATGGCGATAGCAAGACACAACTTGTGTTAACAGTCTTTGTGCTCTTTTAGTGTTCATGCTACGTCAAGACACCTGGACCATGTTCTCTCCCACAAAACATCCTCTGATACATCCAAAACCCTAAACTTTTATGGACCTCTCTGGAAGATTTGTAAGCAGACCCAGATAAGAGTTACAAGATGAGGAGGAGTGGATAGATTTGTGATCTGGAGTACCCACATCAGATATACTGCAGTAAGCATATGGTCTAGTCTTGCTGCCCATCCTGGCTTCTTTTTCTTAAATGTCATTTCTGTGTCTAATACTTCGGGGACTTAGATATTAGTCCAGCTCTGATGACTCCATTGTCCTAAATTATGAAAACAAGCTATTATAGAAATGCTTGCAGGTTCGTTCTATTTTTCATCTGTTTGTTTTTTTCCTGATTTCATTTCTAAATGCTCTCCAGATTCATCCTACACCAAACAATTCTGATATATTATGAGATATTATTGTTCATAATCTTTCACCACCATCCTCTGTAAGGCCTACAAATTACTTTATGTTATAAATTGATGTGTCTCGATGACCATGTGACAAGGTGATCAATATTTGCTGGCTGATATGATTTTTGGGCTTTTTTGCCAACCTTGTGGCGATGATTATATCACAACGGTTAAGAGTAGGGAATAGTTATTAGCCATATTAATTTCTGTGTGGTCTGAAGACTAAATTACATCTACTACCAGCCTAAATGTAGCCCAGTGCCTTTGATCTTTCTTTTAATCTTTGTATAGAGACTTGAGTGTATAGGAAATGATTCATAGGTGACAGAGGGAACAGAAATTTTGAGCATTCCACCAGAAATAAAAGGAGTTGGTTGGTAGCAATTTTTTCCCCTGACAGTGTTTGGACTAGTTCCCTTTTCACTTTATGTACAATACACTATGTGATCACAACATTCTAAGAGTTTGAATCTATGCACATCATGGGAATTGACTTGAGAGGTTAGAAGATTCCTGCATGGTAGCAGCTCTGATTTAGTGGATTTTGTATTTTAATATTTTGAGCAATATCTCATTTCCTCTCCTAAAGTGGAACCTGGCCAGTGAGAGTTTAAAATGAACTCTGCTGCTTAGAATCAAATGCTGAAGAAAAGTATGTCATAGGTTAGAGGAGTGGTACCACCATTTGTAGGCTTGAGCAATCTGTGGTGGCCAGCAGGGATATACTGGAGTAACTGAAAAAGCCTGGACTGGTGGCTACTGGTGTCTTCCAATATAACACTAGGCTAATTAAAACCCTTCACTGGATAATTAATGTAGTGACATGCTGTTTCTTTGTGTGCTTAAGGAAGACAGTATTGAACCAAAAAGATCACATGGGTATAGAAAACCTCATCAACCACTAGATTGGTCAGAAGGGAATATATTTTTCAGTCTTTATAACCCATTAAAAAAAGAATAATGCAAAATGATCCTTAATCTTGTTTCCCCCTACTACTTCTTTAGTGACAATGACAAGAGCCATGAAAAAGGAGATAGAGAATGCTAAAAATCAACATCGATTGTAGATAATCTATTACTTTTACTGCTGATACCCTAAATGTGAGATCCTTGTCCAGTGACAAGTGCAATAAAATATTGAAGGAAAATAATTACATCCATGTGGACATTCTAATTATAAATGAAACTATATAATATATATATGTATAAATGGGACATTTAGTCATTTTACCTTGCATTCTTCATGATAAGCCTAAACACAGAGAATACCATGAAGATAATTGTAGTTTTTATAGCAATAGCTGTTGTAGAAATAAGAAAGTATAAAAAGTCTATGAAGAACTTAAAATCCTGCAAATCACATCAATATACATATATTGATGCTTGGTGATTTCAGTATGATGGTAGATATAGGAAAGGACAGTAAAAAGATGTTCAAAAATGAGGATGAAGTAACAGGAGGTCAAGGTCTTTTGACTTCAGAAGCTTCCTGCCTATGGATCATCAATTCATTTTTCAAGGAAGGAGCTAGAAAGTGCTAGATGTGGTGAGTACGAAACAACTGATAGTATCGTAATAGACAGGAAATGACTGGTTAAACATGTGGGAGCCATTCTGGAATTAGCTGGCTATGTTGGGTCATTCTGTCATCTCACTGGAGCAAAGGTCAGAAATCAGCATTAAACTAGATCAAATGCCAAAGATGACAAAACCTTCCCTTGCCTTGCCTTCTCTTTCCGTTCCCTTTTCCCATTCCTTTTCCCCCCTTCCCTTTCTAGTATCAAGATATTAGGAGACACCCTGTTTTCCAAAGCAAAGGTCCAGTAAGCAAGCTGTGCCCTGAGTTTGGCATAACAACAATCCTTTGTGTTCACCCTCTAGATGATTTCAACCACAGCAAAACCCCAGAGTTGTTTCAAATAATTATTGCATTGCTTTGACCAGCATCAGGTGTTGTATCAGCTTGGACAAATACTTGCTGTATCCAAGTTCTGGTCGTGAAGCCCTACTGTGAATCAAACTTGTGACATTGTTGCTGTTACCATTCATTGTAAGGGTTACATCTCACTGTGCAGCCAGTGGCGTACCTACTGAGATTTGGCCACACTAAAGCAGGTCCCTGCACCAAAGCCCCGGCACATGTGTCTAGATCCTTCCTTGCTTGCAAGCCATTTCCCTCACTTTGAAATTAAACTTCTGATTAATTCCTGACTCTCCTGTCTCTAGTCTGCTCTGTTTAGCTCCAACCATCCACTGGTTAGAGGCCAGTTCAGTATAGTTGATACTATAAACATTTATTAAGCACTATGGGAAATAAAGAATTTGTAAAAGATTCATGTAGCTTAATAGATAAAACAAACATTTATGGTGTCATTTAATATCCAGAGTGTAACTCATATTAACTTGTATGATAAAAAAAAATTGGGGGGGGGGCAGGTCTGGGGTGTATGGAGCTGTGATTTCATTGTTGTAAGAAACTCATAGTGAGGAAATTCCTTCTACCAATGCAGATCAACAACTATTCTGCAATCTGAGGTCTTAGAACATTTCCTGAGGCACTCCAAGGTTAGGTAACATGTCCAGGGTCACACAATCATACAGAGGCCTCAAAGCTAGGTCTTCCTAATTCCAACGCCAGCTCCCAATTCACTTTACTAACTTGCCTCTTTCAAATTTATTGCATGTGTGTGTGTGTGTGTCTGTGTGTGTGTATGTGAAAAACACACCTGAGGTTAGCTTCTACCAAAGGTGGAGGGTCAGAGAACACTTCATGGAGGACATGTCTTAAGATATAAAGTAGTGGCATCAAACCCAAATGCAAACAGAGGCCAGTGATCTGTATGTAAAGATACCTCTAGGCCGTATAATAACTTAGTTTTTAAATGTGATGTTATCTATATTTATTGTATATTTATTTTATTAAATATTTCCCAATTACATTTTAATTGGGCTTAAGTGCATGTTTGACACCTTTACTTTAAAGTATGGGTAGGAATTCACCAAGCGAGAAAGGGGAGAGAGTACATTCCAGGCATAAGGGACAGAATGAACAAAGGTTGGGGAGGAGATCACAAAACATACCCAGGAGGCAGAAACCAGACAAGTGTGAGTATTGTGTTTATGGGTGGAGAACAATAAAAGATGACTGGAGGCATAGGAACTCTAGCTTTTGAGGTCGTCAAAGGTCAAAGGTCAGAAGAGCGACATGAAAGAACTACTGGATTTGGAATTAGAGGATGGGGTTCAAACTGTGGCTCTTTAACTCAAATTTCCTGTGTACTAGTCACTTTCTATCTAGGCTTTAATTTCTCCATCTAGAAGATGAACGCCAGGTTGAACTGGATACTCTGTGATGACTCTTTAATTCTAAATTCCATAATCCTATGCAGAAGAAAGATTATTCGAGTAGCTATATAAGAATATATCTGAGCAGTAAGACAATATAGTTATGGTGACCATCTTTTTTGAACCACAAATTATAATGCATGTATGGTGTGGCAAAGCAAATTCATTTTTGCAAAGTTTCATTAAAATCACATTTTCTTATCTCAAAGTTGGAAGTGTCCCAGAAAATCTAAGGTGTATAGTTGCTTTAAATGTGATTGATCCCTATAAATTATGGTGGTAAAGGGGGTAGAAGGAACAGAGAATTTATTCACCAAATCCTGAAACATGAAAATTAGGGGATACTCCTTGGAACTCAAAATAGGAGATTTTAGGGGAAGGAAAGTTCATCCTTTACACAGCAGAACTCTGCCCCATCAAGTATTAACAGACTCAAAACAGAAATAGTAAACAGACATTCTTTGACAGGCATTCCAAGATCAGAACTGACTAAAAATGCAATTTTTTTCAGTTTAGCACACAGTATGATAGTTTCAGATTCCTTCATTATCATCAGCTTTAAGCAATACCTATTGAGCCTCTACCAGAAGGTTTATGTGTCTGAATTCAAATGGAAGATGCCACATTTAGAAAAGAAAATGGTGGTCACCAAAAGCCAGCACAGACAAACCATCCAGAATGTGCCATGCCAAACCAACTCTTTGTCAGAGTTATGTTATACAGTTTATCTGCATTTTGACAAGTGATTTGACAGTTTCTGGATGACCGATTTCTGGGTACATTGTAGAGGGTATTTCCAGGTACAAGCTAGCCTAAATGACTTCTGAGATCCTTTCCACTTCTGTTATTGATTTCTGCCTATCAAAACCCTACTCCTTCAAGGCCCAGCCCAAATGCCACCTTTTCCTCTAAGCCTTCTCTTGCTGTGGATAGACTTTCAAGTACTACATAAACAACAGCTCCAGTGGGAAGTAACCTTTCCCATGTGCTGCCACAGTCCTCTGAATCTCTTACAGCCCTTATCACATGCTGGTTAGTATTCTATTCATGTGTGTGATTTTGGGTTTTGTTTTCTTTCTTTCACTAGCACAGGAAAACTTCCTCCACCAGTGTGGATCAGCCCCTGCTTGGAGTCTTTGACAGTTTCCCTGAGTGGGGGGATATTGGGAGGATAAGAGACTTGCCCAAGATCACACAGTCAAACTGTGTCAGAGGTAGGGCTGAACCTGAAGCTGCTCTCCCTAGCCACAATGCCTCGGTGCCTCTCCCTGTGATGTCTGCTTGTAGATTATATGCTAGAAGGCAGGGACTGTGTTGTTCACCTTTGCATCTTCCAGAGTGCCTTACATATACAAGCCACTAAGAAAATGTCTAATTGAATTGAATGGTCAGAGACAGACTACTAGACTGGATGGACCATTGGTTTGATCCAGTATGATAATTTTTATGGTCTCATTTTTCTTCCTAATAAGGATGTCCATTAATATGACTATTTCAAAACTGGTATATCATCAGAAGCTTTGGGGGGTGAAATATGTGTAGGAGGGGTTATCACTGGCTTTCTCTTGCTAATTAATTAACATGTTAATTAAGCAACTGGTCTGTAGGCAGAGCCCTGCAGGATGGGTTGAGGGCAGAGGAAGGAAGGAGGAAAGTAGGAAAAGAGGAAACAGCATCTTTGCCCTTACAGATCTCTGTGTAGTAGTGGAAATAGGGTGCACAGATGAAAAACACAGAAGACTTGCAAAGGAATAGAAACAAAAATTATATCATCAAGGTAACCTGGATAATTCCAGAAAGAATCCAGAGCAACCAACTAACTAGAACCAGGAAAGAGCTGGTTTGCAATAAGAACGGTAAGAGTAGAGAGAGGCCTCTTCAGAGGGAGCAGAAGTCCAAAGGAATTCTCACCCTTTAAGGACCCATCTCTCTACTCTCTACTTTTGATGAGAGCTACTAATGAACTATAATGAAGGGAAGGGCAACAGAAAGCTGATACTGCCCAATTTGCTGGGTAGCTGACAAAGGCCTCGCTGGGTAGGACCTCACTGAACCATGTGGAGTCATGTCATCATGAGGAAGAGATAGAAATGCCAGAAAAAGGTAAAAAGGAAGAAAAGAACCCAGGGAAAGCTCTGGAAAGGGCACAGGGATTTAGCATCAAACACAGCCTGACACTAATTGTATGAGTGTGGAAAAGTCTCTTGGCCTCTCTGACTCATTTTTCTCAGCTGTAAAAGGAGGATAATAAAACCTGTAATACTTTCCTCATAGGACTGTTGTATGGATTGAATGAGATAATGTAAATGTGGGCCTTAAAGCCCACACAAGTGTCCACTATCATTATTATAGTTTTTGATAACGAGAATTGTTAAGATCTGCCCTTTCAAGGTCATAACTGAGTTTCTGGAGCATTATAAGGCCTCTCATCCATCATCTCTGCTGCTCTGTTAGGAGTAAATGAAGCTGGCAAAAGCCTAGGCTGCAAGAAAGAGCCAGTGACAGCCCCCTAGGCATATTTCACCCCCCAAAGCTTCTGATGACATGGCAGTTTTGAAATAGTGCTGTTATTTCTGAGAACTTACTTCACATTCTACAGAATCGGAAATGAGGAAAAACTTCAGGCCCATCTAGCTGAGACTTCCCTCTCAGGCTTGCTGACTGAGCATTCTTAGGTTCCCCACTCCTAAACACAGTAACCTTGCTATTCTGGCCAAGCACCAGCTGCAAAGGTCTTTTCACCAACATATTCCATGAGCCCCGGGTTTATGTTCCCATTTTTTGGTACTTCATTTCCTCCCCCCCCCACCTATTCCACTAAAGAGTTTTGGTGCCAAAAATATTTAGGAAGCACGGTAAAGGAAAGAGCCCTGGGTAACTAAGCGTGTGGTGGAAGTCCACTCCCCCCCCACCCCCAACCTCCCATGAGGCTCCCTAGCTGGGCTCTCCTCCACAACCTGTTTGAGCAGCAAACACTTTCTGCTCCAGCCAAACTGATCTTATTTTGCACCAAACACACTGGACCCACTCACCTTAGCATTTAAGACCATTCTTTCCGCCTAGAATCTCCTGCTTCCCTTCTAAGTCATGCTATTCCTTCAAAAGCCTAGTTTATTCTCATCTCTTTTATAGAGTCTTTTAGCAATTGGCATATGCTATCATGTATCATTACTAAATTCAAAAAATTCAATTTATTAAATACGTATTAAGCATCTGGGCAGCTAGGTATCAAAGTGGTTAGAGCACTGGGCCTAGAGTCAGGAAAACTCATCTTCATGAGTTCAAATCTAGCCCCAAACACTTACTAGCTGTGTGACCCTAGGCAAGTCACGTAACCTTGTGTGCCTTAGTTTCCTTATCTGTAAAATGAGCTGGAAAAGAAAATGGCAAATCACTCCAGTATTTCTGCCAAAACTCCAAATGGGGTCATGAAGGGTCAGAATCGACTGAAAGGTCTCAACAGCATTAAACACCTACTGTATGTAGAGCCATGGTTGCTGCTTTCAAAGATTCAATGCAGAATCTAATAGAGGAATATTTCAAGAATTTGTGATTGATATTGGAAATCACAGTCCCTCATATACTTTTGTTAGACAATCTTTAAATAGTTGCTTTGGCAGAAGAAATTCATCCCCTGGTGGCCAGCTCTTGTAGGATGAGCCTCTCTAAACCTAGTTAGACTGGTCCAGGGAAAAGTTACAGTCTGTCACCAGGCCCATGTAGGACAACCTTCCAAGTTGACAGAATCTGGTACAGATTGGGCTCCACTGACTTAGGTCTTAAGAAAACTCAGGGCCAACTTGAGAATGAGGCATATAAAATACTATTGGAGTCGTCTTTTTGTGTACACATGTTTTACCCACTAGACTGCTGAGGGAGGGAGATGAGCCTTGTTCTGCTAGGCCTCAGGGGGCTGAACTCTACCAGTGAGTGGGAGATGCAAAAGAAAGATTTATACTGATTGGAAGAAAAAAAATACTGACAAAGAAAGCTTTCCCAAAGGGGAACAGCCTGCCTGGGGGAGGTGGGAGGTCTCCCCTCACTAAAAGTCTTCCAGCAAAGTCCAGATGACTACTTGTTGAAGGTATTGTCGAAGGTGAGCTTGGTCAGTGACTGTATCAGTTGGCCTGGGTGGCCTCAAAGGCATCACTGCAATTTAGTATGACTCTGTCTATGGAAACGCCCTTGCAGAAAGGAGATGCTCAGTCCGAGTGAGTTGATGATGAGACCTTTCGTTGCTGCTACTCTCTGGGAAGGGATTTGGAAGGGAGTCCTCCTCACTAAAGAACTTTCTCTAACGCCTTCTGTGTCCAATGCAGTACAGTTGTCCATTCAGATCAAACACACAAACTTTTTACAGTGAGGTAACTTCTGGTTACGAATTATACATAAATTAGACGTGTTACAGATACGAAGTTTCAAGTTACTTAATTAGCACTATTTTCTTTTCCAGGTGTCTGGCTGGTCGTCTAGCTCCAAACCTAGTGACTCCTAGTTACCAGAGGTTAGTGACTACTAGTTTACCCTACTTTCCCCACCCAGACTCAGGTCAACTATGTTATTTAGTTCCTTTGGTCTGAATTGAAGCCATGTCCAATTTTGTTCAGGCCCTAGGTCCAGCTCCCAGTTTCAAGTCAAAACTCCTCTCCTCTTAACTAACTGAACCTTAGCTTGACTGGATCTTTTGGAGTCTACCCTCAGAAATTCCCTCAACAATGCACTCTAACTTAAACTTAACCAAATTATTCTTTTTTTTCTCTCTTTATGAACTGAATGCACTAGTCTTACTAACTGCCAAGCTCTTTTCATAACTCTTCCAGCAAACATTATTATCTAGGGCTCCGAATTTCCCACTTTCTTTCTTTTTAAAATTATGAACTTAACAACAAAAAGAAACAATCCAATACTGAAAGAACCGCAAAGGAATTATTTATAGAACTGTAAATTTATATTACATGCATTTTGCTTTTTAAATGTACATATTAAATTCAACAAGTCGGTAACAAAATTGTCCTGTTTCCAACCTATTAAGAATTACGGAATTCTACACTCCTTGACACCTACCCCTCCATATAATAGAGCCACATTTCCATTTTCTGCTTAGATATTATCACAAAACAGGGGCCATAAACCTGTCAGAACAGGCCTGCCAATGCTTATTGAGTCTAATTCATAGTTTCCAGGGCCAGTAATAACCCCTCACTCCAGAAAGTCTTTAGGGATTGGCTATGTTAGCCTGTGGCTAGGGGAATTAGATCTAACTGCCTTGTGGGTATGTAAACGTTTATCCAGGAAGGATGGGACCCAGAAAATGTTAGTGTCCTCTGTGCCACCTGGGGGCTGGGGTAAAACTTGAGGGGAGGCAGCGTTACCATTGTAAGCTAAATAACGACACTAACCAAAGTCTCATTCTTTGTGGCTACTGTACAGAGGACAATGCCTCAATCACACATAGTAGGTTTCAGTAAATTTTATGGAATGAATAAAAATTTGGAAGAAACAAAAGTAGGAATAGTTGGGAAAGTGGGCAATAAGGAGAGAGATGCATGGAAATGGGGAAGGTGCTTGCCCCTCTTCCTTATATACTTGACTTCTAATATATTCTGTCTCCCATACCCTGGGAAGCTGCCTTCCCTCCTCAGTTAGTAGCTTCCTACACAAAGTTTTCATTTTCAACTGAAGCAAAAATGTTCAGCTGGAAATGCTTGATGATGGTTTCTATGGCTTTTTATCCAGCAATTTACCTTCCCTACTATGCTTTACAGTTACAAACTGCTTTACATACATCATCCTTAAAAACTTTTTTTACTCAAATGCCTCATCCCCCAATTTTTTTTTTAATTCTGAGCTTAACATAAACTAAATAAAATGAGTACTTTCTTATACATAGTAGAATGAGAAAAGAGGGTTGTATATGAAAATGTGAATCTCTATTACTATATACATTATCTCATTTAATACTAAAAGCCAATAAGTTAGAGTATCATTTTAACTGTTTCACATCTGAAGAAAAAGAGGTCATAAGGTCATATAAGTATTAAATGGCAGAGGCAAAACAGGTACCTCAAGTCTTTTGACTCCAATGTTTTTTCTATTATACCATGCAACCTCCCAATACATTAATTAAATTACAGTATGAGTGATAGTCATATCAAATGCTAACTTAAGCATTCCTGGCATAGATAAGTAACATATCTAGAACTCAATTACACTTTGGACAGCTAGATTGGACATAACCACTGTGAAGGATAAAGTTTCTTTTGTAAATTTGGAGAGTAAACTGGGTTTTGCATTCAATATTTTCCAGGACAATGGGTAAAACTTTTTTCTAGCCCTGCTATTCACTAGTTATGATAGGACATTTAAACTCTTTGGACCTCAGTTTCCTCATTTTAAAACTGAAAGGGTTCAACCATGTGACCTTTAAGGCCTTTCCCAACTCTAAGTCCCCTGGGGTTTCTTGGGTTTGGTTTTTTTTTTTAGTTTATTTTAGGAGGGAATACATTCCCAGCAAGGGAATGTAGTGAGCAAATATACTGAGACAAGAAGCGTTGGGACCTGTTCTGAAAATAAAGAATAGTCCTGTTCAACAGGATGGTAGATTATGCCAAGAGGCAGTACTTGTAAGGCCCAATTAAAGGTTAGAGCCTTGGATGCAAGGTTATTCATCAGCTATCATTTTAGTTTTCTGTCATATGCAAATTTGATAAGCAGGCTATCCATGTTTTTCAAGTCACAAATAAAAATGTTGCAAAGAACAGGGCCAAGGGCACAACAGCTGATACCTGTGATGAGAGCTCCCTCCCGGCTTACAATAATTCATTCGTCAAAACACTTTCCATCCAGTCAACAGGCTCTTAGTTCATCCAACAGAACTTTCATCTATATCCCATCTTTCCATTTAGTCTACAAGAATGTCAGAAGAGACTGCTGGACGTCTTTATGTAGTACAGATGTCCTGTCTACAGTAGTCCCTGTCAAAGAAGTCACTTTGAGCCCTAGCTTCTTCATCAGTAAAATGGGAGTAATATTTACCAGCCCTACCTATTTTACAAAGTGATAACCAAATGAAACCAGCAGTAGGAAAATACTTTGTAAATTATAAAGTTCTATAGAAATCATCAGGAAGAGTCCATAGACTCACTCCATAAAGTTGTACTCTGACGCCTCATTCTGGCATATGCGTAGGTGATCCTGGGTTCTTACAGGCTATGTTAGGAAAGGGTAGGTGGTACAGTGGATAGATTGCCAGGCCTAGAGTCAGGAAGACTCCTCTTCCGAGTTCAAATCCAGCTTCAGACATTTACTAGTTGTGTGACCCTAGGTGAGTCACTTCACCATTTGCCTCAGTTTCCTCATCTATAAAATGACCCAGAGAAGGAAATGACCCAGTATCTTGTCAAGAAAATCCCAGATGGGGTCAGAAAGAGTCAGATACGACTGAAACAACTGAACAACAACAAAAAGTTCTACTATGCTGAAAAGACTGGGAATGTGGTTCAGTCAAGAGACTGAAAAAGTTAAATGATAGTTAGAAAAGTTAAAAGATAAATGAATTATTTTCCTTCCAAGGACCAGCCTGGCTAATCATGGAGAGGCTCATTAGCGGTAAGCTGACAACTTGGTGATGAATTATTTGGCCGTGGCAATGCATGAAACAAAGAAAAATACAAAACAGCCTTTGGTCTTGTGCAGCACTCACTTAAAGCATGGAAGGTTATAAAGGGGGAATGGACCTTAGAGTCATGGAGTCCACTGCCCTTACCTTACAGATGGGAAAACATCTGCCCTGGAAGTAGCAGAGTAGTAGAAGTGGGGGCAACGGGTGCCAGAGATGACAGGTTTTTATAAACATCAGCTTACCAGTTGTTACACTAAATGGGAGATCCTCAGCCAGTAACCAAGTGAACATATTACTGGAGGAGCTGAACATGACTCTTGATATTCTTGCAATAAATGAAACCAGAAGACAGAAAGAGGTCGTGACTGAACAGGAGGCCAGCTCACAGGCTCTTCGTAGAGGGCAAAGAAGAGTCGGGAGAATTGTGTTTTATCGTGGGCTCCAGGACCACGTGAAACATGTCGTCATTTCAGATTTGCAGTGCTCACAGTATTTGCAAAAAGATCACTGTGAAAATAATTCATTTATCCAGTGATGCTGAGAGGCAACCTGTTATGGGAGTGAGCTGGTCTTGGAGTCAGGAAGCTGGGTCCACGCCCCACCTCTGCCATTTACATGCTGAGTGACTTTGGCTGAAGTCACTGAGGTGCCTAGCGCCCTCAGTAACTTTCCAAGGCGGTAAGTTATGTCCTCCTGACTCTAAGGCTGGAGCTCTATCGGCTGAGGTAGAGAGACTCCACAAAGAACTAATAAGACCCTCCAGATTAGATCAGATTAGATACTTTGATACTCTGGGACTTTAATATAAAGAGGGCGATGGATGAGAATGGCAAAAAGTTAGAAAACGTGGATGAGGAGTAAGGAATGAGGCAGGCCAAACACTGCTTCATGCCTACATATTATGAACACTTCCAAGAAAATGATCAGAAAATAATGGACTTAACAATCATTGAACAACACAAAAAAACTGACTGTATTTTAACAAGGAAGTGACTTGTTATTGATGTGACTTTATCATGAATCAGCTGTATCAGTCAGTCCACCAACTTGTTAGACCAAGGAGCATGACTAATACAACGCAGAAAGAATAAAAATGAGAAAAGGATGTGGTATTCAATTAAAAAACTCTAAACTGATCTATTTCAACAAGTTATTTATATTTTTTAAAATGAGATCTGAAAGGACATCAATATATTAAAATAATTTAAACTATATAAATCAATTTCCCTAACAAGGAGACCAAATGAAACTAAAATCCATCTGTCAGTAAAAAGTTGGCTCACTCGTTGAGTGAAAGGATGTGGCAGCAAAGTGCAATGTAGATTCTATATAATTATAGAATATAATATAGAATATAAATTAATTTGTCAATTCATACAAAAGAATGGTAGAAAATTTAAAGCCATATTTCCTTACAAAAATGGAATTGATGGAAGGTAATGCCAATTTAAAGAAAGTTTGGCAAAAGTCCTGACTAAGCAAAGCCAACTTGAAGATAATTTAAAGATGAAGGTAGAAGGGGGACAAAGAGAAGGAGGACAGTAAAGATACACACATTTAACAAACTCTTTTCTCCATCAAAGACACTGAAGCTTCCATACTTAGACTCTAACATCAAAGTCCCAGAAAATACAAAGATGAGAAAAGCAGTCAGACTAGACCAAGTATGTACAAAAGGGGAAGCTCTATGGAGGCAGAATTGTGTGTGCCTTCAAAGATCTATTCTCTAGGTATTTGAAGGAGGAAAACATACCAAAAGTATGGAAAAAACTTAGACATTATTACCAAAAACAGACTAAGTGAACATTAGTAAATAATAGACCCACATGTGTACTTCCTCATCTAGATGAAATTTTTATTAAAATAATCTAGATATCAGAGTGAGGCTGACAACTTTGTGCAACTCTGTGTCCCTTAAGTCCAGTTCACACACGAGTCATCGCCCTGTGATGTCATTGATCCTTTTCAAAACAAAGAACAATTAGAAGGAAACAAGAAAACTTTCACAAATGGCATTCCAAAAATGACCACTTCTGAATCATCTCAAATGAAAGATACAGAGAATACAAAATCCTACTGTACTTGTTTGCTGACAATTAAAAAAAAATTGATTCTTTAGAGCAAAACATGTCCTTGAAGGCTTTCTACCAACAAGACAATTTTCTTGCATAGGCTAAAATTATATAATGTTCCCTGAAATATATAACAGAGATAACCTTGTTCAGTGACCCTCTGCTTGTTCAATGACCCATAGCTCACCTGCTTTACTCCAGTTCTGTGCCCAATTCATTGCCTTTTGAGGATTGATATGATGTAGTAGATGGTGAGCTGCAGTCAGGATGACCTGGTTTGAATCCTGCTTCAGACACTTACTGTGTGACCCCGGAAAAGTCACTCAAACTCTCAGAATCTGTTTTCTCAACTGTAAAATGAGAATCATAATAGCATCTACTTCACAAGCTTATTGTGAAGATCAGATTAGATAGCGTAAGTAAAAGTGCTTTGTAAACGTAAAGATGGTAAGACTCTTCAGATATTCCCTTCTGGGGATGACATTTTACTGACTGCATCAGCCTCTGGAACAATGAAGACCTTCCATGATGGGGTCCATAACCATTCAAAAGAGTTTGGCCTAACCTCATCCAGGAAAAACATAATGAGTGAAGAATACCTCTTATTCAGTTAATGATATATAGTTGAATGGCCAATCAACAGAGCTTATTCACCAGCATATTTTCTCAAACAGCCTTTGTAAAAAATAACTCATGTTTACCTAGTGATTTGAAGTTTGCAAAGTATTTTACAATGGATTATTTTCTCCAGGACAACTAAAACTATTGGCCAATTAAAACTAACTAAACTAAACTAGAACTATTGGTGAGCACATGTCTATTTTTAAAATAACTGTTTTCTTTCATTGTCATTGTATTACTTTAAGACATAGAACACTAGTCTCCAGAGAAGTGGCTGAAAACAAGTGTCCTGGGCAACAGAAAGGCACCTAATGGGTTTGAGTAGGATAAAACACATTATAGGGAATTATGGAAAAGTAGTAAAGGATGTTTTTTAAAAAAAAAGATATATTCAAAAAGAAAATGGGCTGGTGAGGTATCAAGCCACTAGACAGTGTTCAGTATGCTTGTGATGTCAAGACAAAGTATAATTCAGCATGCACAAGCAGAGATATCTGCTGGGGTTCCATGTGTTGCTGTTCCCCAGACAGGAGGATAAATACAACCCCTGGCCTGGTTTACCAGAAGATAGGGATTTTGAAGGAGTTGTTCAGACTTCTCAGTGGCTGGCTTCTTCAAGAAATCACTGTGGTAGCTCTAGGAGGTACTTTTTCTAGTGCAGCTAGCACTGACCAGGGAGCTCCCAACCTCTTAGTCTAATGAGGTTGCTGTCAAGACTATGAATCACGTTGTTGCAAGACCACCATTTGTTCACTTATACTCAGGTAAAGAAATACAAAGCAGAAGAGGCAGCCAGGGCCTTGCTATCTCAATTAAGGCTCATTTGTGTGAGCCCCTACTTTAGTAGATGCAGGGGAGCAATGGCCATTTCTGCCAGGGTAAGGGATCAATACTGACCTATCCAACACCTCAGAGGGAAATTCCAGGGAAAGAGGAGTTATGTGCCCCACATTTGGAGAAAGAGATATGCCAGAGGGCAGTTGCTCCTTTTAAGGTCTCCTAAGTGGATGGCTCTTCCTGGCTCAGTGGCCAGTATCCTGATACACCCCCTAACACCCACTCCAAGGTGTGGGGGACAGCAACATGTAATCTTGAATCAGAAACCTCTTGTTGCACATATCAAAGGACCAGAGTAAATGTGTCTCCAGAAGGGTTCCAGCTCCAGACTCCTGGAGATGCTCTAAACAGCATATCTTAGCCAGAGCCAGTAGGGATGGGGGGAAATCCCCTAATCACACCCATTACACAAGGAAGGTCATCAGCATACTGGGTGCACCCCTGTGGCAAACTTATGGAAACACATGAACAAGAATCACAAAGGTTGTGCAAGTATGGCTAGGTTGCAATCTGCATTTCTGGAGGGAACTCCCATGTTGATTATAATTGAATATGCCTCACTTACACTTTAGTCTGATCTCGCCTTCCATCTGGGGTTAGTCTTGGCCAATCCAATTTCTAGGGCTAGTCCCTAAGAACCTAAGAAGGAAAAATGCCTTAACTGATCTTCCTCTGATGCAAGTGCAAGAAATACAGAGAGTGTACACATTTGTTCCTCTCAAGCAGTCCAACCCAGGGTAGGACTCAAGCTGAGGAAGTCCAGCACATTTCTGAAGAAGAGGACAGTGCTAGACTGGGGCCATCTTGACCCTGCTTAGATTTAGGAGTGAAAGCTCACCTAGAAAAAGCAATAAAATTCATCTGGAGGAATAAAAGGTTGAGAATCTAAAGGGAAGCAATTTTTTAAAAATGGAAAAAAAGGGGACCAAGCAACACCAGATCTTAAACTATACTACAAAGCAGTAATCAAAATGATTTGGTACTGATTAAAAAAAATAGGTTAATTGATGGAAGAGATTTGTTACATGACACATAGAAACAAATGAATGCCAGTAGCATAGTATTTGATAAACCCAACAACCCCAGTCACTGAGGGTAAGGACTTACTTATGTGACAAAACCTGCCAGGAAAACTGGAATGCTGTCGGACAGAAATGAGGTATAGATCAACATTTCAGTATAAACTCCAAGTGGATATATTACCAAGACATAAAAGTTGATATGATTAGCAAATCAGAGGAGCAAGGAAGAAATTGCCTTTCAGATCTGTGGATATGAGAAGAGTTCATGACCATGTCAGAGAGACAGAGAGTCAGAGATGATAAAATGGACAATTTCTATAAAGTTAAGAAGTTTTTGCACCAACAAAACCAATGCAGCTAAAATTAGGAGAGGAAACAAGTAACTAGTGAAAAATCTTTGCAACAAGTTTCTCTGATAAAAATTTCATATTCAAGATATATAAGGAAATGATTAAAATTCAAGAGCCATTCACCAACTGATAAATGTTCAAAGGTTATGGACCGACAGTTTTCAAAGGAAAGCTATCAATACACACATTTTTAAAATGTCCCAAATCACCAATAATTAGAGAAATATAAATTAAAGCAACTCTGAAGTGCTACCTCACATCCATCAGATTGTCAGTTGACAAAATAGGAAAATCACCAATGTGGAGGCACGTTAATGCACTATTGGTGGAGCTGTGTATTGGTCCAGTCATTCTGGAAAGCAACTTGAAACTACAGCCAACAGGTTACTAAATTGTGCATACCCTCTGACCCATTGATACATCTACTAAAAAGAGATCAAAGAAAGAGGAAAGGGACTTATACATACAAACATTTATAGCAGCAAAGAATTGAAAACTAAAGAGATGCCCATTTACTGAGTAATAACTGAATAAATTATGGTACATATTTTTGTCAAGAGTTTTGTTTTTTGTTTTTTTTCCAATGAGATGTAGGAGGGAGAGAAAGTGAACTTTTGTTACTTGAAAAAATGTATTACAATTTTGGCATATGAATGTAATGGAATGTTACTGCACCATAAGAAGTGATGAAATTGAGATTTTAGAAATTTCTCTGGGAAGTCTCTGGGAAGACTTCTGTGAACTGACAGATAGTGAAGTGAGCAGAACCAGAAGAAAAATTGGCACAATGATAATTTAATAAAGGAAAACGACTTGAAAAAAACTTTAGAGTTTTGGTAGAACAGGCAGTGACAAAAAAAAAAAATTAGAGTTTTGGTAGAACAGGCAGTGACAAACCTGGATTCCAGAGGATCAAAGACAAAACGCACTGCCCACCTCCTAACAGAGAGGTGATAGACTTAAAATACAGAATAAGGCACACAGACTTAAAATACAGAATGAGGCACACACTTTTGGACATGGCCAATATGGGAATTTGTTTTGTTCAGCTATGCATATTGAAGGTTTTCTTTTTCTTTTGTGGTTGTTGGGAAGGGTAAGTAGGAATAGAAAGGAAATGCCTGCTTAATTTGAAAAAAAAATAATAAAAAGAGTAAAAGTTCATGCTCTACCAAAAAAAAAACAAGAACAAAGCAACTCTTCAGAAGTCAAACGGAAGATTCCGTACTCAGAATTCCAGCACAGCACTCCTGTTTCCACTTTCACTTCAGGTCTGTATTTTGGAAAAGGCAGAGATAGCACAGGGAACACTCGTGTTGCCTGAACAAAGGTTCAAGGCAGTATGGCTCTTTCTTTCCTCATCTTCCCCTCTTGTCCAAGGAGGGTGATTCTGTGTCTAGTGGTGAGCTCAGTCCTACTGGACTTTGTTCCCCACTTACAGAACAGCACTCCCTCCCTTTCCCTGATCCTGATTCTGACCTCTCACCCAAAACAACTAAACTTTCAGGCTAAAGCCCTGAAGAGACAACTCCTCTGCCCCTCCCACTTTCTCTTGAGACAAAGGGTACCACAGAAATAGCCTTTCCCAGAAGTAAACTGACATTGAGGTTTTCTAAGAGTTCAGCCTGGAATGTGGCTCCTAGGGGTGCCAAAACTGGAGAATGAGATCTAGCAGCCTACAGAGAGGTGGAAGGTAGAGAGCTAGACAAGGAGTGGTAGTTTGAGAATAAATTGAAGGCAGTGTTGGTGTCACTAGAGGACCAAGGAGTACAGGTACAAGCCTAAAGAATGCAGGGAAAAGAGATGAGTAACTAGCATTGCTAGAGCACAGCCAGGGGAAGAGAGATCGTTCTGGCAATGATTTCAGCTTCACCTGCACCAGCCAGCCTGAAAATAAGCTAATTTTGGCATGTTAAAAAAACAAAGAGGTATCCATAGCAACCATCTGTTTTCTGTTTGTGATAACATAGCAGCCTTACATATGGGCAATGGAAGGGGTGATCAAGAGGTTATTAGGAGATGACGAAGCAGACAATGGTATGTGACATCTTCCTTTCCTGCCCCTGTCCTAACATGGAGTGGGGAAGGAAGGACTGACAATTTACTTTAGAAACCAACTTTCTCTTCCTCCTTATTACAGAGGAGTCATGACAAGGGCTGGGCCATGCAACAATTTTTAAATTGGATTATGCAAATTCCCATCCAAATTAGGGGGAGTTCCTAGTGGTTAGAAGGGAAGGATTAACGATTTAGCTTCCCATTTTTGTCTCAGGTGCCACATTCAGGGACTGGAAGAATGGAGAAGAAATTAAGGAGAGGCATGGTTTCCAACCGCAACAGAAGGCAAAAATATCAAGACTTAATCATATAGAGATGGCTTGGGTCTCAGGCTGCCCAAGATGTCCTAGCCACCTTAAGGTATCAGAAATTGATCCCAGGTGGTTTCTCCTTTTTCTACTTATTGTGGGGGTCACTGGGGGGAGGCAACAACATCTGTGGCTTAGTCTCTTAGGCCCAATTACCAGAAAGGGAAGTTAGAGTGTATCTTTCCTCTCCAGACCTCTTTAGACTTCTAGCCTAAATATTTATTTGGTATCCTTACAACAATGATTAAATGTCTGCTGAAGCCTCTGGTTTCTATGAAACCAGATTCCTTGTGAGGAGGAGTTGGGGGATGGGAGCTTCCTGGGAAGACCTAGAAAATTCCTTGTACCCTGGGTCAGTGGAAGAGGAAGTGACTTAGGCTGACTCAGAGTCATGGTCAGGGACAATGTACATCCCTAGGGCTTGATGATTACTGAATATGGGCACACACAGATAAAAGAGACTGCTGTCAGTATTGAAGGTGTCAAAGACCCAGCCAGAGGGGTCACATGTGGCCCACCACACTCCTGGGTGCAGCTTGAACCAGATTAAAATGTAACTGGGGAATATTTAACAAAATAAATAAAAATACAATGAAACAGCATTAAAACATAAAGCTAGTCAATATGCAGGCTGCAGGGTCCCTGTTTTCTATTCAAGTTTTGCATTACTGATCCTACATGGTTTGATGTGGGGAGGGGAGGGGTGGAGCTGGTGAGATGGCTCTCCTGCCTCCAACTATCTCCCTTATTTATATACCTACTACAGTACTAATATTTTAACTTTAATCACTACAGAAACATTACCTGTAGAAATGTCCCTGGCAGGGTATGACATTTGACAACCCTATTCAGGTTTGGAGTTGCAAGGTTAAGTCCTTGAAAACTTAACATGCCTTTTAGTCACTAGGTCCTTCATTTAGAAGACCAAAGACATGACGATGTTTGCATGAATTTGATTTAAGTGGGGCAGAGTTGTGTAGGGTGGTTTAGCCTCACTCTCTCTTCCAGAGCCATTGGTATCCAGTGGCAAGACAGTAGGTAAGATGATTTAGAGATGGCCTGGGATGTAGTAGATGACCTCGGCATCTTCCATATCTGACTAAACCACTTTTGTGGCCATTGCAACAAAATCGTTCTCATCCTCCCATTCTGCCGGGAGAAGTCTTCACATCAACTAGTTGGTAAGTTACGGGATAGACTTTGGTAGACATCCCCCTAACTTACCGACTGGTTTGGCCCATCAGCCTAGATGGTTTTATCTGGGTGTGACCGCTGAGCATGCTACAGGTACTTGGAGCTGGATGACAGGTGGACACCAAAGGTGCGTTAGCAGCCTTGCAAAGGGCTTGGCAAGCCCTCCCACCAGAGGTACACCATGGTCCTCCCTGAATACCCTATACACTACAGTTGCACTTTGGGTGAGTGGCCACTAGATGGTGCTTAAAAGTGAATGTTCAGTGAATGCATTGACTCCCTTTGCTTATGGTTATTTCTACTCCTTCCCCTTCTAGTACCTTCCCTCCTTGGCCATCGATGTTGCACTGGCTTCACCTTCTTCCCTTCCAAACTTTGACCCTGAGGTTAACCAGGTCTACTTTACACCATCCTCTTACTGAATCTGTTGCTCCCTTGTCCTATCATTGCTCAAGCCTTAACAAACCCTAACCCCACAGTACCACCACCATCTACCTCCTCTACTCCTATTTTCATGCACCCCTTCAGACTGGGACCACTACAAATTTATGTTACCTAAGCTCAATTGGGCTTTCACTGCAACAAGGCAATTTTAAAATGCTTCCCTAATTGATTCTCTAGTGCATTTTCTTCTTCTTTTTTTTTAACTTTTAGGCATTTGGGGTTAAGTGACTTGCCCAGGAGCACACAGCTTAGTAAGTATCAAGTGTTTGGTCTGAGGCCAGATTTGAACTCAGGTCATCTTAACTTCAGGGCCAGTGCTCTATCCACTGTGCCACCTAGCTGTCCCTCTCTAGTGCATTTTCCACAACAGCTGTTCTAAGATGGCCATCTTCAAACCTATTACAGTGCCAATTTCTCCCACTCCACCCTTCTTAACTGAGGACTTGCCTTACATTCGAATTCTCTTGTCATCCCACTGTAACATTTAGTCCTTCAGTCTTTGATGAAGAAATGACCATTCTCCTTGTGCAGATTAAACTCTGCTCATGTCTCCTTGATCCCACCTCCATGGGCAGACTGTGCAGGCCTTTATATCCTCTTTCTAATCTTCAGTCTCTCCCTATCTAGAGACTTTTTCTCCCTGCTGCCTCTGAATGAGTGGTTTGTTGATAGGTCTCTATTCATAAAATATCCAGGCCACACTTGGCCCTACCATACATCTTGCCTCTCTTTTATAGCCAGTCCCTTAGAAAAAGATGTCTACACCAGTCACCTCCCCTTCCCTTCTTTTCACTCATTTTTCAATCAATCAAAAAGCATTTACTGAGCACTACGTGCCAGGTAGAGTATCCCTGGGGGTACAAAGAAAGGTAAAAACAGTTCATGCCTTCAAGGAGCTCACATTTCTTGTGCCTCCTGTATAAGGCGGGATTTTAGCTGAGAGGGGGAATCAGGGGAAACTAAGACTGGAAGATGAGAACAGAGAACATTCCAGGGGTAGCCTATGAAAAGGCAGAGTTGGGAAATAGGGTATCATGTTTGAGATAAAGCAATCAGGCCAGTGGCCTCACCCTGGTGTGACAAAGGAAGTCAAGGTTATGAAGACTGGAAAGGCAGGAAGGGGCCAAGTTGTGAAGGGTTTTAAATGCCAAATAGAACTTTAATAGGGAGCCATGGGAGTTTATTGAGTGGGGAGGGATTCCAATGGCCAGACTTGTACTTTAAGAAAATCGCTTTGACAGCTGAGTTGGGGGTGGTGGTGGTGATGGATTGGAATGGAGATAGACCCATGGCACTGAGATGAATTATTTCAATAGTCTGGCAGAGAGGAGATGAGGTTTTAAACTAGGGTGATGGTTGCGTGACAGGAAAGAAGGGGAATACATACAAGACACATTGTGAAGGTAGACATGACAAAATTTAGAAAAGGATTAGATATGTGGATGAGAAAGGAGTTTAAAATGACACCAAGATTGCAAGCCTGGGTGACTGGGAGGATGGTGGTGGTGCCCTTGACAGTAAGAAAAGTTCAGAAAAAGGGAAGATTTTTTTTGGGGGGGGGTAGGGTCAGGGGAGAGGGAAGATAATGATTCTGTTTTGAGAATGTTGAATCTGAGATGCCTATGAGCCATCCAATTTGAATTGTCCAGAAGGCAGTGGGTGATAGGAAAATGGAGCTCAGGAGAAAGAGAGAAGGGCTGGTTATACAGATTTGGGAATCATATGCAGAGAAATGATGAATATGGGTACTGATTAGATCACCAAGTGAGACAGTAAAGAAGGAAAAGAGAAGGCCCAGCACAGAGCCTTGGGAAGATAAAGAAGTCAGACAGAGAGGAGGAGAGACAGAAGAGAGCAGTGTCCTGAAAACCTATAGAGAAGGAAGTATCCAGGAGGAGAGGATGATTGACAGTGTCAAATGACAAATCCACAAAGGTCAAGGATGTGAATTGAAAAATGGCCATTCAATCTGGCAATTGAGATCATTGGTACATTTGGAGAAGTTTCAGTTGAATGAGAACAGACCCTAGAACAAAGTGAGAGAAGAAGCAGTGAAGGTACCTACTAGAGATAGCTTTTTCAAGGAATTTAGCTAAGGAGAAAAGATATATATAGGATAATAGCCAGTGACTACGGTAGGATCAAGGGAGGGTTTGTTTTTTTTTTTTTTAAAAGAAAGAGGGCGATATAGGAGTGTTTGTAGGTAGCAAGAAAGGAGCCAATAGATAGAGACCAAGGATAAATTAAGACAGAGTGGAGATAATAGTGGGAGCAATCTGCTGGAAAAGATGAGTGGGAATGGGATCACTGGTATATATGGAGAAGCTGGCCTTGGCCCAGTTGAAAGCAGATAACATAAATTTTCAGTGGTCCCAATCATCATGGTTTTGTGATTTCTTCCAGTTCTGCTCAGTGGTCCACAAATTAGAGAATCAGAAACAGATGATGAGAAATCCAGGCTTGGGTTTAGGCAGGTGTGACCACTGACAGAACAAGGTTGTGGGGGAGGGAAATTTGAGAAGAGAGGATAGTGCAGAGTTGAATTGGGTCATCAAGGGGTTGAGCTTGGGGAGGGAACAGTGTAGCCAGTGAAGGAGTGATAGAGATAGTGGCCCTAGAGGCCACTAAGGCCAGAAGTAGGTGATTAGGTTTTGTCTGGATCCAGCACTGGAATAGGCCCTACAGGCAGTCCATGGAAGTTGGGAGACAGGATCTCGTCTAGGGCTGCTGAATGGGGCAGGGCCTATAAAGGAAACCAGGAGTTAGGATCTTGTTCTGGGGCTTTGATTCCCTTGAAATCTGGCTTCTGAAGTGATCACTCAATGGCTCTCTCCATCCAAGGTAATGGCCTTTAGGGATATCACTTTGGGAGCTATGTGGAGGATAGACTGGAGAGGGGATGGAAAAACCCAGTGTCCTTTTCACAGTCCTCATCCTTAACCTCTTTCATTTGACACTGTCAACCAACCCTTCCTCTTTGATAATTTCTCTTTTATGGTTTTCATGACACTGTTCTCTCTTCTTTAGTTCTTCTTTCTGTCTTGGCTGTTTCTCAGTCTCCTTTGCTGAATCATCTTACATGAGATCCCTATAATTGTGAGCATCTAAGCCCTCTTTCTATTGGTGATTTCATCAATTCCCATGCAGTCAATCAATCACACATTTATTAAGCACTTATTATGCTCCAGGCACTGTGCATTGAGAATACAAAGAAAAGGCAAAAACACTGTTTTCAAGGAACTTATATTCTAACGGGTGAGACCATATGTATAAATCAGGACATACATGATTAAACAGAGCTGGTGGAAAGTAACCTGAGGGGACATCACTAGCAGCTAGGGGGACCAGAAAGGCATCCTGGAGGAGATGGCACTTGAGCTGTCTTACAGGAAGCCAGGGATTCTAAGGGTCAGAGGGTGGGAGGTAGACCTTTCCAGGAAAGGGGAACAGCCAGTGTAAAGGCATAGTAGGGAGATGGGAGTGTTATGTACCAGGAAAAGAGAGTAGGCCAGTGTGGCTCAACTGTAGTCAGAGCAGAATATAAGAAGATTAGAGAAGTAAGAAAAGGAAATGTTGCTTTGAATGTCAAACAAAGGAATTTAGGAAATAGGGAGCCACTGGAGCTTATTGCTTAGGAGAGGGGAGTGACATGATCATACCTATGCTTAAGGAAAATCACTGGCAGTTCAGTGGAGGATGGATTATCAGGTTTATCAGACTTGAGACACAGACCAATTAGAAAGCTATTGAAATAGTCTAGTCAATAGGTAAGTGACTAGTGTTTGAAAAAAGCTAGTGGCTGTGTGAATGGGGAGAAGGGGCTATATGCAAGGGGTGTTCTAGAGCAAGAAATACAAGATTTAGCAACTGATTGGCTATGTAGGGTGAGTGAGAGGATTTGAGGATGACATCAAGGGGATGAACCTAGAGAATAGTGGTATCCTCAACAGTCAGAGGGAAATTTAGAAGAGGAGAAGGTTTGGAGAGAAAGATAACGAGATTACTGGTAACTTGTTTCAGTTGAATGATGAGGTTAAAAGCCAGAGGGTTTAAAGGAGAGTGAGAGAAGTCAAGGGACCTAGTGCAGATGACTTTTTCAGAAAGTTTAGCTAAGAAAAGGAGAAGAGATTTAGGATGATAGCTTATGAGTATGGTAGGATCTAATGAAAAGTTTTTAAGGATAGGAGAGACGATCTATATATAACCAGTTCTGCATGATCAACTGCCTACTGGACATTTCAAACTGGATGTCCCACAGGCACCCCAAACTCAACATGTCCAAAACAGAACTCATCATCTTTCCCCTGAACCCCACTCCTCCTCATTTCCCCATTTCTCTTGAGGGTACCACCATCCTCCCAGTCGCAGAGGTTGCAATTTTGGCATCATTTTTGACTCTTTATGCTTCCTCACCCACACAGCCATTCAGCTGCCAAGTCTAGCTGAGTCTACCTCCACACCATCTCCTGCATTTGTTTCCTTCCTTTCACTCACACAGTCACCATCCTAGCTCAGGCCACATCAACTCCCACCTGGACTGTCCTAATGGCTTCCTCATCAGTCTCTCCCCTTTCCAATCCACCTTCTGCATAGCTGCCAGTCTCCTGCATAATTAATCCAGTGGTTCCCTGTTACCTTTAGGATCAAGTCCAAACTGCTGTTTGGCATTTAAGGTCCTTCACCACCAGCTCCAAACCACCAGTTTTGGAAAGACTTCCAAACTGTCTTTGCAAGTTTACTCTGTATCTGTGACATCAGTCAAAACGGAACAGATCCCAACAGGCTACATATTGACTTAAAAAAGCACAAATTAACATTATCTGTGTTTCATTCTATTTTATTTATTTTGTTAACCTTTTCCCCATTGCATTTTAATCTGGCTCAGGCCTCACTCAGGAGCTTGGAGGGCCTCAAGTTTGACACCTCTGCTCTACATTACTCTCCCATTGGGTTGAGCCATGCAGTTTGGCCAAACTGGTTTTCTTGCTGGTTCTCAAGCATGACATTTCATCTTTCATCTTTACTCTGCCTTTACACAGACTGTCCTCCATCCTAGAACGAGCTGTCTCCTCATCTCCCCCTTTTAGAATCTTTAGCATCCTTCAAAGCTTAGCTCAAGCACCACAGGTAGGTAAAGCCTTTCCTGATTTCCCCTGGTGGCTAGTGCTCCTCCTCCCCAAAATACCTTGTACTATTTTCTAGGTTTTAACATGGGTTGACACTATCTCCGAACTTGATAGAATGAAAGTTTCTGAGAGCAGCAACTGTTTCATGTTTTGTCCCTAGATCCCCAATACCTGGCATAGAATAAGCTTTGCATAAACACTTGGTGATTGATTCCTTAGCTGTGGATGACTGAGAAAAGCATACAACCCACTCACTTCTGCCTTTTCTATAAAAATATCATTTTTATTACATAATAACATTTCAAGTACTATCTAATTTCTACTTATACTATGGCACACAAATTAGAGTAAAATTCAAAACAGTGTCATACCCAGATGTGAGTTATGTAAGGACTCTTGTCACTGGACTTCAGTTTTTATAGTTTGACTTAAAAAAAAAAAAGTCAGGTGTTGATAGTTTAACCTAACAAGCCTATATGAGGTGGTTCAGAGGAAAACTGATTCATTCAGATGTTGTTCTGCCAAGGCCATACTTTCTGTTTGGAGCTGTGAGTGCCCTTGTGCTGCCAAAGTAGAGGCTGATTGTACTGGGACGGTCTTTCTCCATTCCTTGGCCAATCCTCTGAAGCTTCTTTGCCAGAACTGTTTAAAGGGGCAAACCTTCTTCCCTCACCTCCTTATCACCTTAAAACTGACAAAGCCAAAAGTAGTTATTAAACTAGAATTACAGAGATTCCTTTTTCCTCCAAGAAAGAAGCCAGAACACTTTGACATGAGTTCATTCGTCTGGTTCTTTGTGTAAGCCAACTGACAAGAGGACCCTTTCTACCACAATCACCTGGGAACTAGATTTGTAGGGGTAAATACTGAAGTCAAAGCTCCATCTTGCAAGTATTCTAACTTGAACTTTGGGATTGGATAATCTCTTGACTCTTCCCTCAGCAAAATTCTACCACCTCAGACTTACTTCTTCTGCAATATAGTATATTCTCCCTCTTTTTCTTGACCTGTCAGTTTGAGTAACTTCCAGTGTGTAAAATTCTTCTGTAGATGCAAACCAGTCATTCATCTGTAACTAACTGTCTTAGAAAATTACCTGGGGCCATAAGAGGTTAAGTGACTTGCCCAGAGTCACATAGTTTGTGCCTGAAGAACCTGAACTCAGATCTTCTTGACTCCAAGGGCAGGTCTTTAGTTACATCAGGCAAATTCAGATTTACAAACTATCTCATTTGATAATCCCAACAACCCTGTGAGGTAAGTACTACAGTTCTCCACTTTACAGATGAAGAAAGGTAACATTAGTGGTACGAACACTGTAACTGGAAATGGCATGATCCTACACAAGTCGCAACCTCTCAGAACTCACACCAAATCCTGAAGATCTACTTAGTTATAGGTTTGATACCTCTTACGGTGGAGGGATTCCCCCATATCAGCAAGTCCTCAGAAGTCACAGATCTTACGTTTACAGATGAAGCACCTGAAGGCAAGAGAGGTTTAAAGTGACTTACTTATGATCCACAGCTGTATCAAAGTTGGCCTTTGAAACTAGGTCTCTCCTCTCTACTTCTCCAGTGCTCTTACCACTGTATCATGCTCCATTCTAAACAAACTCATTTTTACCCAAGAACTACTAGGCTTTCCCAAGGACACCACAGTCCTCTTCATAATGTCATCCATCCCATCCCTCTGCAGTGGTGGGGTAGTCTACATGTGTTGTATATTGCACATTGTTTTCAGACTGTCAATATACTGTTGTTATGCTGATTTTCCTTCCTCTTCGTTTTAAAAATACTCTTATATGGGATGGCTGTCTAAGGATGAAGGATACTGGGAGAAATTACGGTGGTGCAAAAAAAAAATCAATAAAAAACTTTTTAAAAAATAACATCATCTATTAATCAACTGCCTGTTTTCACCATTATTTTGGTCTCAGGTAGGGTGTACACTCCCTGAGGGTAGAGAATGTTTCTTTGTACTCTTGGGCATAAGTGCCTTTCACATAGCAGATGTTTAATAATTTAAAAACAAACGGATCCACTTTCCCGTTTTCTAGGGCTGTTCCCCTCCCCAAGTGATTTTATTTGACCCAGGACAAAGAATTCCTTACTCCCTTGACTGTCATTCTAGAGCTAGCCTACATACTCCCCACACCCTTCCAATTTTTCTGCTCCAGAATCCAAGATACCTATTGTTGCTAGGAGTCAAAACTAAATAAATTTCATCCATTAAATATTCAGAGTACAGACAGGGTAGTGTAGTGGATAAAGAATGGCTGACCTTTCATTCGGGAAGGCCTGGGTTCTAGTCTTGTTTCTGTTACTTAGCTGTGTGACCATGGGCAAATCACTTAATCTTTCAACAGCCCCAGACAACTGTCATTTATAGAGAAGTTGACAACTACATCACTGAAAAAAGCTTCCGTACTAGGAAGTTCCTAGACTAACAAAATCATAGGTCTGTACCAAAAAAATAAATTCATGGTATCTCACCTCGAATCCTATCTATCCTGAGTCCCCAGTTCCTTTAGTCATGGACTCTAACACCCAATCACCTTTCTCATTTTAGACCTTCTCCTTGTCTCCAGAGGCACCTAACCACCTTCTCTCCCCACTCCACATTCTTGACTATTCAATGGAGAATGAGTTCATTCAAACTTAGTTTCTTCAATTTTCCTTCCCTTACACTTCAAAATGTGTGGGTTATGTATGTATCTTATCCACAGATCAAATCATCCCACCACTCAAAATCTTTGTTGGCTCCTTCTCTGCCTGCCAAAGGAAGTCTAAACTCTTCATCTTGGCATTAGAGGTCCTCCATAGTCTGTCTCCAACTGGGCTTTGCAGACTTATCTTACCTATTTCTTTTCAATTATGCTCCAACAAAAATGAGTTTTGCAGGGTTTCACACACTCACTTAATTTATGATTCCCAAATCTGTGCATTTGTTAATCACCTAAGTCTGGCTCGGTTACCTGGGCACTTGCATCTCCACCTACTGAAATCCTGCCTTCCTTTTACTCAAATGCTGCCCCCTCCATGCAGCCTTCCTTGTTTCACCCGTTGGAAATTTCCTTCTTTGAACGTTGCATAGCAGTTTGTACCCCTCATTGGCACTCACGTTTTATTATAGTCATTAGTGTCTTAAGTCTCTTACTAGCATAGGAGCTTCTTGGGATCAATTTAGCTTTTGTTGCTTCCTCAGTATTTGTACATGGTGCTAAGGATTTCTTGAATGAGTAAGGCCCAGAAGTTTGGAAGGAATTTCCCTGCCACCTGACTTCACCTTTACTGATATCATTCCCTAGACAGTTTGAAATGTGCCACTAACAATCACACCTGACAAGACTAAAAAGTAGTTATGGGACTAGTTCAGACTGGAACAGGGCTTGTGGAATGGTAATGAATATTAATGAACTTCCCCTGATCCCTCCCTTCACATTAAAATGTATTTTCAGTTCATGAAAATTTTAAGATTCTGTTAATTTGCACACTAATATTGCTTTGCTAAATGTCCTTTAGGCTCTTACTCATATTGTGTCTTTTCCCATCTGGTTTTTGGGCTCAAAGGCATGGACTGAGTTTCTTTTACAGATCTCCCACAGCATTTAATATAGGATTTCCTATATTTACTTGACTTCTCTTAGGGTAGATAGCACTGTAACTTCTCAGCCTGGCATTAAAGGGTATTCATTTATAACTGCGTCCTCAGTAAGTCTTTTCACCTATAACACCATTTTCCTTGACTACCGTACACTGGAGCCATCCCGACAACTATATTTTTCAAACACTGATATTTCACCATTTCTCACTTCCACAGCTTTGCTGACCAAATCTGTTGCAGATAGGAAGCGCTCATGCTTGCTACCTTATGGGGTTGTTTTGACGATAAGAATACTAGTGTTTGCATGGTACTTTAAGGTTTCAAAGTGTTTAATAAAGATCTCATTTGAGCCTTACAGCAACTCTTGTAGGTAGGTGCTATTATCATCTCCATTCCACAGGTGAAGAAACTAAGGCAGAGGTAAAGTGACTTGCCCAGGGTCACACAGCTAGTATCTTATAGTCATATTTGAACTCAGGCCTTGTTGACTCCAGATCCTGCACTCTCTCCATCATCCCATCTTGCTTGCCTCTGAAGGATGGTGTCAGCGCCACCTGGAATGATAACCTTCCTTCTCCCATCTTTGTTTCCAAATGCTACATTCTTCAAGACTTCTAGTTCCTTTATTACATATTCCTTAACTTCCTGTACTCTGGCTTCCAGCCCACTACTCTATAATTGCTTCTTAAATGTTACCAGTAACCTAACTGCTAAATTTAATTGCCTTTTTCAGCCCTTATCTTCAACCGATCACTTCTTTACTTTCCCACTCTACCCTGACTTTAAGGTAAGGGCTCCCTAAGGTTCTATACTTAGCCTTTCCCATTTTTCTCTTTGGCAATCTCACTTTCTCTTGTCAACTACCATCTCCATGCAAATGACAAAATTAAATCTCTAGCCCTTCCTTTCTAAGCTCCAGAGCTGCACCTCCAACCTGCCTACAGGCACCCGGGTGGTGTAGTGAAGAGCTGGACCTGAAATAAGATCCAAGTTCAAATCTGCCCTGACACTAATTATATGACCCTGGACAAGTCACTTAACCTATTTGCTTCAGTTTCCTCATATGTTGTCAACTGGCCTCTCATGGTATCTTGGCTTATACCTGCCTCTCCTTTATTGGCCAGAATCGGAAGAATTCTTTTAAAGTCCCTCCCTTCGGTGAAAAGGGAGAAACGTCAGGATCCCTGTGCCAAGGCCACCCCCTTCTGTTTTGTTTTGCTTTTTTTATACTATTAGGAGACACCATTTTCCAGAGTTAAGGCCCAACAAGCAAGCTGTGCCCTGTGCTTGATGTAACAACAATCCTTCACACGCACCCTCTGAATGAGCTCAGCCAAAGTAAAATCCTACTTTTGACAACGTAAAACTTAGAAATACCATATACAAATGCTAGCTACAGGCCATCTCTTGGACTTCTCACCAACACCTATTAACTCAATATGTACAAAACCAATCTTTCCCTCAGAACCAGGTCCTTCTGATTTTGGTTTTGAATCATTCGTGTTCCATGTTCCAAAGCAGCATGTTATCTTTGCTTCTTCCTTCTCTTGTCTAACCCATGACCATGTTCTATAGATTTCACCTTTGCAATTTTCTTACATTCACCGCCCCTATTCCCACTGTGATCACCCTATTAACAAGACCCCATCATTACCCATATGAACCATCATAGTAGCCACCTAACATGTCTTCCCACCTCTCCCCTCCAATCCATCCCTCATATCACGACCAGAATAACTTCCTTTATGCCTAAATCTAGTCAGCATGCTACCAAAATATTTTCAGTGGCTCTCCACTGCTTACAAGTTCAAATTCCTCTTCCTGGCATTAATTTGGCACTTACCTTTTCAGCTGTAGCTCACAATCCCCATTACCTGTTCTAAACTGGGCTTCTTTGATGTGAAATATGTTCTGTACTTTATCACTAGGCTGTTTCATGCTCTCCATCACTATGCCTGTTTGAGCATCCTTTCAAGCCCATAAATCACTAATGCCATCTCTCAGACGCCCGGATCTTCCTCTTCACCCCACCTTTTCATATTTCTTCAATGTATTTAATTTGCAACATGATTAACTTGTATATGTCAAATCCCTGACTACATTTGAAGCTCCATGAAGGCAGAGACTCTGTCTTCCCTAAGTGGTAACTCTCCCCCAGTTCCTGTCAGTGGGCAGAGGCACACAGGTGACTGTTTTTGAAGGCCTCTCAAAGGCCACTTTGTGGAAACTTCCCCTTTGTCCTATCCACAACAAAATATGCCCCCTCCTACACTGTAGAGCATTTTGTGGCACTTAGATCCTATCTTACTTAATTACATTCTGCTTTGTATTATAGCTGAATGTTTTTTTTTTCTTTTCCTACCTGCTCCCCACCCTGACTCTACAACTTCCTTAAAGGCAGAGACTGTGAATTACTCATCCTGTTCCTACCAACAGTCCATAGCACATTTTAGTTATCCAGTTGGTATTAACTGTATTGAAAGAGATGGGAGATGCCTGAGCATTCACTTTCTCTGCAGATGCAAAAGCCAGGCTCCTAGAAGAGAACTCATTCATCTGGAAACCCTCTGGCTGGGTAACAACCTAGCTGACTTGAAAGAGCAACCTTCTTTGTGCCTAGCAGTTCATCTTCTCTCATGCAGGAGATGTTAATGCCTCTGTCCCTTGAAACTTCAATTTCAACCATACTCTTCCTAAAGGCTTTAATCATACCTTAGAAAACATGACTATTGGGGCAGCTAGGTGGCGCACTGTATAGAGCACCAGCCCCGGATTCAGGAAAACCTGAATTCAAATTTGGCCTCAGACACTCGACACTTACTAGCTGTGAAACCCTGGGCAAGTCACTTCACCCCACTGCCTCACACACATACACACACACACAAAAAAAACCACGACTATCATCTACCCCTACCAAATACCAGCAAACCATGCTAGTTCAGGTAGACTCAGCTGGTGGTGGGGTGTGTACCTTGAAGAGTTTAACTGGTATCATGAGGCAGCTTCTGGGCTCTTAAGTGGCAGCCTGCCAGGCTGGGCTTGGGACAGCTTTGGGAGAATACCCTCTAGATCCTTGAGGGTCACAAGCACAAAGGCTTCAGCTCTTACAATGAGAACTGGAGCAGGAACTAGAAAAACTCAAGGGGAAAGGAGGTGGGTGGGGCTTCCTTTTCTTTTATGTTCAACCTATTAGAACTTTGAAAGGGGGCCATGAAAATACTTAGAACCCTGAATCCATGATTTCGTAAGCCACTACCCACGATGGTCAGATGATTGATTTGGCCATCCCATACCTGCCACAGAAAACAAAGACAGAACCACTTGTAGGCTAGGAAAAGCTTTAGTCCATTCAGCTAGGTCCCTATTCCATTCCTTACACCACCCCTCAGCAACAAAAGCTGGGACCCCACCCAGACCTTACTGAGGTATCCCTGTTTCATGCCCGTCCAAGATTCTAGACCCACTCTCCCTTTGAAGGTCTCTATATAGTCTTATTTTCTCCCCCCTCAATAAAACACACCAGCAGCTTCAGAGGACTTCTGGGGGTTTTTTGTGGGTGTTTTTTTTGTTGTTTTATTTCAAATACTGAAAAAGTTCCCTAGGCTCTTTGGGGCTCCCATACATTTATGCCTCCCTCCCAAACTCACAGTCCCAATTCCCCCAGTAGCGCTACTTTAAAGGGCCAGCAATCCTCAAAGACAGTTAGGTACATTAGAGTTCAATTTCCCAGCCTACTTTACAGAAACAAGGGAGCTGCATTTGCAGCAATCAGATTTGGATGGACAGTCCCATTTACCTGACACTAAATCACCTGGCACCAATTCCAGCACACAAGGCATTTTTCTGTGGAACTGGACTGATCCTTCCATCTTCAGTCCGTTTTCCCTATAGCAACCCCCACACCCAGCCATCACCAAGGGCTACAGAAAAAGGGTAGTCAGCAATTTTTTTTTTTGCTCCAAGCCCCAGTTCATATTATCCCATATTCCCCCCACCCAACCCCACCCTCTCAACCCCACACCAGGATTTCATAGAGATTTTTCTCAGCAGATGTTTGGAAAAATAAAACACAAAAAAAGATTCAAGGTCTTGGTGCTCAACCCGAGGGGCTCCATGCGCTGGGACACCGTCGGGCAGGGGCTTCTGCCTCTCCGGCCCGCACCCAGGCCACCTCCTGACCCCCTAGCCACTAAGGCAAGGAGGGGCAGGAGCCAGCACAGGACCCAGGGGGGCAGCGTCTCAGGATCTGTCGGGAGCCCCGGGAAGCATCATTCAACTTGGCCACTGCGGACGAACACAGAAGAAAAAATAAAAACACTGTCAAGTAACAGGGGAAAAAGTATCCAGCCCCAATCCTCTCCCCACCCCATGGTTCTGCTCCATACTCAACAACTGTTAAGCCACTTGGCTTTCTCCCCATTCCCATCCATACAGGGAAACTCTTTTATTGCTCCCAGAGCAGCAAAGGGAAAAGGAAGTGGGGAAGAGAGAAATCCCCAATCTTATTTCTCCCACAGTAGCATTCTCCTTGCCCCTCTGCAGCACCTGGGGATGCTCAAACAAAGAAACAAAAATCATCCTTTAGACAAAAAACAAAAGTTATCTAGAGTTTCAAATCTGAGAGGTAATTTCTTAGTTCAGAGCAGGCTCTATTTCAGAGGTAGGACTGAAACCATTCAAAATGGTTAAGCTGATTGAGGAAGCAGGACTGATGGAGTGGGGACACCTGAGTAGATGATGGAAGTTGACAATTTCCTTTGTTTAGATCTTACACAAAAACACCTTTTGGAGAGAACACAACCAAAATCCAACTTTTGATCAAGGATATTTGAACTTATTTTGAAAATACTTTTCCTTGTTAACAAAGTTGTGGAAAAGGGCAGGCAGCTCAGAAAATTATTTGGTTCCTTGTTTTCATAGTTCTGGGAAATGGACGTGGAGGAGGGCAATGGAGGCCTAATTTTCCTATCTCTTTTACGTATTCCCTACAAGCCACACGCTTCACTATGATCATCAGTCCTGAGGCCTCACACGGGTCAATGGAAAGAGTAACTTGGAACGGAAAGAAATGAACAGAGAACTCAAGAAGATTTGAGATGAAAAGGACGTACAAAAATTATATATATATTTATATATATAATAATATATGTGACATATTTATGTACAAAGTGGTTGGGACAGGTGAGGCAACTATACAGGGTGCTTAGCAATTCTCCCCTTCCACATGGGGCTTTAGACCTAGGAAGAGAGCATGAGGAAATGGAGCAAGAAACACAAAAATAATTACATACATTTACAAGTGAGAGCCAGTGAAATTGTGGGTCAGGAAGACTGTGGCCCTGATCCTCCCATACCCTATCTACTCAAGTGGCAGCAAGAAATCTGACTAAGCAGGAGGGAAGTATATATACACATAGTATCTATATACACACATCAAGTTGATCAGTTAGTCATTCACATAAGTTGAGTGAACAGATTATCAGGATTTCTACAATAAAAAGGCAAGAAGGGAACATTCACCCTGTCCCTCTCCAATAAGTAACAGCAA
The DNA here is from genome assembly GCF_900497805.2 of Vombatus ursinus. Classification (NCBI taxonomy): domain Eukaryota; kingdom Metazoa; phylum Chordata; class Mammalia; order Diprotodontia; family Vombatidae; genus Vombatus; species Vombatus ursinus. The sequence goes on along the minus strand of NW_020954546.1, from coordinate 5,793,233 downwards.
TGAGGCATAGCCTGCTCAGACAATTCTATTCAGGCCAAGGCTTGCCTTGTTCCTCCTTGACCACTTGCACCCCCTTCCCTTTACCTGTTTATAAATGAGCTCTAAGATGTGCCAACCCTCTATGCCTCTTAATAGTTGGGAGTCCTGACCCAAGGAAATCCCTAGCCTACCCACTTTCCCAGCCTCCTCTAAGCTAAAACTGCCCTGCTGCCATTCTTGCCCTTTGAAAAGTAGGTCATCCTATTCCAGTTCCCTAACAATACATGCAAAACGTGGGACTTCGTGTATTTACGATGAACAGGCTCCCACTTGCCCAAGGACCATCCCTCAGCTGCTTTTTAGGCCTGGAGCTAATGTAGGCTAGGAAAGAGGATGAGTCAGAGACAAGCATCCACAATTGGCTTCTCAATCATTTTCCCCCTGGTCCTGACACCTGGGGGCCTCATCCCCCCAATTAAACTTTCTAATCTCCATACACAATCCTTAATGGAATCAACCTATAGCTCTGCCCTGGCTGAAACCCACATCAAGCAACTGCTGAACTGCAGAGTCTATCACTTTAAAGTCACATGATTAACAGCAAAAAGCTTTTCAAGCAGAAACCCAGAGAGCTAGAACAACTGGCTAGTCCAACTCCTGCAGTGAAAAGGAAAAGGAGATGAATGTAAATCGGTTAAATAACTTGTTCAAGGTCACACTACTACTTATAGTGACCAAAAGGGTAACACAACTCAAGCAATGGGTCAAGAGTGAAGGCAGGTACTCCAAGCCACACCAGCACACTGCCACATGAAGAGAGCAAAGGCCAGACTGAACTGATAACATCTGATGGAGGAGTGCACAAGCAGGCTCTTAAAGTTTTGCACAAGTAAATGAGTTTCCTCCCTTTCTTGAGAATTCGCCTAACCTTCCTCAGTAAAAGAACGGTTGCCAGCCGAAAGACTGCATTCCATCCACCTAACTTCCGTTCCCTTACTGTAGATCACATCTACTGAGGAAGCCATACCTATCACAAAGGGATCTCTGACTCACTCCTTCCCACCTCTTCAGGGATCCGTCTGAACAAATTCAGGATGACCCCTTCTCAAAGGAAGAGGGGACTGCTTTTCCCACCCAACTTATAAAAGCTAGCAAGTTATACCATCATCTAATGCCAATACCTCTCACTAAGGAGGATTTCCAAGGCTGCAGGTGACACCCTGAAAATCTTCCTTGTTAACAAAAAAGGTCATGAACTGAGACGAGAGCCTTTCTTCAAGTCACCTGCCCCCTTCCTCAGCAGCCTCCAGCTACCAACACCAGGTCCAAAGCCATCTCTCGATTTGTTTGCTCCCTTCTGGTTAGATTATTGTGAAGATCTGAATGACTAATTGCTCAGCCCAGCCCAGCCTGTAATACAGAGAAGTCCGATGGTGGAGGAGGGGGAGGGGAGGGGCCCAGGTTACCCCGCAAGCTTGCTGGTGACGAGGGAGGACTTTCTCTGGGGCAGGTCCTGCGGTGTGGGGATATGGTCGCCGGTCACCGAATTCTTGTCTGGTCCTGCACTTGGCAGCTGTTTGTTCTTCATCTTGGCTTTGGCCATGTTGTAGTCTCCTGAGTCAAAGTACTTTTGCTAGAAGACAAGAGGGGAAAATTTAGGCAAAAGTGGGGTCCAGGACTTCTGTGCTGGCTCAAAATGGTGGAAATATGCATTTTGACCTTCCCTCCAAACCCTGTTCAAAACTCACATTTACCAAGAAATTATCATCCCAAGTTCTGATCACCTTGTGTTCTTACCACTTGCTTATATATTTTGTTCATGGTTCTTTATCTGTAATCACATCCAATTTCTCCACTTTACAGTCAATTCCCAGAGGAATTCCCAGGAGCCATACTTCCTTCTTCCTCTTTATTCTATACCATAGCACTCAAAAAAGAGCACAACCAATAGTGATGAATGAACGAGGCAGTGAGGGAAGGAGCTTGACTGGCCTGTCTACTGGTCAGTGTTTGGAAGTCTCATCAGTCAACTGGAGATAAACTAAACTCCCTAGGCCAGGAAGTGAGAAGCTGAGCTAGTCTTTGAGGAAAATCTGATCTTTCTCCTCTTTCCTCCACACTTTTCCACTACTGAAAAATGCCTTGTTTGCATTGTACTCAGCAAAGTGAGTCAAAAGTCAGCCTCCTATCACCAACTGTGACTAATACTCACAAACTAAGCTTCCCATTGCACTTACAAGAGGAAGCATCTTCTAGCTTGTTAGGTACCTCGGAAGCCAAAGTATCCCACATAGGCGACTATAAAGATAGAATCTCTCCTTCCTTAGGGGGAAATCATTGTGGAGAAGATAAATGAGCCTCTTGGAGGGACTATTAACAAAGGCTGGCACTACCTCCAAGGTGCTGAAGGAGACTTATTACTCACTATATGAAAAGGGACTTCTATGGTAGGGATGGTTTGGTGTTCCCTTCGGTGAGGCACCCCAAGATTTAACAAAACACCACTAAGATACACACAGCATCACCATTATTCTTCAACTGTGAAGTAAGCAAATACCCAGAACAACACAAGACAAACAGAAACCATTTTTAGGGGAAATCAGGCTCCTATTTTCTCCCACCTTCCTCCACCCATCTAAATGAAGCCTCCTTGGACCTCTCCTTTTTATCTTTTTTTTTTTTTCCTGGGAGAGTTAATGTAAATTGTTATCATAACAAAGCTAACAATATCCTTCTTTTAAGCTTCTGAGACACCTAGGGGTGCTAACACACAGTTTATAGTGCTGCTGGTTCCAACAGTAGGACATCTACAGACCTCTTCCTCCTCACTTTTCCTTCACCCTCCTCCCCCTAAGCTGCCCTCACAGCTTGGAGGGCCCAAATGACAAACACATAACAAAGAACAGGCGGTGCCTCATACCCCCTTCTGGAGTCTCTTCATGAGGAAGTCCGAGCCCCCAGGCTTTTGTCCCAGGCTTGGGTATTTGGCCTTTAGCTTTGCCTCCTCAGCTCTCTCTGGGAGAATACCTTCCTTTTCCTGTGTGTCCTGGGAAAATAAAGAGGAACCATTTTGTCAAACTAACGACCAAGTAGCAGCTGCAGTTAACAACCAACATTAGCATTCACTCTCTGCTCCTGTTTAAAGAGCTCCATGCTCAACTCCATGAGGGCCAAAACAATTCCCACCCGATCAAGGGTAAGAAGAGCTCTATTTCACACCATACCCGCTGACCAACTCCACTGGTTTATAAGGCATAGATAGGGGTCAATATCCTAATATACCACTTTTAATCATGGAGCAATCCTCAGGCTAAATAAAAGAAGGAGCCACAAGGTTCATTCCCAGCATGAAAGCTCAAAAGCCAAGGACAAACTTTGGGTGCCTAAGCTAGCAAAGGAAGGGATAAGAAAGATAAATGGAGTGGCAGATTCTACACAGAGTTCTTTCATGGTGAGAAGTTTTAACAGTACTGGGACAATAAAAGTCTCACCACAAAACTCAATTCATTTCTAATGTCTCCTTGATCTGGGCAAAGCACTTAACCTCCCTTCCTCCTCATCTATGAATCTATACAGAACACTGAATTCAACAGCTTTAGCCACCTCTCATTTTAATTTGGTGTTGTTGCTGTGTTTGTCCTTCGTTCTGGAAAAGGACCATGACATCAGGGAGATGATGATATGACTTGCAACTGACTTTGAGTGAGGGAGGGCTGTGCAAGGTCACGAGCCTCACTTTCTCCTCCAGAGCCATCTGGGTTCAGTGGCCAGATATTCATCAGGATGACTGGAGATAGCTCCTCATTTTAATTTACATCCAGTTAGACTCTAAACTCCTTGAGGGCAGAGACTATTTTTTTGTCTTTCTTTGTATCCCCAGCCTTCAGCACAAGGTCTGGCACAACAGTGAGCATTTAACAAATGCCTGTTGGTTGACTGACTTTCCTGCTTCTATCCAGGACACCACCATACTAGCTCTGTACCTTAACAGCCACGTAACCTTGAGCAAGTCACATAACATCTGCGTGTCTTGTTTCCTAAATTGTAAAATGAAAGGGTTAGGTTATATGACCTTTAAGGTGTCTTACAGCTCCGAAACCAGAATCCTTTCTGTCACTCAGTCAAAATCTTGGTGTCACCTTTGCATTCACATTTTCTACGTCCCATCAACTGCCAAGTCTATCCATTTTACTTCCACAACACCTCTCATATCTGTCCCCCTTTCTCTACTCACACAGCCACCATCAGACATGCAGAGAAGTAAGCTGGATGCACTGTGCCTTCAGGAAAGAGCCAATGGGAATGCTATCAAGCTTTTGTCTATACTTACTCATCAACACCATCCTAATTCATGTCCTCATCATTTCTCACCTGCACTACTGCCATAGTAGTCTCCATGCATCTGTTTCTCTCTTATTTGCAATCAGTCGTCCACATAACTGCCAAATTTATATTCCCAAAGCACAAGCCTGAACATGTAACTCCCCACTCTTGAAACTTCAGTGGCTCCCTAATGCCAATAGGATAAAATGCAAACTCTTGTTTGGCATTTAGAGTCAATCTAGTGCTAACCTATCTTTGCAGGCCAATTACACGTGATTCCCCTAATGACTTCTATCTTTCAGCCAAACTGTCCCACCTATTTGTTATGTCTTCTACAAGACATTCTACCTCTCGTTTTCCTGCCTAGGATGCTCTTTCTCCTCCCCTCTATCTCTTAGAACCCCTGGCTTCCTTTAAAACTCCATTGAGGGCCTTCCCCAAAGTCCCCAGGAATGACTGTTCTGAAATGCTTTGGTTTCTATTGTCTATATGCTTCGTATTTACTTCTCTGTGTACATGTTGTTCCCCCATTAGAATGCGAGCTCCTCGTGGGCAAAACTATTTCATTTTTGCTTTTATACAGCAGGGCCTCCTATGGTGTTGGGTGCATAGTATCCACTTCATTAATCAATGCTAATTGAACCGTGCGTTGATTCAGTTTAACAAGAGTTCTACAACCACTGTGCCAGGTGCTGGGGATACAGACATAAAAATGAGCAACATCCTAATCTTAAAGAGTTTACATTTTATTGGGAGAGGAAGACAACAGCAGAAGCAGCCAGAGGCACCTGAGCTCAGCCTTGGAAGCAGCCAACATTAAGGGTAGCTTATACAAATGCATAGAGAGAGATGCAATGGGTTGAGGGGAACAGCTAGTACTCTAATTTAACTGGACTGTGGGGGGAAGGGAGGAGGGGAATATAATGACAGCTGGAATTAGAGAGACTATGGAATGCTTTAAATGCCAAGCAGAATTTGTTTTTTATCCTAAAGGAAATAGGAGTCACTGTAGGTTTTTGACAAGGACCCAGTCAGATTTGTGCTTTAAAAGGATTATACTGGCAACTGTATGGAAGATGAATGAGAGAGGTGTGATTGGAAGCAAGGAGATCAATTAGGTAGCTATTGTATTAATTCAGGTGAAAGGTGATGAAGCCATAAATTAGGATGGTGGTCCAAGTGAGCAGAGAGAAATAGGTCAGACTTGAGAAATTCTGTTGAAGTAAAACTGTCAAGGCTTGGCAACTGTGCCTGGTGCATAGTAGGTGCTGATTGACTGGATAATGGTAGCTGGCAAGTGGCATGTTTTGCCTTAAGATCTTCAACTGCATAATGGGCACAAAAAGGTCTCGTCAGAATTTACTCACAATGTTTCACTAAACTAGGACACTCCTAACAGAGGATGAAAATTAGGAGACTGGTGAAAGACGGAATGGGGTTAGCTGTGTGGTACTGAGGTGCTATATTCTTCACCAGCATCTTTAGCTGGTTCTGGTCTGTGTCAGTGCTGGGGAGTGGGGGAAGGAAGGGAATGTCCTCTGAAGCCTTTTCTTTCTTTCAAGGCCCAACTCATGGCCACTTCCTCAAAGAAGCCTGAAGCTTTCTCTGCCAGGTGCTAATTTCTATGTCTCACAGCACTGCCTTGGCAATTCGTGCTCTCCCTTCTACCAGAGGGCACGTCTCCACGCCTCCCCATTAGACTGTGAGCTCCTGGAGCACAGCCTGTGTCATCCGTCTTCGCAGTCTCAGAATCTAGCCCACATCAGGGAACTTGACCAAGAGCTGCTGAATGAATCAATCTGGGAGACACTTCCCTGCCATGTTTGGGATGCCCTATCTGGCTGGAGGGATTCCCCCCGAGGCTGCCCAGCGCGCACCCCGCCGCGCTGGTTGGGGGGGGCGGTCCTTCTGCCTGCCTCACACCTCCCCCCAAGCCCTCTTCCCCGGGTCTCGGCCCCCTTCCATCCTGCGCCGTCTCGCTGGAGGTGGAGAACAGATTGTCTCAGTCCTCCACAAACACGAATCTCTCACTTGTGAAAAGCCTCCACCTTAAATAGACATGACGAGGATCGCCGCCCCCACCAGCCCGCCGACTGTTTACCGAGCGTTCGCCGGGTGGTGGGCGGAGGACGAGGAGAAGGAGCCAAAGAGCGTGGGACTCCGAGACCCGACACGCCGGCCCCGCGCCCCGGCACCACGCCGCCCCCGTAACACAGCAGAGCTCTAGCCCACTTCATTCACTCAGCCTCTCCCAGCACCCGCCCGGCGCCCAACTCTGGCCAATCACAGCACGGGTTGTCCCAATTGAACGACAGACCGGCCGACCAATCAGGTCGCAGTACGGTCCTGACCGACAAGCAGCCTAGCTAACCCGAACTCAAAGGACCGGCGGTGGTGGGGCTCACCGTACACGACGAGGGAAGTGGCCAACCCGAGTGGAGCTCGGGAACCTACCCGCCAATAGACGCCGGGGGAAGGCCGTCTCTCGCCCCAACACAGCCGCCCCGTCTCGCCCCCCACCCCCTCCATTTCACCTGCTTCTCCTCTCCGGTCTCCTCCGAGGGGTTTTCAGCCTCCTGTTTCTGGGACATGGCAGGGCCGGGGCGACGGGAGTACGGGGCGCGCGGGGCGGCGAAAGGAATAGGGAAGGGGGAGGGGAAGCGGGGAGAAGCTGCGTCTGCCTGCCCGGCTCCTGTCACTGGGGTAGCTCAGCCAAAATGGCGGCCCGCTCCCGTGACGTTTGACGGCCTCTGCTCGTTAGGGACCAATGAGGATCGGGCGCCGGAGATGACGTCACGACCCACCAATAGTCGCTGGGTGAAGGTGGGCTCTCCGTCGATAATGGGTAGTTCAGAAAGCCAACAGAGTAAGAGAATTAGGGATGGTGACCAATAGGAAGCCGTGGAGGCGGTATCGGAGGCGGAGCTGCTGTTGCTGGGCTCGTAGCCGACACTTTGGACGGCTAGGTAGTGAGGGCAGGCCAGGAAAAATCTTCAGGGCGTTATCCAAAGTGAGGAGCTTCGTCGGACTCTAATGAGCACTTTAATTTCCAGGTGGCGAGGAGGCGGGAGCGCTCAGGAAAAGCAGAAAAGGATCCTCAGATTGGACTGCCAGTCAAGGCGGGCACAATGTGGCACCCGGGAACGTGGCGTGGAGAGCAGCGAAGATGGGGATGACGATGATGAGGGGCTGCTTTGTGTATTTTCATGTGGGGCGCTCTCGCGTCGGGGCCAGGCCCATCCTTGATCCCCCTCGTGGTATCCAAGGACCACGGAATAGGATGCTAAGACACTGTTATTGGCAGAATTAAGGAATAAGTGAATTCCCAGGATTCACCGAATCCGTTTTAATTATGGCCAATCTGGCCAGAGGCTTGTGTCTAGGCACTGTCATCGTCAGTAATAGCTCACGTGTGCATCGTGTTTTGCAAAGCATTCTTTCCACCAGTGCAGGGGGGTAGGTGGCACAAGGATTGCTATCCTCATCTTACAGATAAGTATTACTGTGGACGGTTTAGCCAACACACAACCCTTTGAAGATTCCCAAAGCGCTTTACGTGCATTGTCTCATTTGGTCCTGGAACAACAGCCCTGTAAAGGAGGTGCAATTCGTGACCCCCATTTTACAGACAGAGAAAGGTTCAATGGTTCAAGGTCACCTGATGATGAAGATGATGATGAACTTGAAGTGACAGAATTTTGTTGAGGGAAGAGTTACTAGATTATCCAAGTGCTGAACCTTGGTTCATGGGTCCATCTCAAATCTTACTGAGGCCAGGTCCAGTATTTATCTGCCGAACCACCTAGGGAATGCTGGGAAGGATTGAAAGGCCTGCCTCAGTGGTCACACAGCCAGTAAATGGTATTTGCCACAAGGTCCTGTAGCAAAACCCATTCTTTCTACTACCTCATTCTGCCTCTCAATTTCACTCTGGCTGGAGTCATATGGGAAGTCTGTATAGACTAGGAGGCTGGATATGCATGAGGTACCCCATCCACATGAGGGACAGAAAGGAAAATCTTGAAGAAGAATGTATAAACTTAGGAGGCTGGAATAGAGAGGGAGGAGAACATATGGAGTAACATCATCTTAAAGAAGAGAATGGCTGTCCAATTAATGCAATGACTTTTGTTTCCACAGCTCTCATCCTGACTGACATTTTTGTGGTATTTTAGGTCAGCTTCCAGAATGTCTGAATACAGTCATGGAATAGTGGAAAACATACTGAATTTGAACCCAGAGAATTGGAGTGCAAATCTCAGCTGTCCCTTACTACCCAGATGAACTTAGGCAAATCATTTAAATTCCCTGGCCCTTAGTTTCCAAGTCTGTAAAATGAGGGAGTTGACTAATGATCTCTGTTGATTTTCAGTCCTGTTTGACTCTTTGTGAGCCCATTTGAGGTTTTCTTGCCAAAGATACTGGAGTGTTTTGCCGTTTCCTTTTCCAGCTCATTTTACAGATGAGAAACTAAGGCAGAGAGGGTTAAGTGACTTGCCCAGGGTCACATAGCTAGTAAGTGGAGCCAGATTTGAATTCAGCAAGATGAGTCTTCCTGATTCAGGCCCAGTGCTTTTTCCACTTAGCCACCTAGCTGCCCCTAAATGATCTCTTCATCCATCCAAGTTCTAAATTTATGGTCTAATGACTTCACATTCTCCCAATTCTTCCACCTTTCTAAGCATACCTTTTTCTCCACTTGCACGACCACCACCTCTCCCTGTGCCTCACCCCTCTAAACCTATTCTTTCTCCTCATCAAAGTTTCTCATTCCTCCCCACCTCAGTATTTTCTTAGGCCACTCTCCTACTCTGACTTCACTTTAATCTTTTTCCACTCTTGATCCTAGAGTTAGCCAATTTAACTCTTTACACCGTCTTTTACTCTTGAATTCCTTGCCCTTCTATCCTATTATTGCTCATCTATTGCTAAACCTCAGTCGATTACTCTCACTGTTCATGATCCCAGCTTCTCACAGAGCTAGCTGCCAAGGTGATTTTTCTAAATCATTAGTTTGGCCTTGTCACTGCTTAATGAGCTCCAGTAGCTTCCTATTAACTTCAGGATTGAATATAAGCTGTTTGGCATTTAAAACTATTTATCATCTGGCCTTTTCCTATTTTCCCCACTCATATTACACTGTATTTATTGATTTATTTTTGGTGAGACAATTGGGGTTAAGTGACTTGCCCAGGGTCACACAGCTAGTTAAGTGTCAAGTGTCTGAGGTCAAATTTGAACTCAGGTCCTCCTGACTCCAAGGCCTGAGCTCTATCCACTACACCAACTAGCTGCCCCCGTATTATACTTTAAAATAACCAAGTTACAACCAATGAGTTGCTGGTCTGCAGTGATGGAGGGAGTACGGGAAAACTTTTCTATTTGAAGTTACATTGACAGGTCCAGAACAAAAGCACTAGATGATGATGATGATGATGATGATGATGACAATGACAACCAAGGAAGTGATCCTGAGATGGTAGAATTTTGTTGAGGGAAGAGTCAGATTATCCAGTCCCAAAGTTCAAGTTAGAATACTTGCAGGATGGAACTTTGACTTCAGTATTTATCCCCACAAATCTAGTTCCCAGGTGATTGTGGTAGAAAGGGTCCTCTTGTCAGTTGGCTTACACAAAGAACCAGACGAATGAACTCATGTCAAAGTGTTCTGGCTTCTTTCTTGGAGGAAAAAGGAATCTCTGTAATTCTAGTTTAATAACTACTTTTGGCTTTGTCAGTTTTAAGGTGATAAGGAGGTGAGGGAAGAAGGTTTGCCCCTTTAAACAGTTCTGGCAAAGAAGCTTCAGAGGATTGGCCAAGGAATGGAGAAAGACCGTCCCAGTACAATCAGCCTCTACTTTGGAGCCTGTGGCAGTACAAGGGCACTCACAGCTCCAAACAGAAAGTATGGCCTTGGCAGAACAACATCTGAATGAATCAGTTTTCCTCTGAACCACCTCATATAGGCTTGTTAGGTTAAACTATGAACACCTGACTTTTTTTTTTTTTTTAGTCAAACTATAAAAACTGAAGTCCAGTGACAAGAGTCCTTACATAACTCACATCTGGGTATGACACTGTTTTGAATTTTACTCTAATTTGTGTGCCATAGTATAAGTAGAAATTAGATAGTACTTGAAATGTTATTATGTAATAAAAATGGTATTTTTATAGAAAAGGCAGAAGTGAGTGGGTTGTATGCTTTTCTCAGTCATCCACAGCTAAGGAATCAATCACCAAGTGTTTATGCAAAGCTTATTCTATGCCAGGTATTGGGGATCTAGGGACAAAACACGAAACAGTTGCTGCTCTCAGGAACTTTCATTCTATCAAGTTCGGAGATAGTGTCAACCCATGTTAAAACCTAGAAAATAGTACAAGGTATTTTGGGGAGGAAGAGCACTAGCCACTAGGGGAAATCAGGAAAGGCTTTACCTACCTGTGGTGCTTGAGCTAAGCTTTGAAGGATGCTAAAGATTCTAAAAGGGGGAGATGAGGAGACAGCTCGTTCTAGGATGGAGGACAGTCTGTGTAAAGGCAGAGTAAAGATGAAAGATGAAATGTCATGCTTGAGAACCAGCAAGAAAACCAGTTTGGCCAAACTACATGGCTCAACCCAATGGGAGAATAATGTAGAGCAGAGGTGTCAAACTTGAGGCCCTCCAAGCTCCTGAGTGAGGCCTGAGCCAGATTAAAATGCAATGGGGAAAAGGTTAACAAAATAAATAAAATAGAATGAAACACAGATAATGTTAATTTGTGCTTTTTTAAGTCAATATGTAGCCTGTTGGGATCTGTTCCGTTTTGACTGTTGTCACAGATACAGAGTAAACTTGCAAAGACAGTTTGGAAGTCTTTCCAAAACTGGTGGTTTGGAGCTGGTGGTGAAGGACCTTAAATGCCAAACAGCAGTTTGGACTTGATCCTAAAGGCAACAGGGAACCACTGGATTAATTATGCAGGAGACTGGCAGCTATGCAGAAGGTGGATTGGAAAGGGGAGAGACTGATGAAGAAGCCATTAGGACAGTCCAGGTGGGAGTTGATGTGGCCTGAGCTAGGATGGTGACTGTGTGAGTGAAAGGAAGGAAACAAATGCAGGAGATGGTGTGGAGGTAGACTCAGCTAGACTTGGCAGCTGAATGGCTGTGTGGGTGAGGAAGCGTAAAGAGTCAAGAATGATGCCAAAATTGCAACCTCTGCGACTGGGAGGATGGTGGTACCCTCAAGAGAAATGGGGAAATGAGGAGTGGGGTTCAGGGGAAAGATGATGAGTTCTGTTTTGGACATGTTGAGTTTGGGGTGCCTGTGGGACATCCAGTTTGAAATGTCCAGTAGGCAGTTGATCATGCAGAACTGGTTGTATATAGATTGTCTCCCCTATCCTTAAAAACTTTTCATTAGCTCCTACCTGCATACCAGTTATCCTATATTTCATTTTTAAGCTAACCTTCTTGAAAAAGCCAATGAGGCTCCTCAGCTTCTGCCTTTCTCACTGTTCCAAATCCTATCCAACTTGGCTTGTGACCTCATCATTCAACTAAAACTATTTTCTCCAAAGTTACCATTGATCTCTTTTTTCCAACTCTCCCTTCCCCCATTCTAGGGAAAATATATATTACCAGAATAAAATTTGAAGTTTAGAACTAAAAAAAACCCCCAAGAAATACTATTTCCTATTTCAAAAAAGGATTTTTAATGTAGAGCTAATTGGTAGTTCAAAGAGTAACAACAAGGTGATGGTGACTTTGAGGTCCATAGAAATTAACCTCCAACATATCAGTATGTCTGTGTTTTATGAGTTCTCTGTTTTGCTGTGTGTTCCTGACTCTGTCTCTGTTCTGTTGGCCACTGCATTCATCACTGTGATGAGCTGTTTGATCTGTACATTTGGCTAAATTCAGTCTTTGAAAAAGTTCTTCTGATGAATGTGCTTTCCCCATTTCATCTTCTCTTCAGGCAATTCTTATTTCCCTGAATTCAAGGGAACAGACTTATAGGCTTTGGGAGTAGCAGATAATAAGGTAGCTTTTTCTGATGGAATTTCTGTCATGAAAAAGAAATGTTTGCTGCCTGAGGAAAAAGAGCTCTCAGGGAGTACCTCAGGTCTGACAAAACCCACCAGTGATCTCTTCAAAAATTAAAAAAAAATTTGTTAAATATTTCCCCAATTACATATAAAAATTTTTAACAGTCATTTTAAAAATTTTAAGTTCCAAATTCTCTCCCTCTGTCTTGTCCCTCCCCCCTCCATGAGAAGGCACACAATTTGATTTCAGTTACACATGTGAAGTCATGCAAAACATTTCCGTATTAGCCATATTGTAAAAGAAAACAAGCAAAATAAAACAATAAAAATAAAGTTGAAAAATATGCTTCAAGTTGCATTCAGAATGCATTAGTTCTCTTTCTGGAGGTGGATAACATCTTTCATCATGGGTCCTTTGGAATTGTCTTGGATCGTTATCTTGATCAGAGTAGCTGTGTCTTTCACAGTTGATCATCTTTATAATATTGATTTTACTATGTACAATGTTTTCCTGGTTCTACTTATTTCATTCTGCATCAGTTCATATATGTCTTCCCAGGGTTTTGTGAAACCATTTTGCTCGTTTCTTTAAGCACAATCGTATTCCATCACAATCACATGCTATAGCTTGTTCAGACATTCCCCAATTGATGGGCACCCTCTTGATTTCTAATTCTTTGTCATCACAAAAAAAGCTGCTATGAATATTTTTGTACAAATGAGTTCCCCCTCCCCTTTTTAAATCTCTTTGGGATACAGACCTAGTAGTGGTATTGCTGGTTCAAAGGTATACACGGTTTAGCCCTTTGGGCACAGTTCTAAATTGCTCTCCAGAATGGTTGAATCAGTTCCCAACTCCACCAAGTATCCCAATCAGTATCCCAATTTTCCCACGTCCCTCAAACATTTGTTATTTTCCTTTTCTGTCATGTTAGCCAATCTGATATGTGTGAAGTAGTATCTTCAAATTGTTTTAATTTGCATATCTCTAATCAATAGTGATTTAGAACACTTTTTCATGTGACTATTGATAGCTTTGATTTCTTCTTCAGAAAACTGCCTGTTCGTATCCTTTGACCTTTTACAAACTGAGGAATGGCCCTTATTTTTATAAATTTTGCTCACTTCCCTTTCTATTTGAGAAATGAGGCCTTTATCAAAGAAACTTGTTATAAAATTTTCTTTTCCAGTTTCTTGTTTTCCTTCTAATTTTGGCTACATTAGTTTTATTTGTGCAAAACCATTTTCATTTCATGTAATCAAAATGATCTATTTTAATAATCCCTCCTATCTCTTGTTTGGTCATTTTTTTCCCTTACCCATAGATCTGACAAGTACATTTTACTATGCTCTCCTAACTTACTTATAAAATCATCTTGGTATATGGTGTGAGATATTGGTCTATACCTAGTTTCTGTCAAATTGCTTTCCAGTTTTCCTTGCAATGTTTTTCAAATGTTGAGTTCTTACCTCAAAAGCTTGGAACTTGGGGTTTATCAAACACCAGATTACTGTGGTCATTTACCATCAGGTATTGTGAACCTAATTTATTCCATTGATTTTTCTTACCCATTACCAGATTGTTTTGATGACTACTGCTTTGTAAGATAGTTTGAAATCTGGAACTGCTACATCACTTGCCTTAACATTTTAAAAATTGATTCCCTTGATATTCTTGACGTTTTGTTTTTCCAGATGAATTTTGTAACTTTTTTTCTAGCTCTTTAAAGTAATTCTCTGGGGGGCAGCTAGGTGGTGCAGTGAATAGAGCGCCAGCCCTGGAGTTAAGAGGACCTGAATTCAAATTCAGCCTCAGACACTTGATACTTACTAGCTGTGTGATCTTGGGCAAGTTACTCAACCCCAATTGCCTAGCCAAAAAAAAAAAAAAATTCTTTGGTAGTTTGATTGGTATGGTACTGAATAAGTAAATTAACTTAGGTAGAATTGTCATTTTTATTGTATTGGCTTGGCCTACCCATGAACAGTGAATATTTCTCCAGTTGCTTAGATCTGCCTTCATTTGTGTGAAAGAATTTGTAATTGTATTCATATATTCCCTGGCTTTGTCTTGGCAGTAGACTCCCAAGTATTATATATTATCTGCAGTTATTTTAAATGAAATTTCTTTTCCTGCTGGATTTTATTGGTAGTATATAGAAAAACTAATGACTTTTGTGTGTTTATTTTGTGTCCTGCAACTTTGCTGAAGTTGTTCATCTAGTTTTTTAGTTGATTTTCTAGGGTTCTTTAAGTAAGTATACTATCATATCATCTGCAAAGAGTGATAGTTTTGTTTCCTTATTGCCTATTTTTATTTATCCAATTTCTTTTTCTTTTGTTGTTATAGTTTGCATTTCTATTACAATATTGAATAACAGTGTTGGTAATGGACATACCTGCTTCACTCCCGATCTTACTAGGAAGGCTTCAGGTTTATTCCCATTACAGATAATGCTAGCTTTTGATTTTAGATTGATACTACTTACTCTTTTAAGAAAGGCTCCATTGATTCCTGTGCTTTCTAGTGTTTTTAATAGGAATGGGTGTTGTATTTTGTCAAAGGCTTTTTCTGCATGTAGTGATTTAATCATATGATTTTTGTTGTTTTTGTTATTGATGTGGTCAGTTATGTTGATAGTTTTCCTAATGTTGAACCAGCTCTGCAATCCTGCAATCCCACCTGGTCATAGTGTGTGATCTTTGTGATATATCGCTGTAATCTCCTTGCCAGTATTTTATTTGAAATTTTTCAATTGATGTTTTCTTTCACAAAATGACTAATATGGAAATATGTTTTACATGATTGCACATGTACAACTTATATCAGATTGCTTGCTGTCTCATGGAAGGGGGAAGGCAGGGAGGGAGAGATAGAATTTAGAACTCAAAACTTAAAAAAAAAGAATGTTAAAACTGTTTTTACATGTAATTTGAAAAAAATATTTTAAAATGTTAGAATTGGTATTCATTAAGCAAATTATAGTTTTCTTTCTCAATTTTTGTTCTCTGATTTAGCTTTCAAAAACATTTTTGTATCATAAAAGGAATTTGGTAGGATTCCTTTACTTATTTTTTTTTTCAAATAATTTAGAAAGTGTTGGGATTAATCATTTCCTAAATGTTTGGTAGAATTCACTTGTGAATCCTTCTGATCCTGGGAATTTTTTCTTAGGATGCTCATTGATGGTTTATTCAATTTCTTTTTCCAAGATAGGGTTGTTTAAGGATTCTATTTCCTCTTCTGTTAATCTGGACAGTTTATATTTTTGTAAATATTCATCCATTTAACTTAGATTGTCAGTTTTGCTGACATATAATTGGGTTGGGCAAAATAATTCCTAATAAGCTTTAATTTCATCTTTATTGGTGGTGAATTTGCCCTTTTCATTTTTGTTACTAGGAATTTAGTTTTCTTTTTTCTTTTTAAAAATCAGATTAATCAATGATTTATCTTTTTTATTTTTCATAAAACCAGCTTTTAATTTTATTTATCAGTTCAATAGTTTTCTTTCAATTTTATTAATCTCTCCTTTGATTTTCAGGATTTCCAATTTGGTGTTTAATTGGAGATATTTATTATTTTTCTAGTTTTTTTAGTTGCATGCTTAATTCTTTGTTTTGTTCTTTTTCTTGTTTATTGATGTACACATTTAGAGAGGTGTATTTTCCCTTAAGTCCTGCTTTGGCTGCATTCCACAAATTTTTTAATATTGTCTTGTTGTCATTCTCGTTAATGAAATTATTGTTTCTATGATTTGCTCTCACATCCACTTATTCTTTAGAATTAGATTATTTAGTTTCTAATTAGCTTTTAATCTATGCTTCCATGGCTCTTTATTAAATATATTTTTTATTGAATTATTGTCTGAAAAGGGTGAATTTAATATTCCTGCTTTTCTGCATTCAGATGTGAGTTTTTTATGCCCTAATACATGATCAATTTTTGTGAAGGCTGAAAAAAAGGTATACTCCTTTCTGTTCCCATTCAGTTTTCTCCGGAGGTCTTTCATATCTAACTTTTCTAAGATTCTACTCATCTTTGTAACTTTTCTTATTTATTTTATGGTTAGATTTATCTATCTCTGAGGGAAAAGTTGAGGTCCCCTACTAGTATAGTGTTACTGTCTGTTTTTTTCTTGTAATTCATTTAACTTTTCCTTTAAGAACTTAGCTGTTATGACATTTGGTGCATATGTGTTTAGTATTGATATTACTTCACTGTCTATGGTTCCTTTTAGTAAGATATAGTTTCCCTGCTTATTACTTTTAATTGGGTCTATTTTTCCTTTTGTTTTGTCTGAGATCAAGATGACTACCCTTGCCTTTTTTATGTCAGCTGAAGCATAGGTCTGCTTTAGTCCCTTATTTTAACTCTGTGTGTGTATGTGTGTGTGTGTGTGTGTGTGTGTATGTGTGTGTGTGTTCGTCCGTGTGTCTGTCTGTCCTTCTGTTTCAAGTGTGTCTCTTGTATACAACATATTGTTGGAATCTGGTTTTTAATCCATTCTGCTATCTGCTACTATTTTATGGGTGAGTTCATCCCATTCACACTCACAGTTACGATTACAAACTGTGCATTTCCTTCTGTTTATCCTCTCCTTTTATGCTGTCCTTCCTCTAAAGTCTGTTTTGCTTCTGACCACTGCCTTCTTTTATCCATCCTCCCTTTTATCACATGTACCCTTCTTTTCTCCTTTTCCCTTTCCCCTCCTGCTTCCATTGGGTGAGACAGATCTCTATCACCGATTAAATACGTATGGATGCATGCTTTTCCTTTTTGGTCCAATTTAGATGTGAGTGAAGATCAAGCACTGCCCTCCCTCCGCATTCTCCCTTCTACTGTAAAAGCTCTTCTTGGCGGGCCTCTTGTAGGTGAGAGAATTTCCCCATCCTTTTCTTCTCCCTCTTCTCCCATTGCATTCCTCTTTCTCATCTATACATCTTTTTTACATCACACCAACATAAGTGACTCATCCTTGCGCTTTCTTTCTGTGTTATTGTTGTTTGTCCTTTGTTTTTGAAGAGGACCGACGACATCACAGGGCGGTGTCTTGATTCATGTGTGAAATGGATTTAAGTGAGGCAGAGTTGCACGGATGTTGCACAGTCTAGATGACTCTAGAAGGATCATCAAAGTCAGTGGCAAGACAAAAGTCAAGACAACAGGTGATGGCTTGGGATGCAGTGGAGGACCCAGGCATCTTTGATGTCTGACCAAGCTTAGCAGTGTGCACCTGCTGCAGCTCCTTCGTGGCCATTGGAACAAGTTGTTCTCATCTAACCGTTCCACTGGGGGACGTCTTCACTGACAGGTTCGTGGCTTGTCACCCTCAGCCTTGGTTAGCCCATCTGCAGAGAGAGTTTACTGAGGTATGGCTGCTGGGCATACTACAGCTTCTTGGAGCTGCAGTGAGAGTTGAGTATCAGGTGCACACCAAAGGTGGATGAGCAGCCCTGAAAAAGACTTGATAAGCCTTCCCACCGGAGGTACTAGTCCTCCTTGAATACTCATATACCCTCTTTCTATGTAGAATCCTTTTAACTGCCACAATTAAGATAAAGTTCTTAGAAGATACCTGTATCATGTTCCCATATAGGAAAGTAAACAGTGTGTCTGAGGCTGGATTTGAACTCAGGTCCTCCTGAGTCCAGGGCCAGTGCTCTATCCACTGCACCACCTAGCAGCTCCCTTATGTTTTTCTTGAATACTGTATTTGAAAGTCAAACTTTCTATTCAGCTCTGGTCTTTTCATCAGGAATGCTTGAAAATCCTCTCTTTCACTAAATATCCATTTTTTCCCTTGGAAGAATTATACTCAGTTTTGTTAGGTAGATTATTCTTGGTTGTACTCCCAGCTCTTTTGCCTTCTAGAATAGCATATTTCAAGCCATCTGATCCTTTAAAAGTGGAAGCTGCTAAATCTTGTGTGATCCTGACTGTGGCTACATGGTATTTGAATAGTTTCTTTTTTGCTGCTTCAAGTATTTTCTGTTTGACCTTGGAGCTCTGGAATTTGGCTATCATATTCCTGAGAGTTTTCATTTTGGGATCTCTTTCAGGTGATGATCGGTAGATCCTTTCAATTTCTATTTTACCCTCTGGTTCTAGGATATTAGGGCAGTTTTTCTTGATAATTTCTTGAAATGTGATATTTAGGCTCTTTCTTTGATCATGGCTGTCAGATAATCCAACAATTCTTAAATTATCACTCCTTGATCTATTTTCCAGGTCAATTATTTTTCCAAAGAGATATTTCACATTTTCTTCTATTTTTTAATTCTTTTGACTTTTATTGTTCCTTGATGCCTCTTGGAGTCATTATTTTCCACTAGCCCAATTCTAATTTTTAAGGAATTTTTTCTTCAGTGAGCTTTTGGAACTTTTTTTTCCCATTTGATCAGTTCTGCTTTTTAAGCAGTTATTTTCATCAGTGAATTTTTGTACCGCTTTTTGCATTTGACCAATTCTATTTTTAAGCTGCCATTTTCTTCAGTATTTTTTGTGTCTCATTTTACCAAGCTGTTAATTGTCTTTTCAAAATTTCTTTGCTTTCATTTCTTTTCCTAATTTTTCATTTATCATTCTTATGTGATTTTGAAGATAATTTTTTAGTTCTTCCAGGAATTCTTGTTAGACCTGTGCCCAATTCACAGCTTTTCTTGGAAGCTTTGCTTGTAGCTGTTTTGACTTCATTGTCTTCTTCTGAGTGTGTCTTGCTCTTCCCTGTCATCACAGTAGCTTTTATGGTCAGGTTCTTGGGACTAGAAATGATACTATTCCTCAGGTTCCCTGATCCCTTGGGGCCAGAAGTGATAACTGCCCCTCAGGGCTTTCATTTCCTCTTGACTAAACATGCTCCTCTCTGTCCTTGAACTATGACCCAGAAGTGAGTATAGGCCATGGAGCTGCCAAACAGTATATGGTCTTGCATCCAGTGCTAGCACAGGGGTACCCTGTAATCTCTTTTTGACCAGTTGCCAGGTCCTTTTGCTGTCTCTCACCTGATAGTTCCTATAGCTGCTGCTACTCCTGTCATCACCATCTGTTCCTGTCACTGGTGTCTCATTCATGTGGGTTACAGGCCAGCCTTCTCCCCTGTATCACAGATTTCTCTTTCTGATCTCCTGTGTTGTCTTGCACTGGAAGAATGTCTCACTCTGACCTTTTGTTGGCTCTGCCACTCTAGAATTTGATTTGAGGTGTTATTTTAAAGTTGTTTGGAGGGAAATGTTGGGAGAGCTCAGCTGAGTGCTTTCTCTACTCTGCCATCTTGGCTCCACCACCAGAAATCCTCAATGATCTCTTAACAAATCTAATATTGTATTAAATTTTTTTCAATTAACAAGCATTTATTTTCTCTTCTTCCTGCCTTGGGATAAAAAAGTTAAAAAATAAAAACAAAACTCTTGCAAGACATATGCAAGTGAAACAAAACTAATTCCCACATTGGCCATGTAAAATGTATCTTTCATTCCGCATCTTGAATCCATTTGCTCTCTGTCAGAAGGTAGGTAGTATTCATCATCATTGGTCTTATGAAATCCTTTTTTTTTTATTGCATTGATAAGAATTCTTAAGTCTTTCAAAGTTGTTTGTCTTTTCAATGTTGTTATTGTATACATTGTTCTCATTCTGCTCACTTCATTCTGCATCAGTTCATACAAATCTTCCCAGGCTTCTCTGAAAATATCCCTTTCATCATTTCTTAGGGCATAATGATGTTTCATTACATATATTTAACTTAATCTGTTGAGCCATTCCCAAATGATGGGCACTGTTTTAGTTTCCAGTTCTTTGCCATACAAAAAGTGCTGCTATAAATATTTCGTACTTTTCCTCTTTAAAAATTTTTTTTTTTTTGTTGTTGTATAAGCCTAGTAGTGGTATGGTGTGAAAGGATATAACTTTTGGGGCATAATTCCAAATTGCTTTCCAGAAAGGCTGGACCAATTCACAGCTGTATCAACAGTGCATTAATGTACCTGTTGTCTTGGAGCCCCTCCAACATTTGTCATTTATTTTTTTGTCAATTTTGCCAGTCTGAGGGGTGTGCAGTGGAACCTCAGAGTTGCTTTAATATGCACTTCTCTTATTAGTAGTCATCTGGAACATTTTTTATGTATATATTTTTAGCCTGGAATTTTCCCTTTGAAAATTGTTCATATCCTTTGACTATTTATTAATTGAAGAATAGATCTTATTTTTATAAATTTGAATACAGTTCCTTATATATCTTAGAAATGAGAACTCTATTATAGAAACTTGCTGCAAAGATCTTTTCCCAGTTAACTGTTTCTTTTCTAAGCTACAACTTACACCCTCTTTAAAAAACAACAACTTAGTTTTATTGTTTTCAATGAACAAAAATCCATCTTCTCTCTCTGCCTCCCTGCTCCTTCCCCCATTAAAAAAGAAAAACAAAACCCTTGTAACCAATATGTGTAGTCAAGCAGAACAAATTCCCACATTGGTCACTTCCAAAAAAAATCTCAATTTGTACTCTGAATCCATCATCTGTCAGAAGGTGGACAGTATGTCTCATCATGAGTCCTCTGGGACTCATGTTGGTCATTGTGTTGATCATTTTCCCTTTCCTCTTTCTAAAAAAAGAAGAAGGTATTGAGAGAAGAGTATGCCAAGCACCAGCACTATGTGTTTAGGAGCTATCTGCTTCCACTACCCTGCTTCCTTTCCTTTGACTAAAACCTAACCACAGATTCTTAGTTTTTCTTTCTCTGTTTCTTTTAAAACCCTCATCACTTTCTACCCTCCATGGTTAGAGTTTGTGTAGCTTAGAACTAAACCCTTCCTTAATTCACCCCACCCCTACCCCCTTTTCTCCCCTTCTCCTTTCTCCCTTTTCCCTCATGTTTCTCTTTTGAATGAACTGTATTTTTGCACCCAACTGTGTTTGCTTTCTTCCCTCCTTTGACCAGTTCATATGAAAATAAGGTTGAAATGTTGCCTACTACCTCCACCCCTTATTTTTGTAATCTACTTTTATACACCCAAATTACGAGATAATTTCTCCTACCTGTCCTCTTATTACTGCCTAGTGTGTTCCTTTTTCCTTCCTTTTTCTTCCTTGTTTTAATATCAAAATATTAAAAAAAAATTCTCAACCTTTATCTTATTAGACACCTCTGTACTTTTTGATGAGGAAACGATTCTGAGGAGATGTGTATCATCTCCCCATATTAGAGAAATGTAAACAGTTCACCCTTGTTTAGTCTCCTTATGGTTGCTTGCTCATATTTACACTTTTATATTTCTCTTAACTCCTGTGTTTATATTTCAGTTTCTATGCAGCTCTGGTCTTTCCATCAACAACACTTGGAAGTCCTTCATTTCATTTAAGGTTCATTTTTCTCTCTGAAACCCTCTACTCAGTTTTGCTAGGGTAAGTTGTTCGTGGTTGCAAATTTCTATCTTTTGCCTTCTGGAATATCATTTTGCAAGCTCTTCACTTCTGAGTATTGGTGGTTGCTAAATCTTGTGTGATCATTACTCTGGCTCCCTAGTACTTGAATTCTTTCTGGCTGCTTCAGTAATTTTTCCTTTGACCTGGAAGCTCTGAATTTTGGCTGTAATGTTACTGGGAGTTTTCATTTTGAGATTTCTTTTAGAAGGTCACCAGTAGATTGTATTTTCATTTTGTTCTCTGGTTCTAAGAGAGAATCTGAGCAACAGTTCTTTTATGATTCTCAAAATATGATATCTAAGTTTTTTTTTTGTGATCATAGCTTTCAAGTAGTTAGATGATTCTTTTTTGTAATTAAAAATTCTTTATTTTAATGATTCTTTTTCCCCCTTTTTTCCTTTTTTTTTTTTTTTAGGCAATCGGGGTTAAGTGACTTGCCCAGGGTCACTCAGCTAGTAAGTGTCAAGTGTTTGATCTGAGGCCAGATTTTGAACTCAGGTCCTCCTGACTTCAAGGCCGGTGCTTTATTCACTGCACCACCTAGCTGTCCCTAATGATTCTTTTTCTTTTTTAACATTAGAATAAGACTTAATGCCTTTTTAAATTAAATTTTATTTTCAGTTCTGAATTCTCTCTCTCTCACCTCCACGTCCTCTACCCATTGAGAAAGCAAGAAAAACAAAGCATGTTACAAATATATACATATATATGTATATATATTGTATATATATATTTATATATAGTTGAGCAAAATAAATTCCTGCATTAGCGATATCTGAAAAACATGTTTCAGTCTGTACTCAGAGTCTGCTCTGAAACTAGAGGTAGATAGCATGATTCATCATGTCTGTCTGTGATTAGTTTCAATATGTTGATCAGAGTTTTAAAATCTTTCAAAATTCTTTGCCTTTACAGTATTATTATTATTTAATAAATTATTCTCCTGGTTTTGTTCACTTTACTTTGCATCAGTTCATAAAAATCTTCCCAGGTTTTTCTAAAACCAATCACCTTCATAATTTCTTACACAACAATATCATTTCATCACATACATACACATTATTCAGCCATTCCCTAACTTATGGGCACTGCTGCCCTCCCCCCACTTTCCAATTCTTTGCTACCACAAAAAGCTGTTATATTTTTGTACATAAGGGTCCTTTTCCTCTTTCTTTGATCTTTTTGGGGGTATAGAACTAGTAGTGGTATTATTGTTGGGTAAAAAGGTATGTATGCACAGCTTACTAGCCCTTTGGGCATAGTTCTAAATTGTTCTCCAGAATGGTCAGAACATTTTAGAGCTCTACCAACAATGCATTAATGTATTTATTTTTCCTACAGCCCCTCCTCCATGCCATTTTTGCCAATCTGATGTGTGCGAAGTGATTGCTCAGAGTTATTTTTATCAGCATTTCTCTACTTATTAGTGATTTAGGACTTTTTAATATGGCTATTGATAGCTTAGATCTTTTCCTCTGGAAACTGCCTATTTTTATCCTTTTACCATTTATCAGTTGGGGAATGGTTTATTCTTATAAATTACAATCGGTTTCCTATAGATAGTAGAAATGAGATCCTTATCAGGTAAACTTGCTGCAACGATTTTTCCCTCAATTTCCAGCTTCTATTCTAATTTTAGCTGCATTAGTTTTGTTTGTGCAGAAACTCTTTAAGTATACCAAATTGTCAATTTTATCTTCTGTTGATCTTGTTCTCTCCTTTGGTCATGTATTCTTCCCTTTATCCATCATTCTGACAAGCAGTTTCTTCCATGCTTCTCTAATTTATGATGTCACCCTTTGTCTAGATTACATACCATTTAGAGCTTGTCTTCATATATGGTGTGAGATGTTGGTCTATAACTAGTTTCTTTCAGATTGCTTTCCTGTTTTCCAAACAGTTTTTATTGAATAATAAGGTCTTGTCCCAATACCTAGGATCTTTGGGCTTATTAAAAAACTAGATTACTGTGCTCTTTTTTTTCTGCATATTGTGTAACTAATTTGATTCCCTGATCAACCTATTTCTTACTCAGTACCAAGTTGTTTTGATGATTACAGCTTTTTGTAATATAGTTTGAGATCTGGTACTGGCAGGCCCCCTTCCTTCTCACTATTTTTTCATTAATTCCTTTGTTTGTCTTGACCTTTTGTTCTTCTAGATGAATTGTTATTTTTTCTCCCAAGCTCTCTATCTTTTTGTAGTGTGACTGGCATAGCACTGAACAACTGAATTCATTTAGGTAGTATTGTCATTTTTATTATATTGGTTTAGCCCTCCCAGGAACAATTAGTATTTCTCCAATTTTTTGGATGTTTTTTGTGAAAAGAATCTTTTGTAATTGTATTCCTATAGTTTCAAATACTCGACAGAAGGACTCCCGTTTATTTTATGCTATCTGTAGTTATTTTAAATGGAATTTTTCTCTTTTCCTGCTGAATTTTGTTGGCAATATACAGAAATGCTGATGATTTATATGGATTTATTTTATATCCCATGACTTTGCTGAAGCTGTTCCTTTTTCTAATTAGTTTTTTAGTTGACTTTCTAGGGTTGTCTAAAGAGACCATTGTACCGTCTGTAAAAAAAATGGAAACTGTTTCCTTTTTGCCTATACTTATTCCTTCAATTTCTTTGTCTTACTGTTATGACTAGCATTTCCAGCACTATATTGAATAGTAATGGTGATACCTGATAGCCTTTACTCCTGATTTTATTAGAAAGTCCTTTAGCTTATCTGAACAGATAATGCTGACTTTTGGTTTTGAATAAATACTATTTATCATTTGAAGAAAATCTCCACTTATTCCTATACTTACTATTGTTTATAAAAGGAATAGGAATTGTCAAAAGACTTTTCTGCATCTATTGATAAATCACAATTTTTTCTTCTTGTTATTGATGCGGTCAGTGATGTTTATAGTTTCCCTACTATTGTACTAGCCTGTATTCTTGGTGTAAATCTAGTCTGATCACAGCATATAATCTTTGTGATCTGTTGCTTACTTTTTTTAATACTTTTTTTTTTTTTTTTTGCTTTTTGGTGAGGCAGTCGGGGTTAAGTGACTCACCCAGGGTCACACAGCTAGCATGTGTCAAGTGTCTGAGTTCAGATTTGAAAAAGCAAAAAAAAAATAAAAAGAAAAAAGTAGTTAACAATCTTCAAGATTAAGTTACTTAGTTTCCAGTTAATGTTTAATTCTTTTTTCAAAGGCCCTCTTTAATTGAATGTAATTTTTATCACATTATGGTTAGTAAAAGATGCATTTAGTATTTCTGCTTTTCTGTATTTATGAGGTTTTTATGCCCTAACAGTCAGTTTTTTGTGAAGATGCCACACACAGCTGATAAATAGGATTAAACTGAGAGTCTCCATTGTTTTAGTTTTACTCATTTACCTCTTCTTCTAAGAACTTAGAGGCTATGCCATTTGGCACATATATGTTTAGTATTTATACTAATTCGTTGTTTAGGCCTGCCATACTTCTAAACTTCTTAAACAGTTTGAGAAGCACTGAAGGGGTTGCAATTGAGAGAAGTTTAAGAAGCCCTGGTTTAGGGTACCTTTCAGCAAAATTTAGTTTCCCTGTTTATCTCTTTTTATTAGGTGTATTTTTTGCTTTTGTTTTGTCTGAGGTTATAATTTATACTCTTCCCTTTTTTACTGTAGCTCATATAATAGATTCTGCTCTATCTTCATATTTTAACTTTATGCATCTTAATGTATCAAGTGTAAAAAGTGTCTATGTTTCTTTCTGTATCAAGTTTAAAAAACTTAAAACACATTGTTAGACCTGGTTTCTAATTTATTCTGCTATCTGCTGTTTTATGAGTTCATCTTATTCATATTGACAGTTATGATTCTTAGGATTTTCTTTTCTTTTTCCCCCCACCCCCTAAGAGATTGTTTTGCTTCTGATTACTCCTTCCTTTAATCTCACCTCCCCCTTGTTCCCTTTCCCTTCACCCCTTTTCCCTCTGTTTCCGTGGGTGAAATATATTTCTGTATCCATCTCTCTGTGTGTGTATTCTTCCTTCATTTGACTACTTTAGATTTGATTAGTTTAGATGTATAAATTTCTACTTTCACAACCTTATTTATGTTTAAATTTCCCCCCATCCTTCCTTTCACTTCCCCACCCTCCCAGGGTATTCCATTTTTGTACTCTTTCCATTCTTCTTTTAGGGGTGATTCCATGATCACGAAGATGGTTTCCCCAGGGTGAGACTTATCCATTGCACACTGCCCCTGTGATTTCCCGAAATGTGGGAAACTTGACTGCATAATTTGTAGTAGAGTGGGACCCTATTTGTGCTCTCCCCTGATCTTTCTCCTTTCAAAAACAAAAAAAGATAATTAAAACATAAAAGAATCACCCCCAGGCCCTCTGTCAAATTAGACTATCTCTCTGACTCTTCATTGTGATAGAATTCTGAGGGACTACATCCCTCATCTCCCCAGTAAGAATGTAAAAAGTTTAACCTTGTGTAGTCCATTATGATTGCACATTTATGTTTATCTTTTTATGGTTCTCTTGACTCCTGTGTTTGTATGTCAGATTTTCAACTTAGCTCTAGTCTTTTCATCAGGAATGCTTAGAAGCCCGCTATTTCATTAAAGTCTATTTTTCTCCATGTAGGATTATGCTTAGTTTTTCTGTGTATTCTTGGTTATAAACTTATATCCTTTGCCTTCTGGAATATCGTATTCTAAGCTCTCTGCTCCTTTATATTGGTGGCTGCTAAATTATATATAATCCTGACTGTGAGTTTGCCATACTTGAATTCTTTCTTTCTGGATGCCTGCAATATTTTTTCTTTAACTTGGGAACTTTGGATTTGGGGTTTTTTTTTTAGGAGGTAGTTGGTAGATTAGTTTAATTTCTGCTTTTCCCTTTGTTTCTAAGAGATTTGGGCAGTTTTTATGATTTCTTAAAATATAATGTTTGTCTGATCATGGCTTTCAAGTAGTCCAGTGATTCTTAAGTGATCTCTCTGTTTTCCAGATCAGTTGTTTCGCTTTGAGATACCTCATATTTTCTTCTATTTTTTCCAGTTTTTTTTTTACTTTAATATTTCTTGATGTCTCATTTGTTTAGTTCAAATTTTTAGGGAGTTATTTTCTTGTATAAAATTTTGTACCTCGTTCCAAGCTGTTAATTCTCTTTTCATATCTTTCTTCCATAGCTGTCATTTGGAGTTTAAAATAATTTTTAGCTCCTTTTCTAAATTCTTGCTTTAACTTTTCTAGGAATTCTTCTTGGACTTGGGTCCAAGCTGCATTTTTCTTTGAGGCTCTGCTTGTAGCCATTTTTGAAGCATTCTCTTCTTCTGGGTTTTGTCTTAAGCCTTCCTTCTTGCCATCATAGCTCCTTATGGTGCCTCTCTGGTATCTAAAACCTCAGACCCGCGGGGCCTAGGATGTCTAGATCTGAGAGATCCCAATTATACCCCAAGAAGGTCAATGATTAAAACGAAAGGCAGACACCAAAATATTTTTGCAGTATTTTTTGTAGCAGCTAAGAACTGGAAACAAAGTAGGTATCCATAAATTGTGGAATGGCTAAACAAATTGTGGCATATTGTAATATATTAGGTATGAATATTACTTGTGCTATAAGAAATGATTAAGAGAATCATGAAGATCACTTATATGAACTAATATAAAGATGTAAGCAGAACCAAGAAATATACATAGTGTATGTAAATGGAAAGAACAACAAAACAATGGAAATTGAATGCTGTGAAATCATCATAACCAAATTTGGCTCTAAAAGAGAGATATGAAAAGATGAATCCCCCTCATATATATAGAAGTTAGACTATGTGTTTGAAACTCATTAAGTGGGGTATATTGCCTAACTTTTTCCATTGTTGGTTTTGTTGAACTGTTTTTTGTTTTTCTTTTCGTACTCTTTATGAAGGATGGCTCTGGAAGATTGGGGTGGGGGTGTGTGGAGAATATATTGGGAAATAAATGTAGGTGATATATAAAAAGACCAAGGAAGGAAGAAGTCTTTGGGAAGAGAGGATAGTCAAGTAACTATCCAGTTTTGCAAAGAAGGATGAAGACTGAGAAAAGGTCACAGATTTAGCAATTAATAAATTCCTGGTTACCTTAGAGCAGTTTCAGTTGAGTGGTGAATTTGCAGGGGAGGAGGTAAAGAAGTAGAAGGAATATAGATCACAAAATATTCCTGTAGCATTTTGTTTGTACTTTATGTACATAGTGAGTATAATTTTGTATTATAATTCAGTAAGTGGTCTTATCAAAATTTTCTATTTCCTCTAGCCACACAGCTTTGTACATAGAAGACATTTAAAAAATACTTGTTGAATTCAGAGTTGAAAGGTTAACAGACTCTTTCAACTCTCCAGAAGAGAAAAGTGAGGTTGAGATATCTCCAAAGGTCTCATGAGGGAAAATGCTATCCACATCCAAAGAAAGAACTATGGAGGTTGTTTTTGGTTTTGGTTGTTTTTTTTTTTTGTTGTTGTTAGGCAATGGGGTTAAGTGACTTGCCCAGGGTCACACAGCTAGTGTTATGTGTCTGAGGCTGGATTTGAACTCAAGTCCTCCTGAATCCGGAGCCAGTACTCTATCCACTGCACCACCTACCTGCCCCCCGAACTATGGAGTTTGAATGCAGATCGAAGCATACTATTTGCTATTTTTTTTCTTCTGTTGTGTTTTGTTTCCTCTTTCTGGTGGTTCTTCCTATTGGTTCTAATTCTTCCTTACAACATCATTAATGTGAAAATAAGTTTAACAGGAATGTATATGTATAGCTTGTATCATATTGCGCGCCGTCTTGGGGAGGAAGGTGGGGAAAAATTTAAAACTCAAAAGCTTATGGAAGTGATTGTTGATAAATCAAAATAAATTAATAAAAATAGATTAAAAAAAAGATGGAGAAACTAACTAAATTTTATTCTGGATCTGATTTTTCACTAACATTTTTCACTAACTAGTTGCTGGGGTAGAAATGATATGAATCCTGGGGAAAAGTGACAATACCCTGTTGGTTTGTGATAGATGAAAGAAAATTCAGCTACGGATTGACATGTACCTTAGAATTTAGGAAAGCCGATTTCAAAAAGTTTAGAGGTTTAAAGCTATATTGGCAAACAGGTGTTGTTGAGGAGAAAGTGAGGCTGGTGACTTTGCACAGCCCTCCCCCACTTAAATCAAATTTACTTGCATGCCATGGTCCTTTTCGAGAATGAAGGACGAAACAACAACAACAATTGGGAAGCAGGTAAGTGGTGCAATGAATAGAGTGCTGGGCTTGGAGTCCATAAGATCTGAGTTCAAATCCAACCTCAGACACTCATTAGCAGAGTGACCTGGACAAGCCACTTAACCTCTGCCTCTCACAAAGAGTGAATGTAGCACAAAGTCTGGAGAACCTCAGGGGCCAGTGCTTGGCTCTGTACTGTTTGACATATTTATCAGTGACTTGAATAAAGGCACAGATGGCATAATCACCAGATTTGTTGATGATCCAATGTTGGGAAAGGTTTCTAAAATAGTGGATGCCAGAATCAGAATTTTTAAAATTCCCAAAGACAGGCTGTAACATTGATTGGTCTTAATCTAATACTATGAAATTCAATATGGACAAATGTGGAGAGAATCTTAAGGCTAGTGTACAAAAATGAAGTTCCTAAGTACAAGATGGGGAAGGCATGTTTAGACAGCAGTGATTTTGAAAAAGGTTTGGGGTTTTAGAAGTCTGCAAATTCCATTTGAGTCAGCAGTATGAAGTGGTCACCAAAAAAGCTAACTGACCTTGCATTACATTAAGAAACGCATAGTTTCCAGAACAGGGTGCTGAAAATCCAACTACGGTCTCTTCTAATCAGATTTCATCTAGAGAATCATTCAGTTCTGAGCACCACTGTCTAAAAAAGACATTAATAAGCTGATGAGTATCCAGAACATGGTAAACTATATGTAAAGGGTCTTGAGTCCCCCTCATATGAGGATCAGGTGAAGGAACTGGTTAAATGTCACCACAGGATTTCCCCGGGAGGAAGGAAGAGGCTTTGCCTCCATCTTCTGTACACTTGTTTTTAAAATCTAAGTTGATTACTGAGTTCCTGTACATTCACATTAGCCTCTTGAGACAAGTGGCCCTTTTTCTTCCTCCTTGTAATTGTTTCCCTTTGTGTCTTCAGATTTTCATTCTTGAGCATGTCATATCATAGCTGTGTTCCAGTATCTGAAGGGCTGTCGAGTAGACAAAGTATTGAGTTCGGTTTGACCCCAGAACGCAGAACCAGTAGCAGTGGGCATAAACTGCACAAGAGCAACGAACCTGAGACCAGGAAGACCTTGCTAACAATTAGTGACCCCAAAATGTAACAGACTTCCTGGGGAAATGGCGGATTCCTCCCTTCAGGTGTCTCCAAACAAGTTGGATGGAGGCTTGTTGGGCATGTTATAGTGAGGATTCTTTTTCTGTTTGGATGGGATGAGATTAGAAATTTGGGGATTCTTCTAAATGACTTTTATGGTTCCTTCTAGCTCTGAATCTATGATCCTATGAACAGAACTTCTCAAGCACAGGAATTGCCTCAGTTTACATGTTTATTCTGAGTCTTTCTCCATGCGTATTGTCTGGATTCCACTAAGGCAGGGAGGGATTCACTTCTCTGAGACTCTTGAGAAGCCGATGGGGTTGGACCAGGCTCCTGGCTGGGACAAAACCATCTCTGCGCTGCTGCAGAGGTCTGGTAAAGGAGTGAAGTGATCCAAGGGGCAGAAGCCCAGGAAAAACCTCGGGCACAGATTCCAAGGGAAGAAGTTTGTGGAAGAGTGCATTCCTACCTGAAGTACGCATCACTAATATCCACTGGAAAGATAAAAAAGCACCAATGACACTGAAAAGGTTCATGAAATAGCTAGTGGCCTCATGAACTGGAGCTAGGCATAGAGTCAGAAGCCCTGAGTTCAAATCTGGCCTCAGACACTTAGCAGTTATGTGACTCTGGGCAAGTCACTTAATCTGTTTGCCTCAGTTGAAACTACAGTTTACAATGAAATGTAAATTTTAGAGTTTAACTATAAAATGGAGATAATAATAGCACCTATATTCTACATTCATAGAGTTGTGAGGATCAAATGAGGTAATGTTTTATTTTATTTTTTTTTGGTGAGGCAGTTGGGGTTAAGTGACTTGCCCAGAGTCACACAGCTAATGAGTGTTATGTGTCTGAGGCCATATTTGAACTCAGCTCCTCCTGAATCAGGGCCGGTGCTCTATCCACTGCAGCTTCCAGTCACTCTTCCATAACAGGTTAGACATATAAAGTTGTGTTGATGCCACTCCACACCTAACACAAGAGTCACCAGTGCCCTCTGATGGCTAGGTTGAGAACACTAAACAGAAGCCAATCCAGTTCTGCTAATTGGCTCATTTCTGTGTCCAGGAACTAAAACTCATTTGTGGCTCATCTTAAGAGTTGCCCAAGGGATGTGAAGGATACCTTCAAACCCACTACCTCTAACCTTTGGATTAAAGCATTAAAATGCAAACATGTCACCTGGGGGAAGGACCACATTAAGACATTACCAACCACTGAAGCTTTACCTTGTATTAGTCAGACTAGTTATCCGGCCATTTGAGAGAATGGGATGTGAGCAGCTCTGCCAAACCATGCATTAGATGAAGCCTTTATTTAGAGCTTCTTACCTTTCTCTTACCTCTCAAATACTCCTGCTAGCCAATTTCTTTATTTAGGAAAGAAAACCTCTGATAAAACTAAAGGTGAATGATATTGTGAGTCCTTCAAAATATTAGTATTTAAAAGAATGTTTGGTGAATTTTACTATAAAGGAGAATACATCTCTTAACAGCAAAATTTCAAACATTCTCATAGGCCAGTGAGAGAGGTTTTTATTTTTATTTTTTTGGTGAGGCAGTCGGGGTTAAGTGACTTGCCCAGGGTCACACAGCTAGGGACAAAACAGACAGTCAAGTGTCTGAGGCTGTATTTGAATTCAGGTCCTGACTCCAGGGCTGGTGCTTTATCCACTGCACCACCTAGCTGCCTGTGGGAGAGGTTTTTAAAGGCAGGGTCTCTTCACTTAAAAATCATACCAAAGGGGTGAGTGTTGACCTCATTTATCCATAAGGCTTACTTTATGCAGAATTACTTTGATGACATCAGGGAATAATTCAAAACCTGAGGCCTCTCTTGGAAGGCAAGCTTAGGTTTAAGTGCCATGGCTGGGGTTGGGAACACTCAGCAAATTTTTTGTTTTTAGCAAAGCAATTGGGGTTAAGTAACTTGCCCAAGGATCACACAGCTCCTAAGTGTCAAGTGTCTGAGGCCGCATTTGAACTCAGCTCCTCCTGACTCCAGGGCTGGTGCTCTATCCACTGTGCCATCTAGCTGCCCCATACTCAGCAAATATGAAGCATGGAGGAGCACCCTAAAGGGAAAACAAAAAGCACATGGAGTGGGGGGAACCCTAAATCAAATTTGTTTCCTTTCCAATATGTTTAGGGCCAGCTATTTCCTCAGCGATCCAGGATCTAATCGTTATCGATTTGCCCATTTTGCTCCTTGTTCGTATACATCTGCCAAAGGATGGAGAAAGGAAGAGAGGACAAGCTCAGGCTAGGCCATGGGATTGCTAAGTTTGATTTAGGGAAAGGGGATGGAAACTTCTGGCCAAAATTGGGGTTTATGAATTGTGGGAAAGCTGCACCTTAGCTCTATCAAACTAGCTGTGTAACCGGGAGCAAGCTCTTGAATCTCCTGGGCCTCAGTTTCCTCAACTGTACAATGAGGGGTTTAAGCTGTGGTCCCTTCCAGCTATAACATGTTTTGGCTACCTCAGTTTAAATACTTTGTCAAAAGTTTTATATTGATGCAGATTTTTAAAATTCTGAGGTATCATTTCATAATCAAAAATTGGCAAAAGTGGTAAAAGATGAAAAAATTCAATGACAGGAATGAAAGAAAAGAGCAACTAACTGCTGGTAGAGCCATGAATCAGTCTAGCTGTTTCGCAAAACAATTTGGAATTATGCAAGAGAAGTTATAAAATTGTTCATTCAATTCAACAAAACAATTCAGACATTTATTAAGTGACAATTTAAGTAAGGCAATAGTAGATACAACCAAAAGCTGAAATAGCCCCTTGTCCTAAAGAGGCTTACATTTTACTAGCCAGCAATTGACTGGGTTTATACCTCCAGGAGTTTATTGAAAACAAGGAAAACTCTATCTGATGAAACTCATTGCAGCCCTACTTGCAATTGCAGAAGAAATCAAAGTTAAGTATAGTCACATAAAAAAAATGCTCTAAATCACTATTGATTAGAGAAATGCAATGAACACAACTCTGAGGCACAACCTCACACCTACCCGATTGGCTAATATGACAGAAAAGGAAAATGAGAAATGTTGGAGGAGACGTGGGATAAGCAGGATTCTAATGTACAATTTCTTTTTTCGAAAAACTGCAAAGAAACACAGAAAGAACTATATGAAGTGATGCAGAGTGAACAAAGCAGATCCAAGAGAATATACACAGTTATGACAATCATATGACAACCACTTTAAAAATCTACAAGTATTAAATCCCCAACACTGCTCACAAACATGGTCACCAGAGTTCACTTCACTGGAGAAATTACACATCATGGGGGATTTAAGTGTGAGTACACTGAAGTTTTCTGTGACATAACAAAACGAAGTTTAATAATCAAAAAAGGAACAAGCAGAAGAAAAAGAAAAAAATTGTTCACGTTAAAGATACTTTGCTCTGGAAGACACTGGTTATATTTTAGAAAGTAACTTCTGGTATAAATTAAAACAAATAGTAATATTACTGAAACTAATAGGATTGTTGACAGCCTGATAATGTATCTGCTGAAATGAACTATTATCTGGATTTAAATAGTTGGAGAGCCTTAAATTCCAGGCAGGCCTATTGAAATGAACCATAGTAACATCATAGGAGTTAATGGTTAGCTTTTACTTATCTAAGCTGTTCGTAGCACAAACATGCATAAAATCTGTCAGATGATTGTGAAGAGCTATAATGCAGTGACGGGGGGGTCCAGGGTGGGGAGAAAATGGAAGATATTGGAATAGAAGGGGGCCAAACAACTCTTAGTTTGTAAAATAGTTGGCAATGATACCTGTACCCACACTAAATACATTCCAGAGCATTTCAACAGAAGGCGTTTGTGCTGTCTTTCAGATACACATAAGCTTATTAAGAACCCAGTCAGGAATTTTCCTTTGTTTCTGTATCCTCAATGCTTCAGAACGGTGCCTTGCACATAGCAGGAACTGAATAAATATTGAATTGAATACGGGAGTCCTTGCTTATTTTTAGATCTGGGAAAAAGCTCCCTTTCTGTCTTCAACCTTAACCCATCTTCCCTTGCTCTCCAATCCCACCCTAGAGTGGACACAGACACTGTTTAACTTAGGTCATGAAAAGAGGTCTTAAGACTGGTCTGTATCTGGGAGTCTGAAGCAAAGGACAAAACAAAACCAAAAAAAAAGGGAGAGATTAGAGATTTGTCTTCATGACTAGAAGAGGGAGTGGGGAGTAGGAAGGGAACCCTAAAATATTCTGAGACATATCAGCTTTAAAAACTCCTTAGCCTGGCATTTAAGGCCTTCCACAATCTGGCGCCCACCTACATTTCCAGTTTTATTTCATCCTGTTCTCCCGTACAGACGCTATGTTCTAGCCAAACTGAACTACCAACTATTTTTAAACCATACTGCCTCCTCCTATCTGCCTCTCAGGAACTTTGTTTTCCTTCAAGGCTCACATCCTCCATGAAGTCGGACCTGATCCCCTGTTGTGAGTGCTCTCCTCCGTTCTCCTTGCATTATACTTATTTGCGTAGGTACTTGCTGTATACTCTTCCCCTACTCCCCCCAATCCTAATAGAGTGTAAGCTTCTTGAGGGCAGGCCATGTTTCCTTTTTACATTTCTAGCACCTAGCACGGTACCTCCTAAAGCCCGTGCCTATTTTCAGATATAGGGGAATAGAAAATCAAACTAAACTATATTGAAATGCGACATGTAAGAAAAATCAACCTTTATTTTGTCTTCTAACTAGCTGTCAGAAAGCCCTAGAGGAGCCTTCTAGACCTCCAGCTAACCCTTCAAAGTGAGTATAATGCCAGGAAAACACAGCTAACAATTCCTTTTAGCTGGATTAAGAAATAAAACAGATTTATTGTTTACATGTATAATATGGAGAACAATTCTGAAAGGCACTTGATTTACTCAATTTGAACTTCCCTCCCATTAATTTATTGGTGTGGAAAAAAATGTACTAGGTGTATTGGACCATGACAAGAAGGTTTCTTTTCTGGAAGGAGGAGGCCCTGTCTGTGTCTGGCTAGGACCCCTACATATGTTACTGAGACCTTTGCTCCTTTTTGGGAAAAACAGTTCCCCCGCCACCCCACTAACCAGTCACCAAGAAGCAGCAGCCAATGCTGTCTCCTTCCAGGCTGCTTGGGCAATCTGGCACCTACTGAGGAAAAAAAGAAGGCCTTGGGGGGAGGAACTGGGAATACAACTCAAAACTTTGATCATACTAAAAGTGTGAGATACTCATACACAAAGATACAGTTGCACACAAATGAGACAAAGTCAGAAAGACACAGAACTCCACTAGAAGAAAGCTGAATAAACTATGGGTAGACATTAAAAGGTGTGTTTCTGTGATTTTTTTTTTCTCTAGGAAGTGAAATATTCACTCTTAAAAGTTATGTGTAGGGGCAGGTAGGTGGCACAGTGGATAGAGCTCTGGCTTTGGAGTCAGGAGGATCTGAGTTCAAATTCGGCCTCAGACACTTGACAAATACTAGCTGTGTGACCCCGGGCAAGTCACTTAACCCTGAATGCCTCACCAAAAAGGAAAAAAAAAGTTATGTGGAGTGGGGGGGAAGGGAGAGAGGGAGGGGTGGCCATGATCAGGTGACAAGGTCTACAAAGGGAAAGAACAAATTATATATACATTAATTAACTGCATTGTTAAAGGATAATTTCTTTAATTCAAGACTGTGTTGGTGATAACCATCAAGGTCTTTTTCTAGGAATTTAAGATATCTAAAATTCAAATATCTGTGAAATATTACTTATGGATCGCTACAGATGACCCCAAGAGAAAAAAACTTTGTTCAAACAAATGGCTAAATTACAGATGGCCACATAAATATAAACAGGACCCTAATTAACAAAATTTCTAATTGTTATTTTCTGCTATAGGCATTAGAACAAAGGAAGAAAAACAAGCTAGTTATAAGGATAATCATTACAATTATTAGCTTTGTTGTTATTTAGAATGTCTGCTGTGTTTAAGTCTGAGATTTAGCCTCCTAGTAAATAAAATTAAAGTCATAAGGTTAATTCCAGCAGACATATTAATCATTAGAATGAGAATAATCCTCCTAGTTTCCATAATATTACTATTATTACTATGTTCTTCCCGTGACCTTTCTGTTAAATGCTGATATCACAAAGATTCCTCTGGTGAAGGTCCACGTTAGTTGGTGTTTGGATTTTTGCCTTAACATGTCTATATATAACATATCACAATTCTAAAATTTTGCGTACCTCAGATTTTCCACACATAATGAAGCAACACTGACTGAAAAATGCCTGGCGGTGACCCTGGGGTCTTGAAGGCTTTGCCAAAAGAATATAGCTCTGATTGAGAGATCCTGCCAAAGTGGAAAAGCTTTGAATACTTGTCTTCCCAGAACCAGCCTATCTCTGTTAGTAGTGATTTCAGCTACAGCAACTAAGCTGTTAGAAGAGTTAATTAAGGGAATAGCCACATCGATGAGATCTTAGCCTCCTGAAATGCTGAACTGCCTAATGAAACAATACAGACTGATAACATGGAGTGAGGAGGGAGGTCAGCCATTCCTGGAGTCGTTCACAGAGGACCCCAACCTCCAGTCAGAGCTCTAGACACTATAAAATTGTACTCAAGAGACAAGACAGCCAAGAATACAAACTTTATTGAACAAAGATGATGGCCATATGCAAGTATAGGGAAGCTGACTGGCAGTATACACAATGCAGATTCATACCTGGCCTCTCCCTGTCTTTTCGAGAGAGAAGTATTAAAAATAATGACTGACCAAAGACCGAAAAGAACCACACTAACACGACCTCTAGCACCATTTAAACTGATGCTTTCCACAGGACAACCTGGTTTTCATGCATATGAATTGTTCAAATTGCAAGTACAGCAAAGCCAAAGAGGGTTATGAGGGATTTGGCTTCTATCTCAAGAAAAGCAAATCTGGAATTCTGCCTAGTTTCATAATTATCACCAATAATTTGCTTCTAGTCATCAAAAGGTCATTAAGGGAAAACTAAGACATGTTAATTTGGTAATATTTGTGCTTACTGTGGCCAAGTTAGGGAGAAGGAAAGAGATTATGCTGAAACATCCACTTACTTTTGAACATGCATGACAACCCTCTGGAGAGGTCCATTCCAGAACTACCAGGAGGCCTGGGCTTTGACAGACTGTGTTTTAGCCATAGTCAAGAGGCAGTGCTTATTGGAGGGGTATGGAGGGGTGTGCAGGGATGGCTCAATTTCTAACATTAGCTGAACTCATTCCTGGTTTCTAATACTAAATTTCCTTTCTTAAGATACATAATCCCCAAGAGGCGCCCTCAATAAATGTTCTTCCTGCCTCTTCTACAGAGTCGAAAACGGGAGACCTTTCTGTTACAAATTACACGGAGGAGGTTTGAAGATGAGTGATCTGGAGGGGGCTCATAACCTTAACAATAAAATGGAGTTTGGGGACTCCTCACCTCTGGTCAGGAAGCCTGATGGAGTAAAGACCTAGAGCTTAGATACTTACTCTGAACTCCAAGAGCAATTTCAGTTCCAGATTCACTGGCTGAAGCCAAAATAAATATATGAAAAGGACTGGAGGGCACAGGAGGGAGGAGGAAACCAAAATAATCTTGTGGTACTGTAGGAATTTTGTTCCTTCCCTATCACAGCTTCCAATGCTGCAATGCATACAGGAGGTAGTTAAGAGATAAATTTTTAAATTGGTTTTCTGACCAGGGGAAGAGTGGAATAGGAGGGAGTCTGAAAATTTATCTCTCATCTCTAAATATTTATGACCAGGCTGGCAGGCTTTAGACATGCTTTAAGCTAGAAATGGAAAGATGGTGGGGGGGGAACGCTGGCATGACAGGGATGTACAAATACCACATCTCAAGTGCTTCAAAAACTGGTTTAGATTTCTGCCCTTCACCCAAGGAGGATGCTGCTTTAATAAACTACAGTACACTGAGAGAGTCCAAGAGACAAAGGACTTGAGTGAGCTATATATTTAAGATGGGACAAATTTTTTAGAAAAATGAAGAGCTTGCTCTGCTACTTCTGCCTGACACTGTGGCCGAAGCATCCAGACCCCACCTTGGTCACATCTGCGTAAGCCATGGGGGCGAGCCAAAAAAAAAGGAGAGCAGGGCGCTGAGCCCCAACTTCTCCTCCGCGGGCTAAGAAGTGTTGGGAAAAGTGGCAAGTCTTCATTTATCATGTCAAGGCCTGTGGCAATGCCCTGAGGTTGCTCGCTTACTCACCAAGAATTTGGTCCAAGAGAAGGAAAAAATAGATGAAAATCAACCAACTCCTAAACACCTCATCCCACGGATGGAGTGATGTGGCTTCTGGTGGTCAGCAGCAGCAGCAGGGGGAAAGGAGGAACCCGCCTGCCGGCTTTAGGATTTATTGAAGGCTGCCAACACGGCCCAGATCATCTCCGTGGCGCTGTGCTTTGTTCCTTCCACCTCGGGGTCAAGCTCTACCAGGTCCTTGGCTCTATTCATGGCTACGTCGTATCTGTCATCTGCCAGGGTGGAGAAGACACTTTCCAGCACATCTGAGGAGTGGGCCAGTACCAGGAGTGCCAGGGTTCTGCGGTCCATGCGCTGGGGGTCATTCACCCATCGCTCCAGAACGCTCTCCTGAAGCTTTCTGACCAGCCGCTGTTTCTCTGTTGTGTTGGTCACTGGGTGGGTGGTCATGTCAAAGAGCAGGAAGTTTTGCTTCTCAGTGGTCAGGATACCCTTCTCTACCAGGTTTTTGGCAATCCGTTCTCGCACATTCCTCAGCTGGTACTGCAGCTTGAAGGGATTCCATGTTTCACCTGTGATGATGGGTGAATAGATGCAATACACAGAGACAAACAAGCAAAAAAAAATATTCATTTTCTGACTTACAGTAGTATGTATTAAATTCTAGGTGTCTCAAGGAAATTTTGTGGAGCTATGCTCAAATCCAGCCTCAGACACTTGACACTTACTAGCTGTGTGACCCTGGGCAAATCACTTAACCCTGATTGCCTCACAAAAAAAAAAAAAAAAAAAAAAGAGAGAGAGAGAGAGAGAGAAAGAACAAAGGCTTTGCAGTGACAGAGGGAATCCAACTATAAGCTTGTGACCCACCCCCCACACACACCTACAGTGTTTCTGGCACCTTCTTGAGACTTTTCCAAACATTAAGACAATCTGCATGGTAGAGTTCTTTGTGCAGTGAGCAAGAGTGGAGGATGGACAACAGTTAGAAGGACCAATAAAAAAGGGGGTGTGCATTCATCTCTAGTAGGGACAGTGTGGAGAAGCACACTGCCTATCCCCGTCCCTCCCACGATGGCAGGGAAGAGGTGAAATGGCCACTGGCCTGAGCCAAAGAGGAGGAGAGACAAGCACTCTGCTGAAGGGGGAGAGGAGGAAAAATCTCACTGCTACTTGGGTTGCCACCAGGGGGGCTGGGAGACAGATGAAGAGACACACGTAAGACTGTGGCCAACAGTTCCCAGGCAGTGGCCCTGTGGTCTGGGACCTCTCAGGCAGAGGTTCCCAGTCTTTTCGAGCTCTGTACTCCTTGGATTTATGAACCCTCTATTCAACATGAAAGGAAATAAATTCTTAATTTACCATAAGCACAAAAGAAATAAAACAGATGAATTTGTATAGGCTAATATGGTTATTTGCCAAATATTTATCACACCCTCTTGATAAGCTTGTATCCTTTGGTAATCTTATTCCAGATTAGGGACTTCTTCAATAAGAAAATAATACTTGTCCCAGGCTTGTGCTCTTTGCTGTCTGAATTTAAAAGAATCACAACACTTTCCACGCATAGCAGTAAAGGAACCTGGGGTAGCTCAGGCTGCCTTCTTGCTGCTACCAATTACAAGAAGGGTTTTTATTCTTTTAGATTCACACTACCCAACGCGTCTGTGTGGTGGCCAGTCTTCTGTCTTTTCCCCTACCTCGCAGTCCCACCAAGGGGACACCCCAGGGGCCCTCAGGGAGCCATCAGACTGTTCTTCCTTGCCTCTCTCAACAAGGTTCCCCAGTCTTTATTGACTTTTATATCTTTGCTGCCTAGGGAGCAGGCAGCATGCTTCCAACACCATAAACACATCATGCTATATCTTCCTGAAGTTGAGGATAAACTCTCTTGTTTGGGGTATCATCATTCCCCAGAAGGGTAGTATGACCCCTGTCGTGCTATATACCCCCTCCCCTCCCCTCTAACCATCACCCTGCTATCCAAATCGTCTTGAAGACTTGAGAAGCCTCAAGAAGGCACCAGAAACAAGAGGGGGAGGGGAGAGGACAGCCACAATCGGGTGGCCAGGGCTGGCATCTCTGGCATTAGGCTGCTAGGAGGCACCGGGGACAAAGGGCTATCACTTAACCTCTATGTCTACTTCAGTTTCCTCATCTGTAAAATGAGAATAATAATGCCATTTATCTTCCAAGGTTGCTGTGAATATTAAATGAGACAATATTTGTAAAGCACTTGGCACTGTGCCTGGCACCTAGTAAGTGACATATAATGTTAACTTTTATTATTATTATATTAACTGGATGCATTCTAAACCAAGTTCTTATTCTCTCATAAACAACATATCTGAATTTCTGCTTCAGGACCATGTCTTGGCCGCTGAAAAGCGGAGATAAGAGACATTCTGAATTCTTTTACCAGTGAGCAGCTCTATCCATGTTTGAACCGTTTCTGCCGGTTCTGTGGCCTTGATGTGCTTGAGTGTTTCATCCAGTAAGACATCGCCAGTCGGACTATCTGACTTTAGCAACACCTTTTAGGGAAGAAGAGGAAAGGAACAAGGGGTATGTATTTATTCGTTCAAAAGTATTCAACAAATAGTTATTAAGAAACTATTATATTCATAACGTTATGTCGATGCTATAGGAGATAAAGATATATTGCATGTTCTCTGCCCTTGGGTGTTTACAACTGAATGAAGACTTCGAGCACAGACCCCCAAAAGTTACACGACAATAAGAAAAGCGATTTCAAGGAAGGACCGAAAGGATTGGCGGTGGATGTAGGGGACAGGCGGGAGGGTGGATTCAAAGAGAACGCCAAGTTTTTGAGACTGATCCACAGACATAGAAAAGGGGATCTAGTCCGGGAAGACGATGAGGAATTTGGTTTCAGAGCTAAGAAAAGGTCAATGGATTTGGTAATCATTAGTGACCAATGAGACCACAGTTTCCCAGAGGCGATGA
This sequence comes from Vombatus ursinus, assembly GCF_900497805.2. Classification (NCBI taxonomy): domain Eukaryota; kingdom Metazoa; phylum Chordata; class Mammalia; order Diprotodontia; family Vombatidae; genus Vombatus; species Vombatus ursinus. Next base: position 5,751,896 of record NW_020954546.1, on the reverse strand, counting down.
GGAGACAGGCCTGGCTGCAGGAGGGAAGGGTTTGTGAGGAGACAAGATAAGAGCACTGGGCACACTCTCCATGTTCATCCAGTAGAAAGGAAGGAAAAAACTGGATAGGCAACCACGTGCCTGCTTCTTTCCCCTCCCCTAGGCCTCGCTCCTTGCTTGGAGGTGTCAGGGGGTTCGTGGGAGGGACAGACCACACTCCAATTTCACCCAGTTTTCCTCTACTAACGGAGGGGGGGCCGTGGTGTGAAGAGAGGTTATGGGGTTACCTTTCTGTCAAGTAGCCTCTTCTTTCGTATGGTCGGGGGTTCCAGATGGATCCGGCCTCGCATGGCCAATTCTATCAGGATGCCTCCTCGAAGCCCAGAAGAAATGCAGTCATTCCAGAAGGACGTATAACCCTAGGTAAAGGGAAAGGAGGAGGCAGGGAGAAAAGTGTGGTGTGAGGACTCGGGCTTGTCACAGGCAACTCTGAGGACATCAAGGCACATACCAATGCCCTATCAACATGGACAACGACCTGTACAGCTGGTGCCTGGCTTTCTCTGTTATCTCTGTGTTCTCTGTCTCCTAACAGACTGTAAACTTTCCCAGGCAGGAGCTAGGACCAGCTTTGGACCTTCATGGCATAAGGGGACAGCGTCTCCTTTCTCTGTCTCTCTTCTCTAGCAGTCAGCACACTATTTGGAGAGAGAAGATCTGGGTTCAAATCTGGCTTCTGTCATTTACTATAGGCCTATAGTAAGGGTCCTAAGGGACCCTGTGATGATGGGTGAATGGATGCAATACACAGAGACAAACAAGCAAAAAAAAATATTCATTTTCTGACTTATAGTAGTATGTATTAAATTCTAGGTATCTCAAGGAAATTTTGTGGAGCTATGCTCAAATCCAGCCTCAGACACTTGACACTTACTAGCTGTGTGACCCTGGGCAAATCACTTAACCTTGAACCCAGGGTCCTAAGGGACCCTGAGCCAGTCACTGAACTCTGAGCCTCAGTTTCCTCGTGTGTAAAATGAGGGGGGTTGGAATAGATGGCCTCGAAGATCCTGCCAGAAGTAAGCCTGTGAGGGTGTGGACACAAAACAAAGTTAGGCACAGGAAAACCAACAGCTTCCTGAGTCTTTGTGACTCTTCCAGAAAAGACCAAATAATATGGTTCCACTAGCAATTGATAAACAGCTTATCAGTCTCTCTTTCTAGAAAAGAACCTACACAATGTCCAAAGTTTGGTAACTGCTGAGAGACAGATTTAGTTTTGATATAAGGAAAAACTTCCCAACCAATCAAATAATCCCAGAGGAGAAATGGGGCATCCAGATGGTCTCAATGGATGGAGTGCTGCTGGTCCTGGAATCAGGAAGATCCGAGTTCAATGGCCTCAGACATTTATTAGTTGTATGACCCTGGGCAGGTCACTAAACCTTGTTTGCCTTAATCTACTAGAGAAGGAAGTGGCAAACCACTCCAGTATCTTGACCAAGAAAACCCCACAGACAGTATGGTCCATGGTGTTGCAATGAGTTAGACATGACTGAAAAACAACTGAACAACAAGAAATGGTCTAGTCTGGGAGGTGGTGGGTCTCCATTCCCTCAAAGCAAAGTCTGCTTCAAGCAAAGTCTATCTGATCAGATGGCCGCTTTGTCAGGCACGTGCGTGTGTATGTGCTGATTTCTGTTCAAGTAGGAGCCGGACCAGATGGTGTCTGACGTTACCTCCCAAAGTTAGGAGTCTGTGATTCAATGCTAACCCAAAAGTTTAAGTTACAGTTGTAGAAAGGCACCTTTGAGCTCTCTATAAGCTGCTCCTGTGACAATTTCAAAGTTTAAGGGAGAATACAGATTAGACAGGAAGAGTAAACCACAAACCATCTAGCTCTCAGACAGTTCAACCAACCGATGACCATTAAGTGCAACAAATACACAGTGCTAGGGAACAGAGAGGCATAAACTTCTGTGCATAAGGAATTTTTAATCTAGTTGAGAGCATATATAAAGGAGAACAAAAAAAGAGCTATCACAAGGCAGTACATGATTGATAGAGATATAAATGGTACTGACAGTGCACCTTAGGAGTTCTAAGGGACTGATCTCTTTTACTGTGGAATACTCCAGGAAATCTGAACAAAGAGGCAGACTGAGCTACATTTAGGCTAGGGAGAGAAAACTAGGGCAAGCATCCTAAGCTGTGAGGGAATAGTGTGAACAAAAAGGGAGGAGCATTAAAGAACAAGGCATGTTTAGAGGCGGGGGTGTTTTGGGGACGGTACTATTAGAGGTGGTGGATAAGTCTGAGCCAGGTCATAGAGGGTCATGAATACCAGACTATGGATTTTGATTTTACAGATAAGAGAGTCCCTGAAGTTTTTTTGAACAGTGAGTTTCATGGTCAGAACACCATTTTAGATTAATGTGCCTATCTCTATAAGAGCAGAGGAATTTACAAGTAGGACAGATTATTGCTTCTGGCATCCTGCTAATCAGAATCTAATCTTTAACCATACCCTCCAAAATCAGTGTGATCCACAGCATCAGTTGCTTCCTGTGACAGTGCAAATGAGTTCTCCCGAGTCATCTACTGCAGGCTTATAGGAAGTGGACAAAGTGCTTATAGCACCCACCTTTCCTTTTCCTCCAAGCCCTTCATCTCAGTTTTTTGTTTTTTTGCATTTTTTGGATGAGGCAATGGGGTTAAGTGACTTGCCCAGGGTCACACAGCTAGTAAGTGTCAAATGTTTGAGGCCAGATTTGAACTCAAGTCCTCCTGACTCCAAGGCAAGTGCTCTATCCACTGTACCACTTAGCTGCTCCTATCTCAGATCTTTTCTAACCCCAATGCTTCTGCCCAAGTTCCTAAAGCAGGTTAGCAGAAGCCTTTACAAACTCCACCTGGCCTCCCCAAAGCTTCCTGAGGTCTAGTGTGCTGGCTTATCTGCCACTGAACCGCACCTGCTGTGCAGGGCACATGGAAACAACTACATCTATTCTTTTCATATAAACACTGGAGCTTATTCATTTTCCCTGCTGGTTCAGATAAAGCATAACCCATTCCTGAACAAGAAGACAGACTGAAGAGGCAATAAAATGTATATGCATATCAGAGGCCTCGGTGGCCCAGCACATTCCTACTAGGTGTGTATAAACACTTCAAATCGAAGGTAAGTATTTAGAAAAGTTTCTTCCAGGGGTTTCTTCTTTCCAACTCACTCCTCAGCTTTGGTTTTAATTTTGGTGAGGTCAAAGATTTCAACAGTGTCAATAAAGGAGCAACAGAAACCAGGATGTAAGGCGTGGACTTCCTTGAAAAGCGTTCTTTCCCACTTCGTCCTCACAAAACATATAAAACCCCAGAAAAATACCTTCCTTTAGGACTGTGCAGGAGCATGAGGAGAATAAGAATGGACAAGTAAAAACAGAGGGGTTCAAGGTGGCAACAGGTGTGAGTGAGGCGGTGGTACTGCCTTCCCTGGTGATGTCTCAGGACAAGAGAATACCGACACAATCTGGGTAAATAATACTTAGAAGCAAAAGCGAAGGCTTAAGGACTGGATCTCCAAAGGGCTCTTCCTGTGATTCCCTTGTGAATGTAACACATCCAATCTATCATATCTCTATAATCCATGTATATAAGCAGTCAGAAGGACCCTAGTGAGAAAGGACCACTGCTTTTTACGGCTGTGCAGTACCTTAGTTAACCCTGCCCCAAAGCCTGTGCCAGCAAAACACATCACAAAAAAGGGATGGTGTGGCTCAATGGCAGGTAAGTGAGCAGACTGGACCTTAGGAAGCTCCAGGAGCTCGGGGAGGCCAGATGACGTTTGTAAAGACTGCTGCTGACCTGTCAGTGTTAAGTGGGACTTAGGCTAAGAGAGTTAGGGTTAGAAAAGATCTGAGATGGAGGGCTGGGAAGAATAGGAGAGGCGGGTGCTTTAGGTACTTTGTCCACTTCCTATAAGCCAGAACGGCTTATAAGATCAGGATCAGGAGAATTTCTTTGCACCATCACAGGAAGCAACTGAAGCTGTGGAGCACACTGATTTTGGAGGGTATATTAAAGATTTGAATCTGGTTAGTAGCCTGACATCACTATGCCAGGGTCAAGTTTCAGACCAATGAGCTGGGAATGTTCTACCACAGGTCAGACACAAAGAGTCTGTGTGAACCTTTGGGGTGGATTCTCTAAGTTTGCGTATCTTGCATTTCTCTTGAGCTATTTCAATTCTGCTTTGCTCACAGAACACAGCACCTTTTGAGCGGTCCTTTGCCAGTGTCTCCCATGTCACACAATCAATTCCAAAGTTCTTAAGAGAGACCTTGAGAGTGTCCTCGTATCTTCTTCTGACCACCATGTGAACACCTGGCCTGTGTGAGTTCTCCATAAAATAAAAGGAGGACAAGCTTATAATTCTGGGTGACTTTACTGCTAGAGTAGGCTCAGACTACCAGACTTGGCAGGGAATTCTAGGAAGGAGTGGAGTTGAAAACAGCAACAGCAATGGTCACTTACTATTGAAGACTTGTGCATCTCATGACCTTCTCATCGCCAACACTGTTTTCAGTAAAATTTAGTGGATGCACCCTCGCAGCAAACACTGGCTCATTCTCTACAGGCCCTAGAAAACCCTACCTTGGACTCTCTTTGAAGTCTCCCACTTGGTCAAAGAAATCTAGCTTTCGCCTGAGGCTATAATCCTATCAACTGGCCTTTCTAACCTAGCCTGGCACTCCACTGTCTCTCACCTCCCGTTGCCCCCCCCCAACCCCTTTGATCCTATCTAGACCCCATTCTACCTCCCAGTCACTCTCATCAAGATCTTCCCTAGATCCCTCCTCACAGTCACCCTAAATTACTTGGCTGCTTCTAGATCCCTCCCACACCCTTTCTGTACATAAAGTCCATCATGTCTCTATTAAGGTGCTCAGATTCTTAAAATCTGGCCAATAGCTCACGAATGCTCAGATTCTTTAAAAGTCTGGTCAATATGGTAGATCTTTAATAAACCTTGTCTTTGGCTGAAAGAAGGCTTGGGTTGAATTTATTCGGGCAAGACTCAGGTCTCTTGCTCTCAATATTTTGAGGTCCCAGCACCCCTAAAACCTCAACAGCAGGACTTCAGGGACTATAATCTCTCCTATTTGTAAATTCTGCTTTTATAGAGACAGGTACATTAATCTAAAATGGTATTTTGATCATGAAACTCACTTGCTCAAAAAACTTCAGGGACTTTCTTGTCTGTAAAACCAAACAGGCTAAACAGCAATATTCTGAGGAGTGGAGTGACCAAGATGGAAAGTATGAAGAGGGTTATATGTTAGGTCAGGAAATTTCCATAACCTTCCACCAGAATAATCTCGCCTGAATTTCCACCCATCTATGTACACATAGTGCCCTTCCCTAGGCTAAGCATCCTTGAAGACATACCTTAAAACAATTCTATGAAGGTCAAGGATTGAAAAGTTTCCTGCTCAGGGCAAATAGAATTAAAGCTAGAAGAAAAAAATCTTGAAAGCATAAACTAAAAATAGCTTCTAAAATTTTGACTTGAAACTTGGTTTAATTTTCAAAGAAGGAATCAACCCCCTAAAGATAAAAAAGAATATTGAAAAAAATGTAACTAATTTTAATTCATAAAATTACATCAAACAGCACTTTTTGAAAAATATGGTATTTTTCCCCAATCTGTTCTATTGAAGGAGCAGACAAATATAAGTGCTTTGGAGCTTCCCCCAGATCTCTTCTTGTCTACCCCTCTTTGTCTATCCAAACTCATCCTATCCAACTTATCCTAACCTGCACACAGAGCTGGCAGCTATTTCTCAAGGGTCCATCACAGATACTTGAGGATAAAGAACATTGGCCTGATGAGGTAATTAAGAAAATACTAATATTAGAAATTGTTCAAGTTCAGTGGATGATTTCATGATGGAATGACTGAAATCCCTATCACACCATTAGTCTTGGTGGCTTATAAATCCAGATTCAGGGTCAAAACAACAGCATTTATTAATTGAGGAAATCTTAGTGCCAACAAGCGGTCCATTAAGGCCAAAGCAAACAGGTACAGAGGTAAAAAGCATTTTTTTTTTCGCCAGGCTTTTGTATCTCCAGCATCTAGCCCATTGCCTGGCACACAGAAGGCACTTACAATCAATTAGATTTTAACAAATACTTAAAATTGTCAAGATGGGGAAGGGAAGAGAGTGTAGTCAGTGCAAGGGTTGTAGCCTGGGAAAGGACTGCACGTTGGGACTGGAGGAGAAGGCAAAGAACACGGTTAGAGGTTGCAAGGCTGAAGGAGGGGTGGAATTGACATGAGATTGTGATCAGATAGGAAAATTTCATAATTCATCAACATAGAAGTGGAACATTTGTGTGTAATGACAACATCAATGACCATCTCTGTGTACTGCTGAGGAAGAATGAAGGAGAAGGTGGTGGAGAATGTGTGAGCTGCTGATGAACCAGGAGTTAGTTGCCTTGCCTTTGCCCGCTTAGGAAGGAGGAACCTTTCTAGGCCCGTTCCACAGGTAAAAGGCAAGCTGTCACCTTAAACCGGAGAGTATTCCAACTCCCCCCCACCGCAAACACACACAACTAGTGATCTGGGGGTGGGGTGACACTGTACGTGAGTGAAAGTGCAATGAGTGCTGGAAAGGTGGCCAGGGAAGCTATCATCAGGATGGAGACAGATCTCAGAACAAGAAGATGGAAGGAATGAGGAAGGAAAAGGTTTCAGAAGAAAGCCAGGTATGGAACAGGCATTCTGAAAGCATAAAGCGGCAAGTTCTACAGTGAACTATGGGGTGGGGGAGGAAGGGCCAAAGGGGTGGCGAACAGAGTTTAAATAATGCCAGCTAGGGATTCAGAATTGCTGGGATGGGGAGGGAATGACTGGGTAAGAATTATATTCATCACTGAGAAATCAGGTAGGTCAGCAGTGGAGAGCTGGAAATCGGAGGGGGGATTCCCTCTGTCACGGATGCAGGCAAAGCAACTGGAGTACACAGCACTGTAGGAATAAAGATCAATCAATCAATTAAACATTTATTGTCTACCATGTGCCAGGCCCTGCGCTGAGTGCCAGGGATACAAAGAGGCAAAAGACAGTCCTTGCCCTCAAGGAGTTTAAAATCAAATGAGGAAATAACATGCAAACAAATATATACAAAGCAAGTTATAAATAGGATAAATGGGAAATAATTAACAGAAAGAAGGCATGAAGATTAAGAGGGGTTGGGGAAAGCTGCCAGTAGAAGGTGGGACTTAAGTTAGGCCTTAAAGGAAGACAAGGAAGTCAGCAGTGGAAATGGAGGAGAGCATTCCAGGTATGGGGGCTAGCCAGAGAAAATGCTTAGAGCCATAGAACAGCCAGGAGGCCAGTGTCACTGGATCAAAGAGTACGTGTTGGAGAGTAAGGAGTAAGAAGACTAAAAGGGTAGGAGGGGGCAAGGTTATAAAGGTCTCTGATGGCTCAACAGAGAATTTGGTATTTGATCTTGGAGGCTACAGGGAGCCATCAGAGTTGGTTGAAGTGGCGGGGGGAAAGAAAGAAATGACACGTGATTTTCCCTGTGCTAACTATTTAGGAAAATCACTTTAGTGACTGGAGGATGGATTGGAGTGGGGAGAGACCTGGGGCAGCCAGATCCTCTCCGCACCTCACATACTGCAATAATCCAGGCATGAAGTGATGAGGGCCTGCACTATGGTGGCCTCATCGGAGAGAAAATACAAAGAAAGATTTGGCAATGGTGGAGTTCTCCAATTGTTTCTATCTGCAGATGACACTGTCCTGATTGCATCAAGCACTGGAACATGAAAATACTTGTCCGATTAAATCCATGATAATTCAAAAGAGAATGACTGATTCTTTCCTTTATTCTCCTATTATCCTGAAGAATGGAAAACAAATCTTCTGCTTCATCCTCTGGCCTGGTCATAATAATTCCCAAGAGTGAACTTCCAAAGCCAATAACTAGCAAAGTATGAGTGATTCCTGTGAGTTAAGCCAGTCCTTGTGTTTTCATATGTAAAGGCTGAGGAAAACAAATGAAATTCTATTCTCTTTCACTCAAAAAGCTATCATTTAGAGGATATTGGAGAGATTTTTTTTTTCAGATAAGTGTATCTTGTATTTCTGCCCTCAGAACATACCCTCACAGGCTAACGATAAGAGGTAATTGCTAACATATACAGAGGGCGTTTAAAGTTCTGTAACGTTACACATATATACAATCTCAGTTCACTCACAGAATTTCAGAGCTGGAAGACACCTGTGGCCATGCAGCACAAGTCATATTTGAAAGTTGGCCCAAGGGACAACAAGTCATCCTGCCTTTGCTTGAAGACTTCTAAAAAGGGGGAGCCGCTTTCTCCTGCAGGAACGGTTTCTACTTTCAACAAGTTCTAATCATCGTGTGATCACAGATTTGGAGTTGGAAGGGCCCTCACAGGCCCTTGAGGCCAACCCCAGAGATGAACTGCCTTGTGCAGCATCACACAGCAAGGAAATGTCCGAGGCAGGACTCCGCCTACAGACCTCCTGACCCCAAGTCCAGAGCTCTCGCCTCCACTACACTGGGGCATTTTTCTTGACATCCAGTCTCGACTTCCACTCGTTTCTACTAGTTTGGCCCTCCAGGGACAAGCAGAACGATCGTTTTCCACAGGATGCCTTTAAAGCACTTGTAGCAGCTATCTGTCGTCCTTGAGTCTTCTCCAGCTCCACCCGGGCAGTTCTTTGGGTCAATGCCTTAGTGGAAGGGACTTAAACCAACTCATCTCCCTAATCTCTGGGCCCTTCAGTGTTGCATGGGCCATCATCCCTGCTCTGACTCTATTCCCTTGCCTTCTCATTCCAGAACCTTTTATCCAGTTCACCTCTACATTATGTGCTACTCTTGAAACCCTTACTCACTGACCCGCTGCTACTCACACCAGGTCGAGTTCCAACCCAGGGTTACTCTGCTATTCTCCCCACCCCCAGGATACTGATGAACTGGTTCTTCTCCTGGCCAAGGTCAATGCCTCTACATGTGCCATTTTCTCATGTCTTTCCAAGCAGACTGGCCCCTCTATCGACCCTCCTCCTTTCCTTCTAATTTTCAGTCTTTTCCTGGTTCCTTCCTTAGCACCTACAAACACATTCAACATGTTTTTTCATGGGCCGTCCCCTATACTGGGAATGTTCATTTTCGTCTCCACCTCCAGACTTCCTTCAAGCTGAAATCCCAGCTTGTGCAAAAGGCCCTTTGTGGTTTACCTTAATGCCAGTTCCTTCCCTTTGAGACTACTTCCAATTTATCCTGCGTATATCTTATCTGTACGTAACGTTTGTAAGTTCTGTTCCCAGTTAGACTGTAAGCACCTTGTGAGCAGGGGCTGTTTAGTCTTTCTATTTGTCTCCCTAGGGCTTAGCACAGTACTTTACACGTGGATTCATTCTGATGACACTGTTCTCTTGGTCTTCCCTCCTACCTGTCTTACCATTCCTGCTCAGTCTCTTTTGCTGTATCAATAGCCACAACATGCCCCTAACACTTTCATATGGTGGAGGCCGTTCACATTTTGAAGCCATGCCTGAAAACAGAAATACTAATCACTTCAGGTCAGGTTCTTCTCTAGCAAACAAAATATCCACTACTTCATGTGGTATCATGGTAATTCCATTATTGATCAGTTGCTCAATGGGCAAGCCATATTATTACTTTCAATTGGAGCAAGCATAGAATACGGCTGCTTTTGAAATTTTGAGCCTGTGTGCCATTACTAGAACAGGGGCGATAAAAACAAAGTAGGAGCCGTGGAGCGTTCCCTCAAGGAATTTACAATTTAATAATTAAGACACAACCAGAGAACGACTTTGTTGTTGGTAGGTCATTTTTTCAGTCATGTCTGACTCTCCGTGACTCCATTTGGGGTTTTCTTAGAAAAGACACTGGAGCCGTTTGCCATGTCCTTTGACAGCTCACTTTGCAGATGAGGAACTTAGGCAAACAGGGTTAAGTGACTTGCACAGGGACACACAGCTAGTAAGTATCTGAGGCTGGATTTGAACTCAGGTCCTCCTGACTCTAGGGCCAGCACTCTATTCATTGTACCATCCAGAAGTCCCTCAGAGAACAAATACAAGTATCTTTAAATAAGCTCAATACTGTGTGCTACAGACTTGGGCCACGGAAATTTAGGGAACAGAAAAATCAACAATTACAGAAGAAGCTCAAGGTTTCAAGGAGGAGCTGAGACTTGAACTGGACCTCAAAAGAACTGTAGGATTATACCTGATGGAGAAAAGGAGGAAAGGAAATTCAGGAAGGGGCAGTAAAGGCATGAACAAAAAGAAGCCACAGACGAAACATATGCTTTCTGTGAATAACAAAACTGAAATAAAAGATTCATGTTGGGAAGTACTGTAAGATGAGGGCTGACAGATGGAGGCATCTGATGGAAAAGCCTTGAAAGCCAAGGTAAGGAATGCTGTATTAGTGGGAGGAAGGAAAGGAGTAAGCATTTACACAGCACCTACTATGTGTCAGGCACTACACTGAGCACTTTTTGTAAAAATCTTATTTGACCCCCACAACAATCCTAGGATGTAGGTTCTACTATTATCCTCATTTTACAGTTGAGGAAATGGAGACAAATGGGAGGTTAAGTGACTTGCCTAGAGTCACTCAGCCAAATCTGAACTCAGGTCTTTTTGACTCCAGGTCCAACATTCTATCTACTGCACCACTAGCTGCCCCTGATGGTGATTATTGACAACAGTTATGGAAGAGAAAAACCTATACTAGCCTGCTACTAGTGAAACGGGAACAGAGTTTACGGATTACTGAACAAAAATTAAGACCTTAGCTTAGTATTTTTCCCATCTAGAGTTTCTGGTGACACTTGTCACTTTCATTCTTTATTCCATGGATAACTATGGCTAGGTAGGAACAGATAAAAGTAGTAGCTGCCAAGGGAAGCCAGTAATACAATAATAATTTTAATTTGTGTACTTCCTAGACCAGGGGTGGGGAACCTGCAGCCTCAAGGCCACATGTGGCCCTCTAAGTCCTTAAGTGTGGCCCTTTGACTGAATCCAAACTAAATTTGGTCTGTGAAGTCTGGATTCAGTCAAAGGGCTGCACTTAAGCACCCACCCTGTTAGATAGTTCAATTCAATAATTCAACAGTCTCTATGTGTAAAGCACTGTGAGAGATGCTGAGGGGACAAAGAAAAAAGAAGTCACTTTCCTTAAGGAGCTTAGTTTAACGAGAAGAAACTGCACTGCAGGCAGCCATAAGCAACAATCTCTAGTATCTTTCCATTTCACAGGGGACAGAAAGTGGACTTGTGAATTCATTAATACTGGGACCACTCAGAAAAGAAAGATCCCATTAACAGTAACTTGGAAAATTGTCTAGTTCACTGAGAGTTTAAGGGACTTGCTCAGGGTCACAAAGCCAACAGGTATAAGATGTCGGACTGGAATCTTGGTCTTCCTGAGGTTCTCTGTTCACTCCATCATAATGCTTAGCCTTCTATTTTCTATCTCAGGAAAATTCTAGAAGGGGTACCTGCTTTCATTCTTTCACTAAAGTTATGATGCCCTGGATGATCCATTAGCATTCACCGTGTCTTAGTTTGCCTGTAAATGCAGCTGTTAGAAAAGAGATTTAACGCTGTTTTACATGATTGCACATGTATAACCTATATCAAATCGCTTGCCAATTTGGGGAGAGGGAAGGAGACAATTTGGAACTCAAAATTTTAAAAAATACATATTAAAAATTTTTCTATGCAACTGGGAAAAAATAAAATATTATTTAAAAAAATGAAATTTAACAAAAGGAAAAACATTCCTTCCTCTGATCCCCTTTTAAATGAATGCTTTGCTGGTGACATGGGGTGAAGGAGAGGTCACCAAAGTGCATTTTTTTCAGTTGAGTCTCCCAGGTGGTACTTGCAGCACTGTTGCCAGGAGGATATCCTTCTACTCTCATCTCTGAAGCTGTGATTAGTAGCTAGACATTTCCTCACGTGCCCTTCTTGTTCACGCTGAGCAGACTAGAGCATTGAGGCCTCTTACAGGACCGTAGGAGAGAAAGGGTCCTCGGAGGTTATCTGGCGTAACTTCCCACACCATGAATGCTCTCCGTCACACCCTGGACAATGGCTGATTGATAAGTGAGAAGACTTACTACCTGCTTCTAGGGCACTCCCTTTCATTTCTGGACAGTCCTACTTGTTAGATCTTTTTTTTTCTTCTTTCTTTCTTTCTTTCTTTTTTAAGTTTGGAAAATGACTCTGATCTCCAAGCAGCAGTTTCGGTTCCGTCTTCTGGATCCACAAAAAATTAAGACGATTTTTTCCTCAGATTACTGTACTTCAAATATCTGGAAAGTGATAATCTGAATGCACACAGTCATCACCATGTTGTTCTCTTCTCAATAAACTCCATTGGCTCCCACATCTAGGACCAAATACAGGCTTGTTTGGCATTTAAAGCTCTTCCCAATTGAGCTCCAAGCTGCCTTTCTAGGCTTACTGTGCATTATCATCTCCCTTCCCCAAACTACCATATATCTATTTTTATAAACTTAGATATTTTTTCCTGACAAAATGTAAGCTCCCTGAGAGTAGCAATTTTTTCATTTTCATTTTTGTATTTCCAGAATCTAGCATAATGCCTTCCTCATTTTTGTTTGTTGTTCAGTCATTTCAGACTCTGTGACCTAATTTAGATTTTTTTTTTGGTAGAGACACTGGAGTGGTTTGCCATCATTTCCTTCTTCAGCTCATTTGACAGATGAGGAAACTGAGGCAAACAGGGTGAAATGGCTTGCCCCAGAGTCATACAGCAAGGAAGTGTCTGAGGCCAGATTTGAACTGAGGAAGATGAGTTGTGTGTCCCAGGCCTCCCCCTGCCACCCCCCCGGCTCCAGGCCAGCACTCTATCCTCTATACCACCAGATGCTAAATGTTTTTGATTGCCTGAAGGAAGCTGTCCTGCTCCCCCAAAGCTTCCCTTCTCCATACTAAACACTACTAGTCCTTTAGCTGTTTGTCATGTGACATGATTTTAGGTCCCTTTACCATCCTGGTCATCCTACTCTGGATGCCCTCAAAATCCAAAGCACCTCTTTCTATAACATGGCCTCAGAACAGAAGGCAATATTCCCAAGTTCTGCCCATGATGGTGGGATTATCTTCTGGACATCACTTTAGACAGTGACTATCAGTTTCCAAACTTTGACTTTGGCTTAATCTTAAGGTCTCATGCCACAAGTGAGCATGCCAAGACAATAAACGTTAGAGCAAGGGTTCTCAAACTGTTTTGAGTAAAAGGGCCTTATTACTGTCAAATAATTTCTCAAAACCCCACGAGAGTAGTTGAGTATCCAATGATTGAGAAAATACAAGGTGATGAAAACTTAATATGGATTTAGTCACAATTCTTAAAAAAAGCAGCATGGTATGTATAGTGGATAAAGAGCCGACCCTGGAATGAATGGGAAGACCTGACCCAAATGCCTCCTGGGATACAATTGAGTGTGTATCCCAGATACACCTGGGAAAGGCAATGCTCTGGGGACCACTTTAAGACTAGACATTGCAGGGGAGTGACTGAGCTACATCTACAGAGGAGGATTCCCCACAGGCATTACTTACACCAATGAAATCACAGGCTCTGACCAAAAAAAGGGTGAGATTTTATATCCGAAAAATAGTAAAACATTTCCGATATTATTTATTCGGTCTCCAGTTGTTTTCTTACTTACTATATAGAGTCATGGTGCCTATTTTGTTGGAGCTAAGTAATGATTAAAAATGACAAACCGTTCGTATGTGAACCGATGGTTGGACTCCTTACCATGATCCCATGGCATACAGGGGTGAAGGGTCCACAAGCTGGGAAGCTGGGAATCAGAGCAACAATAGCCTAGGATAAACAGCTCGTGAAAAAGCTATCAGATGAAGGTCACTGTAGAGGATTTATGTCCTTACTGCTTTACAGAACATACGATTAAACCACTAGATTACACATGAAGCTACCCCAGGGCATAAAATTCGTGGGAGTTCTACTCAAAAGAGTTAAAAAGCCTGAACAGCTCCCTTGCCTTAGCAAGAAGGACAAAGATAGGTGACAGATGACGTCTTTAGGAGCATGTCATCTTTAATAGTAAGGTGGCAGGAATAAAATAGCCCTATAGCAAGTTCCTAGACTCAATGGTCACATCATCATAAGGGGATTGGAAAGGGAAGGGAAACAAGCATTTGTGAAGTGCCTGCTGTGTACCAAATGTCATCTCATTCACAAATGAGATAAAACTCTGTGGGGTAGGTGCTGTTATTATCCCCATTTTTACAGTGGAAGAAACAGGCAAACAGAGGTGAAGTGACTTGCCCAGGGACACATAGCTAATAAGTTTCTGAGGCCAGATTTGAACTTAGGTCTTCCTGATTCCAGGCCCAGTGCTCTAAGCTCTCAATCCCAGCCAAAAAACAAGGAGCATGAGGGCTTTTTCCTCACTGCCAAAGTTAGATCAAGAAGAGAGCTGGTACTCTGAAGAAGAAACAAAGAAGAGTTAGTTCATCTGAACTATATTTATTCTACAAATAAGATAAGCCTTTAGCCTTTGAGCTATTAGGCCAATGATCCTTTTGTTATATGTCATGGGCCTAATAACATTTTTCAATATAATTCTATGAAGCATAATAACCAAATAGTAGAACTCCACAGACCATACAGAACAACTTGACAAACAAGTCTTCCAAGCCAATAACGATAGTTACAGCTATTTTAATCCCTGGGAGAAGTATTACTCATTTTACTATTAAATTAAAAGGTCCTTGAAAACACAAAGTTCAACTGTCTTATAATGTCAGGAAATTCAAATACAGAAAAAAGCCTAACCTTTAGAGAGAGCTTATATTTCATTCATTCTTTCCAACAAGTTGTTTACATAATGGCTATAGGTTGGCTGAAAGACTCACAAAAAAACTAGTCACCTCAGATTTCCCAAGGAACTAACAATAATGTTCCTAGCAAGAGGATATCCTGATCAAGTATAATGTCAAGGCTGGGAGCATTATCTTCACAATTTTAAGTAAAATTCTTACTGACCTTGTCTAATTTCTTTCATCATTTATTTTTTATATTCATCAATAGTGTAAACATTCATTTTTTTCCACTTTTAAAACAAATTTTATTGATGTGTTTTGTTTTTACATCACATTTATTTCCATATATATACTTTTCTCCACCCATTGAGGCTTCCATGGTTACAAATATAAAACAAAACAAAACAAAACAAAACATAAAACCCAAAACCGTTCAATATGTCGGATAGATAGGCTGACCACGTCTGAGAGCTTGCGCTACATTCCATACTCCCGAGTTCTTAGGCTCTTCAAAAATTTTTATCTTTTTTCTATGGGCAAGATTAGTCAAAATGATAAAGCATTAACTTAATTTAAAAATATTCCTATCTAGTCCTATTTGGGATTTGGTTTAAAAATTTTAATTAACAGTTTTCTAAAATGCCTACTACTTCCAGAATATACGTCTTTGAAAACTTGTGGCTATTCCATTTGCATTTCAGTGACACAGAGTTACATTAACATTCTATTTTTCCAATGAACAAAAGAAGAAATTAAACACAGTGACTGGTATGTAGTAGATGCTCAATGCATTTCTATTATATTAATGAAATTATAAATGAATAGCCAAGCCAGGCACTGTAATTTCAAGAGGTTAAAAGAATCCTCCCCCAAAATCATTAAGACAAGAAACTTCACTTAATTCCTATTATGGGTACCTTTTTATCTAGAAAATATAGATTCTAATAAATTATCAGTTACAGAATCCCACGACTTCATGACTAAATATCAGTGAGCCAATGAAAGCTCAATATCGAGAATTCTTAACAAAGGCCATATTGACATTTCAACAGGAAATGAATCTATTTTACGCTGGCCAGGTTGGTACCCAGGGTTAGTGTTTTCGTTGATGCCAAGTGCTATTTGTCTGAGGTAATACCAAATTGTTCAAAGGTGTTTTTCTGTATTTGAACTTCCCAATATATCATAAAGGAATTTATATTTTCTTTCTTTCTTTTTTTTCTTTCAGCCGAAGACAAAGTTTATTAGAACATAGTCATATTGGGCAGACTCTTAAGGAGTCGGAACATTAGTGAGCAGCACCTAGATTTTAAGAATCTAAGCCAGGAATTTATATTTTCAAGGAAAGTTGTGGT
Organism: Vombatus ursinus; assembly: GCF_900497805.2. NCBI lineage: Eukaryota > Metazoa > Chordata > Mammalia > Diprotodontia > Vombatidae > Vombatus > Vombatus ursinus. Next base: position 5,735,648 of record NW_020954546.1, on the reverse strand, counting down.
ATATCTTCTAAATTACAGATTTCTAAGAAAAGAGAAGATAGCTATAGAATCCATCTGGGAGAGAACTGAATAAATTAACCTCTTGAAGTGAGGTCTTCTTTGAGGTCAATAATTATCTGAAAAATCTGTCTTCTAGGCTTTTAAAATATAGATCTAAATTTAATTTCTAGTGACATTAAATAATATTGTTTCTAAGCAGAGGTTCTGACCACAGTAATATGGAAATCATTAGCAAAATTATCTTAAAGATGAGTCTTTTGAGTTATAAAATTTTCCATGGAAAGAAAGTTTCATATTTGTTCAAGTATGTAACTGATAGACAGGCAACGACGTAATAGCTTGGCGCAATTAGCTTAGCGATCCAGAAAGGCCTGGATTCAAGGCCTGCCTCTGACACTTAGTGGGGAGTGTAAGTAACCTGAGGCAATTCACTCAACCCCTCATTGCTCTAGGAAGCTCTCTAAGACTACAAACTGGGCCAAAATGTTGACCTACAATTGGCTGAGGAAGTTTCTTACACCATGAAATCACAGGTCTAGTGTCTACCCTTACATGATTGATACCAAACACCCAACACCACACAACCAGTAGCTTCGGCCAAAGAGAATGAACATAGTGAGTAACAAATCCTAACAACAGGCAATGGCTGGATTTGGCTAAAGAACTTCAATGAGCTTCTTCCAATTTAGTCATGGTGCTCTCTTGCCTAAAAAGCTGCAATGGTCACTCCACTCACAGCTCCCCACCCCTTTACTCATAGGATAAAGTCCAAAGGCCTAGCCAGATACATAGTTGTCTTAAGTTCACTAATATCTGTTGAATGAATATTCATTAAGTCAGTAATTTGGAAGATCAGTAGCAAAAGTACAGATGCCACCTAACTTACACATTTGCAGAGATAGGAAAGGCAAGTATCTGGCCATTTGGAATTGGTAACGTTTAGGTACATTAGAATACTTTGTCCTAAATACTCTGATTCAAAAATGCCTATACATTTTTCTCATATTTTCTGCACTGCAAGTTAACTAAGATAAAAAACCTTATTTATGAACTTCCCTTTGAAAGCCAACTAGAGCAATCCAAAAGACGGTTAATTCAATTCACTGGCCATTTAACTACTGCCTGCTTACATTCAGGGCGGTGTGTACACAGCAGACCTGCTTAGAGGTTAGATGATCACTTATCAGGGGATTCCTGCACAGGGAAGGAAAGGAGAGCAGCCAGATGACAGGATCAAAGCATCGCAAACACTAAATACTAACTGATGATCACAGACTTTGAGCCGGAGGGTCCATCTAGGCCAACCTCTCATTCTACAAATGAGGAAACCGAGGCCTGGAAAGGTGAAGTGACTTGCCCAAATCAGGATTTGAATCTAGCACTTTTCCAAACTGACCTCTTAGACTCCATCCTCCTCCATGACTTTATGAACCCCTTTTGACCTGCCCGTCCTCAGCAGACTTCTCAGCTCTTTCATTAAATGAAAGGACTGGACTCCAAGCTCTCTTAGATCCCTCCCAATTTTATAGGTACAATCATCAGTTAGTATTGGTGTTTCTGACATCACGTACGGTGCTTAAAATTTTCAAGTGTTTTATAGATGCTTTTTTATGTGGCTTCCCCTTCCAACTGGCCCTAGACCTTTGTCCTGTGACTCAACAGTTGTGTAAGGTCCTCTTTTCCCCTGCTGTAAAATTCCTACTGGCACCAGTGTAAAAATATATACAAAGACAAGATCAGATAAGGGTGGTCTCAGAGCATTAGTATAAATCTGAGCATCCATAGGTCAGCAGGAAATGAATTGACCCTGCCCCCACCAGGGCTGAAGCCAGCCACTCACAGTGAACAAATAAATCTCTTTAGTATTCACTTCTATATACTTTGTGAGAAGTGTTCTGGCCACTGGGCTAAGGGGTCCCAGGAACCAGATTTCTATCCAATCCTAAATAGCACTCCGAATATCCTTCCCAATCAGGAGCTTTGTTTACTTAATTTATTATTTAAAATTTTCTTATATAATATAAGAGCCCAATCCAACTTTTTCGGCTAACTCTGATCATATAATGGAGTTTTGTTTTTTCAATTGATTTGTACTGAATATTTCTTTTGTAATACAGATCCGAAATTCAACTTTCTCAGCTAGCTGGGAGGAGAAGGAGGGAAAAGAAAGAGGTAACTGGAACCTTTAAATAAATAACTCCTTTGTGAATGCAATTAACAAACCTATTAATTTTATTTAAGGAAAAGGCTATAAACCCCCAGTGGGCATAGAGTTGCCCAAGAGCCTTTTTATGTATGTTCTCTATGCACATACAGGGCACTTGCCTGATATTAAGGTAACAACAACGTTCCACATAAAAGGCCTGCAGCTTCACCTGAGAAATGGGAAGTAATGAGAGTGTAATTACAAGCCAAAGATGTAACCAGGGCTCTCCTTGGTTATACCAAAGAATCCAAGCCAAGGGATACACGATACCACCTGGGATGTTTCCCTAAGTACCCTGAAACACTCCAATGTTGGCCATGTTATTTTGCCTTTCAGCTCAGGTCAAATAGCAGTAAGAGATTTTTTTTTTTTTTAAAAAAAAACAAGGTAAATTCAGTATTTTCAATTCAAATCAATGTTGAAGCAATATTTCACTCTTAAGAAAATATCAACATCTATCAATAATACAGTGTTCTCGTATTTACACAGAGGATACTCAAATACTTTCTAGATATATACTTCTAGTCCCCTTCTGTGAAAGGTAAAAAAGTACCTGAGGAAACTGAGACCCAGACAAGGATTTAAATGATAATAGAGGGGAAAATGTCCTATTGGGAGGAAGAATCTCACACCCAAAGCTTGACCTCTCAAAGCATTATATGACTAATAATAAATGTTCTGTCACGATAAGGGAAAACACAGCAGGAAGAGGAAAGTTAAAATTGTTTTAAAAAACCAAACAAAATCCAAATCCTCACCAAATGAGACTATTTAAACTTAAGTGAAGAAAAGAATCCATAACATTCAAAAAGTTATAGGGCTCTACCTATTCTTAACCCCTTCCTTGTTTCAATGCAAGAACAGTTTCCTTCAGAACTCAAGAAGAAGCCATCGATACAATAGACTCTCTCCAGAGCAGATAATTAATTCTGGTTTGTTAATGGTGAATTGTTTCATCAACAGTTGTGTCCAGCGCAAGTGGATGTACATTAAGCCTTCCTCACCCACAAAATCTAAGACTTTGGAGGAGTTTCTCAGTTAGTTATACCTCTGGATATCATCTTATAGGCCTCAGTTATCAGAGGCTCCTGGAGCTCCCATATTGTGGAGCACAAAAGTCATGCTTGGCAAAAAAAAATCCCAAGAGTTTTACTTCTCTTAAACGTCTCAATATTAATATGACTAATATGTATCATGCACACGGAGATCAATACCTGAACTCCATTACCTCCTTATCCTTCAGGCCCAGGAGCAACACCTCTTCCATAAGGTTGAGGCGAATATCCTTCGAGTCCCCGGAGTCATCATTATCCAGACCTCTTTCTTGGTTGGAGTCTTCCTCACCTTCCAACTTCTTTTCAGAGTTCTTGCCAACCTCAGCTCGCCGCCGGCCTCGGTGAGTCAAAGATGACATTCTCACCTGTCCCAGGGGAGGTTGGACAAAAACTTATACATATATGTGTGTGTGTATGTGTGTGGTTGTATACATATGTATGTGTGTACAGAGATGATGGGGTATAGGCCCCAAGCTGAGACCCCAAAGAAAGTTTGGGTTCCATTCGTCTAAGGGGATTCTCCTTGAATTCTCCCACTTGATCAAGGAGGTATCTGGAATTCCCCTGAGGCTGTGATCCTATCAACTGGCTTTTCATTATAGCCAAGCCCAATCTCCCAATTCTCGGTTACCCTTGACCTAGCCCATTGCTTCATTGTCTTACCTCCCTATGGCCTCTGGCTACCTCCTACCCTAGCCCTTATCTAGACCCCATTCTCAATCTCCCAGTCACTGCCATCAAGATCCTTCCTAGATCCCTCCCACAGTCTTTCTGTATATATGGTCCATCATGCCTCTGTTAAGGTGCTCAGATTCTTATAATCTAGCCAATAGCTCATTAACATTCAGACTCCTTAAGAGTCTGGCCAATATGGTGGGTGTTCTAATAAACCTTGTCTTTGGCTGAAAGAAAGGTTGGGTCAAATTCTTTCATGCAGGACCTGTGTGTTGTGATTTTGGGGTCCCTGCACCCCTAAACCCCTAAAACTCAATAGACACCCACAAATGCATACAGATGTATATATATGCTCAAATATCTCTCAATATATATCTCTATATATGTCTTATATAAGACAAGAAATATGTAGAAATTTAAGTTGACAATAGAATGAAAGGGGAAGTTTTTAACAATGAAATTGGAAAATCCTATTTGCTTTTAAAAAGGCAATGACCAGACTACACATGTATAACCTTTATCAAACTGCTTGCTTTACCGATGATGAGGGAGGGGAGGAAGGAAGAATTTGGAAGGCAAAACTGCAAAAAAACAATGGTTAAAAATTGTTTTTACATGTAATTGGAAAAACATTCAAATTCATTTAAAAAAATAAAATAAATATGCCTTTGTTAAAAAGGGGGGGAGGCGCAACGACCCAGTTTCTTCATATAACAAGTCAGATCAAACCATGAAGCCCACTGCTCAACCAGATAATATCCTTATGATTAATACACCATCCTTCCTGTCTAAAGCTTAAGTGTGAACCTTCTATGACCTAATGCAAAATATCCTTCACACTGCATCTACAAATTAAAAAGGATAGGCAGCTTGACTTATTAACATAGTTCATTCATTCATCTAATAGACACTTTTAGGCACCTGGCTGCTAGGTACTGTGAAAGATCCAAAAATAAGTAAGAAACACTTGTCTTCAAGAAGCTGACATTCTAGTAGGGGAAATAAGACACAGACTCAAATAGCTACAACAGAAAAATTTAATATAAAAGCATGTGAAAGAGGTAAAAACCAAAACGGTTCTATGACATTTATTTGAAGGAAAACTTCACTTTAGAGCAGACAGAGTAATGGAAAAGGCTTCACGAAGGAGGTGACTGAGCCTTAAAAGATGGACAGGATTTCAACAGGCAGAGATGAAGAGACGGGCATTTAAGCAGAAGGAGAACAGCATGAGCAAAAGTGGGAAAGCATGGGATGTACTCCAGGCCTGGGCAAGCAGCACAGTCTGGCTGATGTTTAGAATTCAGGATGGGGGAACAATGTGAGATAAAGTTGAAAAGGTGGGCTAGAACCAGATTGCATATAACGTTTCTCGAAAGCCAGACTACAAGGTTTGAACTTTGATAGACAGTGGTTTCTGTGTGAAGTAAAGGGATCAGAGCTGTGAAGTAGGAAAGTTAATCTAGCAGTGGTGTGCAGGATGAACTGGAGAAGGGAAAAAAAGAATGAAGAAAGAGAGACAGAAAAGGTTACTACAACAGCCTGGGCTACAGGTGAAGAGGTCTGGCCTAGGATGACAGCAGTGGGAATGATCAGGAGGCAGCAGATTTAGAATTTTTGATGGTGGAATCCATAGGACTTGGTGTTTTATTAGATATGGAAGATAAAGGAGAGAAAGAGTTAAAGATGAGTTCAAGGCTGCAAGCAAGGGTAATCATGAGAATTGTAGCACATCCATAGTGGTAATGATGTGAGGTCATAGTTGTAATTCTATCTTCACGGAGGCTAGTCAACTTTGTTTTATTGCATGGCTAGTGAAGACTTAACGTTGGTCGGTCAGGCAACAAGTATTTATTAAGCACTTACTACGTGCTATGCGCTGTACTAAGTAGTGGTTAAACTAACCTCAGCTAGCTATCCAGTTGGCAAATGCATACAGTTGGTCACAAGAGAAAATGGCATGGGAATGTGGACAGAGATTTACATCTGTTGAGGGCACCACCATCATCTGAGTTACTCAGCTTTGTAACTTCAAAGTCATCCTTGACTCTTCTCATTCACTTCTAATATCCATCAACTGGATTCTATCTCCATAATATTACTCAATGCCTTCTCTCTATTCACAGCCACCAACCTGACTCAGGACCTCCAGCCTCTCACCTGTTCTATTTTACTATCCTGCTAATAGATCTTCCATCTTCAATCCTAACTGCACTATTAGTATTCCCTTGTGTTTATCCACCAGCCGTTTGCATTTGCCTATGCCATCCCCTATTCCGGGAATGTGCTCCGTCCTCCAGGACACCTTCAAAGACACGCTCCCACGCCACCTCCTTCCCTAAGACTTCCTCTGACTTCCTCACCTGCTAATGCTCACCCATGCCTCAAATTACTCTGTATTGTATTTGTGCATGTGCTATAGCTCTCCAATAAAATATAAGGATCTAAACACAGGAATTGCTTCATTTCTGTCTAGTACTGCCCATGCCTTGTGCATAGTAGGAGTTTGGTTAATGTTTGTTGTTCCATCACAACAAATCCATTTCTGATACTGTAAAAACTCATACCACAGGATCTCCCCACGGTTCATGTGTGGCATTTTCTTCAAATCTGAAGGAAAAGTGCTGCCATCAGACTATATTAGAAAAATAAAGGTGTAAGGAGAAGGGTAATGATAGGCAGGCCATTCACATACAGGTATGTCACCGTGACTACCCAATAAGTGAGAATAAGAGTGCAAGTGAGCCGTGAACCGAAATATTTCTTTAGTTGAAGGTCGAAGGAAACTTCCCTACGTAACAGGCCTTAGAGCTAAAAGAGGGCTTTTCTAGGGATCACGAGGCCAGCTCCAAGAGAGGTAAAGTGACTTGGGTAAGGTTACACAGTTACCAACAACAGCAGGTGTGGCATTTACCTACTGCTCGATTCTTTCATTTGAGCCTCACAACAATCCTTCGAGGTAGGGACTAAGAGGAAATTGCAGCTGACCTCAGTGATGTGCCCACGTGTCAGAAGTTGGATCTGGGGGGAGGGGGGCCTCCGATTCCCAGGTTCAGCACCTCATCCAGGACCCTGTCCTTTCTTGGAGGGCACTGTACGCTAAAATAGCCACGCTGTGCTTCGGAGGAACCTCAATACCGACTGCACACAAGGAAAATGGAAAAGCAACACTTAAAGGGGAAGAAGATGTAAGGTCGAATCCCTCACAATGCGGTTTCTTATGCAAAATATGTCCCAGGTAGGCACACACGTGAGGTCATTCCAGCAGGCTGGAGGGAAGCCTACCTGCAAGAGGAAGAGGAGGAAGAGGAGGGAGGAGGAAGACCAGGGTAAATGCTCGCATCGGGCACTGCAGGAAGCCGGAGCCTACGTCCTGGCCACCCCACGGCCGAGAAACTTCAAGCCCCGTGTGACCGTGACCAAGGAGCAGAACTTCCCAGGCGGACCTGTGCGGGGGCCTAGGGAGGGGCCACGTACGTGGGTGTGTGTGCTGGTTAGCCGACGGCCCACCACCAAGTCACCGCAGCCCGCTCCCGCTCCCGCTCTCGCTCCCGCCAGCAAACAGGCGGCCCGGCGGCCGGCCGCGGGCAGAGGCCTCGAGCGGACTCACCTGGCGTCGCGGCGGCTCCTCGGAGTGCGGGGCCCGGACGGCGTCAGGCTCCCCTTGGCTCACGACACCTGTTCACCCTCCGCTCCTTCGGGGTGAGAAACTTCTCCGGCGCCGACGAAGCACCAACTTTACTTCCTGATCCTCGGCTGCAAACAAGGACTAACACATCAGCTTCCTCGGCGATCGCTAGGCAACCTAGCTTGGTGTTTCTGTCTTCGGCCAATCAGGGGCCGCCAGGGCGGAGGTCCAGCCAATGGGCGGCAGCGAGGGGAGGGCCTCCCCCCACGCTATTGTGTTGCCGTCCAGACAAACCCCACAAAAAGGAGGTAGGTCGAGGCCCCGGCTGACAGCCGGTCAGCCCAATGGCGGACCCCTAACCTGGAGGGCACGGAAGGCAGCCCACCCTCGGGGCCGGCTCGGGGCCGCCAAGGGAGAGGCGTGACCCACAGCCCCTGGAGCAGGTGTGCGGGCGGAGCATCCTGCCAGCACTGGGCCGGGCTGGGCCGGGGAGGAGGAGGAGAGGGATGGGGGAGGGGAGAGGGGGGAGGGGGGAGAGGGGAGAGGTCAAACCAGCCGCTTTGGGGTGGGCCCAGAAGGCGTGACGTCATCGGCCGGGCCAGCGGGCCAGGAAAGCCTGAGCCTGGTCGGTGCAGGAATTCACGGGCTGATGCTTTCAGAACCTGGCCAGCCAACCTCTGCTTTCCAAAGAAATGGAAACCCAAACCCTGTTGGGTGGGCCTAGACCCCATACTGGCGGATTCCGAGGGCTCCCCGCTAGAGATCACCAAGCCTAATGGAAAACATATGATGGCCCTAAAGTCTGGCATCCTGGGTTCGAATCCCACCCCATACAATTAGGCCATCTATGGGGTCCTCCAGGCGAGCTATTGTTTAACCTCTCAGAGAGTTCCAGGCCCCTTATCTGCAAAAGGGAGATGATAACCCTTGCTCGGCCCCTCTCAACCCGCTGTGGTGAGGAAATTCTCACCTTGGAGCGGTGAATGAGAATTACTGTAATTCTTTCCCACCCACCAGTTAAAAGCATACATACCTCCTAGCAAAACACTATATATTGAGAGCCTGCCAGTTTTCTTCTATTTAAATAAAAATTAGAAGCCTCGAAAGTCATACCACGCTAAACAGTAAAGGCTTTATTTATGTTACCGAAAATGCCATACAGTGCTCCAAATCGCTAATAATAAGAGAAATACAAATCAAAACAACCCTGAGGTTTCAACCTCACACCCTGCAAATCAGCAAAAATGACAAAAAATGGCAACATAGACAGGGCTGTAGAAAGATAGGCACACTAATAATTTGTTGGTGGAGTTGTGAAATGGTACAACCGTTTTGGAAAACAATTAGAATGAGTCAAATAATGTGATTGAAATGTCCATAGCCTTTGAACCAGAGACTCAACTCCATGACTGGGCTTATACCCCAAGGAAGTCATGGATAAGAAGAAGGTCCCCATAGCCTCCAAAATATTTATAGTAGCACTTTTTGTGATAGCTGAAAGATGGAAGCAAAGTATATGCCCATCAACTGGGGAATGGCCAGACAAACTGTGGTACATTGAAATAATGAAATATTATTACTGCCCTGTAAGAAATGATGGATGTGATGAATGCAGAGAAGCATGGAAAGATCTAGATGAACTGATGCAGAGTGAAGTCAGCAGAGCCAAGGAAACAATATACACAGTGACTACAACAATATAAATGGAAAGAACAACACACCAAAAAATCAAACATGAATGTAACAAAACTACAAAGATCAAACAAAGCTCAAATGAAGAGCTATGGGAAAACACCTCCCACCTACCCCTTTGTAGTAGTGAGAGATCCACAGGTCTTATGTGTTTTCAGACTTTTTCAATGTATCGATCAATTGTGCTGACTTTTCTTTTCTTCTCTAAAAAAATACCGTTTGTCATAAGGGATGGCTCTCCAGGAGGGAGAGGAAAGGGATACATAGGGATACAATGCTAATGTAAGAAAGAGAAAATATCAATAAAAACTTACTAAAATAATGTCATACAATAAAATCTGTTGCTGTATGAAATTTGTAAAAACATTTTAAAAGTACCAATATTAGCAATAAATTATAGATCATCATTTTAATACACTATAAAAAAGCACTGAAGAATATTGTTTTAATAATAAAACACAAATGACAGTCACAATTTATATGGTAAAGTTCAAACATACATATAATTGTGAGTCCCCAAAATGTTAATACCTCAATATATATTATTTCAAAGTAGTAGTATTAAAGCAAATTAAAAATTAATGGAAATATTTATAAATGAATAGTCTACCAAATATAGATAATTCAGTGCTAATTGGAAAATGAGTTAACCAGTCATCTGACAATTTTATCTGCCTTTGTCCCACAAACTTCCTCAGAATAGATCAAAATTTGGTTCTTAATTCATAATATTTTAAACTATAGTTAATTCTGAAATGTGTGAGACCTGTTTTAGGTTTACATACATAAAGTTTCAAGTTCATTGGGGGTTGGGTATAGAGGCAGAGGAGACACACCTTAAAATGTAATATTATTACACCGTAATATTATTATTCAATTTAGATAGCATAAATTGAGAAGATCTTTACAAACAAGCAGAAGGGAAAATAATCTCTATATGTAATCCTTTGGTTCATTAAACTTTCTCCTCTTTGGCACTGAATCTTGACTACCGGAAGATTCAAACAGTTGGAGAACCTGTCAAGAGAAAAAACAGCTAAGGAAGGATACATTCTACTGTGCCAATTTGATTGTGAATTTAGGTCTCTTTCTGTTCATTTGCTATTTGAGGTCAGATAGCAGAGTTTTTGATTCTCAATGATATAAGAATTCACATCTTCTTTAAAAAGATGTGACTATTAATATGTGTCCGTTTGCTGATGGCTGCTAAAACAATACACATTTAAAATATGTACTAGGCAATGTCAGATTAAAAAGCATCATGCTCCCCAAATAAGCAATTTTAATCTCTTGTCGATTTCATATTACTGCCCTTCATGAACTCTATATACTAAGCAACATTGTACTACAAATCTTTTCCCAATGCTTAGCATGACATCCCCAGTTTCTAGAAAATACTCCCTCTTTATTTCTACTGTTCAGAGTCCTTTTCCATAAACACTTAGCATAGGCTGCTACCTCCTTTGTGAAGTCTAGCATTTAAAAGTGTTCTCCAATCCTCAAATTTTTCTAAAGTATTTTGTTTGGATGTATCCTTTGCCAGCATCACAGATCTTGTGTTTTATGTATGTATCTATATATGGTCCATATATGTGTAGTAATACATATACAGACACATACCTGCACATGGGTATGTATATATGTATCTATGTATTTATGTGTGTATATGTTGTGTTCCCTCTATTAGAAAGTAAGCTATTTGAGGTTAAGGACTGGATCATTTTTTATCTTTGTATCCCATGTGCTTAGCACATTACCATTAACATAGTAAATATCTAATGAATGTTTAACTCAACTGAACTGCAACGACAGAGAAATACTTTATGAAAGGCAAATGCAAAAATGTCTTTCCTTTGGAATTACATAAGATTAAGATTAGGGCATTATTAACATGATTTCCTGAGCTTACATTAATTTTCACAAAGATTTATATTGGGAAAAAAGCTATCAGTATAGACTATACTTCAGGAATCACTTTATAGAAAATTGTTAAAACTCTGAATTTCATTGGGAGGAAATGGGAAGCCCATATTTTAATTTTACTACAGGAAAATGTGCTTAGAACTTTAATTAGTTCTTTAGAAAAGGTATTACATCAATCTAAGTTAATATCATATATTTAAAACAATTAGCATAAATTTAAAGTGAAAGTAGTTGTGAGCTGTTTATTTTCTTAAATACTTCAAATGAGAGGGTTTTATTCTTTTTAAAACATTTGTTGTTTTTTAACTTTAATGTAGTATTACACCTTTCCTAAAGTGCTACTCAGAAGCTTCATTGTGTCATGAAGGTGACCCTAGAAATTCTGGAAGACTATGTCAACAGAGCACAGCTGTGGCAGGGCCTATTGGGCTGGAAAGGCATTGAGCATTGGGCCAGCAGCAGACTATATGCCTGTTATCTTAGGACCAGGCATCAAAGTTTGGAGAAACCAAAAAGGTTAGCTAAACACGGATGAAATTTTTGGCCACAGCAACTCACTAAGACCATGATGGTTGCTCAGTGGAGTGAATACTCTCACTGACAAAATCATGGCTCCTTGAAGTACACAATAATATCTGATGTAAATCACTGATATAAATGATCTGATGATTTAGGAGAACAAGATTCTAACTTTATTACAAATGGTATGTGGGACAAAGTATCTTACTGAACAATTAACTCACTTTTAAAATCAACATTTATACCAAGAACTGACTATCAATAATATAATAGATGCCCCATAGAAAGCCCATTTTCTATCCTATTCACAATTTTAATGCTAGCTTATGGCGATATTCTGATCGTTCATATTTCATACAACATATACCACAGCAATAAATTTTCTATAAACAACATAAATTTACCTTTCGCCCTGATTCAGGTCGACTCCTCTTCCTAGTTTCTTTACATGGCTTCATTGGCTGATTTCCATAAGCCTGAAGAGAGACAAAATAATTGGTTAGCTTTCAAAGTAGCAAGGCATTACTTGGTCAAACGCAGATTTCCCTATCATTGTCATACCAAATCTCATATCTAAAATGACCATAGAAACTTCAGAATGATGAAAAAAAAGAAAGTAGTTACCTTATTCTTCCCCGCAGGAAAACTTTTTTTTTATAGACACTTGCAATGTTTCTTCAATTTTTATTTCCCTGATAAAAATACTGCTACAGCACAAAACATAAGTATGACAATACAAATATTGCTAATATATAGCAATAATACTGAAAGCTATAGCTGTGAACATTTAATAATTCATTTAACAAACATTTGTTATGCATCTATGTCTAAAGCACTCTGAGAAGCACTGGGATTCAAGGACAAAAATAAAAGCAGTTCTTGCACTCAAGGAGTTTATACTCTACTAGAAAATGTGCAACATCCAACATATACACAGAGAAGGAAATGTGAGATAACTTGAGCAGAAAGCACCAGTCATTAGAAGAAATCCAGAAAGGCTTCAAGGAGAAGGTGGCACCTGAACTGAGCCTTGAGCAAAATTAATGATTTCAAGGAGTAAAGGTAAAGAAGGACGTTCATTCTAGTCATGGAAGACAGCATGGAACAGATGATGGAATGCTAAGTTCTAGTATTGGCAAGTAGGCCAATTTGGCTGGAATAAAGTGTTTGAAGGAGAGTAAATACGAACTCAGTTTAGAAAGGTAGGCTTGATCCAGATTGTGGGGAGCATTAAATCCCAGGTGGAAAGAAAGGCTTGCTACTTTATTCTAGAGTCAATAGAAAGCCACTAATACTTTCTAAGCTCTGACACAACATAACTAAGACTGTACCTTATAAATATTATTTTAACAGCTACATGAAAGAGGGATCAAGTTGGGAAGAGGACTGAAAAAGGAAAATCAATTAGGAGGCTGCAGTAATCCACTCCCAAAAGGGGAAGAGCCTAAACTAAGGTCTCAGTGTCAGTGGAAAGAAGTAACTCATGAAACGATGTGAAGGTAGAATTAACAAGGCTTGATTACAGATTAGATATGGAAGATGAGCAAGGAAGAGTGAAGGTGTCGCTAAGATTATGAAGATGAGGAACAGGTTTAGGGAGAAAAAGAACTAAGTGCATTGTAGAATTGTTGAGTCTGAGTAGCTAATGGGACATCTAGGTGGAAATATCCTGTACACACTTGGTAATGTGGAACTGGGGTTCACGAAAGAAGTTGGGGCTGGTTATATAGATTTTTTAGTTATTTATGTAGAGTTGATAACACTGCTCAACACATATTTTGTCATATAAAAATTTTTGATATTTTATTTGTATATATTCATGCTGAATTCAAAAGTGCAGATAGAATTTCTTAAACACCCATCATTATTGTGATATTTTGATCTAGATTATTTGTAAAGAGTATCTGACATACGTGGAGACCCCATCAACTTGCTGAAACAATCTCTCTACCAGGAGGACTCCAGTGCTTCTGGAAGAATCATGATGACTTGAAAAGGAAGTGCCCAAAAAACTGAAACACGTGAAGCAGGAGTGTGCTGGCAAATGTTTAACAACCGGTTCTCCAAAAATATGTGCATGATACACTGTTAAAATTAATCTGCATTATTAACATGCTCTCCATCACTTTCATATGTGTAGACAACCACCAAAACAATAAAGCCCTGTGGTTGCCCATTTCTGAGGTGCAAATATTCACAGTGAAAATTTAACAATCAACTTTCCCAATCTGGTATAAGCTGTCTGTAGAACAGCCTCGCATTTGTGCAGACATACTATAATTGGTTGGGAAGAACCTTTTTCAACTGGTTACATAGCTAGGACAGTTGGCATCTTCCAGAAGGCCTGTGTCAGTTCTGGTCCCCTCTTTTTGCCTCATTTGTGTCTAAGGGAGTTCACAAGGAGAGGCCATGCTATAAAAGGAAACAAGCTTTAGGGCCTTCGCCTCTGAGGCCACAGATCCCCCAAGAAGTGATCCTCTGTCCTTGGCTGTCTGGTTTATTCTTTTCCCTTCTAGGGGCAGAGAGTAAAGTCTCCAATGGAGTCAGAAGAATGAGTCACGGGAACCTGAGAGTCAGATTGGAGGCAAGATGTTGCTGCCAGACTCACATCAATGCCCCAAAGTGCAAGGAGGGATCTTCAAGAGTAACTTTTGGGACTCCCAGCAGTGATCCCACATCTTGGATGGACGAGTGCTATGTAGTAACTGAGGGAAGTTATCATCTTATCATCTTCATCCTCCCCTTCCCGCCCCCCTGAGACTAAAGTGATATAGGGACTATATCCCTGAGGTATTGGCAAAAATATTTGTATATCTGTTCTTATACAAATATTTTTCCCAATACCTCAGGGGCATTTTTGTTCAATTGTGTGTCAGGTACCATTACATAAACAGCATTACTGTTTCTAATATTGTTTTCTCAATTTCTTGTCCTTTGTAAATAGTGGTGTGCATTATTTAAATTCTCATTATGCCTCATGTGTAGATCATCTAAATAATTTTTGTTACGTATGTGGCAAGCTAGCTTTTAAATATGAAGCAAAACTTTACTCTTCCAGTTAAGAAAATAAATTCTGGTTGTAAAATAGGTGATGAGGATAAGTCTTAGACCCTTCACTTGTGCCACATTCTTTTTGTTAGACTACTGACTGACAGCACATAGGGCTCTTATTACACTGTTTACAATTCCTATAGTTTCTATTTTTGTTGGACAAATATACTCCATGACTAAACATACTGTACAATATCCAAATCTACCTTAAGCTGTAAGAATTGTTTTATACAGTGAAGAACTATTTGGACTAAAAGCACCAGAAACTTAGAATCTGGATGAAAAACATGAACCTGATGATTTACACTGTAAGGATGAGACTCACACTTTATCAGACAAGGAAACCAGGAAGGCAATCCCCCACTGTAAGTAGTCTTTTAATCTTAAGATCCTCATTTAATATCTCAAGCATACCTAAATAATCTTCTCATAGCTTAACATTTCCCATATCAATCTTAAAAGGATGAAATCTGCAAGAGGACAACAAAATTTGTTCAAAACATGACATTTTTCTTGAGAAGTGACAAATGTTTTTGGCATATCTGTGGGATATGAAAGTGATTGTTCTTTAATTAGGATTCCAACTTGGGTATACCAAATATTGCTACTTTATTGGGTGTAGTGGAGAATGAATGGACCTATGGGGGCCATTCCATCAAACACTGAGCTGCCCTTCCTGGTTCTTTTTGATTGCACAGATCTGAGGCTGGCTTCTGGTTCAGTAGTAACCCATCACTTAAAGGAGTTGGTGTTTTAGCATGATGTCATAAATCCTGAATAATTCCTCAGTCATTTCCCACAGGTTGGGGTAGGATACTGCAGTAGTTATAAGAGTCTACAGAGTCTGTCTGTCATGCTCCTGGCTTTGGTTCTCCAGGTTTATCAAGTGACTCCAGTTAGAGTATCATGGTATCAGTACATGGTAGCTCTTGCAGAAGGCTGCAGCTGGATGAGATTTGCATAGGGGTCCCTGGATGTCTTTGCCTTCTTCCTGTTTGATCTTTCCTGATCTTGGGCAAATGAATATCCAGAGGTGAATATGTTCAAGACTGGAGGTGGCCATAAAAGTTCAAATGGTCTAGAGGTCCAATGAGAAGTCAGAGCTAAATTGAGGCAAGGTGTGAGAAGCCCTCAACAACTATTCCAGTGTTCTTAAAGAAAAAAGCCACTGAAAGAAGAGGACTGGTTCAAGACTGCCCATTTTACCAGCAGATTTTAGTGCTAAGCCAAGGTGTAATATAAAATGCCTAATTAGCAGTACTACAAAAACACCTGTTCTGATTCAGTTAAAAACATAAGCCTTTCAGCAGATTATAACAGTAGTTATAAATTACTGGATCCTACTTAATTCATTATGGTAATGTGTGCCTGTGAGTGTTCTGTGCTTAGCATTCCTTTTGAGTAACAGGATAATTTACCTGTCCCATACCTAACTCATACTATATTCTTTTACTCCCCAGTTTGGGAAGTTTGAAGCATTTTTTCCCTCAAGTTGGGGACTTAGCAAGCCAATGCATGTGAGAAAGGGAACCCTAATCCCTCTAATTAGAGGCCAAGCCCGATCTAAGATTGAACTTGGGTTCAATGCATGCATGGGTTCAGAACCAGGGAGTGGTACAGTACTGTAGCACCTTTGGACTGCCTGGAGCAGCCAATCAGTCCCTTAAGGCTAGATGTGAATGGGACAGCAGAGACAGAAAACAATACAAAACAAAACAAAAGTCCAAAAAACCACTACATTAAAAAACTCCAAACTCAAAGGAAATAATTCATTATAAATAAAAATTAGATAAACTAACCATTGGTTAGTCCTGGAAAATTTTTCTCACCACCATCAACCTTAAACTTAGCTTACTGAAAAATTTTGTCAAGGTGACAGACCAAAATAATAAAGATTTTCTTTATCTGAAAAATAAAATTTTATGAATCGGCAAGGTTAAAACTAAAGTGAGAATATTTCTGGATTCTCAAATAAGGGAAGGGATAAAAGATGAATACTTTTGCAGGATATAAAATAAAACCACATAAATCATTGGCATTTCTTTATATTACCAACAAAGTCCAGCAGCAAGAGATAAAAAGAGAAATTTCATTTAAAATAACCATAGACAATATAAAATACTTGAGAGTCTACCTAGGACAAACCTAGGAACTATATGAACACAATTATAAAACACTTTTCACACAAAGTCAGATCTAAACAATTAGAAAACTATCAATTGCTTATGGGTAGGCTGAGCCAATTATAATAAAAATGACAATTCTACCTAAGTTAATTTACTCAGTGCCATGCCAAATAAACTACCAAAAATTTATTTTATAGAGCTAGAAAAAATAATAAAATTCATCTGGAAGAACAAAAGGTCAAGAATATCAAAGAAACTAATGAAAAAAATGTAAAGGAAGGTGGCCTAGCCATACAAGATTTCAAACTGTATTATAAAGCAATAATCATCAAAACAATCTGGTGCTGGCTAAGAAATAGAGTGGTAGATCAGTGGAATATTTTGGGTACATAATACACAGTAATAAATTACCATAGTGATCTAGTGTCTGATAAACCCAAAGACCCAAGCTTTTGGGACAAGAACTCATTACTTGACAAAAACTGCTGGGAAAACTGGAAAGCAGTATGGCAGAAACTAGGTATAGACCAGCATCTTACACTGTATACCAAGATAAGGTTGTTAACCAAAAACAATATCACAAGTCTATGAGACATGCATTGTAATTGGATTTATTATAAGAGAGAGGTACATGTATGTGGCAACTCCTTATACCAAGGAGCCCAGTGGTGCAGGGAAAGCCTTGGGCATTTAAGTTATAGGGAAAAAGACTAATCCCTTCTTTTCCCTTGAGAACTGCTAGACCATGAAGATAGGATGGTTTGCTTATCTACAAGGGTCCCAGATACACAAGATAGTTTCTCCTTCTGGTGCAGACTGACTGGTGCCTGTCTTGACACACAGGGAGTCTAGTTTTGGGGTAGAAACAGCAAATTATGTCAGCTCGGGAGGTTTCATCCTTGACAAGTTCGGAGCCTCTTGCATACTCTGGGTCTAGTGTGTCTGGAAAATATGGCAACTCAGGAAGACAAGTTCAGGGGGCCCCTTAACATTGTCAGAATGGATACTTGATTTAGACACAAAAGGTAATACCATAAGGAAATCAGGGGAGCATGGAATAGTTCACCTGTCAGCTCTATGGATAAGAGAAGAATTTATGACCAAACAAGAGATAGAGAGTATTACAAGATGTAAAATTAATAATTTGATTATATTAAATTAAAAAGGTTTTACACAAACAAAACCAATGCCACCAAGATTAGAAGGAAACAGAATGCTGGGAAAAAAATGTTTACAGCAAGTGTTTCTGATAAAGGCCTCATTTCTCAACTACATAGAGAACTGAGTCAAATTTTTAAGAATATTAAGTCATTCCCCAGTTGATAGACAGTCATTGTGACAGTGACTGTGAATAACGGGAAGAGATCAAATACAAGAGACGTTGTTAAGGTTTTAATAAAGAAACTGGGCAACTGACTGAATTTGTGACATGATGGAAAATGAGGAATTGTCTATCTGGGTGACTGGAAACATGGGCTGTAATAGAAAGTAACAGAAATTCAGAATAGGGATAGCTTTTGAGGGAAAGATGTTAAGTTCTTTCATCAAGGTTGAGATATCCAAAGGCTATCCAGTGTGAAATGTCCAATAGTTAATCAGTGATTTATTTATACCTCAACAATGTCTCTTGTATTTGATCCCTTCCCATTACTCACAGTCCCCTCTGACTTTTTAGCCTTTTGCAACCTTATTGCTCAACTGCATTCTCCAAAGTTACCAAGGTTATCTCTTCAATGCCAAATCTGATAGCCTTTTTTCAATCTTACTTCTTTTTGACCTCTCTGCTGCACTTAACACTATTGACCGCCTTCTCCTGGGCACTCAGTCTTTCTGGGTTTTCATGACTATAAATTCTCCTGGTTTTTTTTGTCACCTGACTGCTTGAACTAATAAGGCATTACTATACAAAAGTTGGATGTATTTTTGTTGTTTTTTTAGTACAAAAAAGAAAGGACTCAAGTCAATAGTAAAACAAACAAACAAACAAACAAATTCTCCCACTTCCCACAGAGACCTATACATGTTTTTTTACTTTATAGTTGTACCACATATGGCTTAGAACACTAGAGTTGACATTCATCTGGATCTGGATCCCCTGGATCCTCATGGAATCTCTAGGATTTGCAATACCAGGAAAAGGTTTGCTCTTTCAGGTCATGGCCCTGTACTTACTGCTACTTGGTTCTGGTCTCTTCTCTAGTCCTCACTTCCAGTTTCCTACCATGTTGATATTTCACCCCATTACAATACCCCCACTGCTCCACTTCTGGTTCAGCATCTCCATCTGGCACCTGTTCCTTTCCTCTAGGGTTGTGTGAGTGCACTGGCCTTCATTGTCAGTCTATTTCCAGGTATTCATTTAGCTCAATATGTCTATCTGGTGCCAATTCCTGTCATGTCCTTCCCTCTAGGGCCCTGTGAATGCAGCATTCTTCAGTGAAGGCCTCTTCTCAGGTTCACATGCATCTTAGCATCTCTGCCTTGTTTGGCCTGCCCCCACCTTCAAGAGTGAGCATGGTGTGCTCACTCTGTGTCTTTCATTTATGGCCATGTGGTAGGTAGTTCCTCAAACAGAATCAGCTGCCCTATTTCTTAATGTGTTCTAGGAGTCTTCCTTGAAGGAAGGGGAAGAAACTTACTTAATTCCCCTTGGTACATACCTGCTATATGTTCAAAAAGCTAGAAATAGACTCCTAAGTCACTGATTCATGTCATTTTTATGTTTCACATCTTCATTCACCATTTATTAAAAGGATGCATACTCCCAATAAGTTTACTCTTCAAAGAAGATTTGCCCAAAGTAATAAAAATTCCAATGGTTCTATCATGTCATTTTGTAAACATCAGCTTTTTCTCCCTACATTCTAACATTCAATCTAAGTGGAAAATGTTTGGGGAGAGTTTTTGCCATTAATGATTCTATTTTTCCATGCTTTTTTTTTTTCTCCTACTCGCTGTGATTAGGAACTTGCTCGGTGTCAACTCTCACCTCATTGGGATTGGAAAACAAGATACATGCTGTACACTACATACTGAACCACAATTTGGGGATCTGTATTTTATAATATTTGCCTTCTCAACCCTATAACTCTGATGTGAACTTTGAGAATAAATGGTTTTGAATATGAAAAATAAAAATTATTATTAAATTTTATATTGGATGCATAAGGAGATGTAAGTCAAATAACATACACCTCCATAATTTGGGGAAATGGTCTGAAATTGAAACAAAGATGAATATGAGATGGATAAGATTAGCCATTTGCAGAAATTATCCATCCTAAGAGACACTTGTAAATGTGATGCTAATGAGACTAGGGTGTCACCCAAATCTCATCAAGGAAACACTAATAAAAAATGTAACCAATATAAAATAACACATAATCTAATTATAGCGTAGCTTAAAGTATGCAGGTGTGTTATTAACTATACTTGCATGTGACAGGCAGGAATTCATAACAAAGAAATTAAATTGCAGGGAAAGAGGGCAGAAGCCTCACATATAACACCCCTCTTCCCCCAGCCTTTTGTTGTTGTTATTGTCCCTGGGTCTCCTGAGCGAATGAATTCATTCACTCAGGAGACCCAGGGAAAATCCTGTGCCTCAGACCCACGTGACTTCTGTGTAGTTTCCTTGAAAGAACCCTCTAAAATGGATTCATAAGGGTTTAAATGGACTAACAAAAATATTTTAACCCTAAATCAGAGAAAGGACTGGGCCAGACAGCAATCCTGTCAGGAGGAAATTAAAAAAAAAAAAAAGACTAGATGCCTGTGGTTCTAATTAGCTGGCTGGTTGGCTTGTGTTTCAAAAAAGCATTGCCCCTCAAGCAGAGAGACCACTTTCTCCCTACAATATATAAGTTCTTAGCCTTTGGTAACATTAGATATGTAGGATGAGTGAGAGCGGAGAATCTGTAAGGACACTGAAGTTGTAAGTCTGGGTAACTGGGAGGACCGTAGTGCCCTTGACAATAATAGGGAAGCTCAGGAGAGGGGGAGACTTGCTTGAACCAGCACGATCACCCCGTGGTAAACTGCTAAAGCTGGGTTTGTAAAACAACAAAGCTAAATACCACATTGATTTGTGCTGACTTCTCTAAGGTAATGACATCCCATAAATCTCAGTCTGAGCAATCATCCAACTGGCCACACTCTCTCACTTTAATACCATCTTAACTGTAACACAATTCATTATGATTGAAATTATAAAATAAAACAAACCAGTTGTATTACATACACTTTTCATCCTGAATGAAGTACTTACCATGCTATTCTGAAAAACCTTTCCACTTCTTGTTCTGCTTCCTGATACATGAAGTTCTGATGTCTTATTGATCAACTGCTCAACCTAAAAACCATACAACAATATAACAAGTGAAAACTATACTTAAGGAATATTTTGTTCCAGCTTTGAGAAAATCAGATACTAACATCAGTGTCAGTAAAAGAGTATTGGTATAAGTGAAAGAGTACTGGGCTGGAGTCTGGGAAACCTGGGTTCTAGTGCCAGTTTTGACACTGTGTGACCTTAGACACGTCACATCAATTTCATAGGTCACAGTTTCCTCACTTGTAAAACAAGTCGGTTGGTCTATGATAATAATAATAATAATAATAACTAGCATATGTATAGCACTTTAAGGCTTGCTAAGCAATTTACCAACATTATCCCATTTTATACTCACAACTACCCTAGAAGGTAGGTTCTTTTATTATCCTTTTACAGATGAGGAAATTGAGACAGATGGAGCTCAAGTGACTTGTCCAGGGTCACACAGCTAATGAGTATCTGAGCCTGCATTTGAATTTAGGTCTTCTTGCCTCCAGGTCATATGATCTTTAAAAAGCCTTCCTGCCACAGCATTCTGTAAGCCATATGTAAAATAATAAGAGTTATGATTATATACCTATAAAATCCTTTCTAGCCACAAAAATAAATGATTATATAGGAATGGCATGTAAGATTATTGTTAAATGAACCTGCAACTACTAATGACTTTCTGATGACAGTTGCCAGATTTTATTAAGTAACAGGAGTTCAAATTGGTGAATATTCTTTTTGAAGAACTGAAAATAAACAAATAAAATATAAGAAATAGCTAGCCAAGGGTAGCTATGTGGTGCAATAGTTAGAACACTGCCCTTAGTCAGGAGGACCTGAGTTCAAATTTGACATGAGACACTTACTGGCTGTATGATCCTGAACAAATCACTTAACCCAGACTGCCTCAAAAAAAAAAAAAAATAGAAAGAAAGAAAGAAAGAAAGAAAGAAAGCCAAAACAAATAAATGAAATCATTCATTCTTGGGAAATACAATCTTTTTGTTTTTTAAATTAAATTAATTAAAAATTAACCCACATCTGCCCTCTTTTCCCCTCCTATATTCCTCCCTATACCCACTAAAAAAGACAGCCCTTATAAGAAATATATATGGTCAAGTGAAACACATTCCCACATGGCCATGTCCAAAACAGTATGTCTCCCTCTGTACTCTGTCAGGAGACAGGTAGTCTGTTTCATTATGGGTCCTTTGGGAATTGTGGTCCGTCATTGTGTTGATCAGAGCTCTTAAGTTTTCCAAAGTTATATCTTTACAATAATGTCATTATTGTATAAATTGTTCTCCTAATTCTGCTTACTTCACTCTGTATCAATTCATTTAAGTTTTCCTAGGTTTCACCAAAACCACTGCTTTCATAATTTCTTAAAGTAGAATAAGTATTCTATTACACTCATATAACTTGTTCAGCCATTTTCCAATTAATGGGTACTCCTTTAGTTTCCAGTTTTTTTCTAACTCAAAAAGAGTTGCTATAAATATTCTTGAACATATGAATCCTTGTCCTCTTTCATTAATCTCTTTGGGGTGTAGGCCTAATAGTTGTATTGCCATATTGAAGGACATACACAGTTTATTAACTTTTTGGGTTTAGTTCCAAATTGCTTTATAGAATGGACTAATTCACAGCTCTACCAATAGTACCTGTTTTTAATGTACCTGTTCTCCCAAACTCCTCCAACATTTATCGTTTGCCTTTTTTGTCAACTTTGCCAATCTATGGAATAGGAGGTGGAACCTCAGAGTTGGTTTAATTTGCATTTCCCTAATTATTAGTGACTTGGAGCATTTTTTCAAATGACTATTGATTGCTTAGATCTCTTCTATGAAAACTGAAAGGCAGTACTTTTAAAGTGAAATTAAAAAGTGTTTTTATACCTGAGAATGAGAGATGGAAAGATTTGGGCTTTCTTCAGACCTCATAATTTCATCTTCCTCACAATCTAATGCTATAAAAACAGTAAGATTAAAATGACATAAAATAGAAATTAAGGTGAATTAATCTATATTTTCATAAACCTACCTCCAGCTTCTGAAGACTCATGGTTTTTGTTCTGCACTCTCATTTTATCACTAGTGACAAAATCTTCCTATATAGAAAGCACATAAACAGGAATAAAATGTACATATTTCTAAGAGACACAAAAACAGCTAGATAGAAGTATTTACTACCATAAAAATTAATTTTTTAAATTTAAACTTTATTTTTATTTTGAACCTAACACCAAATAAAATTAGCATTTCCATATCAATTGTAGTAGTAGAGAAGATTACACATAAAACTGGAATCTCATTATATAGCACTTACTTTTCTTTTAATGTATATAACAAATTTAATACGTAATCTTCAAAGTGGTACTACTTGTCTGTGATTCCTTCTGTTTTCTTTTGGGGGAAGAGTGGACCCTGTCCCTAGGTCTACCTTCTCTTCCTATCTCCTTCCCCCAAATTTGGAAAAAACAAAATTTTTGTAACTATGTTCTCGTAAAGCAAAACGCATTCCCATCCTGTATGTCTCACTCTGCATGTTGAGGCCATCACCGCTCTGTCCGGAGGCATGTGGCACACTTCACCATCCCTCCTCTGGACTTGTGCTTGGTCACTTTATTGTTCAGCATCCTCAAGTCTTTCAGAATTGTTTGTCTATATGACGCTGTTACTATATAAATTGTTCTCCTAGTTCTTCTATCTTCAATGTATATTAGTTTATGCAAATCTTCCCAGATTTCTCTGAAATTATACCTTCTGTCTTTTCTCATGATATTCATCTATTATAATTTTAAACAAATTAATTTCATGTAAAGGTTAAACATAATATGACACTACACCTGCTGCATACTTATAGAAATATAATTCTTTCAAATGATAAGAGACTTTTTCATGGAAGTATGATGCTTCTAAAAACATGTACCAGAGATCCAGTTTAGTATCTTTAGGTGTCTACGGATTATTCACATCTCCATTTAGAAAAATTATTACCCCCTTAAACTCAACATGTCCAAAAATTGAATTTATTATCTTCTTACCAAAACCCGTTCTATTTCTGTTGATGACACCATCACCCTCAAACCTTGTAGTCATCTCTGACTCTTCTCTCTCCTTCACTTTCCACATCCAAACCCTGTCAATTTCATCTACTATTTTCATATTTAGAAAGGAGTGCAGTGTAGTAGATAGCTCAATGTACCTGGAAGTCAGAAAGCCCTGAGTTCTAACCATACCTTTAACAATAATTGTGGGAACCTAGACAAGCACTTAATATCTATAAGTTTCAGATTCCTCATATGTAAAATGGGAATGAGAATTTATACCTACACACAGGCTTATTACTCCAATATTCAAACAGATCTGTGATCTCATTAATGTTAGTATTCCCTCTAGTGAGGCAGATTACACCCTGTCAGTCCTGTTTGATTCTTATCCATGGTCTCCCATGTGTTTGCAGCAAGGGACCATGGAAACTTTCCTTGAGATTTCTGGTCACCACACAGATAACAACATAGCACACAGGCTTCTTGTTGGTATTCCGACTTTTATTTTGTGACCAGCCCATATTTCTTACAGTCAAATGATTTCTTTAATGGAGTCCTCTCATGGCTCACTAACACTCACCATACAATGTCCATGGGCCCTTTCTGGTATCTCTAAACTCCATCTTTCAGAGACAGTGGTTTATCATGACTTGCAATCTTATAACAGCAGCATTAAAATGTGGGTTTTAAACAGATAAGCCTTAATTTTAAGAAGAAATTAAGACTATTAAAAGAACTTTGCAGTGTCTCAAATGCAACTCAATCCAATCTTCTGTTCAATTCTGTGCTTGGGTCATTGTACATTTTCAGTGTCTGTCCAAGATAAAAATACTGATTGATGAGTTCTATAGGTTATCCACCCAAGTGTATATTATAATATGAATGAATTATATGAATATTATAATACGAATGAATTTTCATCCATTTGGTATTTCCTGTGTGGATAGTAAACTTTTGAGTTACAAATCTTGTTTAGGAAGCTTTGCAGTGTTCTGAACTTCATGCAATCATCACAATGTCATCTGCAACATGACTATCTGTGAGAATTCATTATCCCTCTTCAACTTAAACACTGTTAGATCTTCTCCTTGACAGTAGTAAACACTTTTGGTGAGCATGTTATCTCCCTATTAAAGTGATTTGCTGAGGGTCACAAAGCTAGTATCTGATTTTGAACTCAGATCTTCTAAACTCCAGGTACAGAATACTATCTAAATATTGTTTATTGACTATAAAGAGGCCCCTCAGTGGTACAGTGGATATAGCACTGGGTCTGGAGTCAGGAAGACATAAGTTTAAATCCAACCTCAGACATATACTAGCTGTGTAAGTTTAGAAAAGTCACTTAACCTCTGTTGGCCTCATGTTCCTAGTCTATAAAATGATGATAATCGTAGCACCTACTTCCCAGGGTTGTTGTGAGGACAAAATGAGATGATATTTGCTAAAGTGCTTTGCAAACCTTAAAGCCATATATAGAGGCTAGGTATTTTATTTTTCCTTTTCCTGACTGCAGGTCCAGTGCTCTATTCATTGTACCCCCAGTTGCCTTTTTTAATAGTCAACAAACAATAAGCACAATGAGACCTTGTATTCTACTACAAGAAAACTTGCCTGTCCTCTTCTAAATACCTTAATGCCCTCATCAAAAATATCCTCGATGTAGAAATTTTTTATATAGATGAAAAACTACATACATGGCTTTGTAGTTATTGATAATCTCTCCATCACATTTTTGGAGAGGGCCAAGATTTTTTCCTTGCTCGGTAATCCTCCCTCCTTCAGATATTTTAAGAATGGATTCCTTATTGCCTTCAGATTGTGTTACTTTTAGCACAGTTCTCCACTGTCTATTTATTTGGTTTAGTCCAGCTACTTTTTAACTATCTTTTTTTTAGTGCCATTTCCACTTTCTCTATAGGTACCTTATATGTATTGCAATATTAGATGACAAAATGTTCCAAGAAATGTTTCCTCCAGCCTCTGGCTGCAGGATAAAACCAACTCCACCCATTTCTTTATTTGCCTCTCCAAGCAGAAGCTGTGAGCCATTCTTCCCTTTAATTATAATTTCCTTTTGTTTTATGGTTTCATTTATTTTTTCCTTTTTTCTTTTTATATTAATTTATTTTGATTTATCAATAATCATTTCCATATGCTTTTGAGTTTAAAATTTTTCTCCCCCTTCCTCCTCACCACCCTCCCCAAGACGGCACACAATCTGATATAGGCTATACATTTACATTTATATTAAACATATTTTCACATTAGTGATGTTGTAAGTAAAAATTAAAACCAATAGGAGGAACCATCAGAAAGAAGAAACAAAACTCAACAGAAGAGAAAAAAAAATAGCAATTCAACTTCCGTAGTTCTTTGGATGTAGCTATTATGGTTTCATTTATAACAAAAAATTTCAAGATTGATACAATTCCTCCAGTAGTTTGTCTGTTCACTGGTAATTGAGATTAGTGTTTATAGATAATCTAAAATGTGATTCTTAGCATTCTCTGCCCCCCTTTTCTGCTACTGTCCCACTGTTACTATAAAAACAGAAGATCACACAAAACTGAGGACTATTTTGTATTATTCTTTGTTTAATGGATTATCATGGCCAAATAATTAATCACTAAATGACCAGCCTACTAGTGATATGCCCCTTTATACTTAGCTAGTTGTTCCTAAGATAATGTACATAAAGTTTATTACAAACTTTATAATTCTACATAAAAGTCAGTGATTATTACCCATCACTACCACACTCTACTCTGCAATCAAATTATACCACTTGAAGCCCTTGACTCTCATTTGTCTATCCTCGTTCATTAGGAGATAGCTAGGCAGTAGAGCCAATAGAGTACTGACTCTGTAATTAGGAAGACCTGAATTTAAATCCTGCTGCAGACACGTACAACCTAATTGCTTACCATTTCATGGAGGAGAGAGGGAAGGATAGAATTTATAACTCAAAACTTTAAATAAAAATGTTTAAAAAATTAAAAAAAAAATCCTACCTAAAAAATGAAGGCATGAGAACTATGCCAGTTTGGACATCTCTTTTTCCAATTACAAATGGCTTGGTTACATAATCAAAAATACCATTTCTGGCAGACTTCAGCCGAAATCACAGAGTACGATATTTATATTAACATTTTTTCAGCATCATCTATTCTTGAGGAGAAGATTGGGAGATACGGATTAGATAATAATATAATCAGATAGATTTAGAACTAGTTGGATGACCTGACTCAAAGAGCAGTCATCAATGGTTCAACAACATAGCAGAAGGTTTCCAGGGGAATTCTCCAGGGATCTGTGCTATTTAATGCTTTTATCAAGGACTTGGATAAAGGTATAAAAGGCGTGTTCACTAAATTTGCAAAAAACACAAAGCTAGGGATAGCTAAACAGTACATGACAGAGTCTGGATCCAAAGGGATCTAGTGGGCTAAAATTTTAAGTGGATCTAACAGGATAACATTCAGTAGGTATCAGCATAAAGTCTTATACTTGGGTCCAAAAAATTCAACTTCACAAATATAAGATGGAGAAGTTATGGATAGAAAGCAGTTGTTACGAAAAAGATCTGGACATTTTAGTGGCCAGCCAGCTCACTGTGGTTCAGTATGCTTCCAGCCCAGTCCTTACAGCCATCAGCTGGGTACATGATTCCTGTGAAAAATATGCCAGTCATTCTCACTAACTGTCACCCAACTGCCATACATCGAGACAGGCAAGCCAGCCCGGTGAAGCAGCAAAGTACTCTGAGAAACAAAAAGGAAGTGGCATGTGCCAAGTAAGTCAAACCACTACTACCTCTGGACCAACATTTTCCCTCGGACCTCAATAAAGAAAGTCCAAATAAGGATCCTGCCCCAAAAGCTTTGGGAAAAACAGTGCTTTCAGCCCAGTGTCCTCAAATATCATTCTGGGAAGCAACTGTGGAGATGCACCCTGGCAACTGCTCCTGTAGGGGCTATGGACATAGCTGGTGAAGACATAGAAAGGAAAGTTCTTGACATCAAAGCCCTTAGCATTATCAAATGGTTTGACATCATAAAATGATTATCATTTTATCACTGGAAATGCTACTTTAAAAAAAGAGACAGTATCATTTTCTTTTCCACTGTACCCTAAGGATCATGGGACCTTTCCATATGACTTGCAGCTGAATTCTTCCCTATAGGTTGTCTTTCCCATTAGAATTTGAGCTCCTTGAGAGAAGGGATTGTCTTATTTTTCTATCTACATCCCCAGGGCTTACCACAGTGTTTGTACATAGTAAGCACTTAATAAATGCTTCATTCATTCATGAAGCAGTATTATATAGCAGCCAAAAAGCTAATGTAGTCTTGGGTTGTATTAAGGGGAGCACAACTTCCAGGAATAGAAAGAAGATAGTCCTAGTATAATCTGCCCACTATAATTTAGGCACCTCTGCTGCAGTATTATGTTCAGTTCTGGAAACCACCATTTGAGACAGTCAATGATAAGTGGAGACTGTCCAGAGGAAGGCAACCAGGATGGCAAAGAGCCTTGACTCCAGATGATATTGTACATATCTAGCATTTATATAATACTTGAAAGTTTGCAAAGCACTATTTACAGGCAGGCAGAGGTTAAATGACTTGCTCAGGGTTATATAGCTGATAAGTATGTAAAATTGGATATGAACTCAGGTCTTCCTGATTCCAAGTCTAACAGTCTATCCACTTTACCATCTTGCTGCTTACTCATTCATTTATTCACTCATTTCACAGTAGCCAAAGTCTACTGTTTTCTATCCTCCAGTCTCATCTTGACTCTTCCTTTCTCATCTGTGCTCATTTGATCCCTTGTGCCTAAATGGACTCTCTTTATACTCCTCCCAACTCCATGTTTTGAAGTCTCTCTCTTCCTCCAAGGCCCAACTCAGGTTGCACCTACCCATGAAGTCTTACTTCTCTTCCCCAGATGAAAATGATATCTTCTGCTTCAAATTGCTCAGAGCACTTTGCCTAGACTGCTCTTCAGTATTTATCACATTCTTCCTTGTACAGGTTATTTGTGTATATATATTTCCCTACTCAAGATCCTAAGATCTTTAAGATCATCATCTATGTTGGTTCTCTCTTTTCTATCTCCAGTACCTAGGATTAGTTCATTGCACATTGTAGTAAATAAAGTGTCATGGACAAACAGACATCATAAGGTAAAAGACACTGACTCTACATCTGAATATAAATCAAATAAATATTTGTTGAAATGAATATTAGCATCACTAGAAGCATTGAGTCAGATACTGCAAGTGACAGAATAATATGAACAATAACTTGTTTGCCCCAATGATATCTAAAATAATATCTCAGAGATATTTTGAACATATATGTCAAACTATTTGGAGTATTTCAAAAAAATATTCTACATAGCACTGTATATCATTAATAAAGCAAGGTTATTAGGGAAAATTTCTTTTCTTCCCAATCTGAATTACCTTTCTATCAAATAAGGTTTATAATAATAGCTAGCATTTATGTAATAATATATCTAGCGTATTTAAACTATTTCATAGTTAAGGTTTACAAAGTATTTTTACAAACTAGCATTGTAAAACTCATTTTGTCCTCACAACAGCCCTGGGAAATAGGTGCTTTTGTTATCTCCATTTTACAGATGAGGAAACTGAGGCAGACAGAGATGAAGTTACTTGCTCAAAGTCACATAGCTAGTAAGTATCTGAGGCTGGATTTGAATTCTAGTCTTCCTGACTTAGGTCCTGCACTCTGTCCAAGGTGCTCCCTAGATTGTACTAAATGAAATTCACAGAAGATAAGGTCACAGATCGTTCCCTGACCCCGACCACTACAGTTAAGAGTAAAACATGGTACTATCATCCATTATAGGCCTTCACAAATCTTACATTCATAAACTGTTCTTGTGCTTCTAGATCTTCTTTATCCATCAGGATTTTCTGTAGTGGTGTTTTTAACTGTTTCTGTGTTAGGATAGCTTTATCAATGTCCTCCATTCGTTCTTTCTCAGTTGTCACTTTCACTTTCAGGGTATGAAAAGCTGTTGGAACTTCACCCACGTTTAGGTACATGGGTTCCCCATCAAATATTACTCCTTCACAATCACCTTCCTTGAAACCTGGAGGTTGATAATCTGGTGGTGTAACTACAAAAAACAAAAACAAAAACAAAAAACCCTGCATTTTTTTATGAATTCAAAGAAAAATTAACAGTACAACTCACAGAGCCTTGCCTGAGTTCTGAATATATTATAACAAATAAAAACTCATAGTCAAATAAAGTATATATCCTAAGGGGTAAGTGCCCCTAAAATATATTCTTGTCACCAGAGAAACACATATAATACTAACATTTTACATAGTTAAATTATTCCAAGCCACTTTCTCAAATATTGACATTAAATGGGAAGTTTCTTGAAGTTTAAAAGTTTATACTGTAAAATCATATAACTAAATGACAGTTAAACAATTTCAATAATAAAACCTGTATGTATTTGCTAAAAACAAAATGCAATGTAAATAGTACCTTCATCGTAGTAAAAAAGTTTCATTGTCAAACAGACATCATTGGGTAAAGGCCCCAGATTCTGCATCAGAATATAAATCTTGCGAATTAAGAGAATACTTGCTTTCTTTGTGTCAGAAGATGACAGGTTAGAACTACTGCCTTTGCTTCTACTAAGAAAGAACAAAATATTAGAGAAATTATGGTTATCAGTAATTTATGTATCATATTTAATGTTTTTAAATGTATTCGAGTATATCACAACATTATTATTCAGGTAAAAACCATCATAACATGAAAATATTTATTTTCAAAGAGCTTTACTAACATTTAATAGGTTAATCATGTCTCAGTTTAATTTTAAATACATTAAAATGCCTTCATAATCTTGTTCATTTTTTTACACAAACATTCAAAGAAACTAGTGCTGGAACTTTACTAAGTGGTTCCAATCCCCAAATAAAACAACAATTTAGTAATTTCAACTCTTTCCTACTCTTTGTCCAGGTTTTCCACAAGACTAATATATTCTGAGACACAATTGTGGTGTAGTGCTATTAAAGGATCACAACTCTAACAACTTTGCATTAATGGGTAGATGGGGTAGCTTGAATAGCTACAGACAACAACTCTTAAATTAGTTTTATTAATATGAATAAGTGGAACTCAATAAGGAAGAAAGAAACTAACAGGATGATACCTTGTCAGATCCATAACTGGTCCATTGCTTGTATACTTGAATTTAAACTGATAACATTCTGAAATTGTCTTAAAACACAAATAAAATATTAGAGTTATATACCTAACATAGAATGCTAGTTTCCAAATGTTTATTTGCTGCTTTGATTTGCCTATTAAAATGTAAAGATTATAAATTCAACAGAACAAATAGAATCAAAAAAATGGTTTTCATATTGACTATAACTACTATTAAAAGTATACAGAAAGATAATGGACAAAAAAAAGAGCAGAGGGCATAGTGCTTTATGGATAATGGAAAATTTTAAACTACCTGTGTATAGTAATTAGCCTCTTTAGGCCTTAGTTTTTTCATTTGAAAAATGGATATAAAAATACTTGCATTACCTACCTCACTGGGCTGTTGTGGAATTAGTTAAATAACATATTTCACTTTGTAAACTGTAACACAATATATAAGCATAAACTATTATTTTAAATTTTTAAAAATTATAAATATATTTGGATATTGCTTTATATTTGTTTGTTGTTTAGTTTACTTCACATTTATTTGGACACTGCTTTCTATTGGTTTAGCTTACTTCATTATATTAACCATCCATGATTTCAATCCCTCTATGTCTTTGTAGATAATCTTTATGTACTACAATGGCCAAAAATATTTGTTACCTGGTGCCCAACCCTCTGGTAATGATGGTCTTCTCCTAACTTATCTAAGCTAGTTTTTGGTCAACACATACACTGTCCCCCAGCCCTTATTTAAAGCTTGGCAGCACCCACCAAAAATTGTGTTTCACTGGTATGTCTTCAAGAACCCATGGTCACCACCACATCATGGTAAGGTACTGAAGTAGGCTTTTATGGTCAAGTTATAAGAAAGAGTATATATTTATTCAGTCTTTCCCCCCAGTCACCATAAGGCCTAATTTCTGCACAGCCCCTCATCAAATCAACAGTGTTAGCAATTCAAATTGCCTATAGAGAATGAGACTAAGTGATATATTCCATTATTGTCAATGTAAATTTATTAAACATCTTCTATTACATAAAACTCACATTTCTATAGCCTTTTATGATTAATAAGGTCCTACAATCATATGTATTTTCATTTGGATACCAAAGAGAATCAGAGAAAAAACATTTTCTTCCTTCAAAAAATCTTGATGTTTTATCATTTTCTGCATAATCTGAGATTTTAAATGGAGAGGAACTTCCTGCTTGTCCTACTCTCACTTCAGAACTAAATATCTCTGGAACTTTCCCTTAGTGTTATTCCTGTTTTCCTTTCTCTCATTTCCTCTACCTTTCTCTTCATTTCTGACCCTTTCCCTCTTTCCCTCCCTGGTTACGATGTGTTTCAAACCCCAAATGATGAGTGCAATCAGGATTGACAATGTTTATTCAGAGTTTGAGGGTGAGAGAAAATGTGTTGGTTTCTTCTCTGACCTCAAGTATGGGCATGTTTATTAGAGAAGCAGTATTTTGCAAAGAGCCAATATGGTATAGGAAAAAACAGTGGACTGGTGATCTCAGTATAAGGGGCATTGCTGCAGCTTTATGTCATTCTACTGAAACTGCTAGGTCATTGTCTAAGGGATCGTCTCTTTTTCAGTTCTCCTCCTCTTTGGCCTTTCTGCAGGTATTAAGATAATACTATTAATCATTTCTTCTAACTAGACTACTTCTCCTTTCATCTTCAGAGACTCCACACTTTCCAGGTTCTTTTCCTAAATCTGTACCAGCGGCAACCCCTTCCCCCTCTTAAAGTTCTTAATCCTTTACCAGTCTTTTAATGTGGGTGTTCCCAAATGTTTGTCTTTGGTCCTGTTTTTTCTATTTCTACACCTTTTTGCCTTGGCAGATAGCTATTTTTAGGGCTTCAGTCTCCATGTAGCCAACTCCAAAATCTCAATCATAACTTTATAATATTTAGTACTAGAAGGGAAGTTAAATATCCTGTAATCTTATCCCTTTATTTTACAGATAAGAAAACTGAGGCCCATGGAGGTTAAGTGACTTGTTTACCTGCAGCTCTCTTCTGAACTATGGATTCCTATCTCCAACTACTTACTTCACTTCAGTGCATCCCCAGGGACTCAAAACTCCACATGCCCAAAGCCAAGCTCTTTGTCTTTCCACTTCAACCTTATTGTTTTACTATTTCTATCTAGGGCATTATCATTTAAACCACATTTCATGTTCAAAGGTTTTTTCTTTAACTCTTAATTTTCCCTCTCTTATCCAATCAGTTATGAGAGGCAGCACAGCCTGGGAGACAGAGAAATGTCCTGGAAGCTAGAAAAGTCCAGGACTGAAGTCTAGCCTCTGATCCCTCCTGGCTGTGTGACCCTGGACAAACCACTTAACCTCCCTAGGCAACTGTCTAAAACTCTAAGCTTCAAAAGGAAACTCCCTTAACCAAAGATGCACCATGCACATTACATTAATGTAGTCATGGGTACTATCCCTATTGCTGCTGTTTCCACCATCACAATGTCTCTCATATGTCTCTCTCTCTCTCTCTCTACCCTCTATTCCACTCTGCTCTGAGCAGAGATTTTCATTGCCATCACCCCACCCTCATTAGCCTCCTTGCTCTTCTTGCCTTCCCAAGTTCCCCGAATGTTGCTTCCAAAATAATCCTTCTTGAACATGTATCTGGCAATGTCACTCCTTTGCTCAAAAACATTTAGTAGCTCCTTCTTGTTGACTGAATAAAGCTCAGACTCCTCTATCTGACATACAAGACCTTCTATGATTTGGCTCCATTGGCCTTTTTAGCCTCATTTACTCTTCTCCCCAGTGAATTTTCTATGCCCAACAAACTTTTCCTCTCTCTGTCAATGACCTACCTCCACTCACTTGCATACGTCTCTTTACTGGAATGCTTTCAGTCCTCCTCTTCTTTCTGTGTGTGTGTGTGTGTGTGTGTGTGTGTGTGTGTGTGTGTGTGTGTGATTCCTAAGCAGCCTGTAATGCCAGGTCATTGACCCAGCTTCTTTGATGCCCTTGGTCAGATGGTCCCCTGGAGCTTTCCAGAGCAATGAACTTATTACGTAATACTGTGTGTTATAGCTCTTTCTGTTGACATTTTACTAACCAACTGCATTATAAACACAAGGACTTCCCCCTACTCACAGCAGGTCCTTCTCCAGCCTTTGCTATTCTCTATTATACCATCACTACTGAACATCTCTGCAGCTCTGCATTAGTCACTTAACAATTCCTGAGCCCGGCTTCCTTATCAAATAAGGAAGTGTGTGAAAGTTTCTCAAAACTAAAAAGTTTATAATATCTCCCCTTTGTTACATCACAAATTGAAAAATAAAGTCTTTTTAGATATTAAAGGCAATGCATTATTTTACTAGATCAATCAGACTTACCTGAGGGTCTTCTGGATTGCTGTAGACCTATTTAAAATTAATGAAAATAGTTATTTAAGACTAAGCCTATTTTAATTAAATTCATCAGGTAAATTCAGTAAAAGAAATAACAGATTAAACTACTTTAAAATATGGCATCACTTAGACAAGGCAAAATTAAATACTCTTGAAAAGAATCAAAGAATCAAAAATACTTACAGCCAGAACGACCATCCTTAGCTGAAATAAAAAAAAAATACTAATTTTGTAAAATATTTTAAGATGGGTCATAACATTTTAAAACTACTATTTCACTATTAATACCAATAGGAAGTTACTATGGTACAGGGTGAGCTACATAAACAGATGCCTTAGGAAAACCTTCTTTGTGTCCCATTAATCCCTTATCAAACAGACAATTTACTGCCAAAAATTTCAGAATAAGAGTTCTGAATAATAACAGTGAGGGGTTTTTTTTTGGCTTAAATCAAATGAGAATTTTGAAATCTGTTAAAAAAGTAAATATTCTGAGAAACTTAAAATGTTAAGAAATCAATAATTTACACCTCTACAGAAATGATATGACTGCTCCTTTCCTGGGAGCTGGTTTTATGAAAAGAAAGGCAGAATATGAATGCCTAAAGGAAATCGCAAGGAAAGGGACCAAAAAATAAAAGAGTTTGGGAGAGCCCTAAAAAGGGGAGATGAAAAGTAGTGAATAGTTTATTTCATAATTTTTTCTAAGACTAAATTTCTGTATAAATGTAGATATACACTCATGATTATGTTTATATCAAATTTTAGTTAGGTTAGTATATTAGAAGTTTATAGTTAATCCTTATTAATGCAAAATCTGTTAATTCAATCTATATAGTACTGGTACACCTTGACACTGTATATGGACAAAGAGTATGCTAAATAAGTTATGGAAAAAGAAAGATTATTGAAAGCATATTAAACACATAAAGAATGAGATTTTCCCCCAAACTTTAATATGCTGTTTTAAAGTTAATGATTATTAATTACAAAGGTCTTAATTCATTAATTAAAACAAGGCTGTTAGGACTTGGGAACACTTGCTTAGTATTAATTCTAATTGATACAGATTACTTAAAGTAACAAGGCTATTTCTTTATCAATATTCTGTAATTCAGATTTTTATCTAATTTGGAGTATGCTTTTCTTAATCTAATTAGTGATCCTTTAACATGATAATACTATATATACTAATATAAAAGGGAAAGAAATAACAATGGAAGACTTACATATTTTTTCTGCAAAGCATCATGGCATCCTAGCAGCCTAAAAAAATCAAATATTATTTATCTTCTATCTTGAACTCTTGCATATTTGAGTACTTCCAGAAAATTAAGTTCTTTGCATAAGTCTTTAAGATAGACCATTACAAAAGTAATTTTAAAACTGTTTCACTGTTTTAGGTTAAACAGAGTCTTCTCTCTTATACATTATCGAAGAATTATAAAATTATAGCAGGAAATAGGAAATGAGACGAGGAAATATTCTAAAGGCAAAATGCAGGTTTTGGCAGCTACTGGGGGAGAGGGTAATGAGAGGTAATTAAGAAATCCAGCCTATTGTGTTGATATAGGACCTGAGAAAAATAGAAAGTTGAAGAAACATTATGAGGTTGTAAGGTCTGAAGGGGTCACTGAAATTCAGTTAAACAATTTAAAGTTCGCATAGTTAAAACAAGTTCAACCACAAATTTTTATGACTTTAAAGAAAACCTCTCCTATTAGGTACTCTTATGCTTACCATTTCACTAACTGAGTGGATCCTGGACAGTTTCTGTCTTTTCTCAGAACTTTGACACAAAGATCTAAACATAAAAATAGGACAATGCTATTTTGCTTCTTGAGGAATAAAACAGTAAAAACTTAGAAATAATTGAAATTGTATTTATGAAATACAAAGTACAGAATGAAATTGTAAATTTTTTTACTTAGTATTTTTTCCCAATTACATTTAAAAGACCATTTTCAACATTTCATCTTTGTAAAATTTTGAGTTCCAAATTTTCCGCCCTCCCTTCCCTGCCCCCGCCTGAAGACAGCAAGCAATCTGATATAGATTATATAAGTACAATCCTGTTAAAATATTTCTATATTAGTCATGTTGTGAAAGAAGAATTAGAACAAAAGGGAAAAACCACAAGAAAGAAAAAAAAAGTGAAAATTGTATGCTTTGATCTGCATTCAGACTCCGCAGTGCTTTCTCTGGATGTGGTTAGCATTTTCCATCATGAGTCTTTTGGATTGTCTTGGATCATTGTATTGCTGAGAAGAGATAAGTCTATCATAGTTGATCACTGCACAATGGTGCTGTTATTGTGTACATTGTTCTGGTTCTGCTCATTTCACTTAGCATCAGTTCGTACAAGTCTTTCCAGGTTTTTCTGAAGTCTGCCTGCTCATCATTTCTTATAGCACAATAGTATTCCATTACATTCATATACCACAACTTGTTCAGCCATTCCCCAATTGATGGACATTCCCTCAATTTCCAATTCTTTGCCAATACAGAAAGAGCTACTATAAATGTTTTTGTACCTGTGGGTCCTTTTCCCATTTTTATGATCTCTTTGAGAAACAGACCTAGTAGTGGTATTGCTGGATCAAAGAGTATGCACAGTTTTATAGCCCTTTAGGCATAGTTCCAAATTGCTCTCCACAATGGCTGGATCAGTTCACAACTCCACCAACAATTCATTAGTTAGTGTTCCAATTTTCTCAATTTTCACCAACATTTATCATTTTCCTTTTCTATTAGTCAATCTGATAGGTGTGATGCGGTACCTCAGAGTTGTTTTGATTTGCATTTCTCTAATCAACAGTGATTTAGAGCAGTTTTTCATATGACTATAAATAGCTTTAATTTCTTCATCTGAAAATTGCCTGTTCATATCCTTTGACTATTTATCAATTGGGGAGAAACTGTAAATTCCTTAGTTATATATCAATAGTTTTTTGTTGTTCAACCATGTCTGATTCTTCATGATACCATTTGTTTTTGTTGTTTTTGTTTTTGGCAAAGATACTGAAGTGGTTTGCCATTTCCTTCTCCAGCTCATTTTACAGATGAGAAAATTGAGGCAAACAGGGTTAAGTGAGTTGCCCAGGGTCGCATAACTAGTAAGTATATCATTCCAGATTTGAACTCAGGAAGATGAATCTTGCTGACCCCAGGCCTGGCACTCTATCTAATTTACCACCTAGCTGCCCTATATCAAGGGTTAAATTTACATTATTTTTGAAATTTAACAGTGAATTACCAGTTAACGAACATTATTATATATTTTTAAAAATAAAAAATGTAAACACATTGTATTATTAATACTGTTACAACATGTTATTATGAGGATTACTGTGTAATCTAAAAAAACTAGAAAAAATATACTCTATCATCTTTATCATCAAAGTATTTGCTAAGACTCCATCAGCAAAATATAACACGGTTTCAAAGGACCAAGAGATTAACAGTCTAAAAAAGGTCAATGAGAATAGTATACCATGTCCACATTATTTTCATTTATTTAAATTAGCACAAGAACAGATACTACTACTGCACAAAGCTCTACAATGCACTACTTTTGTCCTTTGCACTATTAGTGCATAGTAGCAGGTATAAATAATTCAAACCAAGCAAAAAAATGAAGAACAGTCTTTACTGCCCTTCAAAGGGTGAAGCAGAGGGGACAAATAGATTTTTTAAAACCTTAAAAATCAAAATCTCAATAAATCAAATCTAAATTAGAGTTTTAAAACAGAAAAAATTAATATGGCACAACTTTTAAAAAGGCCTTTATAAAAATTACATTACCATCTAAATATCTTGTTCCATAGGCACATTCTGGAAATATTCCTCTTAAGTATGTTATACAGGATATAGAAACAGCTAGGAGCCTCTTCACCAACACCAAGGACTGTTGCTCAGTTGAAATCGTATTAGGAAATGCCACTGCACTCTAAAATTTAAGATTTAAAACATTTTCTTAAAAAATGAAGTTGACAAAAATAATGCAATAACAATTTTGAATAAATTTGGCTATTTCTCCCTACTAGTCTTTTAAGTGGTTGGGGGATCCTGTGCTAAATAAAGCAGGGAGACTTTTTGTAACTAAAATGTATACCACTGAATACAAGTCATCTAACATTAATTTGGTAGCAGAACAATTGTATGCAAGTATACAATACTTATCACTAGTGCTAGGTCATTTTCTTTTCTTTCTTTCTTTTTTTGTCACTATCTAGATAGAAACCACAGAGATTACAAGTTTCTTCTGCTCTTAGAACAACAGACAACATTTAGAAGAAAACCACTGATCTGTGTCTTTGTGGAAGGACCTCCTTTTCCAGATAGATGGAATGAAGTTGACAAATTTACATTTCTTAAAGTCACTGAACAACTTTCACTAAGACCCAGTATAGAATGAACTTGAACTAACAACTTAAGCAAAAGCTCCCCAAATCCTTTTTTTAATGCATTTTTAATGTATTCTCAACATGTCAAGCACTTGCTAAGTGATCATTATTTTTTGGGAGGACAGAATTTATTTACATAATAAAAGGCCCAAGCATAAAACATTTTGTTGTAATTATTTTTTAAATGTAAAAATCCATTATAAAGTAATTGGAGCTCAGAGGGCCCCACTACGAGACTTCTTGGTTTATTTTGGTAGCAAAGTATAATATTCACATAAATGGAGTCATACCATAAAATTCCTCTGCATCTGGGCAGTAGCCATTTTTCATCATAAAGGGTCCAATTTATCACAACCTTGTGAGAAAGAAACACAACAGATCTTTAACTCCTGACTTTATTCTCACGCTCACCATTCTAAATTCTCATCTCTACACACAGGAGCTGAGAATTTCTAATGAAGAAGAGATGAACACATGGATAGTTTCCACACCCAAAGTTAAATAACTTTGAAAAAAATCTTCCTCATTTTTTATACTTGCCTTTGACTAGCAAGAACCATCATATAGGGGAGAGTAATAAGCCAAGTCCAACAGTTTGTGAAACTGGACACATAAGTAAAAAAGAAGATAATAATGCTTATTTCTTTTCTACTTGGTTTTTTTTTTTTTTTTGGTCTACTTGACAGTCAGCAAACACTACCAATAAAAGTTGTTACCCCACTACCCCGTCATGCCCTCCCTGTTCAAAAACCCATTTCCCTTCCCGTCCTTGGTCTTTTCAGACTGCAGTTTAAAATAACAGACTGTTACCCTTCCCATACTGGAAGTGACAACGCACAGCACCCAATTTGACCACAGTGATTTTCTCGAGGCCAGCAAAGGGAAGCAGAGCACATCCTGACATTTAGCAAATCTTTTGTAGTTTCGTATGGTTTGTGGCTTTTTGTTTTTAATTCTTAGTGCAGTAATTGACGGTTAACCGGGGCTCGGCGCACGCTTGGGCCGCCTCAATTTGCCCTTTGCGTGGTCTGTGGCCTGGACACAACCTTCTGCAAAAAGTTATGAGCCCTGTTTGTTGGTTTCTAAAATATATTTAGACATTCTGCCCAGGACTCGAAGGATTCAGCCTGTGTAACTGGAGCTTGGGAAATAGCGGGCTAAATACATATTTTAAAGGATGCCTGGCAAGCCGACTCGCGACGAACGACGACAACTCTTCGGGAGCAAGTGGGTTCTGCGCCCTGCGCACTGCGCACGCGCCAACCTTCGCCAGGCCCCACCCTCAGCGGTTAACGCCCAGGGCACGAGGACCCGACGGGCCAATCCCGAGGCCGCTTTTCCCTCCCAAAGAGCCCGCAGCCTGCCGGGAAAGCGCCGCGTAGTAATCCTCAGTCCAGGGAACGGCGCCATTGCTTTGAGCCGTTTCCATCGTGCTGCGCGGCCTGGCCTCTCTGCCTCGGACCGGCTTCACTTCCGCTCGCCTCGCGCGGCCCTGCGGGGCTCGGGGTTCTGAGCGCGGCTGCGGCGACCCCTCGAGAGCGCCCATCGCTGCGCCAGAATCTGTAGCTCGTGCATTCCCCGTCTGGGCCGTCCTGCTCTAGATGATAGAGGAAAATAAGGACGTGGCCGAAGGGGTTAATGGCGACAGGGGTCTGCAGGATATTGTTCTGCACGTTAGGGCTGTTTTTATTTTAAATTAATTTTGCACCATTTATGTGCCATCTCTCTCTGTTAGTGTGAGCTTCTTGCATCTTTTTCTGTTTGAAGCCCCAGAACTGAGCTCAGCGCTTGGCACATAGTAAGTGCCTAATAAATACTTTTTTTCCCCCCGAAGTAACTCATTTCAACGGCATTAAACTCCTTTCTCAGTAATAGCCGTCAGTGCTAATTTGGCAAGATAATCAATGAATTTAATAATCACGCCATAAATATGAGGAAGATGAAGGTGAATTAATTTGCCCATCTCAAGTTGATTCTCTCTCTTCCCCCACCATGTGAATGTATAATGTAATTTCTTAAGTCTTTCTCTCTGTAAATATATAATGTGATTTCTTAAATCAGCTATACAATTTTTTAATTAAGTAGGGTAAACAATTATTTCTTATAAAATGTAGGTGTCTATTTCCACATTTTTTTTTTAAAGGAAAGACTTGAGTCCTTAGTATTGTGTTTCCTTCAGTGGAAAAAGGACGAGACTAGAATGTTTAGTACTGCATTTCCTCCAATAAAACAATCAGCATGAAATGCATTTGTTAATAGGACATTCAGAAGAAATATAGAAAAGAAAACAAATTATTCTATGTCTGGGCCAAGATACTGCCTTTGCTTTCGTTTCCTCTGAATTGCATAATAATGATTTAAAACTGTTGTGAGATTGGACATAACCTAAAGACTAAAAAACAAATGGAATCAGTATCCTAGAAACTGGAGAGGTCAAGCCATTTGATACAAGAAAAAAATAGCAGTTTTTCAGAAAATAAGTTTGTTTATACTAGTGTATACCAATTACTCAATATAAAAGATCCCATCATTTAAATATTAGAGGAGAATAAAAAGGTACATTTTGGATCTATGATTAGGAATTAAATTCTCAGCTGAACAAGAGATAGAGGCTATTTAAAATAAAAATAAAAAATTTTGGTTACATAAAAAAGCTTTTGCTTGAACAAAATTAAAATGCATATAGAATAGGAGAAAATTCACACGGGAAAAAAGTCTTCGCTCTAAATATTTCTGACGAAGTTCTGATATCCAGTTTGCATGGGAGCTTGGCATAAATGTATAAGCCAAAGAGTTCTTTTCCAAAACATATTTGATTGACAA
Source organism: Vombatus ursinus (assembly GCF_900497805.2). Classification (NCBI taxonomy): domain Eukaryota; kingdom Metazoa; phylum Chordata; class Mammalia; order Diprotodontia; family Vombatidae; genus Vombatus; species Vombatus ursinus. Next base: position 5,693,556 of record NW_020954546.1, on the reverse strand, counting down.
AAAAAAAGCAAAAAATAGCTGTGTGACCCTGGGCAAGTCACTTAACCCATTGCCTAGCAAAAAAAAAACAAAAACAAAAAACAAAAGCTATTTGATCAAAAAGGATATGAATAGTTTTTAAAAGAAGTGTAAACTATCAATAACCATATAAAAAATGCTCCTAGTCCCTAGTAATAAAATGCAAATTAAAACAACACTCAGTTTCAACCCACAGTCATCAAACTGATAATGTTCATAAAAGATGCAAAAAGTTGTTGTTGGAGTATGTTTGGGAAGACAGGCATTGTTGGTAGATCTATCAATTGGTACATTCTGGGGGTGGTGGGAAATGTAGAATTATGTGAGAAAAGCCACTAAACAATTCATACCCTTTGACCTATGAATCATATAATTCAAAGACAAAAATATTCTATATATGCCAAAAATATTGAGAGAATCACTTTTCATGGTAGCAAAAACTGACAAAGTAAGTTCCTGTCATTTGGGGAATGATTGAACAAACTGTCGTACGTGAATATAATGGAATATATTTGTGCGAAGAACTACGTATATAAGAAATACGATAAGACTTTTATGAACTGTTGCTTAGTAAAGGAAACAGAACTGAGGGACGATATATACAATGACTGCAATAATATAAAAAAATTCCACTAAAAAGCAGCCAGATTAATTGCAATAACCGGTCTCAGTCCTGGGTAACAGATGATGAAACACATTTCTTTGTTCCTTTTGGAGACGTGTGGGATAAGTATAGAATGTGGCATATGCTATCACATGCAGTTGCTTTGTCAGTTTTACTTAACTGTTTTTTGCAGTTATTAGGGAGGATTCACTGGGGTGTGGAAGGTATAGAAGGAAATGACTGAGGTGTATGAAAACAAAAGGTAGCAATAAAACTTTAAAAGAAGTCATTGTCTTTCTCTATACCCAATCAAGAATCCCCACTACAAAAACCATGATAGAAAATTTGAACTTTGCTTGTAGTGTCGGTGACAGGAAATTCATTACCTAAAAGGAAGCCCATCTAATTTTGGATAGTTTTAATAGTAATAAAGTCCTTTCTCTTGCCTCCCTATAACTTTCACCAGCTTTCTAGTTCTTCCCCCTACAACTAGACAGATTAAGTCTAATCCCTATTACATCTGATGGTTCTTCAGATATTCAGAGGAGTGATCATACTTCCACTGAGTCTACTCTTCTGCAAGCTAACATTTTGATAACTAAAGAAATAAGCTTATGCAAGTGTACGTGTTTATGTATTTTTACAAATTTAATTAAATCTAATGACATTACACTTTGTTCTAGCAATGTTGGAAGAAAAAGCAAGTTATTCTCCTTTATATTCCATTAGTAATTATTTATTAAATTTTACAAAGTACTTTTTTTTACAACAGTCCTATGAAGTAGGCCCATCTTATAAAGGAGGGAACCAAGACTGAGAGGTCAAGTGACTTTCTAAGGGTCTCACGGCTGATAAGTGACAGATTTAGAATTTGAATTCAGGTCTCTGCTGCCACCCTTTCCAGCTTTCTTTTCCACAATTATGATACTTGCATTGAGGATTCTCTTCTTTATATACATATCTAGCTATAACTTTGAGTATCAGCCTAAAACACACAATGATGATTATAAAAGTAATCATAAATAAAAGTTTTTCTCATTGCTATTTCAGTAAATGACACTGAAAGGGGAAGTATATCTATAGTTCTCAAGAAAAATTGTGTTTCGATTTGCTATTCCATTAGATATAGCCAGAATTACTCATAGAATTTAAAAATATCACGGGATCCATAAATCACAGAATCACAGGATGAGGTTTTCAGCTAAATATATGCATATATTTATATATAATACACTTATTCAGAGCTCTATACATATATACATATAGAGATATGTGTATATCTGTTATTCACATATGGCAAGATCATAGTGAATTTACAATAAGTTGTTAATACAAGAATATTATTTACAAATGAGTAGTTTAATGATAAGAGAATGTAAAAACATACTAGGCCTGAATAAAAATTAATTCAATAAATATTTATTAAATGCCAATTATGTGTAGGTTACTGGGATGGATGCTGGCAATACAAACACAAAAAATAAAAGTCCCTGGACTTAAAGAATTTAATATCTAGTAGAAGGATAAGACATACACACTTCAATATGTTGATGAATCTGTTATTTCATTGGTGTGAACTGCCCATAGGAGATGGCACCTGAACTGAGTTTTGAAGGATGCTAAGGATTCTTTAAGAGATAGAGGTGAAGAAGTAGTGTATTTTAGCCATGAGTGACAGCCTATACAAAGGCATGGAAATAGGAGATGAAACGTCAAATTTAGGAAATATCTTGGTCAGTTTGGTGTGTCTAAGTTATATATACATCTTTTGTCAATATGTGTGTGTGTACACAAGTAGCTATAATACAAATGAGAATGAAATAAGTGTCCTGGAGAAGTCAAAAGAGAGGCATGAAATTGACTAGGGAGGGATCATTTAGATGGGCAGAGCCAGGAAGCTTCTTGAAGAAGGCACCTGAACTAGGTCTTCAGGAAAGGGAAAATTTCAACAGGCAGAAATGTGTACATCCAGGGAACACTATATTGTTCCCCTGATCTACCAGTCTAACAAGTCTGTTTAAAAAAAAAAAAAGATATGAGGTTAGTGTGGCATGACCTATTCTTAATGAAGCCAAGATTAATATTCCCTTTTTAATATTTAAAATCTATAAGTATATACTATTTAATTTTGTCCAGAATCAGAAAGTCACAATGTCTGTCTAATCCAATCCATATCTCAAAAAAGGCCACTACTACAAAAGACACTCTAACAACAGGGTTTTGGACTCAACTATACTTACTTGTAGCACATGTGAGGTGGTCTTCCCTCAGTCAGCTACTTAACTGGTTACTATATTCATTCTCATAATCTTGAGTTCCAGGGTAATTCATGGGTAGGTTTGGATAGGGACTCTGAATCTGTAGTTTCATTGGTATGGGAACTCTGGGTGAGGAAACTCCCTCTACAATGAAGATCAGCATCTTCTCTGCAATTTATAGACTGATATTTTCCATCAGAAGTTAAGTAACTTGCCAGGGGTCACACTGAGGCAGGGCTTGAACAAAGTTTTCCTGGCTTTGAGACTAGATCTCTATCCACTATGCCATCCAATGCTTGGATATTTCCTTATTTTTAAAAATAATTTATTTATTTTTCATTTTCAACATTCCCTTCCATAAGATTTTGAGTTTTAAATTTTCTCCCCTCTCTCTCTCCTCCCCCCTCCCCAAGAAGACGTACAATCTGATACTCTACTTAAACATTCATATTAAGCATATTTTCAACATTAGTCATGATGTATAGAAGAATTAGAACTAATGGGAGTTACCACAAGAAAGAAGAAATAAGACCAAAAACAAAAAAGCAAATAGTATGCTTCCATCTGCGTTCAGGCTCCATAGCTCTTTCTCTGGATGTGGATGTGGATTTTCCATAGTGAGTCTTTTGGAGTTGTCTTAGATCTGATATTTCCTTATTCATGACTAAAATTGCACATCTCTCTTATTATCTTTCCCCACCACAACCCTTCCCTATTCCAAACTTCCTTGTCATTGTCAAAGAGTACCATAATCTTCCCAGTCATCCAGACTTACAACCTTTATGTCATCCTTAACTCCTTACTCTCACCCCACATATACAATCCATTGCCAAATATTGACCTTTCTATCTTTTTGACATCTTTTGTTTACCTCTCTTTGTCTCTATCATAATTCAGGCCTTCCTTACCCCTCAACTGAACTATTGTAATATTCTTTTAATAGTTCTCCCCATCTTGTCTTTCTTCTCTCTAAGCCATACTCCAATTCAGCTGTCAAAGGGATTTTCTTAAAGCATAAATATATGTTACCCTCTTACTCAGTTAACAATGGCTTCCTATTATCTTCAGGGTCAAATATAAAGTCCTCTGTTTGGCATTTAAAGCCCTTCATAAGCTGACCTCCTCCTGCCTTTCCAGTATTTTTATGATTTGCTCCACTAAAACACACTGTATAATCCATCTAGACAAGCTTATTTGAACATGACACTTTATTTCCTGTTTCTCTACATAATGATACTAGCTAATAATAAAAAAAATAATAAAGCACTGTGCTAAGTGCTTTTATAAATATCTTTTTATCCTCAAAACAACCTTGGGACATAGGTGCTGTTTTCCCCATTTTACAGTTAAGGAAACTGAGGTAGAGGTTAAGTGATTTGTCCAAGGCTACACAGCTAGTAAAAATCTGGGGCTGGATTTTAACTCAGATCTTCCTGACTCCAAGCCCAGTGCTCTAGAGTCTCAGTACCACCTAGCTGTGTCGCTGGTGACTTTCACTGGCTATCCTTCATGCCTGGATTGCTCTTCCCTCCTCATTTCCATCTCTTAGCTTCCTTCAGATTTCAATTCAAAATCTATCTCCTATAGGAAGCCTTTCCTGATCCCTCCAGCTGCTAATGATTTCCCCTCTGAGGTTTGAGGTAGGTGTGTGTGTGTTTGGGGGGGTATTTACACCTAGGGTGTTATGTGTTACTTCCCTCAGAATATGAGCTCCTTGAGGGACACAACTGTTTACCTTTCTTTGTATCCTTAGCACATAGTGAGGGTTTAATAATAAATGCTTGTTGACTAAGAAATGCTTTTTAAATTTTGATTAATTGACTGAAAGAGTTCAGAGTCCCTACCTCAATTTATTAAATATTACTCATTTAACAAATTGAAGAAACTTATTTTCTCATAGGCAGATGCTCATCTCTCTCTCCATCAGAATCCCTAATCTCGTAGGCTTAAGTGAACATTAAAGTTACTGGCTATGCTATTTATTAACAAGACAACCCAGAAAAAAAAAAACCAACAAAGTGAGATAAAACATTATTGACAATGTTGAAACTGTGAGGAAGATGACAGCCGAAGATGCCCTTGAGCATCACACCAGCTTCTCACTTTGGTAGCACAGCCCCACCATTTGAATCCTCTAAAGAAAAAAAAAATTCTTTTCATCCTCTTTCTCTGTACCTGGCACCGTCCTCTTTTATTAGGACAGGAAAAGAGTCTCTTCACAAATTCCTCCCCTGGGAATGGCAGTTAAACGCTCATTTCAATGTTCTATAATTTCTCTTAAAGACACAGTAACAGGGAAAGAAGCTATTGAAGCCGGGGTTGAATCAATCCCCATTGCTAAAAATTTTCAGTGCTATGACAGTCATTCTGGAGGGGACATTAAATCCACCGTAAGATTAAATATGATACTCATATAATGCAAAATACCACTTGCTTAGAATGCTTTTTTTTTTTTTTTGCTGAGGCAATCGGGGTTAAGTGACTTACTCAGGGTCACACAGCTAGTAAGTGTCAAGTGCCTGAGGCCGAATTTGAACTCAGGTCCTCCTGACTCCAAGGCCAGAGTTTTATCCACTGCGCCACCTAGCTGCCCCTTAGAATGCTTTTAACAAGGAGGAAAAAGAAATAAAACATAACCCTAGTAATAGTAATAATCAAACAGAGTAAGACCTGCATAACACTGAATTACCCATCAAAAAGTACAGAACAACATTGGATATAATTCCTCAACAGAAATTGCATGAGTAGCTCCTTTCTGTTTCTCCTACCATATCATAATTTAGCCTAGTCAGAGAGCAAGTGATTTTCTTTTGTGACTTGTTTACCTCTCTACACACACACACACATGCGTATTTGCACATAGATGAATAAATAAAGCATTTATTAAGCACTTATGTGCGAAGCACTGTGATAAGCGCTGGGGACATAAATAGAAAAATAAGAGAGTCCCTTCTCTCAGAGTTCAGTTCACATTCTAATCAGGGAAAGAGCACATATAAAAGATTTTTCACTGCAAGTAAGAAAGGTCCCATGGTCTTTAGGGTATAGCTCAAAAACAGAAGATAATTCCTATTCTTTAATGCCATTTCCACTGATAAAATTTTTCAGTTTCTAATGTTGAAACATATGACAGTACCATGGACTTTGGTGGCAAAAACTTTCTTTTCTGGGTCTTGAATAGATGTGACTGTGACCTCTGCAGGAATAACTGTCAAGTTGCAGCTCCATAAGAGACTGTCACGTCCTCATTCTTGAGAGTGATGCGTCTCTTTAACGTAGCCCAAGATGGCATCAGCTCTCTTGGCTACCATATCACACTGTTGACTTCTATTAAACTTACGGTCCTCTAGTCCCCTAGATACTATTTTTAAAACAAACCATGATCTGACCATGTTTCTTCATCTCATGAATGTGCCCAAGTATAAAACTTTACATTTATCCCTACTGAATTTTATTTTATTAGATTTAAATCAGTGTACTAACCTGTCAAGATCTTTTTGGATCCTAGCTGTCATCTGGTATTGTCATCTACAAACTTTAGAAGGATTCCATCTATGCCCTTATCCTGGTCATCATAAGCAAACCGTTCTCTATTAGTCTTTGCTTGACTCTCCGGTCTCAGTGTATTTTGAACTTTAGCACTCCTGATATTTTTGTAGAATCATATCATGATCCTCTACCACTTGGCCTTGCTTCTATTTTGTGTGTGTGTGTGTGTGTGTGTGTGTGTGTGTGTGTGTGTGTGTCTATGTAACAACATGATCCACTGCTGGGCCTAGAAGCCTAGGCTACTATACCCCTTCCCTTTCCACTAAGGGTCCCATCTGCTCTACATGTACATACTTGGTATGGACCAGGTTCAGTCCTGGGGAAATCTGGCTTCTAGAAAGGGGGGTTTTGGCTTGTTAAATCCCACCCCAACAACCTGAGCATGATTAAATTAGAGTTTAGCTCATGTTTAGGGTCTCCCCAAATGGGAAAATAGAAAAGTACTCAATGTACAATAAAAATTAAGGGACAAGTATTTATTTCCTACACAAAAAAAGAAATGTTAACCACAGAACATGTTTGACAGAAGCAAACTTAAATAAGAAACAGTATTAACTACTGTTATAGTTTGTTGGGAGTTTCAGACTTAAACATTTTTTAAAAAAATAATTTATTTTTAGTTTTCAACATTCACTTCCATAAGATTTTGAGTTTTAAAATTTCTCTCCCCTCCCCAAGACGGCATACAATCTGATATAGGTTCTACTTACACATTCACATCAGGCATATTTTTCCATTAGTTATATGTAAAGAAGAATTAGAACTGATAGGAGGAACCATAAGAATGAAGCAATAAAGCAAAACCACAAAGAAAAGGAGAGCAAATAGTATGCTTCCATATGCATTCAGATTCCATAGTTCTTTCTCTAGCTATGGATAGCATTTTCCATTGTAAGTCTTTTGAAGTTGTCTTAGATCCTTGCATTTCTGAGAAAAGTCAAGTCTATCAAAGTCAGTCATTATACAATGTGGCTGTTTCTGTGTATAATGTTCTTCTGGTTCTGCTCATTTCACTCAGTATCAGTCCTTGTAAGTCTTTCCAGGGTTTTCTGAAGTCTGCCTGCTCATCATTTCTTACAGCACAATTAAACATCTCCTAAATACAAAGCTTTCTTTACGTAGCATTTCATCTCATGGCAGATGTCTTCTGGCAAGCCAGGCCAGGGCTTGGCTAGTCTCTATACTGGTGGTCATCTGCTACACAAGCATGAGAGTGGTTGCTGAGGATGAGGATTCTTCCCCTTGCTTTGGAGTCTGCTCTGACTAAAGGATAAATGGCTACCATGCCTCTCAAATTCATGAGGTGGCTCCATGCCTGAACACGTCCACTTTGGTATAGATGCTCCTTCACCTGAGATCAGGAAAGGGCAAATATGGAAGAGACAAGACCAATACAAGGATCAAGATCACCAAGGCAAGAAGTAGCCTTTAGCTTCCATGTGTCCCTGGCAGCCATTTCTGCTAGTATGTAGAGAAGAGCAACCCCTCAACTTACTTGTGGCAGGAAAGCTACTTGCTACACATATGAAGAATCCAAAGAAGAAGGGCACGGAGTGGAATCATTTTCTTTTTAAAGATAGCTGGCTTCACCATTCCCAACAAACCTTCAGTACTGAGTCACCAGAAGCAGCCAGAGATTGTCATCCTTAAAGCTCCCAAATGCTGAGCTATCATATGCGCTCAGCCAAAATCAGGAAATGCAATATGGCACATCCCCTGCTGAACCCCTGGTTCTACTTTTTAAAAAGTTGCTGAATTTCCTGTGCATCTGCGTTGGTCTCTTCGGATAAATCTTATTTTTCTTCTCATTGAAATTATTTCCCTTTGTTTCTTAAGAATTTCATTCTTGAACATCTGCCATCCCATCTGGCCTAACTTCCCCTGAAGCACTTTACTCCATGGTATCTTACCTATCTTTCCTCTAAACTCCTTGACATCTACTTTCCCAAATTCTAGGGTATGTAACAGACAATACCCAGATTTCCTCTCTGTTTCTATCACAATCTCTTGGATTAAATAGTCACTCCCCACTAAGTTTCCCATCATTTTTATCCCATTTATAACCAGTTTCTCCCAGTTAGCAAGAATCACATATCCCTTGTTGGTTTCTCCACCTTTTGAAGGATGAAATTATCACCAACTTAAGCGAAGAAGTTATTAAGTGCTAGGATTTTGGCAGAGAAAGAGAAAGAAAAAAAAGCTCCAGCAGATGTCTGGAATAATTGGAGACCCCTGTCACCACTGTCCCTTTGTGGGAGGCTTTGGATCTGTTTCCCAAGCTATTTGGTTTTTCTTTCTGTGTAGGTGTTCTGCAGTAGTACACTGTAAGGGGTTGGGGCTTGGAACCCACTTCTATTTCTCCCTTTGACTTTTACCCAGATACTCTCTATCAGGCTTCCTCTTTCTGTTTCTTGCATTCCCTCATCTGACCATACCTCTTTTTTTTTAAAAAATCTTTGAACTTAATAGTATTTTTCCCAATTACATGTAAAGATAGTTCTCAACATTAATTTTTGTAAGATTTTGAGTTCCAAATTTTTCTACCTCCCTTCCCTCCCCCCTCCCAAAAACTGTGAGCAATCTGATATAGGTTATACATGTACAATCATGTTAAACATATTTCTACATTAGTCATATTGTGAAAGAAGAATCAGAACAAAAGGGAAAAACCATGAGAAAGAAAAAACAACAACAAAAAATGAAAATAGTATGCTTTGATCTGGATTCAGACTCCATAATTCTTTCTCTGGATGTGGATAGCATTTTCCATCACGAGTGTTTTGGAATTGTCTTGGATCATTGTATTGCTCTCTCTTGTGATCAGCTCTACAAATATCTGCCTTGGTACTGCTGAATAGGGAATAACCAACTACCACCATTACTCTTCTCTTCTCCCTCTGATACATACTAGATGGTCTCTCCTCTGAGAGCTTCATTGGCTTTATTATATTATTCTTGGGAGGAAAGACGGCTTCTCTTTTAGAATATCCAGTCTTCTCTTTAGGAAGAGGTTAAAATCTGTTTTTAAGCTCTTAATTGTTTGGCTATCCTTTTCCCTTCCCTTTTTCTTCTGTGTAACACTATCTAACTCTCCACCATCCTGACTTGCAAGGATCAATTCTCCCTTCCTCGACCCCAGAGATGTTTATTTCCCATGGAAACTAAACTTATATTTCCTTTCAAAATCCTTCATTCTTCCTAAAAACCCGGAGTGTGGAGAAACCTTTTTTTAAAATTCCTTCACCTTCTCCTCCAGAAAAGAGATCAACCTACACTTGGAACATGGATAACAACCACTTGGCTGTAGCAGAAATAGAAACATAACTCACTAACTGTAAGTCATTGCACAAATTCCCCTACTCTCCCTGGTGGTTTATTTAGATTTTTCAGCCTTGTGAGTGTTTACACCTCTGTTGCAAGCATCTGTTTAAAACTTTGGCAAATGACTTCATTTAAATTCCTTTCCTTGTTTCAGCAACTATCTCCCCTTCATCCTGGCATTAGCTTTCTGTTTGTTTCACCAATCTGCCCCCACTCACCACTCTATCAATTTTCTTAATGATCCAATTATTCCACTTATTTTTTCTTATTTAACCTTGCCTTATCTTACCAACTACCTTTTCCTTATCCTCCTTGAGTCTGATAGTTTTAGATTCTATTTCCTGATCCTCCTTAATCTTTGTATATCTTCCTTAATTGTCCTTGATTCTGATGCTTTTATAACCCAGAAATAGATTCTGGACCAGTATCTGGGCCTAGAGGTTTTTCTTCACATTTTCCTCGATTTCTCTCAAATTTTGCCAAATATCTCTTTTCCAAATTCAATTCAATCAACATTTATAAGCACCTACTATGTGCCAACCTCTCCTTGTCATGGTGGAGAAGCTTGCATAGAAATGGAGTAGCCCACATAGTCAATAAAAGAGTGAGAAAAGGGGTATAATCTCAAAAATGATAGGACGGCTGTTCAATTCTAAGGCAAATCGTTCAGTATCACAGTAATATAAATCCATGCTCCAATTACTGATATTGAAGAGGCCCACTCAGTTCTGTGAAGTCTTACAACTTCATCTAGAAATGACACCAAAAAAAGATGTCACATTCATCATAGGAGATTGGAATGCTAAAGTAGGAAATCAAAAGATAATTGGAATAACCGGCAAATTTGGCCTTGGAGTACAAAAATGAAGCAGGGCAGAGACTAATAGAGTTTTGTCAAGATAACTCACTGGTCATGGCAAACATCATTTTCAACAACCCAAAAGGTGAATTGAAATCAGATTGATTGTATACTTTGCAATCTAAGATGGAGAAACTCTATACAGTCAATTAAAACAAGACCTGGAGCTAACTGTGGCTCAGATAATGAACTTTGTATTGCAGAATTCAGACTTAAACTGAAGAAAGTATGGAAAACCATCAGACCATATAGGTTTGACCTAAATGGCATCCCTTATGAATATAAAGTGGAGGTAATGAATAGATTTATGGGATTAGATCTGGTAGATAGAATGCCTGAATTCTGTGGACAGAGGTTCACAATATTGTACAGGAGGCAGCAGCAGCAATAACAACTCTAACAAAAAAAACATCCCAAAGAAAAAGAAGAGCAAGAAAGCCAAATGGATGATGAGGCTTTACAAATAGCTGAGGAAAGAAAGGGAAAAGTATATCCAACTGAATGCAGAATTCCAGAGAATAGAAAGGAGAGATAAGAAGGTTTTCTGAAAAGCGCAATGCAAAGAAAAAGAAGAAAACAATAGAATAGGAAAGACAAGAGATCTCTTCAAGAAAATTAGAGATATCAAGGGAACATTTCATACAAAAATGAATACAATAAAAGACAAAAATGGTAGGGACTTAACAGAAATAGAAGAGATTAAGAAGTGGCAGTAGCATACAGAAGAACTATATGAGAAAGAACTTAATGTCACTGACGGTGTAGTTATTGATTTACAGCCAGACATCCTGGAGAATGAAGTCAAGTGGGCCTTAGGAAGCATTGCTAACAATGAGGCTAGTGGAGGTTATGGAATTTCAGCTGAGCTATTTAAAATCCTAAAAGATGATGCTGTTAAAGTGCTTCACTCAATGTGCCAGCAAATTTGGAAAACCCAACAGTAGCCACTGGATTGAAAAAGATCAGTTTACATCCCAATCCTAAGGAAGGACAATGCCAAAGAATGTTCAAATTACCAAACAATTGTGCTCATTTCATATGCCAGAAAGATTATGCTTAACATTCTGCAAGCTAGACTTCAGCGATATGTGAACTGAGAATTACCAGAAGAGCAGGCTGGTTTTCAAAGAGGCAGAGGAACTAGAGACCAAATTGCCAACATTCAATGGATTATGGAGAAAGCAAGCAAGTTCTGCTTCTGCTCCACTGACTACACTAAAGTCTTTGTGTGGATCACAACAAGATGTGGCAAGTCCTCAAAAAGATGAGAATACCAAATCATCTCATTTGTCTCCTGAAGAGCAAATATGTGAGTCAAGAAGCAACAGTTAGAACTAAACATGAAACAACTGATTGATTTAAGATTGGGAGAGTAGCACAAGAAGTCTGTATAGTGTTACCTTATTTATTTGACTTATATGAAGAATGCATTGTGTGAAATGCCAGGCTGGATGAATCAAAAGCCAGAATTAATGTTGCTGGGAGAAATATCAATAATCTCAGATATGCAGATGATGCTACTCTGATGGCAGAAAGTGAAGAAAAATTAAGCCTCTTGATGAGGGTGAAAGAGGAAAGTGTAAAAGCTGTCTTGAAGCTTAACATTAAAAAAAAAGAAACATAAGATCTTGGCAACTGATCCCATCACTTCCTAGCAAACAGAGGGAGAAGAAATGGAAGCAGTGTCAGATTTTATATTCCTGGGCTTAGAGATTACTGCAGATGGCAACTGCAACTGTGAAATTAAAAGATACTTGCTCTTTGAAAGGAAAGCTATGGCAAATCTGGACAGCCTACTAAAAAGCTGAGATATCACTTTGCTGACAAAGGTCCATATCATCAAAGCCATGGTTTTTCCAGTAACAATGTATGGCTGTGAGAGTTGGACTATAAGGAAAGCTGAGCTCCACAAAATCAATGGTTTTGAATTGTGGTGCTAGAGAAGACTTTTGAGGGTCCTTCGGACCGCAAGTAGATCAAATCAAGTGATACTTAAAGAAATTAATTCAGAGTATTCACTGGAAGGTCAAATACTAAAGCTGAAGCTTAAATACTTTGGCCACATGATGAGAAGATAGGACTCATTGGAAAAGATCCTGATGTTGGGAAAGATTGAAGGCAAAAGGAGAAGGGGATGGCAGAGGATGAGATGGATAGATAGTGTTATGGACACAATGAATTTGAACTTGAACATACTTCAAGAGATGGTAGAAGATGGGGCAGGGAGTGTTATGGTCCATGGGGTCACAAAGAGTCAGACATGACTGAACAACAACTATGTGCCAGGCACTGTGCTAAGGTCACACAGCTAGTGCCTCTAGGTTCAGTTCTCTATGCACTGTGCCACCTAACTGACCAAGCACTGAGGATACAAATAAGAAAAAAGAAAAGACAGTTACTGCCTTCACAGAGATTACAGCCTAATGAGGGAAGACACTACAAAAAGAAGCTGAGAATTGATAGTGGGGAGGAGGAGGAAGGCACCTAGGGTCCACCCAGCCTAGGACCTGATGTTCTGTGGAATTGAAATCAAGCAGAACACTGATGGAAAATGGAAAGTTAACCTGGAAAGTTTTGAGTGCTCTATAAAGGAATGCTTTGAGGAAAAGTTTAATGTTCCACCCTCCAGTCAGAGGGGAGAGGCAGCTGAGGGAGTTTAGAATGTGCTGAGTATCAAAGCTGGGTCAATCAATATGGTGATGAGATTTTATCACCTTATACTGAGAAAGACATGATATCAGGGGTGGGGTTGGGGGAGAGAGTCAAAACCTAGAGAGCCACTTGCAACTTCTTACTTCACTAGTCCCAACTCTTCCAATTCACCCATATGATTTTATTTTTCGTATATAGTTCAATTATTTCTACCTTCTCCCACCAATTCTCCCACAACGTTCTTCCATGGAAGCCAGAAGTAGAATTTATATAGCATACTATTTATATAACACATTACCTACCTCACAATTGTGAGGTAAGTATTTGGTTGACTGTGAAGTGCTATATGAATTTGGGCTTCATACTATTATATTCTTGTTTTCTGTAAATTTCCTTGAATGAATGTGAATGCTGATCCTTCTTGTAATGGACAAGCCTAACTTAGGATGGTACCCTGGCACTTTAGTTGGAATGAAGTGGGAAAGTTATAGGTCATACAACAATTAAAAATGGAAGTTTATTTAGTCACAACATCGAAAGAATATTCAACAAAGATACTGCAGAACTTAACTTGGTTAAATGGCCACCTACCTCTACATGGAACTTATCTGGTGGTAGATGTGGTTACCCTCCAGGTCTTAGGACATCCATGAATTCTGAAGAGTCTCCACTCTACTTGGTTGGACCTTTAGTTGCCTTGGTGATCAGGGAACTACCTAAATATGACTAAAGGCCAGAGGAAAGCTACATCAAGAAAGCATAGCTTGTCCCCTGGGGCAATCACATAGAAGAACAGCTTTGACACCTTTTAAGGAAAAAAGTAGTCTAACTCATTTGTCAGAGAGAGGAGAACCCTGTTTCATAATGCTCTTGTCTTATTTCTATACCAAACAATTATTTCCAAGTCAACAAATCCAATTGCCTTTTAAATGGATTTTATTTTATTTTATTTTATTTTTGGCTAGGCAATGGGGTTAAATGACTTGCCCAGGATCACACAGCTAGTAAGTGTTAAGTGTTTGAGGCTGATTTGAACTCAGGTCCCCGTGACTCCAGGGCCAGTGCTCTATCCACTGCTCCACCTAGCTACCCCCAAATTGTCTTTTATCATGCTTTATTTTTCTTGACACCTGCAGCATCTGACACTATTGACTACTCTGTCCTTCTACATCCTCTTGCCTATCTTGGCTTCTGAGAATACTCATCAGCTCCTATGGATTTAGTTATCATCTCTATGCTGATAATTCTCAAATGTGTTTATCAAGCCTTCACCTTCCTGCTGACCTGCAGACTTGAATCTCCTATGGCCTATTGAATGTCATGAACTGTACATCTCCTGTGCCTAGACTCTCTGCCTCTTCATTTCCTCTACCTGGCTTCCCTGGCTTCCTTTGAGTCCCAGCTGAAATTCCACCCTTTAGCAAAGGAAAAAAACCCTTTCCTTATCCCCTTTAGTCTTAGTGCCTTCTCTCTGTTGATTATCTCCAATTTAGCCTGTATATATATTATTCGTACATAGTGTTATTTTTTTTTACATGTTGTCTCCCCCATTAGTCTGTGAGCTCTTTGAAAGCAAGAACTGTCTTTTGCATTTCTTTGTATCCTCAGTGCTTGGCATAGTGTCTGGCTCATAATATGTGTTTAATAAATATTTATTGACTGACTGAGACCACATACTCTCCTGGTACAATTACCATGTCTTTTTTTTTTCTTTTTGTTGAGGCCGTTGGGGTTAAGTGACTTGCCCAGGGTCACAAAGCTAGTAAGTGCCAAGTATCTGAGGCCAGATCTGAACTCAGATCCTCCTGACTCCAAGGCTCTATCCACTGTGCCCCCTAGCTGCCCCCAATTACCACATCTTTAACAGATTTGTTTCCTCCCTTTCTTCCTGTCTTTTTCCTTTGTGTCTTCCTTCCTTCTTTCCTTCAATTTATTTATTTATTTGTTTTGACAAGCTCTATCCAGGTTTCCTTTCTACCTATCTGACCACTCCTGCACAGTCTCCTTTGCTGGATTTTCATCTAGGTAGCGCCCACTGAGGGTAGATATCCTCTGAGCCTCTGTCATGGGCCTTCTTTTTACTTGGTGAGCTCATCAACTCCCATGGATTCAATTATCTTTGTGTAGATGATAGATTCTCCAATCTATTTATCTGCTCTAACCTCTCTCCTGACTTCCAGTCTTACCTCCAACTGCTTATTTGACGCCTCTAAGTGAATATCACGTTTAAAGTCAACATGTTTAAAACTGAATTTATTGTATTTCCTCTCAAGGCTTCCCCTCTTCCTAACCTTGCTATTACTGTCAGTGGTACCACCATCCTCCCAGTTAGCCAAGCTCATAACTGGTTTATCATCCTCGGTTCTTTACCCTCTTTCACCTCCCCCCCTCCCCTACCATATCCAAACAGTTCCCAAGTCCTGTTGATTCTTCCTTCAGTACCATCTCTAGTATATGCTCCTTCTCATCTGACATTGCCAAACGGCCTAGTATCTCTCCATGTCGCCTCACACGTGGACTACTGCAGTAGCCTGCTGGTTGATCTCCCTGCCTTGTCTCCCTAACCAGGGAGACCTCCCTTCAGCTGTCAAACTGATCTTCTTAAAGCTCAGGTCTGATCATGTCACCTTCTTCCCCACAGCCCCACCTCCATTCAGTAGCCTGCAGTTGCTCCCTATTGTCTCCAAGATTAAATATAAAATCCTGTGTTTGGTTTTTCAAGCCTGTCACTCTCTTGCCCCTTTCTATTTTTCCACTCTCCTTAAACCTTACTCTCTCCCTCCCACCTATTCTGCACCCCAGTGACACTGGCTCTTTGCTTGTTCTTCCTCAAGACTCTCTATCTCCCATCTCTGTGCCTGTTCACTGGCTGTCCCTCATGCCTGGAGTCCTCTCCCTCCTCATCTTCATTTCCTGGCTTCCCTGGCTTCCTTCAGGTCCCACTTAAAAGCCCCCCTTCTACAAGAAGCCTTTCCTGATACCCCTAATCCTAGTGCCTTCCCTCAGTTGATCATCTTCAATTTATTGCTTATATAGCTTGTATCCCCAATCAAACTATTACCTCCTTGAAAGCACGAACATTTTTTTTTTCTTTTTTTGCCTCTTTGTATTACCAGTATTCAGCACTGAGCTTGGCAAATAGTAGGCACTTAACAAATGCTTTTTTTGGCTTGTTGACAGACATTTGTTATTTCTCCCACTGCCTCCCCCAATTGCGGTTTCAAAAAATAAAATTAAAACCTCACAACAAATATGCATAGTCCAGCAAATAAATTCTCATGTTGGCCATGCCTACAGATATGTATGTCTCTTTTGTATTTTAAGTAGGTAGGTATCAAGGTGTTTTACCTTGAGTCCTCTGGACTTGCAATTTATCATTGTATTAATCAGAGTTCTAAAACTTTTCAAGGTTGTTTTTCTTTCTAATGTTTTGTATAAATCGTTTTGCTAATTCTATTCACTTCACTCTATACAAATTCATAGAGTTCTTCCCAGTTTCCCGTGAAATTGTCCATTTCACTACTTATTGTGGCTCAAAAATATTTATTACATTCTTCTACCATAATTTGTGCAGCCATTTCCCAATAGGTAGGCACTCCTTTAGTTTCCAGTTTTTGGCTGCTACAAAAAAGAGTTGGTATAAGTATGCTTGAACATATGAGTCTTTTTCTTCTTTCTCTGATATCTTTGGGGTAGAGGGTTATTAGTAGTATGGCTGGGTTGAGGGGTATGTACAGCTTAGTCACTTTTGGAGCATAGTTCCAAATTGCTTTGTAAAATGGCTGGACCAATTCACCCCACTAACAGTGCATTAGTATACCTGTTTTCCCAAAGCCCTTCCAACATTTATTTTCCCCTTTTGTTATCTTTGTCAACTTGATGGATGTGAGGTAGAATCTCTGAGTTGTTTTAATTTTCATTTCTCTAATTATTAGTGATTTAGAGTATTTCTTTGTATGGTTGTTGATAGCTTGGGTTTCTTCTTTTAAAAAACGCCTGTTCATATCCTTTGACCATGAGTCTACTAGGGAATAGCTCTTAGTCTTATTAATTTGAATCAATTTCTTATATTTCTTGGATATGAAACCTTTATCAAAGAAACTTACTAAAAAGATTTCCCCAATTACCTGTTTCTCTTTTAATTTTACTTGCATTGCTTTTGCTTGTGCAAAAACTTTTGAATTTTATGCAATCAAAATTGTTCATTCTATTTTCTATGATCATGACTAATGTTTGTTTACATATAATGTTTGCTCTTGGTTTTAAATAGGTATCATTTACTCTACTGAGGAAAGCTCTACTTATTCTTGTGCTTTTGAGTATTTTTAATAGAAACCAATGTTGGATTTTGTCAAAAGCATTTTTGAGCATCTATTGATATAATAAAAATGACTTTTATTATTTACATTATTAACATGATTTATTATGTTTATAGTCTTTCTTATGCTTAACCAGCCTTGCATTCTTAATATTCTAACATCTACATTGTTTATTATACATAATATGGTGGTGTAGCCATTTGTTGTAGCTATGTTGTAGAATTTTGCTAATATTTTCCTTAAAATTTTTGTGTCCATGTTCATTAAAGATATTGGTCTATAGTTTGTTTTCTTTCTTTCTGTGCTTTGTCTGTCCCTGGTTTAGTTATCAAGTCCACATTTGTTTCATAGAAAGAGATTGAAAAGGTTTCTTCTATTCCTTTTATTGTAAATAGTTTTAACAATAATGGCAATAATTATTCTTTGAATTTTTGATAGAATTCACTTGTAAATCCATCAAGTCCTGGAGTTTTTTCCTTTGGGAGTTCATTTATAGTTTGTTCAATTTCCTTTTCTGATATTGGATTTTTGAAATAGTCTTGTTTCTTCCTTTTTTATCTTCTTTGATCCTCTCTGTCTCTGGTTTGGTCATGAACTCTTCCCTTATCCATAGATCTGAAAAGTGATTTCTTCCTTGCTCCTTTAACTTGCTTGTGATGTCACATTTTGTGTCTGCTACATACCCATTTGCAATTTTTCTTAGTTTACAGTGTGAGATATTAGTTTATACCTAAGTTTTGCAAGATTACTTTCTAGTTTTCCCAGCAGTTCTTGTCAATTGTTCATTCTAGCAATGCATCATTGGGTTTACTGAACACTATACTGCTGTTTGTTTTCTTCTGTATGTTACATACCTAATATGTTCCAATGATCAAAATCTCAGTTTTTTAAAGTAGTACCAAATTGTTTTAATGATTACTACTTTGTAGTATAGTTTGAGATCTGGTATGATAGGCACCCTTCCTTCCCACTTTTTTTTTTTTTGTTATTGCCCATAACATTCTTGACCTTTTGTTTTTCCATATGAATTTTGTTATTTTTGATATCTTTCTCTGGATGCCTTTACTGGCACCAAACACTCAACATATCTAAAACCAAGCTTATTACTTTGCTTCTTCTTCCATAAAGCCTTTCTAGACCCTTTCAATTACTTCTCCATTCTACTTCATAGCACTTTGTATTTATTTATCTATGTACATATTTCTCCCCCCCATATAAACTCCTGTAGGTATTAATTTTTTTTTTAAAATATGCTCAGCTTAAACCCAATGTCTTGCATGTAGTAGGTATAAAACAATTGCTTGTTGTTGAGTTGAACCTGCTTCTCCTTCTGACTTCACTCTTTCTATCAAGGCACCACCACTGACATTATCTCCTAGGCTAGGGAACCATCTCTCTATAAAAATTAGGTGGTAGTTTCCACAAGCAGGTTTCCTTGGAATTTTAAGAAATTCTAAGAAACTTAAGAAAATTTTAAGTTGGTATGATCTGAAAAAATGTTTGGTGAAAACCCTAAAATGACAAAGCCAGTTCTTGATTGTTCAGGATCTGCATATGTGACTTGTAGACTGGTAATAGCAATGAAGAATGACCAAAATCTGTTTGACCATTTGGAAAGGGTTCTGGTAAAAGTTTTGGTGTGGAGAAGGAAGTTGAAACTCATAGTAAAAACAAGATTTATTGATCTATTGTCATGTAGATGGTGTGATGTGCTATAAAGAATTTTGAAATCAAAGTTGAGAGCCTTGGGTTCAGATTCTGAGTCAGTTACTAATTAGCCATATGATCTTGAGGAAGTCATTCCTCCTATTTGGCCCTTAGTTTATTCATTTGTAAAATTAGGAGAGTGGACTAAGTGATCCCAAAGATCTCTTTCAGCTCGAATATTTTATTAGTAAGAGAATATGAAAATATCTGAGGATTATAACATCCTCAGACTATTGGAATGTTCCACTGATAGCTATAGAGCTTTTTGAAAATGGAACTTATCTTCTTCACCCTCACCAAACTAGCAAAACCCTCCCTAATTTCTCCATCATCATCCTTCAGGTCCATGATATCCCAGTCTTGGAATAATTTAACGTTCTCTCTCTCTTTTTTTTTTTTTTACACCATCCTCCTATCACTTACAAAACTCTTAGTTTTTACTCTGTAGTTCCTTAGATGTGTTTCTTCCTTTGCATTTTCACAACCACTTTTCATACTCAAGTCTTCATCAATTCGCATGTGAACTACTACATGAATTTCCTAAAAGATCATTCTTTTTCTTCTCTAATCCATTTTAGTGTAGCAATGATGTTGGAATTACTCTCTCATAGCAAGGCCAGCTAGATCTCCTCCCTCAGAAACACAGGGTATACCTGAAGGCTTAGGCATATCTCTTTTCTAATGTTTTCCACTTGAGTGCCTAGTCTAGTGAATTCCCCTCCCTGTAAACTGCCAGTGATAGTGCCCAAGTTTTATTTAACCAATTAGCATCAATTAGCTTTCATGGTAATATATTTACTATGAAAATATAGTAAGAACAGAAGGAGCAAATTTCCCCCCAACACCTGTGGGCACACTCTCCCCTACATCACCTTGGCCTCTGGAGAGAGTGGGCTCAAACTTAACACAGTTTCCAAGTTCACTTCCAAAGGAGACATGACAGAGAACTGAGGAGTTCCTGACTCTTCTACTTCTGGGCTAGGCCACAGAAGCCTGATAGATTCCAGCTCCCAGAACTCATTATCTTTCCCCCCCAAACTTTCCCCTCTTCCTAACTTTTCTATTACTGCAATAGATACCACTATCCTCTCAGTTACCAAGGCTTTCATAAGCTATTCCTCACTCTCAACCCTCTCACAAAAAAAAAAAACCAATCAGTTGCCAAGTCCTGTCAATTCTTTCTTAAGTAATATCACTAATATGTGTGCCCTTCTCTCATCTGATACTGCCAGACATCTTGGTGTAGGCTCTCATCACCTGTCACCATTTCCCTGCCTCAGGTTTCTTCCCACACCAATTCATCCTTCATTCAGCTGTCAAATTGATCTCCTTAAAGCACAGGTCTGACCAGTACTCAGTCAACTCCAGCAGTGCCTTGTTACCTCTAGGATTAAATACAAATTCCTATGTTTGGCTTTTAAAGCCCTTCACAACCTGTCTTCTTCCTACTCTTCCAGTCTTCTTATACCTTACTCTCTCCCTCCCAAACATTCTCTGCAATCCAGTGATACCAGCCTCCTTAACTGTCTCTTCCTCAAGACTCTCAGTTTCCCAACTCCAGGAATTTTTTCTGTCTGTTCCTATGCTTGGAATGCCCGCTCTTCTCCTCTCCACCTCCTAGCTTCCCTGGCTTCCTTCAAATCCCAGCTCAAATCCCACCATCTCCAAGGAGGCTTTCCTGATCCCCTTTAATTCCAGTGCCTTTTCTCTGTTAATTATTTCCAACTTTTCCTTTATATAGCTTGTTTGTACATAATTGTTTACATGTTGTCTCCCCCATTAGACTGTGAGCTCCTTGAAAACAGAGACTTTTTTTTTTGCCTCTTTTTGTATCCCCAGTGCTTAGCCCAGTGCCTGGCACATAGTAGGCACTTTAAAAATGCTTATTGGCTGACTGAGACTTTTGGTGGTTTGCTCTCCCGATCTTCTGAAGTGCTCAAGGGAATAGTCATCTCCAATCTCCTTCACTTAGAAGGAGCAAAGAATAGATGCAGCAGAGACTGAAGCAAGAACAAGGCCATGAACCCTCTACTTCATGCAAGCTCTGGATGACAGAGATTCCAAGGCATCTCCCTACCACCTTCCTGCTCCACCTCCCCAGGACCCATCCTCCTCCTTCTCTAAACCAGCAGGAGGGAGCCCACACCAACAGGCTCACTTGGACTAACTAGTGCCTTTTAAATATATCCTCTTTCCAGCTCCATAGCTAATCACAAAGGCTCACCACATGGCTAGTGCATGAAGACCAGTTATAGAATTGTAGGCACCTGCTCCCAAGTGGGCCTGAGGATTTCATCAGCCAAGCACTCTAAGCAAGCTCATAAGGACTGGGCTGTCATACTAGGATTATGGGATTGAGAACTCAAAGGGATCTTAAAAGATCATTTAGTCCAACCTCTTTTCATTCATTGAGGAAATTGAGACTTTTCCAAGGTTATATAGTTAGTAGGAGAGTTAAAATTTGAACTAAGGTTCCCTAACTGTAAATCTAATTCTCTTGCCACTAGATACACTGCCTATTTGTCCTCAAATACAGCTTTTCTCATGTAAGTGAGCCTATTTGTTGTTGTTGTTCAGTCATTTTCATTCACGTCCAACTCTTTGTAAGCCCATTTAGGGACTTCTTAGCAAAGATACCGAAGTGGTGTACCATTTCCTTCTCCAGTTCATTTTACAGATGAAGACACTGAGGCAAAGAGGGTTAAGTGACCTGCCCAGGGTCATACAGCTAGTAAGTGTCTGAGGCCAGACTTGAACTCATTAAGATGAGTCTTCCTGACTTTAGGCCCAACACTCTATCCACTATGTTGCCTAGCTGCCCAACTGAATCTATAGTCACACCTCATTTTTTTATCCCATCAAATTACAGATCTTCAGGCTTCCATTCACTTGCCAATTGACTCTCCAACCCTGCCAGCTGCACATGTATAATTGGAAGTGGCCAGGGTATTTAGCTCCATGGTATATGGGGGCAAAGAGCCTCCCCTGACTACCTTCATTACATACAAATAAGAAAATGACCCAGAAAGAAGTGACTTGCTATCTCTATCTAGGGCTTTGTTCATCATGCCTCTCCTTTTGCATAAGATACCCTACCCAAAACCTTCATCAAACTCTATGTAATTTTTCTAATCTAAGAAATTACCCCTAACGAATTGTACTTCATTATAATTCTCATCATTGCATATTCAATTTCAAATTATATCACCTTATATCATTTATTTAGCACATTAACTCATAGCTGTCCCAATATAGGATGTTCCAAAAGCAGTGTGCTAATGTAGTTTTAAGCTATTAAAACTTGTAAATTTAATAATTTAAAACTGCATTAGGACTTTTGGAACATTCTGTATTATATCTAACTTATAGAGTATAAAATAACTTATTTATAAAGTAAAAATAATAATAATAATAATAATAATAGATCGCTTATAGACTAAATGAACCTTTCCACCAAAGAATCCAGATCAATGAATTTGTGTGTACCATTTTTGTTGGCATCTATTCAAATACCAACTACAGATGCCTTGAAATTTATATAACTTATCTTTATTGATCAGTGTTTTGAAAACCAAAATCCTTGGTAAAAGAGGCATAAAAAAACTGAAGAACATAATACCTTAAAAAACAGAATTGGCCAGATGGTAAAAGAGGCACACAAAAAAATACTGAAGAAAATAACACCTTAAAAAACAAAATTGTCCTAATGGCAAAAGAGGTATAAAAATTCACTGAAGAAAAAAATTCCATAAAAAACAGAATTGGCCAACTAGAAAAAGAAGTACTAAAAACTCACTAAAGAAAATAATTCTTTGGGGCAGCTAGGTGGTACAGTGGATAGAGCACTGACCCTGGAGTCAGGAAGACCTGAGTTCAAATCCGGCCTCAGACCCATGACACTTACTAGCTGTGTGACCCTGGGCAAGTCACTTAACCCCATTTCTAGCCAAAAAAAAAAAGAAAGAAAGAAAAAGAAAGAAAATAATTACTTAAAAATTAGAACTGGACAAGTGGAAGCTAATGATTCCATGAAACATTAAGAAACAATAAAACAAAGTAAAAAGAATGAAAAAATAGAAGAAAATGTGAAATATCTCATTAGAAAGACAACTGACCTGGAAAATAAATCAGGGAGAAATACTTAAAGAATTTTTGGACTACCTGAAAGCCATGATTAAAAAAAAAAGAGCCTAGTAATCAGATTTCAAGAAATTATAAAGGAAAACTGCCCCAATATCTTAGATCCAGAGGATAAAATAAAAATTAAAAGAATTTACCAATCACCTCCTGAATGAGATCCCAAAATGAAAATTCCCAGGAATATTATAACTAAATTCTAGAGCTCCCAGGTCAAAGAGAAAATATCGTAAGCAGCCTTTAAAAAAAACAATTCAAATATCATGGGAGTCACAGTCAGGATCACACAAGATTTAGCCGCTTCCACCTTAAAGGAGTGAAGGGTGTGGCACATGATATTCATGAAGGCAAAGGAGATAGGATTACAACAGAAAACAAACTACCCAGCAAAACTGAGTATAATCCTTCAGGGGAAAAAATGGATAATGAAATAGAGGACTTTTAAGCATTCCTAATGAAAAGACAAGAGCTGAATAGAAAATGTGACATTTAAATATAATCAAGAGAAGCATAAAAAGGTAAACATGAAAGAGAAACAATAAGGTTCTCAACAAGGTTAAACTGTACATTCTTATACAGGAAGATGATACATGTAACTCTGAAGAGCTTTATCATTATTAGGGCAGTTAGAAGCAGTATATGAACAGAAAGCATAAGAATGAGTTGTTTATGTTGGGAAGATCTCAAAAAAAAAAGGTGAGAAAGAGGGATATGCTGGGAGAAGGGGAAAGGGAAGGGAAAGGAGAGGAAAATTATCTCTCATAAAAGAGGCATGCAAGGAATAGCTTTTACAGTGGAGGGGAAAATGGGAGGGGTGGTGGACAACACTTGAACCTTGCTATCATTAGAATTCATTCAAAGAGGGAAGAATATATATATACATACTCAGTTGAGTGTAGAAATCTATCTTACCCCATTGGGAAGTAGAAGGGAAAGAGAATAAGAGAAAGAATGGGGAGGAGGCGGGGTGATAAAGGGTAGGGTGTACTAAAGGGAGGTAGTGGTCAGAAGCAAAATAGACTTTTGGAAGAGGGACAAGATTAAAAAGAGAGAAGGATAAACAAGAAAATGGGACAGAGGTAATCAGGGAAACTGCATTTTTTAAAAAGGTACCACAGACAATGAAGTAATATCAAAAAATTTTATAGTACATTTATCTGAGAAAGGGGTTATTTTTAAAATGTATTGGTAACTGAGTCACATTTATAAAAATAAGAGCCATTCCCCAACTGATAAATGGCCTAAGGATAGGAATGAGCAGTTTTCAGAAGAAATCAAAGCTATGGATAGTCAAATGAAAAAATGCTCCAAATCACAATTGATTAGCAAAATGTAAATTAAAACAACTCTGAGGTACCACCTCACATACATCAGATTGGCTGACAAAAAGGAAAATAATACATGCTGGAGAAAATGTGAAAAAATTGGAATACTAATGCACTGTTTGTAGAGTTGTGAATTGATCTAACCATTCTGGAGAACAATTTGGAACCAGGTCCAAAGAGCTATAAAATTGTGCATACTCTTTGACTCAGCAATACCATTACTAGATCTGTACCTCAAAGAGATTAAAGAAAAAGGAAAAGGACCAATGTGTGCAAAAATATTTATAGCAGCTCTTTTTATGATGGCAAAGAAATGGATAAACTGCCCATCAATTGGGAAATGGCTGAACAAATTGCAGTAAATGATTGTGATGGATTACTATTGTGCTATAAGAAATGACAAATGGGATGGTTTCAGAAAAACCTGGGAAGACCTATATGAACTGATGCAGGGTGAAGTGAACAGAACCAGATCATTGTATATAGTAACAGCAATACTGTAATGATGAACAACTGTGAAACACTTAGCTAATTTGGATAAATACAGTGGTCCAAGACAATTCCAAAGGACTCATGATGAAAAATGCTATCCACCTCCAGAGAGAACTGATGAACTTTGAATGCAATTGAATGCAATTTGAATGCAAATTGAATTATAATTTTTTCACTTTCTTTATTTTTGTGACATGGCTAATATGGAAATATGTTTTGCATGATTTCATATGTCTAGTTGATATCATGTTCCTTGCCTTCTCAACGGGCAGAGATTACGGGGAGAGAGAATTTGGAACTCAAAAAAAAAAAAAGAATGATAAAAATAAATAATAAATTTAAAAGAAAAGAAAGCCAAAATCATAATCACATAAAATGTGACAGTCATTGGCGCATTTTTTCTAAAACTTTCCCTCCATTGCAGTCATGTAATGACTCTTAATAAAAGTTTTAACATGGATTTTATCATTTCTGTTCATAATAACTTGCAAAGTCAAAAAATGAGATATTAAAAATACAAAGAAAAACTAATTTTTTATAAATGACTTTACAGATAAGGTTTCTCTGTACTTTTTTCTTGATTTTCATATCATTATTATGTTGAAATTATTATAAAGTCATAGTTATTTAGCCAAAATCCTTCCTCCTCCTTTAAAAAATGTCCTTTTGTCTTGGAAAGAAGAAGATAGGCAACTATTCATTGTTAAGCTCCAGGTCTGCCTAAGAGCTATGAATCATATTATCCTGCTGGTTTTCATCTCAGAAACTTTGACCTATGATTTTTAAATAGCTTTACTAAATGATTTATGATAAACTTAATAGTGGACAAGTAATTGAACATGGTTATTAACTCTGATTTAAATTAATTTGATGCAAAAATATTAAGTTTTTAGTGATTCCATCTCTAACAGGATTCTTGATTATCTATTCCTTGTCATTCATTTTTCCTCTTATAGGGCCATGGTGTATACTATGTTCTTTTCCTCTTCCTTCTTTTTCCTTGCATTATTTCATAAAGGCCTTTCCAGATTTTTGAATGCATGATTGAGGCAGCCCTTCTCAAGCAGCAGGTGCCTAGTGTCCCCTCCCTCACTCCCCCTTCATTTTCTATTAGCTGCTAAGGGAACAGAAAAAGTGAGTGGGAAGATGAGCTAATTTGAGTTATTGACCATAAATCATGCATTTAGAATTGGAAGGAACCTCAGAAATCATCTCCTGCAACAGCCTCATTTTACAGATGAGGAAATGGAGGTGCAGAGAGGTAAGTGATTTGCCTAAGGTGATGTAGGTAGAGCCAGAAATTCATAAAGGGTAAAAGCGCAGGGTCATGACAAGAACTCAGGTGAGAGCTTTTAAAAGCATGATGTGGCCCTTGCTTTTTTCTCTCACTCTACCTTTGGGGATTCTCTGACTCTTGGGAGTCTGGGTCAGTGCATCCTGTGTTCCTAACAGCTTGATTGACGGGAATGCTGGAGATACACATTGAAGGCCTTTGGAAATAGGCCTGGGGCTGCACCCAACTGCGTTCCCCAGGGCAGCAGGCCAAGGTGACTGGTAGCAAATTTACCTGTCTGGAAGTTGGGAATTAAGAGCAGCTTCTACAGGTTGTGATTTGTTCTCAAGGACCATGACATCAGAGAGATGATGATATGACTTGCAATTGACTTTGATTTGAGTGAAGAAGGGCTGTGCAAAGTCACCAGCCTCACTTTCTTCTCCAGATCCATCTGGATCCAGTGGCCAAATATCAATCAGGATGACTGGAGATGGCCCAGGATGCAGTGGGAGACCCTGGTCTTTTTAAGTTAAGGTCCTTTCAGGTTCTCACTTTGAGTGAGGCAACGTCCATTTAGCGAATAGGCCTCTTTAAGAAGTACATCAATGGGACAGGGTAGAAGGCAAATGATTTTCTCCTTCCTTTCATAAGACTTAGAAAGCAGTATCCTAGAGAAAGCTTTCCTGAAAACTGTGTGGGCACATCTAGGAAATACTCAGCCAAAAGACTGGACTGGGAGAAGCTGAGATTTCAAAGTTTGAAGCTGATGTTGTTGCTTTTATTTTCACTGTAGTGAAGTCTGGGGGGATTGAAATTTCATATGCTGTCCAGGAGCGTACTTGCTGCTCTGGATTTCTAATGTTAAACATTTCATTTATTCCATTCAGTTCTATATAGTCTACATATGAGGAAGTAGTCTTCTTTGAGACATGCAAAATTGGAAAGGAAATTAGAATCTCAACTGGATCAGGGCCTGAGCCATTTTGATGGAGCAGTCTAATAAGGAACTATCCAGTAGAGAGCTTAGTCCCTTGAATAAGCCCAGTCTGATCTGCCTGTCGCTGGTGATCTGCTGGCTACTGGAAAAGCTTCATGAAAGGCCTGTTCTCCCCGTCAGAGAACGTGCAGGTATTCTGTGACTGTCGACCGAGCTTCTAATTGGCTGCTGAGCCTGGAGGGTATGTGTGTGTACAGATGGCTCCAACAGGCCAGTTTTTCCTTCCTCTCTTCCTGTGGCTACAAGGCTTAAATGACTTGAGTTCCAGAGGGCTAGGGAGGGAGGAGGAGAAGGGGAGAGGATGAGCTCAGGGCCTCCTAGACAAGCTGACCTAAGAGTCTATATTTTATGACACGAGGAGTTATTCATGGGAATTTTCCTAGCCTTTGGAGGCCGTGGACCCAGTCAAATCCCCTTTCTACATATGTAAAGGGAAGGAGCAGGAATGGCTTGAGCTCAGAAAGCCTTTGGCATCCCATGCAGAGCAGCTCTTCCAGCCTCACCCTCCAGAGACACAAGAAGCACCGGCCAGCTGCCTGTGTGCGCTCCCATGATTTGCCAGTCTTGACTCACCTGCCTTCCTGTCTCTCACTGTCAGTGCAAAGTGGGCATCTCTGTGCTTCGGAGCACTTCCCTTTATAGTTTTATTCCACAAAGTTGTCAGCGACTTACATCTAGTATCCCAGAGGCACCATGGTGCACGTGGGTCATTCAGGTCTCAGCTCTGACATACATTGGCTGTGCGACTGTGGGGACATCACTTAACCAACTCTCTAAGACTATTAATTTGCAGAACAGTTGCCGTCTGAAGTCTTATAGGGAATTTCCTGTACCAATGAAATTACAGGTCCCAACTATTCCATTATATTAATGTAACACAAATTATTTAACCGTTCCCTTACTGTTGGACTTTCATTTTCCTTCTGCTTATTGCAACCATCAAATAATGCTATGAAAGTCTTGTAAAAGAAAGCTCTTTATGTTTGTTTTTGATAACACTTTTCAGGGTATATTCTTAACAATGAAATTATTGGGTCAAAAAGTGTAATGATTTTTGTAACTTCACTGCAGATGGTATATTGCCAGATCGCTCTCCAAAAAGATTCTGTAAGTTTGCAATTCCACCAAATTTATTTCCCTCTGACCCTGCTCATGCTAAGGGACCTATGAAATCTACAATTTCCCTACAAACTATGTACTACAAATCCTCAATAATCTGGTATAGTTGTAAGGAAAATCAATCTGAATTAATGAAAAGTTTGAATTTGTAATGTGTTTTTAAGGAAAAGCAGTTTTCTATATCTATGCAGTAATTTCAACTGAGTTCCAAAGTGTTGCTCAAGTACCTGGCTGGCCTAAACTTTTATGAGATAAAAATAATGTGTAACTACTGTTGCACGTTAATTGTTGACATAATAATGAAGGTCTTTAAAGTTCTTAAATGTTTTGTTTTCAAGTTTTTTTATTTCAAACTTATTCAGCAAATACTGAGCATCTGTGTGAAAGGTATTGTGTTAGGCTTTGTAAAGGAATACAAACATGGAAAACACAAGATCCCTGTCCTCAAGGAGTTTACAATCAAGACAAGATATGTACACAGGAACCACAGTCTTTTCCACCAAAATTATTATACCTAATTACTAGTACATTGTGATTTATATTCTAAGTACTAGGTGGGTTGTACTGATACCTGAGAATAAGAAATGAATGTTATATGACAATAACAGACATTTAGAAATACATAAGTCCTAAATTATTTAAGATTTATTCTTAAATAATCACAAAAGGTGATTATAAAATTTATAAAATTATAAAATTGGACAATTAAAGATTAAATTAGAACAAATTTTTAATAGTCAAGCATTCTTTTCTGTAATTGTCTCTAAAAACAATGTTAAATTGCTTAGCAATGTAAGATGGTCAGCTATGAATGACCTAGCTATTCTCAGCAATACAATGATCCAAGACAAGTCTGAAGTTGATTATGAAAATGATGAAAAATGCTAAGCATCCTCAGAGAAAGAACTGATAGTGTCTGAGTACAGATTGAAGTACACTTTTTTTTACTTTGTTTTTCTTGAGTATGACTATTATGGAAATGTTTTACATGACTACACATGTATCACCTATATCAAATTGCTTGCCTTCTCCATGAGGGGGGGTGGGGAAAGAGGAAGGGAATTTGGAACTCAAAGTTTTAAATACAAATGTTTAAAAATTGTTTTTACATGTAACTGGGGAAAAATAAAATACTAAATAAAAATTAAATAAATTGTTTAGCAAGCCTCTTTTTCCATAAACGTGCAACAATTATAATTCAACCCAACTGTGTTAGAATTATGAATTAATGGAACCTAGATTAATGAAGCTTTTACTATATTTAAGTCTATTCAACATACACTTCTGGTTATTTCTACTGATTGGTAGAAGTGAAGTAAAATTAAACTCAGAACAAAGTATCATCTGTCTTTTTTAACTGATCAAACATGAAATGAAGAGATCTTCTAGATTTCTGGGTAAGAAGGAAAACTAGCTATCCCGCAATGATTTCCTCTGTTTCTTGCTATCCGAATATATCCTTTGTCACCAAAGTTGAGGCCCCAGCTTTTAAAAAAAGAAACAAAACAATGTAAGTGAATAAAACTAAATGAAGAGCATTATAAGTTTCTCTATTAGGTTTTTATCTTATTTTTTAATTTGTTGAAATCATAGCAGTAAAAGGCTGGGAAGGACTTTATATGCATCTTATAAGGATGTTTGCCATACTATGCTTACCATGTACTATGGTTACCATAGTTCTATATAGATATCATGCAGTCATTTAACATGTCATTTTACCAGAAACTTTGGAATCTTATCATCGTTACCTGAAAGAATTTACTGAAACCATTTCATGATGCACAACTGTATGAGGCATAAACAAAAATCAGTTTGGATATTTACCTGTTTTTAACAAGCCAGTAGTCCTTTCCTTCCAGGTTACCATAGCCAATCACCAGCACACCATGATTTACTTTCTGAGTGCAGGCTGGGTCATAATAGACACCTGGGAATAAGGAGTGGATTACATGTGACATGGACAGAAATGGACATACAACTAACTGCTTTTTATTAGGCATCTTTGGTTAGCTCAGTAAGGTCCACTAAAAAGTCACCAGGAGAGACAATGTCAGCTTCAATCAGATGCTTAAAATTCCCAGTCAGAAAAGCTTTTTTTTTTTTTTTTTTTGGCTAGGCAATGGGGTTAAGTGACTTGCCCAGGGTCACACAGGTAGTAAGTATCAAGTGTGTGAGGTCACATTTGAACTCAGGTCCTCCTGACTCCAGGGCCGTTCTCTATCCTCTGCACCACCTAGCTGCCCCCCAGAAAAACTTTTTAAAAAATCAGTCCAACCACACCTCTTCCAGAGTTCTTCCTCGATTAATCCCACTCTATGCTAATCACTCCTTAACAATAACTACAAATATGTGTTGCTATATGGAAAAAAAATTTAACTCAAAGCAATTCAGTCAACCAATCAACAAGCATTTATTAAGCACCTACTATGTGCCTGACTGTGTGCTATATACTGGGAATACAAATACAGAAATGAAACAATACTTGCCCTCTAGGAGTTTATACTCTATGAGGGAAAATGCCATACACACATCTAAAAGATAAGGACTTGACTTCTGATTTCACTGGGAGAAGAGGATCATTTAAGGTTAGAAGGATAGGTTGGAGCCAGATTGGGAAGGACTCTAAATGACAACCAGAACAATTTGTATTTGTTTCTAGGTAACAGGAAGCATTGGCGTTTATGAAGCAGGGTATTGTTTATGAATATCCCTTTGGCAGCTGAATAGGAGATAAAGAAAGGAACATGCTTTTACTCTCACGCCTCGGAGAAGGCACCTTCACCCCCACTTTCCAGTTCCCCTTTTATGTGTTACCTTCTCTAGAGAATATAAACTGCTGGAGGGCAGAGGCTGGCTGTTTTTGCCTGTATGTGTATTCCCAGCAATCAGCCGCAGTGTCCAGCATGTATTCAGCATCTTACAAACGCTCATTGTCTTGACTAGATGTTCAGTTTAACAAACAAAACCACTAAGCCTCCATTCCCTCATCTGCAAAATAAGGATTTTCCTACCTGTCCTGCCTGCCTGAAAGGGTTCTTGTGAAGAAAGTGCTTTGGAAATCTTACAGAGCTCCACAGTGTGAGTTGTAGATGCTATTACTCAGCAGGTTCTAGAACTGATTTATATTTGTTGAGATGTTGCTTTGTAAATAGGCTTGTTTTTTCACACATGCATACATATGTATTCTGGCTTCAACTGGACTATATGGCAGAAATGTTTTTCTTTAAGAAAGTTTTTCCAGATCCCTTATCTTCCCATGATGTCTAGAACAATGCCACACATGAAGTGCATGCTCAGTAAAGACTGCTGAATTTCAGTTTGTCGAGGATAGGGGCTGTTCTCATTTTTGCCTGGGTTTCCCCACTGCCTGGCGCAGAAGAGGTTCCTAGTGGATGTCTGCAGAATTAAAGTGAGCTGACTTGGGAGGCAAGTCAGAGTAGCTGGGTTCACAGTCTCATTCTGTCACTCACTAGCTGTATCACTGGGTGGGGGTGAGTTGTTTAACCTGCCTGCCTAGGCTTTGGTTTCTTCACCTGTAAAATGACAGGGTGGGAGCAGATGACTTCTGAGGGCCCTTCCGGCTCTAATAGTCTATAAACTGACTGGCTTATTTTAGATTTCTGCTGTGCTCAATCTCCAGCTTTGCCAATTACAACAAGATGTAAGACATCATTTACGAGTCCAGGCCAAACATACAAGGATCTAGTTACTTCAGTATTTGGATGGATCTGTGTGAGTTCATCCACGTGGATGCTCCCAACAGCGCAGATTGTAACCTATCCACATCCTCTCCTCCTGTGCATTTCTTGTCCATGTCCTTCTGTAAATCTCTAAGGGAGAACCAGCCGGCGTGTGGAGATCTCTTGACATGAGAGATACCCATGCAGCACATTTTGGGCTGTTATTCTTTTTCTCTAACTACAAGATCATTAAGAGATCTGTCATGGTCTAGTTAACTTAAAATAAATTCCTTCGTACATCCCTCAACATGTAGGGGTGGAGGGGACAATGTTCCTATGTATAGTACAGCAGGGATACTGAAAAATGAGGGATGGTGAATCTGAGAGTTTACCACTTCTATATAGGAAGAAAGAAGCGAGAGTCGCATCCACTGCGACAGACACAGGCCCTTTGTTGGCCACGGCTTCCTTCAGGGCTTCTTCACTTCCATAGGGTAGCTCTGTGTACTGTGAACAGGTGGCTGCTCTGTTAGCCGGATTGTACTGGCATTTTCCATCCTGAAAAGAGAAATGTGGCGCATGTGCTTCTGTACATCCCAAACTCTTACAGAAGCTCCATAACCTCTTTGAAGTCCTAAATATATGTGAGGACCTAGAGTTCTACCCCCACCCCAATTAACCAATCAACAGAGTAAACTGTGTATTAAGGAACTTTTCTACAACCCACCAACTATGTGTGGATAAGCTTCTCATCAATTTAAAAAGACTGTAATACTTGGGGATGAAAGTATTCACTGCATGAAAGGAAGATGGTACTACCCACAGGAAACACCTTGTGATTGGCAGAGATTGGGTCACGCTTCTTAGGCTACTATAAAAAGCAACAAGTCAGTGGAGCAATGAGTCAGTCAAGAGCTGAAGCCATGCCCCTGAGGAGGAATTGCCCTTGGAGAAAGGAGAGGGTCAAGGGTGATTAGAACCCCACCTTCCACAGAGTTTATAACACCCCCTATCCTCACCCTTTTTATTCCTGAGTTTCTGCATTCCTAGGCCTCCCAGGCCTTTGACATTTCCTTTGGCAGAAATGGAAATCTAATCTAAGCTTTAGTAATCATCTGCTGCTGCGATAGGGGAAGGAAT
Source organism: Vombatus ursinus (assembly GCF_900497805.2). Lineage (NCBI taxonomy): Eukaryota > Metazoa > Chordata > Mammalia > Diprotodontia > Vombatidae > Vombatus > Vombatus ursinus. The sequence goes on along the minus strand of NW_020954546.1, from coordinate 5,660,103 downwards.
TATATAGTCTTGGGAAAAAAGCAATATGATCCCTCCACACTCATAGCACATAGCTATATTGCTTTAAGTTATAGAGATCTTAATGTTTATTGAAAGGGTGCTAAAGGGGGCAGGTAGGTGGTGCAATGGATAGAGCACCGGCCCTGGAGTCAGGAGGACCTGAGTTCAAATCTGGTCTCAGACAAGACACTTGATACTTAATAGTTGTATGACCCTGGGCAAGTCACTTACCCCCAACTGCCTCGCCAAAAAAAAAAAAAAAGAAAAAGAAAAAGTGCTAGGAGATTGGCCCTCAGACTTAGTGGAGCATCTCAGAGCTGGCAAGGACCTCGGAAGTCATGCAGCCCAAAACTTCTTAAACAGCAATCTCCTCTACGGTGCCCCTGAGGAGTGATCTCCTAGGCTTCTGGAAAAGTCAATCCTCCATTCAAGGGGAATTCAGCACCTTCCAAAGGACCCATTTTACTGTTGGACTGCATAAATTCTTAGAGAAAGCTGGGTGGCACAGTAGATACAGCGCTAGACTTCAAGTCAGGAAGACCTGAGTTCAGATCCAGCTTCAGACACTTAATAGCTGTTTGACCCTAGGTAAGTCATATAACTTCTGTCTGCTTCAGTTTCATCATATGTAAAACAGATAATTATACCACCTACCTCCCAGAGTTGTTATGAGGCCAAAATGAGGTATTTATAAAGCACTATATAAATTCTAGCTAATACTATTTTTAGGAAATTTTCTTTATAGCAAGCCATATCTCTGGTTTCCAACCCATTGCTTCTGGCTCTGTCCTATGGGTCCAAGCAGGACAAATGTAATCCCTCTTCCAAATGTCAAGCCTTCAAATACTTTATTATAGCTATCATGTTTCCCCTAAGCCTTCTTTTCTTCAGGATAACTGCCCCTCAGCTTCTTTAATCTTTTTATGATATGATTCTGTCCTGTCCCAAATGCTGAAATAATCAGAGATTAAAGTTTCAATAAAATTCGATTGGCTGTTGGTTTGTTTTTGGCCAGGAGAGGGTGGGAAGGCCCACAGCTCCCTTAGAGTTTGAAGGCTTGGGAAGAAGCCCCAGTTTTGCCACTGACTATCTTAGGTAACCTTGGGCAAGTCACTTAACATCTTTAGGTCTCAGTTTCCTTACCTGTAAAATGAGGGGGTTGAATTAAGTGATTAGTAATGTCCCTTCTAGGTCTAATATTCTGTAAGTATATAAGATAAATTTGTAAGAGGGAATAATATTGAGAATGAAATGGGGTTATCACAGGAATCTTCCAGGAAGCAAAATTTTCAAAAACACTGTGTTAGATATATGGATATGCAGCAAGAGTTTAAAAATCAAATTATCTTCATTCATTTTAAAAAATATGCCATTCGTAAATGAAATAGAACCCTACCTAAGAAGGAAGATTATAAAGATTAAAGACATTTCAAAATGAAAGATCATAGGACCCTAGGTCCTACATTGAGCATTTGAAGGGAACTCAGAGGCCATCTAGACCAACTACCTCATTTTACAATTTAGGAAACTGAGGACCCGCTACATTAAGTGACTCTTCGAACATACCATAGCTTTGTAGGGATAGGAAGCATCTGAATCGATGCCATTGTTATCAATGATGTATTGGAAGGCCCGAGTCATGAAGCCACCATTACAACCACGATTTTCATATTTCTCAGTTGAACAATCCACCAAGTTCTGTGCGCTGAGAGACACCAGCTTTCCTGTTTTCAGTTTAAGCTGTGCTTCCAGGGCTCCCACAGCACTGAAAGCCCAGCAGGAACCACAAGCACCCTGGAAAAGAGGAGAGAAAAGGGTAATCATGGACATCAGGGTGAGCTGACCTCCACAAAGCAGACTAGGGGGACCTCTCTCCTCTCCTGTTCCTATTTTCCGCCCCCCCCCCCCCGATCTGCAAAGGACTAAACTCAGAACAGACCTGTCAAGCCAACAGATCAAACCAATAAAATGTATTGAGCATCTATCATATGTTTGGCTGGGCTTACACAGGGGTAGGGTAGACAGGTGCCTGTTGCAGTATTCGTTTGAAAAGAGTGCAAAGAGGTCCCCTTTCTGCACCCTGTCTTCTAACATATGTGACCTGTTATTGAAACCTGAAACATTTACTTAATTCCTCCAGATTAGGGAGGGCATTGATCCTCTTGCCCACCCAAACTGCCCACCAAACTGAGAGAAGCTATACAATAAACTGTCAAGAGTTGTCAACACCTAAAAGTGAAATAGTTGATTTATCTTTTCCTGGGTTTTAGTAGCATGTGGGTTCTTGGAGGGAGCCTTGCTGGAAGGCCTAGTACAGCAAGAGGGCAGCATGGGAGCAGCAAGGGAAGGGAAAGGAACCTGTTCAAATGATCAGTGGGTGTGTCTGGAAAACACCTTCTTCACAGTTCTGACTCAAACCAACCTAGGGCAGTACTGGGGTAGGAATACGGGAGATACCGCTTAGGAAGATTCAACTTTCCCTCACAGATGTGGGGTCTGCCCTCAAGGATTTAACAATCTATTTGGGAAGAATTACTCCAGACAATTTGTCTGCTAAATTTTGTCAGACTACACGGGGCTGTGGAATTTTAGAATAAAAGGGAGATTGATGTAGGCCATAGTAGCTTGGGGATATAAAACACACCTGATATTTCACTTCAGTAATACATCCCTTGTCCCTCCAGTCCACTGAATCAGGCAACTTTTGATTGGAGTTTAGTCTGTAGGTAACATTCCTGTTCCATTGGTTAGGAATTTTCAGGGAACTCATCAAAGAAGCCACTTCTTCACTGGTCTATAAAAGAAACATTTCTTTATTTTCTTTCTGTTGCTCCTTTCGGGATCCCAGTCATTTCTACCTTCACAAGATCTCTACATGACCCCTTTTCTCCACTCATACAGCTACCACCCTTGGTACAGGCCCTTATCACCTACCCTTAGACTATTACAATAGCCTCCTACTTTGTCTCCCTATCTCAAATTAATCCTCTTACCAATCTATCCTCCACTCTGCAAGACAAAGGGATTTCCTAAAGCATAGGTTTGACCATGTCACCCTCCTACTCAATAAACTCCAGGGATAGTCATTTTCACTACAGGTACAGCCAATCATGATTGTTCAAAATCAGTTATCAAGTTTAGCATTAGGCAGCATTCCTCCCCCCCCCCTACACCTTTTTAACCAATTCACTTTTTGGTGCAAAGTGAAGTGGATTCTCTTTGGAAGAGGGAATAATTTTAAAAATAATTTTATTTTCAGGTCTATACTTTCTCCTTTGGATGAGAGAATAATTCTGTTTGCATAAGAGAATAATTTTAAAAATAATTTTATTTTCAGGTCTACATTCTCTCTTTCCATCTCCCATCCCATCCACTCATTGAGAAAGCAAGAAAAACAAAACCCTTGTCACAACCCCCCATTACAAATGTGTAGTCAAGCAAAACAAATTATGGCTCAATCCCTACTGAGCTAAGCACTTCTCTATCTGGGGGTGGGTAGCATGATTCCTCATGAGTCTTCAGGAATTGTCGTTGGTCATTGTGTCGAAGGGTTCCCAAGTCTTTCAGAGTTGTTTGTCTTTACAATATTATTATCATATGAATTGTTCCCTTGGTTCTGCTTACTTCACTTTGCATCAGTTTATACAACTCTTCCCATGTTTTTCTAAAACCATCCTATTATCATTTCTTATAGCACCATAGTATTCCATCACATTCATATACCATAACTTGTTCAATTATTCCTTAATCGATGGGTACTCTCTTGGTTTCCAATTCTTTGTCACTACAAAAAGAGATGCTACAAATGTTTTTGACATACAGGTCCTTTTCCTATTTCTTTCATCTCTTTGGGGTATAGATTTAGGACTGGTATCTCTGGGTCAAAGGATTAGGCATAGTTTAGTAGCTTTTTAAGCATAGTTCCAAATTGCTTTCTAGAATGGCTAGACCATTGGTTCCCAAAATAGGTGATGCCACCCCCTGGGGGACGATGGACAAATCTAGGAGGGTGGTAGTAGCGTGGGGTGCAATTGGGGGGGGCATTAAATAAAAATAAGGGCACAGTGGAAGCCATAAGGAAAGGAGAGAAGAAAAATTTGAAAAACTTCGTATATGCTTCATCTGTTGTATAACAGAGTTAAAGTTGCAGTGATTACATGATTTTCCAAATAAACACACAAAATGCAAGTTATAACTAATCAGTGGTCAAGTTCACCAACAGGCCTTAACAAGCAAGTGTTGGTAAGTAAGAGTGTCATACACTGTCAGGAAGTCCAGCATGCATTGGCAGGAATATTGCATGCAATGACTTGTTTATAATACGATACTATACAGTTACATGATGCAATATTACATCATCAAAATTTCAATGCAGCAAAAAACCCCACAAATTTACAATGAATTATTAAATTTAAGATACATCATTTTTTTAAAAATCATTTTTTTAAATAACACAAAAATTTTTTAAAAACTGTCAAAGGGTTAAAGAAAGATTTCTACAGGGGCGCTGAATAATTTTTTTAAAAAAAAGAGCAGTAGGCCAAATAAGTTTGGGACCTCTGGGCTAGCCCAATACAAAGTTCCACCAAAAGTGCATTAATATACCAGTCTTCCCACAGGTTATGAACAAGAGAATAATAAACTGGTGAAAATTGCAACTTCTACCAGTTTTGTTAAAATCTTGGCAGAAGGGATAGAGTTTAAACTATTAGAAAATTATTTGCAGAAATAATTATTCATGTGCTACTTGATAACTAATAATAATAGCTAACATTTATATAGCACTTACTATGTGCCAGGCTCTGTGCTAAGCACTTTACAATTATTATCTCATTTGCTCCTCATAATAACCATGGCAGATAGAAGCTATTATTATCCCCATTTAATAGTTGAGGAAACTGAGGCAATCTGAGGTTAAGTGACTTGCCCAGGGTCACACAGCTGGTAAGGGTATGAGGCTGAATTTGAACTCAGATCTTTCTGACTTCAGGCCCAGCATTCTATCCACTGAACCACCTAACTGTCCCCATTATTGAAGAAAATTAAGTTTTGGTGGTTAATTTTTTTTATTTTAAATAATTTTCTTTTTAAATTTATTTTTACAAAGTTCTGTTACTTTTTCCTTTCACTCCACCCAATAATACATTTTTTTTAAAAACTTGCAATACGTACACATAAGTCTAGCAAAACAAATTTCCACATTGACCATGTCCAAATATTCCTGCCTCATTTTGGATTTTAAGTCCATCACTTCTCTGACAGGCAGTGGGTGGCATAATTCATGAACTTGTGGTTTATCACTGCATTATTCAGAGTTCTAAAGATTTTCAACAAAAAGATTTTCTTTTTTTGTTGTCTTTGTATACATTGTTCTGCTAATTCTGCTGATTCCACTATGCCTCAGATCACAGAGGTGTCATGGGGGTCTGGCAAAGGGGCAAAGTGCCTCAGATGGCATCTCTCCATGGGGAGGATGCTAGGGAACTATTTATCATAGCACTGTTACCATATGTAAGGAAAATGTCTTCAAGGGACAGGAAGGGGATTTTTTTTTCAGCTGAGTTGAATAACCAGAATTGTATCTTCAAAAAGACGAGTTACTCTTTACTTCCTTTGGTCTGGGGGAACTCGAGGCCTCTTTAGGTCATGGGATCTAGTGAAAGACTATACTGTAAGGGACCTTTATCCCATCTAACAGCATGTGGCACCCCCTAAGAAAGGAGCCTGGATCCTTGGCCTTTTTTGCTTGTTCATTTCCATTCCACGGTTAGGGCGTGGGAGTCTCTGACTTGGCTGGGGAAAAGAGATACTGGAATCTGGAAGCAATTCTTCGGGCTGGGTGTTGCTGCCAGCCCAGCATCAATGCAGTGATCTTTGGGAATGATCTCTGGTACCCAAGCCCAGTGGACAGACTCATTCAGCTTTTGTGCTGCATCTGGACCCTGGTGGGAGTATGGAGGAATGGTAATAAGTCTTGAGACTACTCCTCCAGAGACTGATGTGGTGTAGGGGAGAGGTACTGAGGAAATGCTTACATACTGGTTCTAGCTCTCTCTTTGAAGTTAATATCTCCATAAAAGCTACTCAATGTTAAGTAATTAAATGGAACTGAGGGATATTAGTCACCCCCCTAACAGATGGGAAGAACACAGCTGGTGGAGCTGAGCCAATGGTGGTAAAGAAGAGTCATCACAAGCCCTCAGGGTACCCTAATGTCCAAAAGGGGAAATGCAGCCAGCTTAATCCTGAGAGAGGGGAGCCAGAGAGAGCCAGGATCTTTCCAGTTCCCTGTGAAACTTGTCCACTTCATCATTTCTCATGGCACAGTAATATTTCATTACATTCACATATGTATCACACCTTATTTAGCTATTCCTAAAAAGGTGGACACCCCCCTTTAGTTTCCAGGTTTGGGCTACTACAAAAAAGAGTTATAAATATGTGAGTTATTTTCCTATGTTTTTGATCTCTTGGGTAGGGGGAAGTATATGCCTAGGTAATGATATAGCTGAGTCCAAAAGTATGCATAGTTAGTAACTTTAGGGGCATAGTTCTAAATTGATTTCACAAAAGTAACACAGCAGTTACTTTTAAAAATGAGCTCAAATTTTAAAGCTATGAATGAATAAAGACATTCCAAAATCCTATCTAGAATTCAAGCAAGAGAAAATGCAGGTATGACAAACTATATGTGAAATAAAATTATTATAGGATTAATATGGAAATTGAAAAGAATCTATGAATACAGCCCTCTGAGACAGATACTAGTATTACCCCCATTTTACAGTGAGGAAACTGGGGCAGACAGAGGTTAAGTGATTCGTCCGGGGGCACACAGCTAATAAGGGTATGTGGCAGAATTTGAATCTAGGTCTTCCTGACTCCCAAGCCTAGTGCTTTTATCTACTGTGCCTCCTAGCTGCCTGCATGATATCATCAAGGACACACAGGATTGGGAAAGGAGCTGGATTGGTCACATGACAAAAGGGATGAATAACATACAGATAGCCTGAATGCTACACTGACAGCCACACAATTATCAAAAGATTCAAATAGAGGCCTATGCTGTTTTTTGGAGAGGCAGTCAGGGTTAAGTGACTTGCCCAGGGTCACACAGCTAGTAAGTGTCAAGTGTCTGAGATCAGATTTGAACTCAGGTCCTCCTGACTCCTGGGTAGGTGCTCTATCCTCTCCACCACCTAGCTGCCTGAGGCCTATGCTGTTTTGAGCAGATCTATAGAGACTTGTGAGAAGACATGAACAAAAATTGAACAGAATAAGAAAGCATGGATGGGTTGCAAGCTGCCCTAGGGAAGGGTGTCGTGTCTAGCTTCATTTATATATGACTTTTCTGCTTATTAAAGTGTCTCTTTTGTTGGCTGCCTTCAGAGTCTTTCAAATAGAAATCAGATTTCCTGCAGACAACAGTGTAGGTTTGCAGGTAGGGAACCCACCATGTCAGCCAGATGGTTCATGCTTAGATCGTAGGAATGGAGTCCCATTGAGTGCTCCAGGTTATGCAGCATTACAAATTTTAGATTCTTTTCCCAGATGAGTCGCCGTGCTACTTCTTCATTCTAAAATTTAAGGAGAATAGACAGTTATTTTACACTTTGGATAAAAGCTACAAATGAAAACCAGCATAGTATGTTGAATTATATAGTAAAGCATTTTCTAGATCTAATGTGTCTGAGACCATGCAAATGGAATACACGTAATATAATTCATTACCGAAAATCAACTTACATTTCCAATAACAATTATTAAGTATACATTAATTTTTATTTTTTATCTTATAATTTATTTGATGGAGATCACTATAACAATATGTATGTATAAATATATAATATAACATTTTCTTATCATACTTCTCTATTATTAACAGTCTAGCATAGAAGTATCCTTGAAACTCTTTCTTTGTATTTATTTTCCATTTTTTAAATAAATAAAAATTATTTTTCTGCCTCTTCAAATCATCAAAATGTTTACAAACAATGAGGCATCATCTTCCCATTTTCACAAGATGATTTTCATTAGACAGTTGTATTTCTTAAAATTGCTTATAATCCTCCACCATGCTCCTATTACCTCATAAAACAGTGAGAAGCAATGGAGAGAAAAACATATTTACAAAAAGTTTAGCTTAAACAAGCCAGCTCTACCTTATGGTATGTTAGGAAGAAACCAGAAGGACAACAGAACAAAAAGAGAAAAGGAAAAGCTGCACAAAGATTTTTATAACAAACATTTTTCTTCATCAGTGACTATGAAGCCACCACATTAAGACTCTTAACATCACAGTGACTGATGCACTACACAAAGAAGTAGAAATGATACTAAAGAAAAGGCTATCGGAATAACTGAACAAGACCAATTACACACAGAATTAAGTTTGTCCTGGAGGCAAGACAATTCTGGGGACACTGTGAGACTATTCTCAATATATCTGGAATAGGAAAGTGTACCAACTACTTGGGAAAAAAAATCACAGACCATATTATTAGCCTAGAAGGCAACAGAAAATATCAATAACTTCCAATCTATATGACTATTATCTCAGCACCACAAAATCTTTATGAGAATAACTTGCAAACACATTGATGAAGGTACACAAAGGGAACAGGCAAGCTTTTCTCTACTTTAAGAACAAAAAAATTGAACTGCTTTGTCTGGTCCTTCCAACCGCTCACTATTTTTATTGTCTCAGTACCCAGTGGCAATTTTTTAGCTTTGTCCCCAACAATCTACAAAAACTGTTCTATTGAAGGTTACTGAGGAATTCCTCCTGGCCAAATCCAAAGGTCTTTCTTCTGTCCTCATTCTTCTTGACCTGTTTTCACCATAAGAGTCTCCTGATCACTCCCTCCTCCTTGAAATTCTTTCCTCTCTTGGCTTCCATGACATGATCCCATTCTGGTTCTCCTGCCTCTCTTATTGTTGCTTCTTCTCTGTTCCCTTATCATGGATCTGTTTCCTACCTTTTGCATCTCAACAGTGGAAACTTCCATCCCTACCTCAGGCTCTGTTATTAGCCTTTTGCCCTCTTTTTCTTCACTCTTTCTCTTAGTTCATTCATTCTCATGGTTTCAGCTCTCATGGTTATACTAACAGCTCCCAAATCATCTTCAGCCCTAGCTTCTCATCTGACCACCAGGCCTATTTATTTTTTCAAATTGTCTTAAACACAATTGAATGTCTTGCTTTCACCTCAAGCTGAATATGTCCAAAATTGAACTGGCAAGAGCTTTAGTACTGCATTGATTATGCCCAGTGAATTTTAGGAGACTCCTGGGAGTTGGTACAGCCTCTCTGAAAGACTCTGGAAGGCCAAGAACAATTGCATAAAATTAGAAGGGGAGGAAGGGGAAAGGTTGGTCTGCATTGCTGGAGGAAGTACCCATATTCATGATGTCATAGATCCAATGAAAAATGTTCACACTTAAGGCTTCCTAATCCCATTTTAATTTCTCCATTTCTATCAATAGCATCATGATTCTAATCAAGTTGTCCAGGACCAAAACCTTTATCTTCCTTCCTAATACAAATGGTGTACAACATTGATCCAAAAAGTAACTTTATCCTAACCCTGGGCAGCCTCGTTTTTGAATGTAATGGGAACTACCTAAGGGTGCAGTGCATCTGGACAGCTGGTAAAACAACTCATGACATTTATCCTCCTGAAGGTGAATCAATAGAACACAGCACTGTCATGCAGAGAGGACTATACATATGTCAGGCTCAGCTAGGTGGTACAGTGGATAGAGAGCCATGCCTGAAGCCAGGAAGACCTGAGTTCAAATCCAGTTTCAGACACTGGCTGTGTGACCCTGGACAAGTCGTAACCCTGTTTGCTTCAGTTCCTCATCTGTAAAATGAGCTGGAGAATGAAATGGCAAATCACTCCAGTATCTTTGCCAAGAAAACCTCAAATGGGGCCACAAAGAGTCGGACATAACTGAAATGACTGAACAACAACAATACATGTATCTAATTCCCGTAGAATATAAGGTCTCAAAGGGCAGGAAACGTTTTCTTCTTGTCTTGGGATCCCTAAGCACACTGCCTTGCACAGAGCAGCCACTTAATAAATGCAATAGAAGGAAAGAACACTGATGTTTTTTTCAAAGTGAATAGGAAGGAGGCTGAAGCGGCCATGTCCCCATGTGTGGAGTCTTTGGCTTCTGAGTGTAATAACAGTAATTAATAACGGCTAACATTTATATAACACTCTGAAGTTTGCAAAGCACTTTACGGAGAGAACTCGTCTTCATTTGATCTAACCCTAGGAGGGAGATGGTCTATTTTTTGGTTGTTGTTCAGTCACTCACTCACGTCCGACTCTTCCTGACCCTGTAGACGACAGCACACCAGGCCCTTCTGTCCTCTACTATCTCTGCAAGTCTGTCCTCCAAGTTCATGTTCATTGTTTCCATGATCTTATCTATCTCATCCTCTGCTGTCTCCCTGTGTCACCGATTTTGCAGATGAGTAAAGTGCAACAGAGTGAGTGACTCAACTATCTGAGTCATAATTTGAACTCGGACCTTCCTGATTCCACATCCAGCACTTTAGCCACCCAGTTACCAGGGTGGTATAAGATCCCAGTGCATCTAATGGCAGTTTTTCAGCTGTCATCTCATCTACCTGTTCCTTATATTGTTTGCCGTAAGTTTTCTTCCATAATTTCCAGTGGCTGTCCAGCGTCGGATCATGATGGAGGTGCGCCATTGTAGAAGCACAGGCCAGACACATCCAGGCGACCAACTTCATTCTGGAAAGGAAAAAGTAGAGGAGATAATTCTCAGTCATTTAATTCAGCAAATATTTATTGAGTTCCTACTACATGTAAGAAACTGGGCCAGACCTTGAGAATAAAAAAAAGGGGGGGGACAGCTAGATGGCACAGTGGATAGAGCACTGGCCCTGGATTCAGGAAGACCTGAGTTCAGATCTGGCCTCAGACACTTGACATTTACTAGCTGCATGACTCTGTGCAAGTCACTTCACCCCATTGCCTTGCCAAAAAAAAAAAAAAAAAAAACATAGAGTGGAAAAAAAAAAAGACACAGTCCCTGCCCTCAAAGAGGGTTGGGAAAATACAATAGGTTCAGAAATAAGGAGGATTCAGGGTGGAATGTGGTGGGGACAAAAGAGAAAGCCAAAGTGCTCTAGGAAAGAGAGAAAAGGGAGAGATCATTTTCAGTTGGAATAATCAGGAAGCTTCATAATAGCAAATGTTTACATAACATGTAAAGGTTTGCAAAGCATTTTACAAATATCTCTCATTTTATCCTCACAACAACCCTGGGAGTGAGGTGCCATTATTATCCCCATTTTACAGATGAGGAACATGAGGCAGGCAGATATTAAGTGACTTGCCCAGGATCACACAGCTAGGAAGTGTCTGAAGCCATATGTGAGGTCATGTCTTCTGACTCCAGGTCCAATGCTCTATCCATTTTATCACCTAGTTGTCTTCACCTTCATGAAGAAGGTGTGACTTGGGCTGGGTCTTGAAGGGAAAAAAGGACTTCAATAGGGAAAATTAAGTGAGAGTGTGTTATAGGCAAGGGAGATGACCTATGTGAATACATAGAGTTGGGAGAAGATGGGAGAAGATCGGGGAACAGCTAATAGTCATTTGGTTGAAATATACCTAGGATTATAGGTTGTAATTAGACTATGGGCCTTAAATGTCAGGCCTAAGGCGTTCATATAAAGCCATTGAACATCTTTAAGCAAGGGACTGACAAGGTCAGACCTATATACCAGGAAGATTATTTTGGTAATTATGTGAATAATGGCTAGATCAGGGAGAGACTGAAAGCAGAGAGACCAGTTGGGAGGCTATCACAATAATACAGGTCAAAGATAAGGTGGGCCAGAAGCAGGGTAGTGGCAATATAAGTCAACCATGGGCATGGATGTGAGACATAAGTGATAGTCATTCAGACACGGCTCATACTGGCTGCTTTGTGAAGGGGGCTAAGTCACTAACGACCTTGGGAGTTGTAGTTTTTCCCATTCCAGGAAGAGACAAAGCTATCACTGTCTCGAGACTGGAGGAAAAACTGAACTCAGTAATCTGGTTCAATAAACTGGAAAACATAATTGCTGGGAAAAACTAAAACAGTTTGGTAGGAATTAGGTCTAGAACAAAGTCTTATACCATATTACACAGTAAATTCAAAAGGATATATGTCTAGAATATTAAATATCACTAAATATCTAGAATATTAAAAATCATAAAAAATTAGGAGAAAAGCAGATCATATACCTTTCATAGGTAAGAGATGGGTAGGAGATGAATTCTTAACCAAACAACAGAGGCAATTACAAAAGATAAATAATTTTAATCACAAAAAATCAAAAAGTTTTTGCACCAACAAACCTAACACAACTAGAATATGAAGGAAAGTAGTTTACTGGGGAGGAGGGGGAACTTTGATATAAAATATTTTTGATAAGGGTTTGATATCCAAGATACAGAGACAGGTAATGGAAATACATGAAACCTCAAAACCATTCCCTAGTAAAGAAATGGTACAAGGATATTGGCATTCATCAAGAGAAGGATTGCAAACTATTAACAAGCATGCTAAAGAATGCCCTAGAATCTAGATCATTAATTATAAGAAAAAATGCATATGAGAACAGTCGTAAGATTTTCTCTCATACCCAGAAAACTGACAAAGATAACTAGAGATGGGAATAGCCAATATTGGCAGGGGTTGGAGTTTAGAAACAACTACATTAGTGCATTGTTGGTGGTGCTGTGAATTGGTACAAACATTCTGGAAGCAATTTGGAATGAATACAAACAAAATAATAAAAATGTTCATGCCCTATAACACAGAGATTCCACTGTTACGTATGTACCTCCAAGTGGTCACTGACAAAAAGAAAGGGACCATATACATCAAAATATTTATAGTATTTAATACCACTTTTTGTGGTATTAAAGAACTAGAAAAAAATAGGTATGTATAGATTGGGGAATGGCTGACATTGTGGTACATGAATGTAATAGAATTATCACTGTGCTATAAGAAATGATGTGTGTGATGAATACAGAGAAGCATGGAAATACTTACATAAACCGAATCAAAGTTTAGTAAGAGCCAAGGGAAAACAATATACATGACTACAACAATGCAAAAACAAATGAATGTTATGAAATCATAAGAGCAAGCATGACCCCAAAGAAGAGATAAGAGAAGACATCTCCCTTCATCCCTTTGAAGATGTCCAAGTCCATGGATATGACAATTATTTTTTGATGTATTCATTGGCTTTGTTGAATTTTTTTCTCTTCTTCTTAGCAAAATTATTTCTTATAAGGGATGGCTCTTTAGAAAAGGGTAAGAGAAGGAATGCAGGAGGAAATCTAGTGATGTTTTAAAAGCAAGATATCAATTAAAATCTATTTATTTATCTGAGACTGAATCTCCCTATCTGAACCAAGATGGAAGTGTAACAGGTACTCATGGGCCTGTTCTCAATTCTAATTGATACAGAAGTTTTAACCAGCTTTATTTTTCTGACCTGGGCCAGTTCACCCCTCCTTAAACAGCCTGGTGGCCCTGCATTGCTGGGGGCTTAACACAGTAATGCCAAACTCAGTGAGTACACCTAATTGGCTTTAGCCCGCTTGCAGTCCAGAAGTTCCAAACTCACGCTATTCACCTGGGTCTCCCTAGCCCAGTAGAAGGGATTACAGGAATACACAACCACACATGAATAAAATCTTTTTTTTTTTTAAAGAAAACTGTAAGAGAGGGTTTGTTTCTTTGTTTGTTTTGTCTTTTTCTTGCTGCTGCAGCAGTTTTTAATTGGGCTACTAGAGCCACAAAAGGGGAGTCTGGGAAAGTCAACAAGGGGGACAGAAAGCAGTGACTGCTGGGAGGAGCAACATGGATAGAGGATGCTTTTCAGGAGAACTGCATCTAAGCCTTGAAACAGTTGGAGCCTTTTCCTTTCCTGGGTTCACTGCTTGGCTTATTTAAGAAATGCATCAAGGAGTAACTAAAGCATACTTATTCCAAGAAACCAAGGGAATGAGCGTGAAGTTATTCTACTCTCCTTTTCTCTTCTGTTGTATTGCCACATGTAATAGGTGGCATTGTTTATTACTAAATGCTTCTCTGCTCTTTTACATTTTCTTCCTGGTTTTTTGTACTTTCAGTGTAGATTTTCTAGCTAAAGATAATTTAATTGTGTCCCAGTTAGTATCTTTGTTATAGAGAGTATGACTGAGAGGGAAAGTTGGTGGATAATTGACACACAGAAACTAAGCTTCTGGGAAAATTCATTTCAAAAGATGGCCTGCCTTGGAGTCAAGTCAGAGCTTTTATTAATAATCTGTATTTTTCTAACATTGCAGGAAAAAGAAGCACTGTGGATATGGGATCCCTGCCCTAAACTAAAAATCTCATGAACTCATTTCCTTATTTCCCAGTAGAAAGACTGCTCTGAACAAAGTGCCTTTGGATTTTCTCCAACGTCCAAGGAAAAGACCTCTACAGAAAGTCACCCGCTGAGCCAGCCCCAGTGGAATGGAATAAGCATGGTCAAAGGGACTCACCCACTCCTTTAAGGAAAGGGGAAGAAAAATGTTCTTCAGCCATATTGCTCTCCATAGCAAAAGAGAGATATGGTGAAGGAAGAATTTGATTGGCATTTCATCTGTTTAGATGGGGGCGGAGGATTAGGGAAAGAGATATCAAGGATGGCTCCATGGTTTCGATTCTGCAGAGGTTCTGTAAATACCACTTCCCTCACTAACCAGAACTTATGAAGCAAGGATTTACTAAGATTTCTCAATCCCTGGTGACTTAAACTCATATCTTTAAAAAAAACAAAAACTCAACCCTGGGGATTTCCAAGATTTCTCATGAAATTTAATCAGAGAAAATTCTCTCCCCATCTATTGTTTCAGAGGAATTCACATGCTTTACAAAAATCAACATTTTGATTTTGTAAAGGAAGAAGAAAGACCTGAAGATTAGGTAAAGCCTCTGGATGGGAAAGGAGGAGCTTTCATGTGCTGTGTTTTCTCATAATGCCCTTGAGTTCCACAGGTGGTCAAAACACTCTCCGTATTGCTCTGAGCCAGACGGGTCAAACCCACCACTTTCAATAGCAACACTCCCTGAGTATGACCTGAACCAGACTGAAATGTCATTGGAAAATATTTAACAAAATATTTAAAAATACGATAAAACATAGATAATATTACATTTAAAACTAAGTCAATAAATGGCTCATAAGGATCCTTTTATTAGGATCAGTTCTCCCCCCTCCCCCCATTCCATTGCTCTAGGAAACACTTTAAGATTATAATGTGCAAAGTGCTAACCTGTATTGGTAAATGAGGGAAGGGGCAGATATTTATTAGGTACCTACTATGTGCCAGATAGCATGCTATGTGCTTTACAAATATATATTATCTCATTTGATCCTCCTAATAACTCCATGAAATAAGTGTTATTATTTTACCCATTTTACAGTGAAGGAAACTGAGGGCAAGGTCTGAGTTTGCTAAGTTAAGTGACTTGCCCAGGGTCACACAGCTAGTAAGTGTCTGAGGATAGATTTCAACTTGTTTTTTTCTGACTCCAGGCTCACTGCTCTTAACTCCTTAAAGGGACTTTCCTCAGCCAGGAGTTACCTATACCAATGAAAAGTTTCGTCCATAACCCAACTAAACAAGGTGAAGTAAAGACCTGAATAGGAGTAATTTTTATCTAATAGGTGACACTGAGCCATTGTGATGGGCTCATGATTGGAATGAGAGGATAGAAAAGCTCATCTTTGAGCTCTTTGGTTTTATAGACAACTCATCTTTGTCTCTTTCTGATCTCTGACATCCAACTGATTTCTGTTGACAAGGTCTATTAATGCTACCTCCAGTATGGCTCTCAAATCCATTCCTTCCTTTCCATTCCTATTACCATAATTCAAATCCAGTTCTTCCTTACTTTTTGCCGAGAAAATTGTAATGTATTTCTAACAGGTCTTCCTGTTTCCTCTCTTTACCTTCTTCAATACACCTTTCAATCAAGGGAGGTAAACAGACCCTAACAAAATAATCACCATAATGCATAGGTCAATATAATGACCACTCATGATTCCAAAGGACCAATGATGAAAACTGCTATCCATTATAGATGTGATGGATTTGGGTACAGAATGTGACACCTATGTATCGACTGATTGATCAATTGATCAATATATGACTGTATGTATTTGTGTACAGTCTTTGGGAAGATTTATTTTGCTTGACTGAATATTTGTAACAAGAAAATTATTTATTTTCAAATGGACTGGGGAGTGAGAGAGAGATAAAAATACATTTCTATTGATTTTTAAAAATACAGAGATGGGAATGCTACAGATATAAAACGTTGCACGCATGTTCAGACAAAGTCACTGCACACTTAACTGTTTTACTTTATTACAAGAGATTTTTCATATAGGTAACTATAAAAGGTATTTGTAAAAATGTATAATGTAAAAACAAAACACATCAATAAAACTGGAAGTGTAAAAATAGGGAAAAATTAATAGGTCTGGCCACATCACTCCCCTGCTGTATGGCTCTCCACCTCCTGCTGAAAAAAAATTATTAATCCCTTAGCCTGACATTAAAGGTCCTCTATGTTCTGGCTCCAATCTATCTTTGTAGTCTTATTTATCACCTTTTCCTACATCGTTCCCTACGCTTATCAGAGCATGGATCATAGATTTAGACCATGGATGTCATCAGATCCAACACCCTCATTTTACAGATGAGGATATAGAAGACTATCATGTATAAAATGATGGGATTGGATCAGATTATTTAAGTCCATCCAAATTCTAGTCTTGTCATTCTAAGTTACACTTAGAGATGCTCCATGGTGTGGTACGTAGAGTGCTAACCCTCAGCAAGGCACATAACCTCTGGCAACCTCAGTTTTCTCATCTGTAGATTGGAGATAATAATAGCACCTACCTCCCAAGAATGTGATGATGATCAAATGAGATGACATGTAAAGCACTTCGCAAACTTCAGACTGCTACGTGCTAGCTATTATTACTATTTTTGAGTCATCGCAATCTGAATTCTTTCCCTAAAAGACTCAGTAAATTTTTTAAAAAATTTCAAAACAGCATGTCTGTGTTGGGCTAAAATGGCTTTTTTTCCCACATAAATTGATGCAAAATTTCATAATGCCATAAACATCACAGATGCTTAGCAAATGTATATGTAACTGAGTTATATTTCCTAGTTTATTTTTCTTTTCTAACATTTTTGCAGTTCAAAGACCCAGAAAGTTTATTCATTCTTGACTTTGGTTTATAATACCAAACAATTTCTCTATGTCCTTGACATACAGGCCAGATATGGACTTTTTTAAAAAAAAGTTTAATCCTTTCAGAGTGGAAAAAAAAAGCAAGATGGACTACATAATTTCTGAGTTTACTTCCTTAAACTACATGCTCAAAATCTGGCAAGGAGAGAAAGATAAAAATGTAAGTTGAGTATTTATAGTTAAATAGTCAAACAAGAGAAAAGAAAAGTAAAAACCTACCTGGAGAAGGCAGCAGGTGAGCTCCTTCTGCTGGACTCTTGGAACATCGTGGACTAATGCCAGAGATTTCAGAGGAACAAGAGATCTGCAGAATTCACTTTTATATAAATTAGAACTTGTCACATGAGTCCTGCATAATGAGGAAGCAAAATGATTTCACTTTCATTTCATGATTCCCTTGGTTAGTAGCCTCCTACTTCCTGTTTTGTGTGTGTGTGTGTGTGTTTTGTGTTGTTTTTTTTTAATAACAGTGTGTTAACTATTCAGAACTGATGGATCTAAATGGTCATCCCCTCTCCACTGCTTCACCCTCCAGTAACAGACCAGACAACTTGAGACCAGTAAAAGCACCCAAAAATACTATAAGAAAATTAGGACAGCAAGGAATAGTTTACCTGTCAAGAGCTATGGAGAATGGAAGACTTTATGACTAAACAAGGGATAGAGAACATTATGGAATACAAACTGGAAAATTTTGAATACATTAAATTAAAAGGTTTTTGCACAAACAAAACCAATGCAACCAAAATTAGAAGGGAAGCAGAAAGCTGGGAAACAATATTTACAACCAGTGTGTCTGATGAAGGCTTCATTTCTAAAATATATAGAGAACTGAGTCAAATTTATAAGAACACAAGTTATTCCTCAATTGATAAATGGTCAAAGGTTATGAATAGGCAGTTTTCAGAGAAAGAAGTTAAAGCTATCTATAGTCATATGAAAAAATGCTCTAAATCACTATTGATTAGAGAAATGCAAATGAAAACAGCTCTGAGGTACCACATCACACCTATCAGATTGGCTAACATGACAAAACAGGAAGATGATAAATGTTGGAGAAGATGTAGGAAAATTGGAACATTAATGTATTGTTGGTGGAGTTGTGAGCTGATTAACCATTCAGGAGAGCAATTTGGAACTATGCCCAAAAGGTTAGAAAATTGTGCATACCCTTTGATCCAGCAACACCACTACTAGGTCTGTATCCCAAAGAGATCATAAAAAAGGAAAAAGGATCCACATGTACAAAAATATTTATAAGAGCTCTTTTCGTGGTGGCAAAGAATCGGAAATTGAGGGGATGCCCATCAATTGGGGAATGGCTGAACAAGTTGTGGTATATGAATGTAATGGAATAGTATTATTTCATAAGAAATGATGAGCAGGCAGAATTCAGAAAAACCTGGACTTACATAAACTGTTGCTGAGTGAATTGAGCATAACTAGGAGAACACTGTACACAGTAACAGCAACATTGTGCAATGATTGGCTTTGATAGACTTAGCTTCTCTCAGCAATGCAATGATCTAAGACAGTTCCAAAACACTCATAATGGAAAATGGTATCCACATCCAGAGAAAGAATTATGGAGTCTCAATGCAGATCAAAGCATACTATTTTCTCTCTTTTTCATCCCTGTGGTTTTTCCCTTTTGTTCTGATTCTTCTTTCACAACATGACTAATGTGGAAATATGTTTAGTATGATTGTATATATCTACTATAGCCTATATCAGATTGCATGCCGTCTTGGGGAATGGGGAGGGAAGGAAGGGGAAAAAATTTAGAACTCAAAATCTTATTAAAAATGAATGTTGAAAACTAAAAATAAATCAAACACATTTTTAAAAAATAAAGATTTAAGGACAATAAAATAAAATAAAAAGCACCCAAAACAGCAGCCAAATGAGCCTGTTCTTGAATCCTTCTCCTCAGGGATGTATCCCTTCTCCAGAGTTAGTGGTGCAAGAAGGTTTTTAGCTCCATTTTCTTTTCTTTTCTTTTCTTTGAAGGCAATTGGGGTCAAGTGATTTGCCCAGGGTCACACAGCCAGTAAACGTCTGAGCTCAGATTTTAACTCAGCTCCATTTTTGTCAGATATGAACACTTAGTTATCAGTGAGATTAAGATGAAGCTTCTGAAATCCCATATCCTCCAGGTAGTCTTCCCAGACTTACCATTCTGCTTCCTCTCAGTAATTCTCTACCTCTAACCTGGAGATGGAATGCTTTGCCTTGGCTCCTTTTCCCAGCCCCCATCTCAGTGTACTAGTTCTTTATCCCCACTCACAAAATCCATTCATCTTCAATATAAATGAAGTGTAACTCCTTTCTGACACTAGTGTTTGGGTGGAAACAATTCTTAAGTATGTGATTTTTTCGCAGACGTGACAGGATGTGGAAAATCTAAATCTTTATAATACTAGGCTGTATTTTGGCTGTTCTTCTCGGGTCTAATATTTTCATTCCTATGTCCTTGAAATCTCTGCCAGTGGGTTTGGCTTGTCACAAGTTCCTCAACCTCAAGGACTATGACTTGTATTTCTTCTGCACTAAATATATTGTTTGCTGACTCCAACTGTACTTTTTAAGAGAACCACGCCAGCAAGTCTGAAATGACTCCTCCAAAAATGTTCATGGTGCCTTTGTTTTTTTGGTCGAAGTTGTCAAACCCAACGAAACTTTTTCATTCAAAATAGGAAGCTTTTAGTAAGAGGTACCCTGCTGCAGATCACAAGAGATGTGTGACGCAGAGGGTAGAGCACTGGACTTGCGGTCAGGAAGACCCATATTCAAATACTACCTCAGAGAGCAGCTCTATGCCTCTGGATAGGTCACTTTTCTGAGACTCAATTTCCCCATCTATACAGTAGAGATAATAGCACCTACCTCACAGGGTTGTTGTGGGGATCAAATGAAATAATGTGTCTACAATGCCAAATGAGATAATGTGTCTACAATGCCAAGGAGTGGAGTTGTCATTTCCTTTCTTCCCTCAGGTTTGAATGATTGAATGGACGGATGGATGAATAAAGTGTCTACTAAGCCTTATTATGTACAAAGTACTAAGCTAAACCCTAGGGATACAACTCAAAAAGTAAATTGGACCCTGCTCTCCAGGAGCCAACATTCTAATGGAGGAGCCAACCCAAATGGAAAGTTTCAGCTGCAACTCAGATGGAAAGGTCCCATGGTGCTTAGGGTACAGCCACAAAGCAAATGGCTAATACCTCTTCTTCCATGTCATTTCCACTGAGAAAATGACATCAGTTTCTGATGTTTACTTAGGATTAGTGCCAAGGACTTTGGGGGCAAAAACTTTTTTTTTTCTGGGTCTTCAATAGATGTTGCTGTAGCAAGAGCTGCCTCTCCACAGGTGTTGCCTCCAGGATGATGGCTACAGACACTGGGCTGGGCACATTGATATTACGAAGACTCCTGGGTTCGTGGTCCTTGGCTGTCTCCATCAGGGTCTGAGAGGAAATAGTGGTCAAGGTGACAGTGATTCAATGTGCTTGGCACATGCTGCCTCCTGTCTCTTCCTCGGGGTGCCTTTTTACTTTAGCAATAGTTGACTTACCTGCCCTGTGGGTGGCAGTGGGTTGACAGTTAATGGAGGATGACTGGCCCCTTCTTCACAAGGGGCCACCACTCCCAAACCATGGCTGTGAGGGCTGGGCTAGAAGCAGGACTGGGGGTTTGGGGGACATAGCTAATCTTGAGGCTCTGGGTTTAGAATCTTGGGCTGTCTTGATCAGGGTCTGAGGGGCATGGTGCTCAAAATGGTGGTGATGGGTGGTGGTTCCTCTTGCTTGGCACATACCATCTCCCATCTCACCCTCAGGATGGCCTACTGCTTCAATTAGGCTGGCTTGCCTGTTAATGTAATCATAGAAGGCTCAGAATATAATCACAAGGTGCTCAGGAGGTATTAAATTAGACATAGGAAATGTACCTATGGCCTTGATCTCTTTAGTGTCCAAACACCTCTCTGAGTCAACAGAGATACAATAGGAAAATCTGAGTAAACAAATTAGTCACACCTCAGGGAGCTTTTAGAAAAACTAATCCCTGGACAAATTTCAAAAGTTCCAGTTGAAGACATTGCAAACCTGGAACTGCCTGCAGAGGAACCCCCTTCAAATAGAGGAGAGAGGATTGTTTCTGTTCCCACTTCATCATCAGCCATACAGCTTTGAAAGAGAGCTGCTGAATCAGTAGGAGACATTGCATCCAGCAGACAGCAGAGACACAAACTCTGGACAGACATGAATACAGAGACAGCCTTTTGAGAGCTGAAGCAACTTCAAGGAACATGGTCCCTGGCAAAAGAGAAGAGAATCAGATTGTGGAGAGTAGCAGACCCTGGGAACACAGACGAACAACCTGATTAGCAAAGGAACTGCACTCAGAGGGAGCTGCTTTAGGCTCCAGAGAAAAAAGACTGTTAGGCCCTCCAGTACCAGAAGTTGTGAGTAACCACATGTACGTATAGCTACATACATATGTATGCGGTATGTGTGTGGCATTACCATTGGACCCTAAATTTGAGCTCATTCTTCACATGGACATTGAATATATTCTGGGGAGTGTGCCCTAGGTTTATGAGGGGAATACTTTGTAACCATTGTTCTTCCATGCCATCTTAGTAAATGTCATTAATAACTGTGTCTGTTAACGGGAAGCATATTGATGGGGGCTCATGGGCTAGAGTGTTAGAAGTACAGACCCACAGGATTAAAATCCCCCTAGAATTCAAGGTCGTAGCCACCGTCTAAAGACCCACCTTGCAAACCTACAATTGCAAGCTGAGGGAATATCACAGAGAAAGTACTGTAAGAATCCTATATAAATCTGAGTTATTATTATGACATGGGGGACAGCTAGGTGAATAGGTGAGGAGCACAGTAGATCAAGTGCCAGGCCTGAAGTCAAGAAAACTCATCTTTCTGAGTTCAAATCTGACCTCAGACACTTATTAGCTGTGTGACCCTGGGCAAGTGACTTAACTGTGTTTGCCTTGATTCCTCATATGTTAAATGAGCTGGAGAAGGAAATGGCTGTGACGGTATCTTTGCCAGGAAAACCCTAAATGGGGTCACAAAGAGTCAGACACAACTGAAACAACTGAATAACAACAATTATTATGATGAACTGAGGAGGTATTAAATGTGTGTACTTGGATTTCTTTTGTGTCTTCCTTATCCTGTTCAGGACCTGCCCTGATAAGAAGTCATAAAGTTAGCATTATGTCATAATCTGAATTATGATGTTGATTAATCAGTCAGTTAACATTTTTCAAAGATCTAACATAAGCACTGTAAGGACATATAAAAGAAAGACTATGGTCCTTGTTCTTTCGTTGTTAAAAAAAATAATGATTTAGGTAGGCAAAATTGATACGGGTTAAAAAAAAAAATCAGAATATCTATAAAGCAACATGCAAACGACCCAGTGCCAATCTTTAAGGTAAAATATATGGTACCTTCCCCCTGTGCTCCCCTCTGTCCCCTAGGAGGAAGAGGCAGGTACAAGATAGGAAACTTCAGGGAGGGGGTCTATGATTTATTACATGATATTATATGCATGGTATGAATATGATTATAAGGCAAAATGCCCCCAGATTTTAATCTGTTTTTGAGTTTTCACTGCCTGTCAGGCATATACAAACATTTACAAAGCACAGCTGCTATACCACAAACCTAAGAAACAGGAAACTTGAGCATAATGCCCCCACTCATGAGATGGAACAACTTCCCACAAAAAGAGTAAAAAGAAAAAAAAAGTTCCCCTTTTAACATCCTGTGGGGCCTGACAAATGAAAAGAGCCACTTGGATGGGGCACTATGGCCAACAGAAGCAGAGACAGAGAAGAAATCAGGGGACAAGAAGAAAACCACAGAAGCTTAGGGAAAGGGAGATGAGGAAAGGGGCAGATTTATAGCCATAAGGTGACTGAGAAATGTCTCTTCTTTGGTGGAATCCAAATTAAATTAAACAAAAATTTTAGTAAGTAACTAATGTGCATGATGGAACCAGAAATAGTTGAAATGGGGACTATTGTGCATAGATCATTGTGCCAATCTTGGTTGGTGCTGGGATAGATAGAAAGTTAGGTTAAGACTCTGTCCTTACTCTGACTGAGCATAGTCAAGCAGGGAGATAATACATATATAACGATGGTGCTAACACACTATATAGGATAAGCTCACCAGAAGGGAGCAAAACAGTATGAATTAAGAAGAGGGTGGGGGATGACAATTACTGATACAGTGGATCAAGGACGGCAGCATGGAGGAGATGGTATTTGAGTTTAGCTTTCAATGATGGGCAGTAATTCAACATGCAGAGAGGAAGAGGGAGAATATTTCAGTTATGAGTTAAGGTATGGAAGTGAGAAAATACAGTTCAGGGCCCAAGGAGCAATCCAGTTAATAAGAGATAAGACTGGAAACGTGTCATGGCACTAGATTGCACAGTACTCTGAAAGCCAGGCAACTTTATTATATATTATTAACTTTATTGATAAGCCCAAGGAAGTCACTGATGTTTTTTGAGCAAAGAAATGAGATAAACCCATCCATGTATAAGAAAGATTATTGTGGTATGAAGGATATATTGGAAGGGAAATTCAGTGGAGCCTAGAAACCTATTAGGAAGTTTTTACAGTGGTCCAGTGGTTTGTGGTATGGCAACAGCAATGGGTACAGGGGGAATGGAAGGAGGACATGGATACAAGAGGCTTTGTGGAGGTAGAACTTAGAGGACTTGGTTGATTAGATAGGAGATGAGAGAGGGAAGCTTTTGGAACACAGGAGAGCGAGTGCCATCAACAAAAGTAGTGGGGTCAGAAGGAAGACTAAATTTAGGGGGAAAGATGATAATAGTCTCAGTTTTGAATATGTTGTATTTTCAGTGCCAATAGGGCTGCTGGAGATGTTTATCTGAAGTTAAGAAAAGTGATGAGGCTCGGAGATATAGATTTAGAAATCACCTTCACAGAGATTGTAGTTAAGACCGTGGGAATAAAGAAGATTGCACAGAGAGATGAGAAGAGGAGACGTGAAGAACAATAAGTAAGCAAGATCAGAAAAATGAGGAGTCATCAAGGCCAAAAAAGGAACAGAGAGAGAAGAGTAGAACTAGGAGGGCATAATGTCCCCAAATCCACAAGTGGATAGAATATCCGGGGAGAGGACGAGGTGAACAGTGTCAGGCGCTACAAAGAAGTAAAGGAGGATGGGGGGAGGGGCATTGGATTGATCAGTTATGGGGGTAGTGACTGACTACCTTTGCAAGAGTAGTTTCTATACAATGATGGGGACAGAACCTAAGCAAGGAATTGAGGAAGGAGTGAGTGAGTGGAGAGGAAGTGAAAGCATGGGATATGAACCACTTTTTGAAGAACTTTAGCAGTTCAGTGACAAAGAGAAGAGAAATGTAACTAGATAGGCTGGAAAGTGGAAGGAGAAGAGGTTTGTTCTGTTTGGTTTGGTTTTTAAGATGGGGGAGACGTAATTTCATTTTTAGGAATACAGGAAAGAGTCAATTAAGAGGGAGAGATTGAAAATGCATGAGCAAAAGATGAATGGAGAAGGTGAGGAGTTACACTTCTTCTGTGACCAAAGGTAAGGATGAGACAGTTGATGATCATGCTGATGATAATAATGATGATAAGAGACAGCTGTTGAGAAATTTTGAGCTGAGGGAACTCAAGTGGAATGGGCTAGGTTCATTCTTAGTGTAAAGAGGGGCGTTTCCCCATCCAGCTGCTATGATAGATGTGATGAGATTTTGAGCAGTAAACAAGATGCACTACACCCTGTCCAACCTCCAAAGGATGCCAGTTAGAGCCACGGGATGATCTAGGGGTACAAATGTGTGGGTATGATGGATGAGGAGGGGCAAATTCCTACCGGCACCCAAAGACCTAATCTGTAAATGGTCTGAAGCAGAGGTGGGGAACCTGCGGCCCTGAGGCCACATGTGGCCCTCTAGGTCCCCAGGTGTGGCCCTTTGACTCATCTCAGACTTCACAGAACAAATCCCCTTAATAAAAGGATTCACTCTGTAAAACTTGGGCTCAGTCAAAAGGCTGCACCCAAGAACCTAGAAGTCCACACATGGCCTCAGAGGCCAAAGGCTCCCCACCCCTGATAGGTTATAATGGCCCAGAGGAAAAGAGGAGGGGACAACTGGACGATAAAGGTAGGAGTGATTTTGTTGGAGACAAGCTCCATAACTAGCTTTCACAGGGAAGGTGGAAAGCAACCAATCTTTCTACCTTCTAATTATTTAATCACATGCCCCTTGGAGTCAAATCACATGTTCCTTTGAATAAGAGCACGATGCCCAAGGGAGCCCCAGCTTCTCCTTTAAAGACCATTGCTCTAAGTCATAAGAGAATGAAGTGCTCCTTTTAAAAATGGAAGAAGGATTGAAATGCAAAAACATGGAGAAAAAGGGATTGAAGAAGCAGAGGAAAATCCTGACCCTTGACAGACCAGAGGATGGAAAAACATAGCAAAGGAAAAAGGGAATAAAGACCATTAAACACTTGGAGCTAAGAAATTGTTGTTACTCTTCCTGAAAAAGAGTGGCGCTACACCCTCTGAGGGAAAAGCAGCTGCTCGTTTTCTAAGGAATTATGACAAATGCATAGAGAAGACTCCCTACTGAGACAACTCCATTTGTTGATCTGAAATGAACAGAAAGAGAGTCGGGCTACCTTCTCAGGCTCTATATGCAGGATTTAACGAGGCTTGTTCAACCTGATGACTACTACCTACTTCAGGTGATTCACGTGGACATAAAGGATGTTGCCAGAGGGAATCTCAAAAACATTGCTAAGGATGATAACGTCTTGGGCAAGAAACTGAAGACCTCAGGCAAGGAGCTGTGTTTTAATTACTACTAATTACTGAGCTACTAATGAAAGACTAGAAGAGAAAGGCAGAAATAGGACATTTGATCAGCTGGTTAAGATGATGTCTGATTGGATTTTGGATTTCTCTGGAATGAGCTCTTGGCCAGGAATGAAACACACCCAAAAAAACCCAAACAAACAAACAAAAGAAATACACCCAGCAGGGGCTGCTAAAAATATATTTTCCTGAAGGCTTGTCGATCAATTAATCAAGTATTTGTTAAGTGCCTACCACGTGCTAGACACTTTCCTAAGTGCTGGAGATACATGGACAAAAATGAAAACAGTTCTACCCTCAAACATTCTAATGGAGGAGACATGTACATGTAGCAGGTTTTTTACTAACCCACCTGTAGCAACCCCATGGACAAGGGTGTAAGTGTGTGTTGCAAGATGAGAAAAATACCTCTCAGGTGATCTTGGGGATAAACACACCAAACTCCACTCCTCAGACTGCTACTGTCTCATCCTTTCACAACAGTTCCACCTCCCCCCCAACCACTAATCATTATTTATTTTTGCAAGTATTTATTCTTTCTCTTTCCCACTGCCTCCTTTAATTGAACATCCCCCTCCTCCACAAAAAAGATAACAAACATCTAAGTCCAAAAACAACAATGACAAAAATCCCTCATTGACAAAGTCCAAAATGCAAATCTCATGGATTTTAAGTACATCACATCTCATCTCTCTGACAGGAGATAAGTGGCATTGATTCTTTTTTGGTTCTCCAGACATGTGGTTCATGATTCATTAATCAGTATTCTAAAGTTATCCTTCTCTATAATGTCACATTATAAACTGTTCTCATAGTTCTGCTCGCTTCACTCTGCATCACAGAGATCATAGAGGTCTTTCTAGTTTCCTCTGAAACTGTCCATTTTGGTACTTTTATGGCATATTAACATTCTTTTTTTTTTTTTTGCTTTTTTTTTGGTGAGGCAATCAGGGTTAAGTGACTTGCCCAGGGTCAGACAGGTGGTAAGTGTCAAGTGTCTGCAGTCATATTTGAACTCAGGTCCGGGGCTGGAGCTCTATCCACTGCGACACCTAGCTGCACCCTTGACACATTAATATTCCATTACAGTCCTCTACCTTGATTTGTTTAGCCATTCCCCAATAGGTAGACACCCCCTCATTTAGTTTTCAGTTTGAGGCCACTATGAAAGGAGCTAGAAATAAGTATTATTATATATATGGGTCTTTTCCCACTCTCTTTGATCTCTTTGGGATATGCCTACTTGGGATACGGTATAATTGGGTCAAGTGATATTCATGGTTTAGTGACTTTGGGACATAGCTCCAAAATGCTTTCCAGAATGGTTGGACAAATTCCTAATTCTACTAACAGTGCCTTAGTGTGCCAGTTTGCCTACAGCCCCTCCAACATCTGTTATTTTGTTATTTTTTGTTATTTTGTTATCTTTGCCAATCTCATGGGTATGAAGTGAAACCTCAGAGTTGCTTTAATTTGAATTTAATTATTAATTTGGAGCATTTAGTCATAAGGATATTGACAGCTTAGATGTCTTCCTTTGAAACTGCCTATTTCATATCCTTTGATCATTTATCTATTGGAGAATGGCTGTTAGTCTTATAAACTAGAATCTATTCCTTCTATATCTTGGATATAAGATGTTTATCACAGAAAATTTCTACAAAGTTTTTCCCCCCAATAACCAGTTTCCCTTCTAATTTTTAACTGTATTAGATTTGTGCAAAAACTTTTCAGTTTTATATAATCAAAACTGCCCATTTTATTTTCTGTGATCCTACTGTTTCTTTAGTCATGAACTCTTCCTCATCTATAAATCTAAAAGGTAATTTTTTTTCCTCGCTCCTCTATTTTGCTCATGTCACTTTTTATGTCTAAATTATGTATTATTTGGAGATTATCTTGGCATACTGTGTGAAATGTTCTACACCCCATTTCTGCCAAACTGCTTTCCAGTTTTCCCAGCATTTTTTATCAAATAGCAAGTTCTTGCCCTGGTAACTAGATTCTTTAGGTTTAATTAAACACTGCGCTACTGTGTTCATTTGCTTCTGTACTCTCCTTTCCCCTGCCATGGACTTCAGTGAACAGTCAATCAGTCATGTGTGCTCCTCCCCGTCCAACTATGGACAGTCTCCAGTATGAGCTACGGTAGACAGTCAGAAAGGCATGCTTCTGAATCAGGCAGGCTGACCTCCCCGACATTGCAATGACATGATCACTTCCATTGTGGGAATTGGGAACTGTGACCCATCCATTGTTGTTCAGTCATTCAGTTGTGTCCTACCCTTGGTGACCCCATGGACCGTAGCATGCCAATACTGTCCATGGGGTTTTCTCTTGGCAAAGACACTGGAGTGGAGTGGGGTAGAAATGAAGCTTATATTTGTATTGTGATGTATGAAAATAAAAGTATTGACTGTTTTAGCATTAAAAAGACACTTCAGTGGTTTGCCATTTCCATCTCCAGTAGATTAAGACAGAGATTAAGTGACTTGCCCAGGGTCACACAAGCTAGTAGGCATCTGAGGCTGGATTTGAACTCAGGTCTTCCTGACTCCAGGCCCAGCTCTCTAACCACTGAGCCACCTAGCTGCCTCCATCGACATTATCTGACACTATACAAGCAGGCACAGATTTTATGGGGAGAGGTAAAGAAAGAAAAAAAAAAACAACAGGATGGATTGGAACACAGGTCCTTTTACTTTAGTCAAGAAGAAGACAGCAAGGACAAGGTTCAGCTGAGAACCACACAGGGGGAGTTGAGGGTGAAGGAGAAAAGAGCGAGTGTGTCTTTTGTGAACTCTGCAGGTAATCCGTGTATGAACTGAACTGTTTTTTTTTTAGGATGATGGAAACACTACCTATTTTGTATTTTCTTTACTTAACCATAGTAGGAAGAAGTTAGTTAACAAGGTATTAATATGGGTAAAACAGCACAAGCAATCTGTGGTAACAGAAGGCTTCTTGATAGGATGAGGATGTTTACAGGAAATGTAGCCATTTATTGGCAAAGGGGCTGACTGAGGAAGTATAGTGTTTCCTAGATGGAATGGAAGACTTAAGGATCTTGGGAGGCAGAAACCCATCAGAAGGAGTGGGGAGAAATCTAGGAACTTTCGACCCTCAGGACAAAAGAGGACCTTTGGGTGCAGAAAAACACCAGCATCAGCAGCTAGCTGATTTCAAAGAAAGGGCATTGCTACCCCAAACGGAATACAATCATGAGCACTTTATCCTACAAGGGAAATGATCTGCCTGGACATAATTTCACAGTTTTTCCTGAGGGAAACATAATTTCTACGGGCACCTGGTGAATTGAACCCTTCTCCACGTCTGCCCCCTCCCTGCTTTATTGATCCCCGTTTGCTTATTTTCAGGAGTTTTCTATTCTTTTAAAATAGTATTTGCTGTATGAACTTTTATAATGGGTTTTGTCTCCAGATGAAGATAAGCTGATTCTGATTTGATTCTGAGTGTTTGCTGTAAAGAAGTGGACCAACCAGTGGAGGAAGACAAAAAGGAACCTATAAATCAGTAATCCTAGACTTAACGGCAGGCCTACGTTGAAGCTATTTTTCTCTGGAGACACATAAAAGAGCTTGAAAAGAATGTACCCATGAACTCTGTCCAAAAGGCCAAGGTGGGCAAATCCTCAAATGGTTTTATATGTTCTGATGAGAAGATGCCATTTTCTTCTGGGGCTACAAAATGGCCCAAAGGGGAACAGATAGGGCCAGGCTAGATCTAATGAACTTCAATTAAGAATTGTATAAGTTTAGGAATCTCTGAGTCTCAGACTGGGGAGATTTATTTTATAGATACTTCTGCTTCCACTGGTCTTGGTCCAAATGCTCTCTACCATGGCTTGCCTATTTAAGGCCCTACATTTCTTAACGTGAGTATAACTTCTTAATGCTATGTAAGAAAACAGGCTCACTGATGCACTGTTGGTGGAGCTGTGAATTGGTCCATCCGCTCTGGAAAGCAATTTGGAACTATGCCCTCAAATTCACTAAACTGTGCTTTCCCTTTGACTTTCTGATACTACTACTGGGCCTATACATGAAAGAGATCAAAGATAAAGGAAAAGGACTCATACATACAAACATGTTCATAGCAGCTCAGCTTTTTTTTTTTGTGGCAAAGAACTGGAAATTCACTGGAAGCCCATCAATTGGGACATAGCTGAATAAAATAATAGTATATGTGATGGGGGGCTTGGGTGCTTGTGCTTGTACTTGGACCCCAATTTCTCTCTAGTCTCAGAAACACTGTCTCTGACAATCACTCCCCAGCCCAAGGACACTGTGCCTAGCAATTACTCATGCATAAAGACAAACAACTTTAAAAGACTTTCAAGAACTTTGACCAATCTAATGACTAACCACAATTCTAAGGAAGGTAAAGCATTCTGCTTTTGATATATATTCTTTGGACATGGCCAATGCAATGACTATGAATAGTTTTAAAAGGGTTTTGTTTTCCTTATTTTTTCCAGCGGGAGAGAGGTGTAAGAGAGAGAAAATTTACTTTTATTAATTGAAAAAAATAAAATACCTTAAAAATTAACATATTGTGCTATTAATTATACCTCTTCCATCCCTGCCCCTTTTTCAAACTCTCCTGCTCCTTTCAAATAAGCTATACCCCTGACAGACCTTCAGCATTCAATCATGGATCCCGCCACACCCATCTTTCTGAAGTCAAATTGGCCCTCTGTGTTACAATGACTAGCTGGGTTCACCTTGGTGGTTATTCATATTTCATACATATATGTACAGACACGTGATGTCATGGGTTTTATTCTTCCTTGAATTTGTCTTGAGTGAATTTCTGGGTATCTATTGCTATTCTTCATACATTACAACAACCCTCTATGGTGTTCAGCTTGGTAGACACATCCACAAGCAGTTTTCTCCACTCTCCTGCCCTTTCAATTTAAAGGCTTTTTGACTAGATTTGCAAGATTCTAGGGAATTGTATCTTTACTAGCCTTTGTTAGGTGTACTCTACACTCACTCTGGCCCTGGACTTCACATGCTGGAAGTACTCTATAGCCTCCCAGTTCCTCTGATTGGCTGGTTTCTTCCAAAATCTCCACTTTAAAGAAAACAAACAGGACATCCATGTTTTCATTCCTCTCCAAACTGCACTCTTAACTCTCTACAAATCATAGATACTTCTCTAGCCTGGAAGTTCAATCACCTCCCCCATTATCACCTATCCAGCTTCCTTTTTTATGTTGTCTTCTCCCATTAGGATGTAAGCTCCTTGAGGGCAGGGACTCGGGTTCTTTCTGTTTGTATTTGTATCCCCAGGGCTTAGCACAGTGCCTGGCACATAGTAAGCACTTAATAAATAAATGCTTGTTGATTTGATGTGTAGTCTCTTCATTTTTTTTCAGGAAAATGCCATTCCACTATTCTAAGCCACAGTCCAGTTACTCAAACTCCATTATTGGATGCAGCTGTTTAACTCTCATTTAGATGATCTCTAAGGTCACTTCTGGCTCTAAATATACGATCCTATGAGAATATCTTTCCACCTCTAAATGAACCGGCTACAGAACTCTACAATTTCTCCCAACCCCACACCCATCATGGGCTCTAGCTGAGCAGGTTCCATGATTTTGGTGGAAGGCTCCCTGGGTGTTGGGGGAAGCAGAGACACTGCACAGCCAGCAAGTAGGGGTAAAAGTACCCTATGGAAGAGTCAAGGTTGGTAACTGGGTAATGGGTGATGGAACTGAAGCGGGGATTCAGAAAGCTATGTCTGGTGCAGAAAAAGGGTCAAAATCAAGGACCATACAACTTTAGGTAGCTAGTCTGGGGTCGGACTGCAGGAAGTTCTGGTAACCAGGCAAACAAGGAGATGAATCTGATGGGGCTTTAGGGATGTGCTGCCCTCATCATTCTGCAGGAATGTGTGGATTTTTATGAAGGATTCTGAGCATGAAGCTGACCTTCAGCCTCTCTGGATTTCCTCTACTGAGACTGTTCCTGTGGTCAGGGCCCTTGCTGCTCTTTATCACAAATGTGGGTGGGTTCAAGGAAAAGTCAGCTCCCAAGATCTCATTACCACATCCATAGGCCTGGATGTTAACCCAATTCAACTTATTAAGCAATAAGCAGAGGTACTCCTTCAAAGTTAAGCTTGCTGTGTTCTCAATAAGGGAGAGCAGGGAGGGAGGGAGAGAACTGGGAACTCAAAATTTGAAAAAAAAAAAAAAGATGTGAAAATTATTTTTACATGCAATTGGGGAAAAAATAAAGTATTAAATTGAATTTTAAAAAAAGTTAAGCTTGGTTAAGCTTACTAGAGGTGGAAGACAAGGCTTCAGGTTCCTTTTTCAATGCCAGAAGTTTCCAGACTGGTCCATTAGGCCATCCATTGAAAGGGCACTAAAACAAGTGATCAATACTTGGTTTATTTCAAAATATTTAAGCAGAGAGAGAAAAATACACATTTCTGGTATAATCTAAACTTACTACAAAATAAGAAAATCATAGTTCCATGAAATAAGATGGAAAGCAGGCACCTCTCACTTTTGAGGATGAAGAAGAGATTATGGCGACTGACAGACCCAGACGGAAGGAACCCTGAAAGCTAGACCGACATCATTCCGCATCTTCATCCGTGTCTCTGCCTCTAGGCAGAACAGAGGGCTGACCTGTTCTGGCTGGGTGAGAGTCGGCTCTGTTTGGCAGCTCCCCAAGCTCTCCTCACATAGGCACAGCAGCAGCACCAGGACAGCCTGCCCGCCCACGAGATGCCATCCACACCTCACTGGCCGTGGGCATGTTCTACCCCGTGTCCCTCACACCTGACCCTGACATTTCAAAGGAAGATGAGTAGAGGCAGGGGTTGGGGAGAGGGAGGGGAAGAGAAGGAGGAGGAGGAGGAGGAGGATGACATCTGAAGGGCACTTTGTAATACTGGAAGGTAAGCTGTAGGTGAACCATCTTCAGACCACCAAACTTGCTCCAAGAAAGACTGGCCAGCTCCTTTCCAAAGGGCATCCCCCATCTTGCAAGAATGGAGGGAAGGTGGGAAGAAAGGGTCGGAGGAAATCGAATGGCCACAATCACATCTTGGGGAAGCTGGCCAGGCTGGCAATACCACAGGCGTTGTTCTTGTTCCGGGCCATCAGGATGTAACCTTTGTTGCCCCACTGCTCTCCCCAGCTGCAGGAGCAACAGAAAACGGTCTAAATGTCTTCATTCTAAATCATTTAAATTTAAAACTCAAAAGCATATGGAAACGATTGGTCATAAATCAAAATAAATTAAGAAAAAAAAGAAAAAAACAGTGCAGATGCTTGACCCGCTGCCTGCTCTCTAGTGGGGGGAGAGGGACACAAAGGGCCTGGGAGTTTCACCTGCCCTAAATGCCAGAGAAGGTGACGCTTTGGTTCTAGCTCACTGCTC
The DNA here is from genome assembly GCF_900497805.2 of Vombatus ursinus. Lineage (NCBI taxonomy): Eukaryota > Metazoa > Chordata > Mammalia > Diprotodontia > Vombatidae > Vombatus > Vombatus ursinus. The sequence continues at coordinate 5,626,398 of NW_020954546.1, read as the reverse complement.
GTTCCCCAGAGGTGTCTCCCTTAACGAACAGGCCTTTACCAATCTCATGCATCATTTCTAAAGTCTTATACTTCCTGAATCCTCCAACCTAGCCAGCCTCACACCTTGGCACAGAGTAGGCACCCAAAATATGTTTGTGGAATGAACAAATAAATGATTGCTTATCATTCTAAGGCATTAGCACCAGTTAGCCCTTTATAAAGCCTCTAATGCAGGGGTAAACAACTGGTTGGGGGAGTAGAGTAAATCCTCACAACACGACGAAGCTCGAGTCACAGACAGATTCTCCCTCCTCACCGACAAAACTGGAAAAAGTACTGGGTCCTAGGCAAATGCTCCCACCCTTTTACTGGCCTACCTAGTGACGAATGATTCTAATTTTGGAGCTGGGAATTAAACTCTTAACAGAGAATAAACATAACTTCCATCTCTGAGTGGAATCACAGTCTAAGGAAAAGACAAAGCAATGGAAATAGCAATAGCAGAAACAAACAAACAAAAAAAGGCCCCAAATGGAAACCAGCACAGGCCACAGAGGCCCTTTACTGTTCAGTCATTTTTCAGTCATGTCTGACTCTTCATGAGCGCATTTGGGGTGTTCTTGACAAAGATACTGGAGTGGTTTGCCATTTCCTTCTCCAGCTCATTTTACAGCTAAGGAAACTGAGGCAAACAGGGTAAAGTGACTTGCTCAGGGACACACAGCTAGTAAGTATCTGAGGCCAGATTTGAACTCAGGAAGCTGAGTTTTCCTTACTCCAGGCCTGGCACTCTATCCACTGCTCCACCTAACTGCCCTGCAGAGGCGTATTACAGCCTCATTAACATACTTTCTAATAGCTTATAGTTAGAATTTATACAGAGCTTTAAGGTTTGCGAAGCACTTTACAAAGATCACATTTTATGTTTACAACATCCTTAAAAGGTAGGTGCTATTAGCCCCATTTTAAAGATAAAAAAATTGAGGTAGACAGATTAAGTGACTTGCCAAGTGTCTGAGGCAGAATTTGAACTCAAGCCTCTCAGGTCTTCCTGACTCCTGGTCCAAGGTCTATCTACTGAGCCATCCCGCTGTATTTTCTAGTTTTACATAGTTTAATTGTAATTATTTTCATTCCTAAATATGGGTAACTCCCAAGTTATAACTGTCCCGGCTCTAGGGGCAAGCACAACAAAATGTACCCTGAAAAAACAGCACAGAAGATGCCATCAGATAAAGACTTTATGACAAATTCAGATGTAAAGGCAAAAACTTCAGGACATGGTGAAGTCAATACCCCTAGACTTCTGCTTCTCCTGGAAGGTGACCCTCCCTTTAGACTTTGTATGGGGCTGGGGACAGCCAGGTGGCACCATTGTGCATGGAGCACTGGGCTTAGAATCAGAAAGACATCTCCATGAGTTCAAGTCTGGCCTCTGACTCTGGCTGTATGACCCTGGCCAAGTCACTTAACCCTGTTTGCTTCAGTTTCCTCATCTGTCAAATGAGCCAGAGAAGGAAATGGCAAACCACTCCAGTATCTTTGCCAAGAAAACTCCAACTGGGGTCATGAGTTGAACACAACTGAAATGAATGAACAATTCAGGTGCTATCAGAGCTCAGACTACGCTCTTAGGTGCTCCTCAGTGAGCCTTCTAGGACTACTACCTTCCTTGGCACAGGGGAAGAAAGGAACTCTAGGAAAGGGGTGGGGAGGCTTGATGCTTAGGGAACAGGGTGAGAAAGTGGGCAGCATTTCCAACATTTACCTGTTTTTGATGATCCAGTGCTTGGTGCCCCTTTGAATCCCATATCCCACAGCCAGCACTGCATGGTTGAGATTACCACTGGTGCAGTTTTCATCATAATACACACCTAGGGAACAACTTTTTATAGGTTAGGGTTCCTGGCAGTTCAGGGAACTTTCTGGAGGGGCCTACTCTGTGAGACCAGAGGGACCCTGATGCCACGTCCAGAGATGAGATCAGGATCCCTCTGTGGTACCTCCCAGTCAGGAGCACCTCTGTGGGGTCTCTCAGCTTAAGGGACTCTTCCGGGAAGCTTCTCTTTCCTATGGCCTGATCACAGAATTTTTTCGTCAACCTTTCCGGATGGCAGCAATAGCTGCCAAGTTTTCTCTCGAGTAAATTCAGAAGCCAAAGATATGAGCTAAGTCCTAAAGGTCTTCAGGCCTTGCCCTCCCCCGCCTTAACATCTTACCTTTGCTATAGAACTGGAAAGAGGACAGGCTTGCATCAATTGCAACAGCTATGGGTCCCACTCTGGCCACTGCCCTCTTCAAGGCTTTCTCACTCCCTTCAGGGATCTCTCGGTACCCCCGGCATTTTGCTGCCTTGCCAGTAGGATTATACATGCAATTTTCATCCTGGAAAATCAGGGAGATGGAGGATGAGGAGATTTTTAAAAGGCTGAAACTTTATCAGAAATGAAGATACGGCAATTGAGATGGGCTGGTGGGTGAAAACTGCCCCAGAATTTGCTTTTGTATGAAGTTGAAGAGAGGACGTATTTCTGTGTCTCTGGCTTTCATATATGGGGTGACCTCAACCTAACAGGCCAAGAAAATCCCTCTGATGTTAGGTCATCAGGAAGAATTTCCAGGGCCTTAGGTCACTGTCAATCACTTTCCACAACTATGTGCAAAAAAAAATATATCCCACAGGCAACTGAGAAAGTGCTCATTTATCCTCCAGGTTTAATCCCATAACAGGAATGGAGGTGGGAGGAAGTAGAGATAAAAATTTCTCAAGATAAGGGCTCTGTGCATTTTAGTATTATCTAAAGCAAAGGATTTTCTTATTGGAGTTTGTACTTAATAATCCGAGGTTTCTCTTAACGCTGACATTCTACAAGCCTATGAATGAAGATATGTCAGCAGTCTCTTGAAACACTATCCTTGACCACACTTTCCAGTACTGGTTGCACTTTTACTCACACCATCCAAATCACTGGTCATAGAGGAGCCAGAATGTGCCTTGTTCCCCACTGCCACCCCCAAATCTCTTTTACTATCATCACTCAGCAGCCTCTCCCACTTTGAGGTTCATTTAATCTAAATCTATTACCCAATTGAGAAGATGGTAATGATTATCTACCAAGCTCAAGGACACTGCCCTCCTCCTCTGAGTTCAGGGCCTAGCTCAGTGTCTTTCTCTCCACCCACACTTCTGCTCTCATATTAGGGGACTCCAGCACACTGATGGACACTCTCTCAATCACCCTATGTTGATCTACTTAATTCCTATAACCTATTCCTCCACTCCATCTTAGCTACACAGAGATGATAACACCTTCAATCTTGCCAATCACCCACATCCAATTTCATGTTCACAAACTCCAAAATTCCTTTATCTGCTCATAATCTTTTGACATTCCATCCTTTCCTCTGCCTTATGACCCTACCACTATTCCTTCATCTTCACCATGACCTCCAATCCCTCCACCCCTCAGTTTTCTCCCAAACCATCAGCCCTGCACTGTCTACACTCTCCTCCCTTCCAAGTCTCAACCCTTTGGTAAACCAATTCAACTCTACATTTATCATCTACACTCAAATCCCTTACCCACTTGTTCTATAGCTAATCATGCCTTGCCAAGCTTTGGCGTGGCTTGGCAACCCAAACTTGGATTACTCCCACTATATGCTCTCTTGCACATATTCACATACCACTAAATAAGAGAGGGAGAAAATCATGAAACTTTGCTGACCACATATTTATGCTACATTATCTCATTTGGACCTTCATTGCAACAATGTTAATCCTTTTATACCTACATAATGGATTTACTATCCAACTTGTCACAAGAGCTATTCAAAACCACTCGGGCCCTCCCCACATGCTCTTAAGCTCAGGACTGCACTAATATTTCACCAAAACACTTGAGGCTGTTAGCTGGGAGTGCCCCTCATTTCATACCATTCAGCTATTCCCCCACCCTCCAACCTCCTCCTTTACCCCATCTCACATTACGAGATGACTTTCTCCTTGCCAAGGAAAGTCCTTTTCCATAAGCACGCAATCCAATCCTATCCCGTCCCACCCTATCCCTTCTCCAGCAGATTGCCCCCACTATTATTCCCACTCTCCCACTAATCTTCAGTCTCTTCTGTCTACCAGCTGCTTCCCCCTATTGCCTACAAACATGCCCAAGTCTCTCTCACCATTAACAAACCCTCACTTGATCTGACCATCCCTGTTAGCTATAGTCCTAGATCTCTCCTCCTCTGCTCAACTAAAATTTCTGAAAAAGATGTCTACACTCAGTACCTTCGCTTCCTTTCCTCTTACTCAGTTTTAAACCCTCTGCAACCTAGCTTCTGAGGTCATTATTCAACTAAAACTATTCTCTCCAACATTAGCAGTGATTTCTTAATTCCCATATCCAATGGCCTTTTCCCAATCCTCATCCTTCTTGACTTCTCTCCAGGCTTTGAACCTGTCGGTCACCCTCTTCTGGATGGATAATCTCTCACCTCTAGGTTGTCATGACACAGTTCTATCCCAGTTCTCCTCTTACCTGTCTGACTGCTCCTTCTCAATCCCCTTTGCTGGTTCTTCCCCCAGGTCAAGGCCATTAACTTAGGTGTCCCCCAAGGCTCTAGCCCGGGCCCTTTTCTGTTCCACTCTAGACTATCTCACGTGGCAATCTCTTCAGCTCCCACGGATTTAATCGTCTTTTCTACAGAGATGACTCTCAGACCAATGTATCCATCTCTCACGTTCCTCCCATGCTCCATTCTCATCTCTCTAACTGCCTATTGGACATCTTGACCCGGATGTCCCGTAGACATCTCAAAATCAACATGTCAAAAACAGAACGCATTATTTTCCCTCCTCCTGCCCTCCCCCCTTCCCAACTTCCATATTATTTTCAAGGGCACCACCACCATCCTCCCAGTCACCCAGGCTTACAACTTTGGTGTCATCTTAATTCCTTTCTCATCGACTTATCTAATTCCTTTCCAAATCTTGCCATTTCTACACTCACAATCTGTCTTGTATACATTCCCCTTTTCTCCACTCACACAGCCATCTCCCTGGTGCAGCCCTAGGTCTTGCAAGCCTGCTCCATTCCATCTTTTCCTCAGCTGCCGAAATAATTTTCCTAAAGCATGGTTCTGATTACGTCACTGTCTCTCCCGTCCCCCATCAATAAGCGTCTTATTTTCACAACCCTCCACGTACTCTATGATCCAACAGCACTGTCCTTCCTGCTGTTCCTCACACAGGACGTTCCATTTCCCACAGCTACTCCTTTTCATTAATCTCCCTTCACCTCCTGGCTTACTTCAAACTTCATCTGAAATCCCACCTTCTGGAGGAGGCCGTTCCCAGGCTTTCTCACTGCTACTGTCTTCCTTCTGGGACTATCTTTCATTTAGACTCTATAGATTTTGTATGTACAATTTTTATTTTTTTTGTATACCGTCTCCCTATTAGAATGTGAGCTTCTTGAGGGGAGGAACCATGTTTTTGGCTTTCTTTGTATGTCCAGTGCTTGGTATTGTGCAAACCACATAGTAAGTTCTTAAGAAATGCTGACTAATCCTATTGTTATGTAGGGTTCTCAGAAAAAAGCACAGAGTAGTTGAGTAATCTCAAAACTTTTTGCCTTCTGACTACCATTCCAAAGTCCTCTATGCGCCTTCCTATGTATCTACGCCCTTTATTGCTACTAGGATAACATATCATAGCATCATAGATAAGAGTTAAATATTAACAGAACTATAATGGACTTTAGGAGTCATCTACTCCAGTTCTCTCATTTTATAAATGGGGAAATTGAGATCAGAGCAGCCAAGAAACTCTCCCAAAGTTGAATTTACACTAAAAAGCCCAGTTCATCTCCCTATTAAATGCCTTATGGGAGTACAGGAGTTAATTTCTGTTGTTTAAAGCAACAATAAATCAAGAATCACCTGTTTTCTACTAGTTCATAGCTGCAAATTAATTTATAATAATTGATCCAATTTTCCAAAGGCTTTAACGCCTAGCATGCAAAAAAAAAAAGTGTCAAATGCTTGTGGCAAACAACACATAAGGAAGGTTCTCGTTCTTTAAGAGGATTCTTTTAGAGAATCCCAAATATGGTCCTCTAAGAGAGTCACAGATATTTTCTCAAGAATATGCACTTTCTAAAATTTCCCAGGGACAAGTGGCAAGAGAGAAGAATTGTGGTTTTAAAATCGGCAAGTCTCACTGAGTTGCTCAGCAAAGGAGACATCTTTTCCCACTTGTCTGCTTTAGAGACATGGTCCCATCTCACAGGCAGGATGAGTGGGGAACAGGCTCAGGGCTGCAGTTCTAGGGCTGGAAGAAATAGGGATCTGAAGATGCTATCCGTGGGCAGAAGGGGACCTCACCTGGCCAATGTAAGGGTAAGCGTCTTCAGAGTCTATGCCCCGGTTCTCCTGCACATACTGGAAGGCATTGGTCATGTACCCCCCGCCACAGCCATCATTTTTGGACACACAGTCCACAAGGTTCTGGGGGCTCAGGTTGAGGAGTTTACCAGTCTTCTTCTTGAGTTGGCCTTCCAAGGCACCCACAGAACTGAAGGCCCAGCAGGAGCCACACTGACCCTGGGATGATTAGAAACAAATATTCAGAGGATTAGTAGGCATTTTAAAAGAGAGAAAAGTACATGTTTAACATATGGTTTACTTACTGTGTCCTCTTCCAAATTCTTTTCTATGTCCTTATCAAGTTTTGTTGCTATTGTTTTATATAGTCAATTTCTTTGCTGTTCTAATTCTGCCTTCTAAACTCTATAATACTTCATATCTTTTCATATTTCTTTGAATTCCTTTTATTTATTATTGTAACAGTACAATAATATTCTGTTACACTGTTGTACTACAATTTATTCGGCCATTTCCCAACTGCTGGACACATAAGTTGTTTCCAGTTTCTTATTATAAATAAAGCAATTATAAATAGTTTTGTACTGATTTAGTAATTTTCCCGGTTAGTAATGTCTCTCCTATGTAGTCACAATTCAGGGATCAATTCAGCAAAGGATATAATCCATTGAAAAACTCTTATGTACAGCAACTATTTAAACCCAGATTGGCTTAGAATCACAGAATGGTAAATCTGGAGAGAACATTAATCTCTCATTTTACAGATAAGGAGACTGAGGGCCAGAGAGCTTACCTGCCCAAGATCATACAGCTAGCCAATGGCAAAGTCAAGCCTAGAACTAAAGTCTCCCAGCTTCCAGTCCTGTGCTCTTACCACCTTGCCATACTGCCTGGAACACTCCCTGTTATTTCCAACCATTAGACAACTAGTATACTCTCAGAGAATGAAAATTAATTTTTATTTCCATTAGAACAAAACATAACTAAAAAGGTAAATCTGCTGGAATGACAGAGGTAGGGTGAGGATCATGGAATGTGTCCCAAAACCAAACAGAAGTTGGACTTTGCCTCCATTACCACATATAACTGAGAAATGACTGGCCCCCTGCCCAGATGTCCTAAGTAATGAAGGTTGATCCAGAGGAAAGAGAAGAAAAGATTCCTGTCCATGTATCCATGGAAATTTCTCAGCTCATTTGATCTTACTACAGATCCTCTCTTTCATACCTATTCATTCTTTTTTTGGGGGGGGGAGGGATTTAGAGGTAATGGGGGTCAAGTGACTTGCCCAATGTCACACAGCTAGTAAGTGTCTGAAGCCATATTTGAATTCAGATTTTCCTGACTCTAGGCCTGGAGCTGTAGCCACTGTGCCACCTAGCCCTACACCTATTCATTCTTGATGAGAAAAGTAAAGACCATATATAGCACAGACAGAATGTACAAAACCACATATAGACCACACACAAAAATTAATCAAACAATGAGTTACAAATAAAATACGGTTAAATATAGAAAAGTAGAAATACCATAGTGATAGAAACTAGACTTGTTATTTCATTAATATAAGGTGAGTAAATTCCCTATACTAATGCAGGCTGGCACCCTCTTTGCAACTTAAAGTCTTCAAGATTTGCCTATGGTCAACATAGTCAATATGTGTTGGAAATAGTGGGACTTGAAACCCAGATCTTCCTGGCTTCAGGGTCAACTCTCAATCCACAATATCACACTGTCTCTCAATCCTATGTGCTACATTTGTAAGTCATAATGCAATAAAGTTAGTAGCAAATAATAACACAATGAGTAAAAAGGTATAGGCCAATATGTAAAGTAAAAAATACTTTGCTAAAATAATGTCTGAGTAGTTTAAGGGGCTAGTCTAAACTTAATTTTCTGCCAAATTACTATCTACTTTTCTAACAGTTCTTGTCAAACATAAAGTTCTTCCCTTAGCATTTCTGATCGTAGGTTTATTGTACACTAGGGGTTATAGAGTACAATAGTTTCTGATTCTGTCTTAGATTGTCCGTTTCACTGACACAATTTTCTACTTTTTAACCAGTTTTGATCACTATTATTTTATAATATTAGGTCTAGAAGTGCTATTCCCCATTTATTCCTTCTTTTTTTAATCCATTATTTCCATTGAGAGTTTGGCCCTTTTTTCCCTCTGAATTAACTGTTATTATTTTGTCTAGTCCTGTAAAGTACCCCTTTGGCAGTTTGCTTGTTGTTCAGTCATTTCAGTCTTGTCTGACTCTTTCTGACCCCATTTGCGGTTTTCTTGGCAAAGATACTGGGGTGGTTTGCCAATTCCTTCTCCAGCTCATTTTAGAGAAGAAGGAACTGAGGCAAACAGGGTTAAGTGACTAGCCCTGGATCACACAGCTAGTAAGGGTCTAAAGCCAGATTTGAACTCAGGAAGATGAGTCTTCCTGACTTCAGGTTCAGCCCTCTATCCACTGTGCCTTCTTGCTCTTTTCTTACAGTCCACCATTAATCTCACTTATCTTGCTTATTTTCCTATTTTCTGTTTGTGTATTGCTTATATAATTAAGCTTGACCAAGCTTAGCCTTGGGGGAGAGGGGAAAATGAGAAAATACACCTCTTTTTTGCATAAGTTGGGAGCTATGAGTATGCACTAACTGCATATCCTTTCAAATTTGGCGGATTTATTGTTTAGTTTTACTGAAATGCTTTTTTTCTGTCTCCTTTTATTCTTCATCACAAGGGGTAGAGGGATACACTCAGAAGTAAAAGTTTTGTAAAAGCAAGATATCAATAAAGTTTCAATATAAATATGCTTAAGTAAAAGAGAAAATAGCAGTAGATTATATCAACTAAGACAACATAGATAAGATATTACATATCAAAATCTATGGAATATAGCCAAAGAAAATTTGTAGTGCTGATTTCTTATATCAATAAGAGAAGGAGAAATATAGTGATATGAGTCTCTACTTTAAAATTTTAAAATAAGCAATATACAAACAGAAAATGGGAAAATAAACACAGCAATTGATATTAATGATAGAGCTGGGCTGGGCCAGGCCTGGCATCAGGAAGTCCTGAGTTCAAATCCAGCTTCAGACACTTATTAGCTGTGTGACCATGGGCAACTCACTTAGCCCTGTTTGCCTCAGTTTCCTCTTCTATAAAATAATCTGGAGAAGGAAATAGCAAACCACTCCAGTATCTTTGCCAAGACAACCCCAAATGGGGTCACAAAGAGTCAGACACGACTGAAAAACGACTAAACGATAACTGGATAAATGGTAACTCCCTTAAACTGCAACACAACTCAGATCATACACATCAGACAGTGTTGGCAAAAACTAAAAAAGCATACACTCCTCCTTTCTTTAGACAAATATTAAACATTAAGTATAGCCTGTACTACCATGCACAATCACTTTTTAATGCTGTCTCCCGTTAACTGTTTTGGGTGACCGTACACTGTGAGAGCTTCAATTGTGATGATGCTGGGGTTTTGTACAATAGGTCAAATTGTACAAAAATGTATTTTTAAAAAATTCTGGGTATTGAAACACCCAAGTAAAGTCTTTACAAGGATTTTGGGAGACTTAGAGAGATGGAAGGGGCTCAGTCTTCCATTTCCAGACTTCTCAAAGACCTCTGGATTACTGAGAAACAACAAGGACTAACTGAGGTAGCTGATAAGACAAATGCATTATATTAATATGCCTTTTGTTCTTAACCTTCCACAGTATTAGAATAAATAAGACAATTCATATAGATGATCCTAAAGTTAATTACCTAAAATAGTACCTAGTAACATATTTAGAGGAACTGCTGTTTCTTCACAAATATGTTGTAGTTTCCTTTCTGCAGCACCAATCATTTCACTTCTGGGCCACTGAACAAATTTGTTTAGCCTCTTTTTGTCTTGCCAAGACTCTTCTTTGTGCAAGACTGAATACTTCAAAAATCTGTCATAATACAACCTTGGTATGTAACACGACCCACTTCAGGCTATGCTTTTGAAACATTGACTATATAAGCATTTTATAGAGTTGAAAAAAAGACAAATTCAAAATGGTTTTGACAAAACTCAAAGAAGGACTGAACAATGGAGGGATATCCCCTGTCTATGATAAAAGAAGGGAGTTACACTAGAGGGCCTACAAGGCCCTTCCAGCTCTAAATCCACGGTCCTGTGAAATCTCTTAACCTCCAGGGCTCTGGTTTCTTTGACATTATATATGTCCTATGACTTACAAGCCTCTTGTGAGGAGCAAGTACTATACTGTACATGTGAAAGTGCTTTGAAATATATAGTTGACTTCACAAATGTAAGGTGTAATTAATTATTATTAAAAAAAAAAGAGTGGTTGTACATTATTTTTAATACCAAAACACTGGAAACAATCTAAATATCCAATAGCTAGGTAATTGCTAACCAAAACAGGTATATCAATGCAATGAAGAGTTCACTGCCATGAAGCTATGAAAAACAAACAGATGTGCAGAAATATCTATTCAAGATAACAAAAAGTACAGTTGGAATAAATGCATATACACCGACTACAACTTCCATATTTCAAAGGATCTATATTACTCTATCATTATGGACACCCCCTCTACCAACACAGATTGCGGCCTAAATTTATTTTTTATTGGATGGTGTTTTGGAGTTACTGTGGTCAAAAAAAATCATCACCTGAAGCCAACCTTGAGGCAAGCCTCTCTGAACTTAGCCAGGATCACCCTTAAACAACAGGCACGTAATTAAAACAGTTCCAGCTTGGTAAGATCTGCCAGCTTACACACTGCCAGAATAGCCTTCCACAACTAGGGCCATTTCCATGCTATAATGAATCATGAGAGAAGGACTTTGTGGGAGACAGGGACGGGGGAGAAAGGGAACTAAAACACATTTGAATGTGTGATTATAAGAATTAGAAGAGGTTAGAATGTTAGTTATTGTTAAGCTGCTACTAGTGTTTATATTCATAAGCACTTTTTATTGAAAAATGGTTTAAGGTATTTTAAAACTCAAAAAAGCTTGCCATTTAAAAATGAAGAGTAGCAGCCATGTGCTGTGTAATCATTTGTAAAAGGGCAGGAGAACTCCAAAGCAGATGAGCAAAGAAGCGTGTTAAGGGAAAGCACTGTCTCTGGACTTGGGGGATACTGACATACAAGTATACAGAGGAAGGGGAAAATCTCTAGACTTGGATTTCACTCTCAGAGCCTCATTTTTCTGCCTCCTGTCTTGTGGGCATCCCCTTCCACTATCCCATGAAATAGAAGCAAGCGATGGAAGTGGTCACATACGCCGATCCTGGAAGCACAGAAGTACCTGATTTTTGACCGGGGTGACATATCCCTTTTTTCTGTAGTCGATGGAATCGGGAGTTCTGCCCTCCTGGTCAGGGAAATAGAGGGTGTCATTGTTCTGGGAGCGAGACAGGGGCACCTTCAGTCCGGTCATCTTCTGTACTACCTCCTCGCTGGTCTGGAACACAGAGAAATGGCTGAAGCAATTAGCATTATGAATGGAAAGATGACAAATAAGGTAGGAAGAAAGTGATTTCAAAGATTGTGAATTATGCGAGCTGTCAGATTAGAAGCTTCTTTTTGTTGACTGGGGAGTCTGGAGACAATCTTTAAATCCCAGGAGTTTCACAGAAAGGAAGAGTAGAATCGCAGAACCTACTCTCTTCCCCAGTCCCACTCAAATAAAAATCTTCTTTTCCAACTGACTTTATTACCTCTGTCTCGGTGTTCCATATGCACGATCTTTATGTTATTTTTGACTCCTTTGCCTCCATCATCTCTCATATCCAATCTTTGCCAAGTCCTTTCAGTCATATTTCTACAATATCTCTCTTATCTGTCCTCTTTCCCTCTAGCCTCTCTACCACCCCCCTAACTAAGCCTGGACTAGTTTGGTAACTTCCTAACAAACTCTTTTGTCTCTGGCCTTAATTCTTTGCAAACAATGCTTCTCACTACTCTCTGAGTAATGTTATTTGCGCATACATCTGGGATTTTAGTCCTCAGCTCAAAAACCTTTCAATGGTTTTAGAAACCATTGCCTACTGAACAAAGTTCACACTAATATAAAGCCCTCTGATAGAAATCTGGCACCATCTTCCTTTTCCATTATTGATTCCTATTACTCCCTTCCCTTGTACATTATGCTAAACCAAACAAGGCTGCTCATGATCCCCAGTCCGCACTGACCTTTGCACTTTCCTGCCTCCATACCTTTGCTCACACTGTTCCCATGACTAGAATATCCTCTCCCTTTCTTTGCCCACTGAATTCTGAATTCTTACCCAGCCTTTAAAGTGCTGAACTTAAAGGCTACCTCCTTTATGAACCCTTCCTGATCCCCAAGAATCTGTGCCATGTGTTTTCCTTTTTAAAGTCTGGCTCACGGCCTGAGTCTTCCTATCGGCAAAAGTTTGGCAATATAACTTTAAGTCCTAAGATTATCTGACTCCCCACTACTGTATGTATGTGGGGGAGGGGGGTGAAGAATATGGAAAAGCAGCATAGCTGGAGGTAGTAGAGGAAAGTCCCTCTTTCTAATTCTGTTTCCTCTATGAAAATGACTTTTTACTTTGTCACTGTTGGGGGGGAGGTGCTTACACAGCTAAAAATAGGGAAAAGCACCTTTTAAAGGCATAGTGAAAATATGTTTTGAATTGGAATTTTTGCACAAATTTTCTTAAAGCAGGGGACATATTAATAATTATAATTTGAGTTTATAATTGAGTTTTCTAGGGCTATACTAATAGAGAATTGTGGTTTAAGGTATTTTAAAACTCAAAAAAGCTTGCCATTTAAAAATGAAGAGTAGCAGCCATGTGCTGTCATCCCAATAGAGCCTGGGATTTGAACTCAGCTCCTTTAACTCCAGACCCAGAGGTCTTTTCACTATGCCTTTAGAAGGTGCTTACTATATATTGCAATATTTCAAAGATCTTTAATTTCATTGATGTGGGTACTCCCCTCACTAATGCAGATTTCGACCCTACTATAACTTAATAGATGGTCTTTTAAGAATTGCTGTGGCTAAAAAATTTCATCATCCTACATGGGGCCAACCTGGTAATAAGCCTCTCCAAACTTAGCTAGGCCCTCAGAAGACAAGTAATCTAACTCTAGACCTTTCTCTGTTGACTCTCCAGTTTTGTAGAAAGCCTAAAGAGCTTTCTCTCTATTAGTATAGCCCTAGAAGACTCAAGGTTACTACTTATCACTTCCATCATACGGCATCCGAGTAGAACCTTGATGGACTTTAATTATAACTCTTGTTATAATAATATTAAATTATAATTATTAATATGTCCCCTGCTTTAAGAAAATTTGTGCAAAAATTCCAATTCAAAACAGGTGAAATTCAGAAATTTGCTATTTGCTTTATAAAAGGGTTCATTGCAGGTTTCCTTTAAATAGATTTCCCCTCTCCCCCCCACAACACATTTTTTTAAAAATGCATATGGCTGCCTTTGATTTTTCTATCACTTTCATTTCCCCATAGATACCTTTCCCCATTCCTGACCCAGGGAGCCATCCCTTGTAACAATGATTTTAAAACAAAGAGGATAAAAGCAGTTCAGCAAAGCTAACCAATACATTGTGTCAGACAGTTTGTGCATTATTCTCCACTAGTATATGTATCCCTTCCTCTGTAATGAAGGGAAGTATGTTTTCTGAACTCTTCTTCAGGGACATGCTGGGTCATTGCAACTGAATACTGTTCAGTTTCATATTATTGATTCTTTCTGTTTACATTGTTGCAGTGAGTATATATACTGTTTTCCTGGTGCTACTGGCTTCACTCCCCATCAGTTCACATATGCCTTTGCATATTTCTCTAAATTCTTCATATTCATTGTTTCTTACAGCACAATAGTAGTCCATTTATATTCATGTACCACAATTTGCTGAGCTGTTCCCAATCAAGGGGCACCTACTTTGTTCCCAGTTTTCTGCTATCACAAAAATGCTCCCGTGAATGTTCTAGTATATATGGCACCTTTCTTGGTATATATGCCTTAGGGGAAAATCTCTGGGTCTAAGAGTATGAACGTTTTAATCATTTTTAGAATAATTTCAGGGGGAATCTAGGTGGCTCAGTGGATATGGCACTGGCCCTGATGTTAGGAGGACCTGAATCCAAATCCAGCCTCAGACCAAACACTTCACACTTACTAGCTGCGTGACTCTGGGTAAGTCACTTACCCAAAATTGCCTAAAAAGAAAAAGAAAAAAAAAAGAATAACTTCAAATTGTTTTCCCAAATGGTTGCACCAATTCACAAGTATTCCAACAGTGTGATAATGTGCGTGTCTTTCTTCAGCCCCTCCAACATTGACTATTCCCATCTTCTGTTATCTTTACCAATTTGTTAGATGGGAAGTGAAACCTCAGAATTGTTCTGATTTGCAGTTCTCCTATTTTTTGTGATTTGGACAAATCTTTCATATGGTTCCTAATAGTTTATAATCTTTGGAGATAATTTGTTCATATCCTTTGATGCCTTCTCCTATACGATGTAAATGTTTGTTTCAAAATTATTGAGGGAGAAAAGGGAAGCTGAGAAATTTAAAGTTAAAAATTGGTTAGAAACAGACATAAAGCATTTCTAAAATTATAATGTATCACAGTAGGATTCAGAACTCATATAAGATAACTGATGATAATGACCTTTACCCTGTAGGACCTTCATAGCACTATGTTTGCAAACTTTTTGCATTTATCCTACATTACAGTCATTTGTGAACAAGTCATAAAATCACAGAGCTGGAAGGAATCTTATTCAGCTCAACCCTCTCCTTTTACACATGAGGAAACTGAGTCCCAGAGAGTTGAAGCAACATGCCCATGGTGACAAAGGAAGCAGATGAGCCTGGGATTTGAACTCAGCTCTTTTAACTCCAGACCCAGGGGTCTTTTCACTATGCCTTTATGCCTCTTTTACACATGAGCCCCCTACTACAACTGTAAGCTCTAAGAAGGCAGGGATCATGTCTCAGTTAAACTTTACGTCTCCTTCAATGCCTAGCACAGGGCTTTGAACTTAAAAAGCATTTGTTAAAAAATAAGTATTTACGAGTAGAGAAAAGGGATAGATGGGCAAACCCTCAAACTCTAAAGGTTAGAAGGAAGAAGGAAAGGAACCCAGCCTGTCTGCCAGGCTTTAAAAAGGTAAAGAAGTAGAAAAAATAGCATATAAAATAAGGACCAGATTTAGTAGAGGTTGTAGAGGAAGAGATAAGCAAATTGAACCTAAGCTCTAAATATTGTGTTTTGTCTGTTTTTAAAAACTTTGACATGAAATTTGAGGTATTAATTTTTTTCCTGACCTCAAAGTGTCTCCAATGACTGGTCTGAAGTGGGCAAAAAAAGTGCTTCACCTAAACACCCGAAAAGCTGACGGATGGCAGTATTTGTTTGAGGAGTCCCAAAGTAAAAAAAAAAAAAAAAATTAAAAGGCAAATGTAGAAATTCATTGGTTGATACAAAACAAAACATTCACAGCAGCACCCTTTGTGGTGGCAAAAAACTGGAAACAAAGTGGGTGCCTGTTGATTAAGGGAAGGCATAAGAATTTGTATTATGTAAATGTAATGAACCAGCATTGTACCAAAATAAATCACGAATGTGAGGAATTCATAGAAATATGGGAAGACTTGTAAGAATTGATGCAGAACAAGGACAGCAGAATCAAAAAAAAATACATACAGTGACTATACACAATATACACAATGTAAATGAAAACTCTCAACTCAAATTAATTACAGTAAACAATCTGGGATGCAGAGAACAGAAAATTTAACACATATCCCCCTGCTCTTAGTAGAAAAATGGGTACTACGGGTACCAGATACAGGAGCTTCCCTCATCAGACATGGCTGTCAATTATACTTAACTCTTTTTTTTTTAAATTACAATGGAAGGTTCGATGGAGGAAAGGAAATATATCTGAAAATGACTATGATGTGCAATAAAAATTCCAAAACACATTTTTTTAATGGAAAAAAACCTTAGGATGAGTCTGGCTCCTGTAGCCACACTGAGACTTAACCTTTACATGAGGAAGTTGAAGCTAGGTAATGAGACACACTTACCATGTCTCCCAAATGATTCATAGCCAGCTCAAAGGTGTGAAGACCAAGAGAGAATTCCAGGTTGTGGGTGGAAATGTATTTCAGGTTCTTTTCCCAAATCAGACGTCGAGAGATCTCATCCACCTAAGCAGAGCAGAGATAGCAATGATGCTGACTGAACATCCTTTGTATACTATACTACGTATAGCCCTAAATTAAGTACTATCAGGGATTCAGAAGGAAGAAAGACACCAGATACTCCCATCCTCTGAGAGGACAATGTGGGGAAACTAAATATATGTGCATGAGAAAAAAAAATTTAAGAGTACTTATAAATTAGTACATAAATGAAAAATATTACAGTCATATTAAGTTCATAAGTTCTGAGATATCAGCCAAGAGAGTATGCAGAATTGGATCAGATTATTCCGGGAAGTCTTTTGGAAGAAAGCAATGTGAGGTAGTTAGGAAGGACATAAGAGGAAGGGATTTAAGGTTAGGATAACAAGTTGGGGGGAGGCTTGGAGGTCAGAGGGGGTAAAGTATTAGTGAAGAACAGGGACAGATTTGCCTAGAGTGGGAAATTTATATTGATTTATATTGAAGGGCATCTAGTAGTTAAAAGAACAATGTTATAAGGTAGAAGAAACTTTGACTCCTCAAATACTTTCAATTGGCACAACCCAGGCCTCCCTCCAGGTCCCCACACACCTTGCTGTTATATTCTTTTCCATAGGATTTCTTCCACAACTTCCACTGTGTGTCTAACATCTCCTCTGGGTACAAAGCAGAACTCACCACCGATGGCAGCAACAGCAACAGGATGCTGAACCCCCACATCCTGAGGGAAGGAATACTGTCCAGATTTTGGATGTGCAAGGGGTATATATGAAAGCTGTATTCAAATTCCAGACCACGGATAATGGGGGTGAGGGGAAACTGTCACATTGGGAAGGGGGACAGAGTACTGAGAATGGTTTATGACCAAAGAATAAGAGTGAGGATTCCAGATCTGGATGAAATCTAAACATCAGACAAACACATTGTTTTTCTCATCTAGTCCCTTGACTCCTTCCTGTGTACTTCATCCTGGTGAAACATCACCCAAACACACACAATAGAGAAACACTAATAAATATGTATACAGAGATGTATCTAGGGCAGAGCAATTAGACCTTTGCACTCAATTTAGAGGGCACTGCTAGTATTTGTAATTCTTCAGTAGTTTAGTGCTATTAGAAAAAAGTTAATTAAAATAAGAAATTGACTAGATGGTGGACTGAGGAGTGTTCCAAAGTCTGCTCACACTCCCACACATATCCATTCCTTCCAACTGAGCCCTCATTTTGCGCTGTTTGCCTGGACATAGTTTAGCATACTTGTCTTCAATGCAAAGGTTTCTAGCTCTGCATATGTGGAAGGAAAAGGTAAAAATGATCTGATTAATATCTTCTCCCTCTCCCTCCAGTATGCCTAGCAAGCTTGGAGGGGATGATAAGGAAAAGGGAATGGCCAAGGGCAGGGTAGAGGTTGAATAAACACTACATAGAGGTTTAGATCTGATCAGTGGATCTCCTTAGACTCTGACCTACTCTTCTTTCAAAAGAACCCTTCCTAATTTCTTAGATATATATGGGACTGCTGAGCCAAAATTTGCTAACTGGAAGGATTTTCCTCCCTGTCCCAATCTGTCTAGCTTTCTCTGCCTCTCATTCTCCTTACTTATTTCTATCTCCCTCTCCCTAACTTCCCTCCAACATCCTGCCCCCTCCTCTACTCCCAACTCTACTGCCGTTTCTCTTCTTCCTCCTTTCTCAGGAAACTGCTCTAATATCAACCAGCTGCTGTGGACAAAAAGTTTCCCTTTCTTTTCTACTGTCAGAAGCCCTGTTGCTACATCCCAAGAGAATCAAGCACGAAGATCACGTCAGAAATCAGGCAGCCCCGAAGGTCAAGTATCCAGTCCCCCAAAGACTCACTCTAATCTTTCTTCTGCTGTGGTTTAAAGCCTCCTTCACAGAAGCAGTTATGCAGAGCAACATGCCACATGGCATCATAATCCTAGGTACTAACAATTTTGAGTAAGCTTAGATTACCGAGGGCCATTTTGACCGTGTCTTCAACCCTTTTCATGATTATACCTGAAGTATTAAAGGCCAATCTTCAGAGTCCCCTCTGCACAAGCCCAGCCATATCAAATGTTACAGTTACAATGTTGAGAGGCCCAGAAATCTTAGAAAGATAGGATGGCTTTAACACTTCTCCCTCCACTTCTGTATTGTAGTATTTGGCTCCCACTATTTACCAATTGTACACCAAGTTCTAAACTCTCTTAATCCCTCTCTTGCCTATCCTCTTTTGAAATCAGGCAGACATCTACAAGCAGAGCCTTAGGGGAAAGCGAGTGGGTGGGAGACAGGCCCCTAAACCCTCTGCCCTGATCGTTATTATAGGACAAAGACCATTCACAGTATACATTGCAGATTTCCAGGTAAGCAACATCTATTTGGCAACAACATGATCACTAGAAACCACTCATCTATATTGTAGTATCGCCTGACTTTCCCTAAATGGACAAGGATGAAAAGCTTAAGGGCTGAAGTAGAGGAAGAAGCACAGCCTTACCTGATGATGATCTGCTCTCTGGTCTGGAGAGGAAGGCACAGGCACGTTTCTGAGTGGTCGGTTATGGATGCTAGTTTTATTCCAAAAAGTTTGAGGAAGTCAGCTCCAGCAGTCGGCTGGAAAATCTGGACTGTCAGGCTGGGAGGAGGCAGGCAAGGGGAGGGGGGAAGAGGGGGCAGTGTGGAAGGAAACCAAAAGGGAGGAGAATAGATTTGCAGATCGACAGGGAGCAATAGTTGCTGGGTGTTCAGTTTCACATGACTTTATGGCCCACAGAAAACACTTCTTGGAAGCTTGACTATTCAACCTCAACACATGATCCTTGCAAGTTTTGTCTTTTCTGCTCATCTTCTTCTGGATGAGAGGGGGACAGACTGTGGGGTACTAGTTTGGCCTCCCTAGTCCCACCAAACGAATTTTCCACACACATACATACTCACCCATCTTTTGGGGTACTGTTTCCTTTAAAACACACACACTTACACACACACACACACATAGATATCAATGTTCCTTCTAGTCTATAATACAGACTAGCAATGTTTTACAACACCGAAATTATCAGATGACCTTCACTCCTATTTTAGAGGCCATTCTACCTCTCCCATCCTTAGATGTCTCAACTTTTTTTCTTGAAGTCTCAGAGGAAGAATTAATGCACCTGAATAAAGCTAACCCCCCACCCCACCTGTGCCCTTTATCACATCTTCTTCTGGACCTTGAGGGAACTTGGGGGGAAACCTACCATTCAAAACCAGATTCTGGACCTGCCTCTGCCCCTAACTAGCAGCTTGACCTTACATAAATTATTTCACTTCTCTGGGTGTGTTTCATTGTGTGTATGTAGAAAGAGGTGATTGGACAAAATAATTTATAAGCTCTTCTCTAACTTCTATAATTTTTTTCTCCATTAATTACTTGTATCCACTTGAAAAAAGGGCAGCTAGGTGGCGAAGCTGATAGAGTGCCAGATAGACTCATCTTCCCAGGTTCAAATCTGGCTTCAGATTCTTACTAGTTCTGTGACCCTGGACAAGTCCCTGTTTGCCTCAGTTCCTCATCAGTCAAATGAGCTGGCAAACCACTCCAATATCTTTTTCAAGGAAACCCCAAATGGAGCACAGAGTCAGACACAGCTGAAATGACTGAATGAATAAATTCAACTAAAAAAAATCCCCATTTTGACCCTTTTGAAGACTTCAAAGCACTGTTCTCTCCCCTTCCTTTTACTGCCAAACTTCCTGAAAGAGTAGTCTACACTTACTTCTCTATCCCTGGCAATCTGCCTTGTTTCCAACTTCACTAAACTGTGCTCTCTCAAGATTGTCAGTCTCTCAACTGGCCTCATGATAATCATCATCCCTCTTTACCTAAAGCATTTAAGATAGTTGACACATCAACAAAGAAACAAGCACTTCTTCCTCCTTCCTTGGCTGCTTAACTCTGCTCCCATCTGGTTCTCCTGTCTGACCAATGTCTGTGTATATAGATATATGTGTATATATCTATGTATGTGTGCATAATGTGTGGAAACACACATATACTTGCACAAATAAGTACATACCCATATGTATACACATATATGGATACACTTGTATATGTGCCCCATTAGAATGTGAACTCCATGAGCAGGGATTGTCCTTTGCCTTTCTTGTATCCCCAAGTTAGCACACAGTGGACACTTAAGTGGTTAATGACTGAATAACTTCATACATACACATATACACACACACACACATATGAATGTAAGCTCTTTGAGGACTTTAATTTTTGCCTTACACCTCTGTTAACAGGGCTAGCAGGTGCTTAAAAAGTACTTGCTGATGGATTGACATCTCTTTCTACTAGATTAAATTAATTTAAAGCTTCTTGAAGGCAGCTCATCTTTTCTCTCCCCCAGCACCTTGTATAGTTAAGATCCTCCCAAGAATTTGGGAGTCTGGAAGAATCATGTTCAAAACCAGTCTCCCCACCAAAAAAAGTCCCAGACCCTGTGTGTGACCTAAAGCAATTAACTGAACCTTTCTCAACCCATTTCCTCATCAGTAAAATAAAGAGATTACCTACCTCAATCAAAGGACTATTGTAAGAATCAACCACACGATATATATAAAAGTGCTTTGTAAACTTTAAAGCACCTGATAAATGTTATGAGTTCTAGCTTATCATTCAATGTATGGATTTAAATTTGTTTGGAATAGGGCTATCATCAATGTAGCAAACTCCTCCCAGGGATGCACATCAGGAACTCTCTGGGGCTTGGAGAAGCTAAGTAACTGCTCACGGCCACTCGGTTAGTATGTGACAGAACCAGAAGGTGAACCCTTGGAATCTTCCTGATTCCAAGGCAAGCCCTCAATCCATTTTGTCAAACTCTTAAAAATCCAAAATTCAGCAACTTTATGGTGTCAGGTCACCAAACTTTCTGACTCTTATAAGTTATTCACCAGGTTATGATGTCTCTACCTCTGACCCCAGAGACAAGATAGTATCTTTCCTATATATAAGAACTTCTTTTTCCACGGAAAATAAATGATCTGTTACCTAGGAGACTAGTCAGATGTAAAATAATTGAATCAGACATAGTATTTCCAATAATGACAACACATAAATCAATGCCATAAGCACTAATGAGACCATGGGGGAAGGGGAAGGTAGAAGGGATTTTCCCTTTTTTAAAGTCCTGGATCCAGGGATGAGTATTTTGTGATGATTATTATATGCCAGTCATATGAGCCCTTCCAGACCATTCCCCCACCCAACCCAGCATGTGACAGATCACAAGAGTCTGCCTCAGCCCCAACCCCACCCCTTCCATAAACAGATGACATGGGAGAAGGAAAAAGGATGATTCCAGCAAGATAAAACACATTTGGTTTCTTTTCCCCAAGACAGCTGGATTCTATTCCTAGATTCCCCTGCAGTTCAAACTCTATTCCAGTTGCTTCAGCCCATGCTAGACGGAGCAGACGGTCCCAGAAGGAAACCAAGAACAACCCTAAGCAGACTGTCTCCCAATACTTAACTTTCTTTTCATTAGAGAATAAGGTTATTTTGGGACAGAGGCAGGATCTGGAGCTCTCCTTCTCCTTGGAACTCTTTCCTATATATAAAGGCACCCTCCCCTCCCATCCCTCGAAGGAAGCAAGATCAAAAGGCAGATGAGTGATCACAGCCCTGAAGTTGTTTTTTTTTTTTTTTAAATACAGATTATATAAGCAGCTCACTTAGGGAATAATGTGTTTCTTATCTTTGGTGTCTTAGTATATGTATTTTTCGGTAAGGCATTCTGCATCACATAGCACATCTATGTCTTTCTGTTTCTGTATACCTTGGCAGGAAGCATTATGCAAGAAACCTGGGCAGGGATCGTTATGGTCACAATCAAGACTAAACGACAGAAGGGTTTTTAAAAAGGAAAAAAATATCTTTGCTTTAAAATCTCTGCTACATAATGACATCATTTGTGCCACCATGAGACTTGACATGGGTGCCAAGTAACAAAGGATGGCCAACAAGAAAAATAAACACAATTGAAAATAAAACCCTGAAGGAAGAGTAGGAACAAAACCCTCAGAGTCTTTTCTCCCTCCCTCCCAACACCCTACAATAACTGTACAATATTAGAGTCCTAATCACATTTAAAAATAATTGATTATCAAAAGACAGATTCAAATGGAAACTCAACTTTTTGGCTTCTTAAATTGTGATATAAATATATAATATAATATATATATATATATATATATATAATGCATGTATGCTGTGTGTGTGCACATAGATTTTTAAAAAATAAAATATCTCCTTTTCCCTGTCCTTTTGCTATCTGGTACCAGGGTGAAAGGAAGGGGACAGGACAGGCCAAGTCAATATGACATTCCCCTCCAGCCTCCTGTTTTCAAGACACCTATAACTACATTAAAAACATCTTGCCCTTAATAACTCAGCCTTGTAATTAAAAACTGACCTGAGCCAACAATAGAAAAAAAACCACTGATGTCACTTCACTGTTTATGACCAAAGGCTCAAAAGCCATAGTAATGGCCTATATCCTCAATCAGATGGTTATGTTAATTGCTAAGAAGCCCTGTTTGATAGGGTTCCTACCCATCTGCCATATAGTATTATTATATTTATACCCACTTGACACTTCCTACATCTAGCAAAAAATTTTAAGAGACCCAGCTTGACTCTAAAGGCTAGGAAGAAAACAAAGGGTAGTATTATAGACCCATTTTCCATCCGTGTGCTAGTAACAAGGAAAAACGTCATCTTCTTTTTTCTGTTTAGGTCTGGCTGCAGCATTGGGATTGAAAAAAAACTTATTTTTGAGATGAAGTTGGTATCAAGGTGCACAGCCCAGTGTAGATCAAGGCCTCTTACTGGGGCTGTCAAACCAAGAAGCTGAGTTTCCATGGGGTTATTTTCTCCGCAGTGCTTGTACAGTGTATAATTCTGACAGAAAATGCATTGTAGTCCTTATGGCCATGTGTCTAGGGTTTCTTAAAAAAAGTTTAGCACCTGAGCCCACTTTTCATAATGTCTTGAAGTTCTCTCCAAATGAGGAGCACCGCCAACAGTGAGAATGACCCAGTTCTGTCATTGACAATGTTCAATAAGAAGGTGCCCACACAAAACACTCCTACACAACTGATCATACTGGCTGGGCATAGATGTGAACACAGCAAAGAAGTTAATCTAAATACACTTTGGCTGCAATATGGAGCAGAAAATACCTGGAATTAACACTTTAGGACTTGTTCTGAAACACACACACACAGAGACACACAGACACATGCACAGTCAGGGACCAGAGTTTGCATAATCCCCCTGCCACAGAAGAAAGAGACACAGACATAGACACACACACACACACACTCACTCTCTCTCTCTCTCACAAGTTTCTTTCTAAAGGAATTACACACACACAGTACAAACTATCTGTATCCATTCCTAAAGCCATGTGCCTGCTCTTTCTTGGGCCTCATACACAGAGATACTCCTTTTCCCCATTCTTTCTCCCTGATCCAATTCAGAGTTTGTCCAAAAAAGTCTCTGCATCCAAGGTGATTATCAAACCCTCTGCAACTGGACCCAGAGGTCTCTGTGTAGTATCTTCCAGCCTGGAACACTCCAAGCTTCATCTCTGCACAAAACTCTGGTCGGGAGAAAAAGGGAAAAGATCCCCCAGTCCATCTGGTCTCAGTTTTCAAAGTTCTCAAGAGCCTTGATGATCCATTCCATTAATTCTGACGACTCTACCGGGGGCAGGGAGAGGGAAGTGAGTGGAGATAGGGAACAACGGGGGGGCATGAGGTGGATTTTGGGGGTGAGGGAGGGGAAGGGAGAGTATCTTTATTCTGTTTACAGAAAGATTTGTTTTTTTTAAAAACAAAAAGTGATTTCTCTCCCCCACCCCCTAATCCTCACCCCAACAGTTCTATTCTGAAAAAGAAGGAAAAATGGCTAAGTCAGGAAATTCTTCATTGTTATAGGTGTTACCCTGGTCTCCCAGCATAGACAGCATCTCCTAATGAGAAAAAAGAATAAAATTGGTATTAAAAACCAGTCCCTTACATCCATCAGGTAATTTCTCACTGTACTCACACTAGCATCAATAGGCCCCACATAAATGAATTTTGTCCTCATGAGTTAGTTCGGCCACCAATTCCCCAACCCCAAATCCTCCTGCTGTAATTTTATTTTCTTTCTTAATAGAAGAGGAAGAAAAAATTATTTCCCTCCCCTACAGCACTATTCTGTTCTTAGATAAGAATTTGAAGTACCATCCCTTTCTATCAAACATCCCTTTCTTCTGGCAATCTTTGCTTAACAAAGCCTTCTCCTTCCCTATGTCCCCTGGTTCCACTCTCCATTCACTCTGCCCTCTCTTCTCGCACTTCTGTGCAGGCCTCTGTATAGTCATGATTAGTGCTACACTTCTCTAAGCCTGCTTTTATTTGCTTGTTAGGTGGTATACGTCCTCAACAGCCCAAAGGCAGAGACTGGCTTCCTCTTACCAGGAGCCACATCCTCTCCCCTTTCTCCTCCCATGCTGCTTAGTAAACAGGTGGCTGGCTGAGTCAAGGGTGACCCAGAATCCAGTGGTCATCTTTCTGAATCACAATGCTCCTATGTTCGTCCCCCTTCCCCCACCTCGACTGAGCCCAATTCTCTGCAGTTTCCTCCCTGTCTCCTAGAGCCCCTCACCTGGAAGACTTCAGGCTGGCTGGGCTGCTGTGGTGGTGGCTGCACGTGCTGTTCCCCAGAGCCAGATCGGTGGTGGGTCTGCTGCCCCTGTGGCCACTGCGGCCACACGTTCACTCCCTCTGCCGTGCGGGCCTGAAACTGTCCCGTGGGCTGTCCGGCCTCTGCGGCTGGGGAAATGCCATCCTTTAGTGACCAGGCCAGTCCCAGCGCTCCCCCCACAAAGTCGAAGGAACTCAGCCAATGTTTTTTGAAAGCTGTGATTGTCTTGCCTGACAAATATTTGCCCTCACATAGTAGAACATACTGGAATTTCTTCATGTACTCTGTATTAATAATAGTAACTGGTACTTATAGAACACTTTAAGGTTTACCAAGTGCTTTACTTATATATGACCTTGTTTGATCCCCTTCACAATCCTAAGATGGGGACTACACACACGATCAGCCCTGTTTTACAGACAAGGAAACTCAAGTAAATGGCTTAACTTCACTGAGCCTCAGTCGCACAACTTGTGAGGGGAAAGGAATAAGAATTTACATAGCACCTACTATGTGCCAGGCACTGTGCTAAGTGCTTTACAAACATGATCTCATTTGATCCTCACAACCACCCGGGAGGTAGGTGCTATTATTACACCCATTTTGCAGATGAGGAAACAGAGGCAAACAGAGATTCAATGACTTGCCCAGGGTTACACAGCTAGCGTCTGCAGCTGCATTTGAATTCAGGTCTTCCGCCTCCAGGCCTGGCACTCTGGGCCCTCTGGTGCCCCTAGCAGCCTGACTAGTAGGTCTCTACACACTCCACCCCCCAGACTCCTTCAATGACACCAGCTGCCTCTCCAAAGGCCGGTTGGACCCCCCCTCCCTGCCCAATGCTGAGGCCAGCATGCCCTCACTAACACTTGCCCTTCCCCTTATGCCCTCCCCTCTCCACAAGGGACTCACCAAAGCTAGAGCCCCGGCTGGCGAGGCTGGGGTAGGCAGCAGTGCCTGGCGACGCAGTAGGGGCCCCAGTGAGAGACATGGGGCTGAAGGAAGACGGTGTTTGGAAGCTACCGACAGCAAACTGAGGGGACCGAGTCTTGGATGCGGGAGGGGGGGCCACCTGCTACATAGACAGGACATGAGCAAAGCAGAGTAGAAGCATCACTAATCTTCTCCCTGGGAAAAACTCCTCCTTCCCTCAAAAGCTAGTTCAGTGAAAATATAACTGAACAAAGATGAACACTTCCCTTCCCCAAAAAGCCAGTTCACACTTTTATCTCCTACGAGGAAGTGCTAAGTAACTCTCTACCTCTACACTCTCAAATATGCATTTGTATGGCTGGTAGAGGGCTTTCTGCAAACAGCTAGCTTCTTTAGCTGTGGTCTGTGTTCTACTATCTCTACTAAGAATTCCTTCAGGGCAAGAATTGAATCTTCTACTACCTGTCTACCCTCAAAGTATCTAGCTCAGTATTCCACATAAAATTAATGAATTAACAAGCATTAAGTGCATAAACCTGGAGGCTGTACTAAGTGCTGGGGATACAGTCACAAAAGGGATCTGGCCCTTGCCCTAAAGGAGGGTACATTACACATTGTACATGTCAGGTGTCTGTATAGATGCAGAGTGCAGGTGTGCTCTCCAGCAGGCTGCCTTGCTGAAGCCCTCCACATATATTATCTCACTGGAGCCTTATACCAGCGTGCTATTATTATCCCTGTCGGAGAAGGAAGAGGAAGAGGAAGAGAGAGACTCAGAGAGATAGAGGCCCTCGCCCACAGTCACATTGCTTTTAAGTGTCAGAGATAGAATTCTGACTCCGAGTTCATTACTTACATTACTAACTCCTTTGCATCTCCCTCAGAAAATACATATGTGGAATTAAAAGACAAACCTATTCAAGATATTCTTTGTACAACTCTGATTAAAAGTTGGGAGCTGAAAGACATAATGAAGAATGGGGCTAAAAGATATGTGAACTAGCTATGGATTTTCACTGTGAAATCTCTACCTAGCCTTAAAAGCTGAAGGGGGAAAGTATTATTCAAGGGAGATCCAGGGAAGTTTTCCTATTTTACCAATGAAAAAAAAAATTCATCAAGTGGGGTAAAGGCGTGACAAGGGCTTTACCTGGGCAACGAAGCCAGGACGGGTGCTTGGGTTCCAGGCAGGAGCTGTGCCCTGTGTGGTGTTGGAGTGGCGGGAGATCTGGGCCAACATCTGTCCTGCAGAAGCTGGTGGCTGGACGATGGTCCCAGGAGGAACCAAGCTGTTGTTTCTAGAAGAAAATAAGGGAGTAGAAAGGTGGAATAGTAAGGAAACCTGGGAAATAAAGCATGCATCATCATCATCTTTGGGCCTCTCCTCTTGGTTTCTCTTTGTGCTACAGGAAATCTGATAGAATTTAGAAAAAAGAGAGGCAGAGCGCACAGGATCCACAAAGGATACCCACGAGCACAGGGCTGTAAAGCCAGTGCAAGGGATGGGGCCTTGCATTGGGGCAGTATAAGCACCCTTGTTTGCTTGAGTCTAGTAGTAAAGCTGGAGAAAGAAATCCTGTTTTTGTAAGTAGAATCTTCATCAACACCTTCCTCCCCCCCCCCCCCCCCACCTCAGAGGACTAGTGGCCCATACCAAAAGGACTCACCTGAAGTTCTCTGCTGTTCTGGGGACTGTAGGGAACGTATTGCCCTGGGAGAAGAGCTGCTGGCTAGCTGGGACAGTGCTGCTCGTGATGCCTTTACTCTGATCTAAGAAAAGTAGGGGTGACAGGGTGAGGTGACTACTCAGGCTTCTGTACTGCCAAGTTCAACACATCATCCAAAGTCACAAGGGGGTGATGGTAAAGAAGACTGCAACTGCCTAGACCTGGATCCAACAAGAATCCAAGCTGGAATCTTGCTGGGGAGGAAGTGGAGGAGGGAGAGAAAATGTTAAGTATTTATTCTATGTAAGTCACTGTGCTAATCAATGGGAATTCAAATGCAACAGCTCCTGCCCTCAAGGAGCTTAGAGAGATCAGTAAATACAAGGTAATTTAAAAAGTGACAGAGCTCTAACAACTGAGAGAAGGACCAAACCTATGATTTCACTAGCAGAAGACTCTGCAAGTCTGAGTCTCAGAGGGCTGCCTAATGTACTAGGATGTTCAGTGACATGCCCAGGGTCACCAAGCTGGTGGAACTCAGAGATGCTTCACCAAAGCTGAACCCAGTTTTCCTCTCTCCACTATGCCATGCTGGCTTCCAAATGGGGGGATTAGAAAAGAGAAGAGGGGCATATACCTGAACTAATGTTGGGGTAGATCTCAGCAAACCTTGGATCTCTATCCTGACCAAAAAGGCTGTCGGACTTCTCCAGGGACTTGCTGTGCTCTGGGCCTGTGGCAGACCCAGGCTGGACTGAGACCTAGGGAAAGTAAGAAGAGAGGGATGTGAATTCTACCTGAGACTGCCTTATTTCAGGGTCCTTTAGATTAAAGGTCCTTTAATCTAACTAGTATGATATTCTTTAAGATGGGAACCTAAATACCCTTAATGTTCAGAATTAATAATGAGCATGATATGAGGGAAGGCCCCAGGCACTGCCAGGAATACAGACAAGATAATCAATTCCAAAATGTCTTCATTTTCCTAGTTTGTCTGATGAACTGTCCTCATTCATCATCATCTTAGTCACTTATCTAAAGAGTTATAACAGTCATAAAGTCTCAATTCTTCAGAACTGAGTTTCAAGGCCCCTCTGACACATCTGCCCACTGGAACCCTCCGGTTCCCCAGGCTGGCTCCCTGTGGCTGGCCCAGGACTTGTTCTATTTCCTGTCCACTGATGCCATGAACTCTCCTTCTTCCAAATGTTCTCATTTCTCTATGCCAAATTATGTCCTTCTACCCTAACACTTTTCAAGTTCCACTTCAAATCTATGAAATTTTTCTTAACTCTACCTATCTAATCATTCCAATGCTTCCTAGGATGTTTCTACTGTATACATTTCTCATATCTGTATTAATACTTTTTGCTATATTTTCCTTATATGTAGTACAGTTGTCCATTCTCTTCCCTATGAGGCTATAAATACTTCCAATAAACTACGTTTTTATCTTTTCTAGGTATCCTCCTAAAGTGCCTACTGTAGGACATCCTCAATGTAGACTGCTGAATAACCAGGCCCCAGATTAAAAAATCTGTAGAGGTCTGATCCCTCATCATGGCCAGCCTGTCCTACACTGCCACCCAAACCTGAAACCAGCACATGGATTTCAAATTCAGGCCCTCACTACACTTATCTTGTAATAACCTCTTGTAATAACTTTCACTGCTCTAATCCATGCTATGTACTCCTGCCAGATTAATCTTCATAATGCACGGCTCAAATTTACATTACTCTTTTGTTAAAATTCTTCAATGGCTCTGTTAAACATCAAATAAAATCCAGATTCCTTGGACAACCCATTCAAAGCCCTCTACAATCTAGCTCCAGGACCTTCCCAGTGAAACTGGAGGACTTACTGCCCCTATCCACTGCTGCCATTTTTCCCCTTTCTGCTTTTGTATATACATACAAAATTAATAATTCCCTTTGCTTAGGTACTGCCCTCCCTTCCTAACTTCATCTGTTAAAAAATTTTATCTCATCTTCTTCTAGGCCCAGCTCAAATGCTACCTTCTCCTCCCTTATCCCCTCAGTTAAATATGACTTTATCTCCCTCCTTTGAACCCTCATAGACATTCGGTATTTCTATTACACATTTACCACACTTTACTAGGTAATGCAGTAATGTGTATAAATGTCACATGTCCCCTACTAGTCTCCCCTACAAATCTCTCAAGAAACTAGTTCATCTTTATATCTCCATCAGTCTCTAGTACAATGTCCTGTAAAAATATTGCTAGTACTACTGTTAAATTTAATATATACTTCTAAAAAAAGGAAGTCTATATGTAAAAAAGATTTCATATACACAATTTCATATACAAACCTCTTCTGTTCTTTGTACACTGAAATGTTCATGTTTGTTAATATTTGTCAGATTCATAACAAAAAAGATTTGGAAAAACAATGTCTTGTATATGGTGCTCAAAAAATACTTGTTGAATAAGTGAATACATTATTAAGAGAGGTCTGGCTCAAACAAAACAATATCCATTGAAGGGGGCTCAGTCTTATAAACTGTGTAAAGAGAGGAAACTGTGACTAATCCAATTAAATTCAACAAGCAAATAAAGCCCCTACTATGTTCAAGAGACTATGCTACGATACAAAGAAAAACAGCTGCTACCCTCAAGTTGCTTATCTAGCCTACGGTGGGATACATGATTCAAAAGGACAATTAATATAATCTAATTTAAAGTGGGAGAAAGCACTAGCCAATTGGAAGTGTCAGAAAAGGCTTCCCATAGCAAATGGTAACTGAGTTGAGTCATGAAGGAAGCTAAGGTTTCTAAGAGGGGGAAGAGAGGAGGGAACTCATTTCAGGCTCAAGAGACCTTTAAGGAAGGCTATGGCAGAGACAAGGAAAGCAACCACAACTAGATCATCTGTAATTAACAGGGATATTTGTGGAAGGTTAGAGTATAATGAAACCATATATATACTACGAAAACAGCAATCTTACGAAACAAAACCCACCTCTAAATCTATGCCCCAAGTTCTTCTAAAGATGATCTCTGCAACTCCAACCAGAATTCCTGGCCCTTACTAACTATGCAACAAAAACTTCTGTCCCTAGACAGAACTACAAAAGAAACAGTATCTGATGACCCCATGACTGCCTGCTACTCCCTCTGCACCTTCTTGGTGGAAGGGACCAACCGGCCATTGACCAACTTACCTGCGAATGATTATAGCTGGCCAAGCCATCTCTTCCCGACACCACATCAAGCTCTGTTTGCTGCTGCTGCCTACAGAGCAAAAGAGGACGAATGAAAAACAAATGGTCTAAAGATCCTACCAACCCAGGCCTAGAACTGCACCAACCTCCCCCATTTGACAGATGAAAAAACTAAGACCCTGAGATGGTCACAAGTCTATTCACCCAATTATTCTCACCACTCACCTGGGTGCCAGCTGCCCAGAGCCCATTTCCAGGGGCAGATTAGCTGTGGGGCCTAGTTGTGGCCTCTGGATTGAGTTGGACAGTGTGGGCCGTTGCTCTTGGTTGGAGTTCCTGGAAAATATTTTGTGGTAGAGAAGGGGTAGGTAAGGGGATAGAAAAGGAGAGAGAGAAATCTGACTATGTTTGCTCATAAATCTCTGTATATTAATTAATTAGTGAAAATACCTATCAGATGTCTGTTCCTACTGATGGACTTTACCCACAGATGGGGCAACACTGAAATCACATGGACAAATAAGAACACAATACAAAGCTTTACACCCAATAAATACTTGCCTAACCCTTTTACCCTTCAGTGCTTTGTTAGAAAATTTTCTGTTGACTTTGTGTGTCTCACTTCTCTCTCCTATGTAAGCTCTTTGAAGCAAGGAACCATTGTCTTTTCTGCAGCATGTAAACTAAATACCTAAGATAATGCTATCAGCCCCTGCACTCAATTTCCTACCTTTCCCATTCTTGCTGTTCCCTGAGCCCTATAATGTAGAGGACACGAGCCACTGGATTTCCTTTTTGTATCCATATTCTTCTTTGTCCAAAGCCCAACGGTAGATTGGAAGTGATGTTAAGAAAGTCTCCTGTAAGATAGTTCTCAGAAACCTTTGAGCCTGGACTAATGGACTTTTTGTTCCTGTTCAATAACAGATTAAGAATGAGACACTACCGCTCATATCCTGTTCAACTTCAACGATGCGCAGAGGACAAACCTGTATGATCTTGAGGGCACTGACAAAGAACCTGATTGTGCTCCCTGCCTCCAGTATAAACAAAAATGTTTCTTTATCCCAGTCTAGAAGTAGAACTTGCTGCATGAAATCTACTCTATGCCTGGTCAGTGGAACACTGTCCTCAAGAGATTCTTCTCACATTAAATTGACAACTAAGGAACAACAAAACACTCCAGAATTTCACAAAGGCTAAAAATCTCGTTTATTCTATAGGGTTAATTCTTTTTGACATTCTCCTCCACTCTTTTCCCATGGATGATTTATTTTGTCAATTGACACATACACCAAAATATGGTAGGTCTATAATACCCTTCAATGTGGCCACCAAAACAGATTTGTCCAGTCTGAAGTGATCGTGTCTCAAAATAACGATACTGAATCTCTTACAGATCACTGTCAAATCTATGGTTGGTACCCAATGTTGATTATAAAGGTAGTCAATTACTTTGAAGGGGTGGAGGAAGAACATGGATAGAAAACAGCTGTGGTCTGAAAAGCCACTTGGGCCAGAACGGTGACTCTACAGATATACTACACATAAACATGAGAGGAGGGTGGGGGTGGGGGAGACAATAGTGAGCCAGGTAAAGTCATCTGCTAAGAAGAAACAGCTAGGGGCGGCTAAGTAGCGCAGTGGATAGAGCTCCCACTACAGAGTTAGGAGGACCTGAGTTCAAATCCGACCTCAGACACTTGAAACTTACTAGCTCTGTGACCCTGGGCAAGTCACTTAACTCCAATTGCCTCATCAAAAACAAACAAACAAACAAAAAAAAACCATCTAAACCTTGAGACAAATGCTATAAATGTCACTGTGTAAGTGTCTACTAGGGAAGAGTAAAAGGGATTCATTTACTACTCCATAGCAACTGGTCTGATACCCAGGATGGTGATCACCCATCTCTTCACTGTTCAAAATTTCTACAGAACAGTTTCTCTCCCACCTAGACCCACCACTAACAACAGCCTCTGGCTATAGATAATGGGAGTATGAAGACTGGAAGCAAACCCACAGGAGTCACACTGCCAAAACCGGAGTATGTTACAGTAGGAGTAGAAGGCAGTACTGGACTGAAGAGTCTGAAGAGACCTCAGTTTGAATTCCATCACTGAGATTTAATAGTTGTGTGACCATCAACAAGTCACTTAACCCCTCTGAGTTTAGTTTCCTCATCTACATATTAAAGAAAACCTACAGTATCTAATTCACCAGCTTGCTATAAGGATCAAATGAAATAACATATGCTTTATAAATTTCAGCTGTTAACTGTTTAGTGAACAGAACTCAATTCACACACATCAAGCACTGAGACTTTCTCTGCTCTTGTTGTCCCCATTAGTGTCAAGCCAAATCAACATGCATTTGCAATCCAAGTGCCTGACTCCTTGCCCCTGCCCAGGGTGTATAGCAAGCCTCTCCCTTTGCAATGAGAAATGAATCCCTAAAAATTATATTCCAGCACTTACCCTCATCCCCTACCAAAAGTGTCATCTCTGTAACTGGCATGATGTTGAGGCATCAGCAGAAGGAGAAACTATATCCACATCTCTTAGTTACATAGTCTAACTCCCTGGCCAAAAATAAAGGCACCAGAAAGAAATGGCAAAACATGCTAAAATGTTTCTCTTTGGAAAAAAAAAGATTATAAATTTAAGGAGGAAAGAAAGGTGAGAAAAGCCATAGTCCCAGGCACCTGGCTCTTCCTGGAACCAGTCACCAATACCTGTGTAATGTTACCCATAGAAACCCAGAGCAAAACTGTAGTAAGCTTGACTCCAGTGATTCCAAGTCAGGAAAGTCAAGTGAAGGAAGAAGGGAAGCACCTCAGGGTTCACCTGTCCTTTGTTACATCAAGTGGATTAGAAATTATTTAACTTTCCCTCATAAATCCTTGGATTAGCTGACCCTGATCTCAGATTAGTATTTCAAGGCTGGTTTATTACTCAATCTAGCCTTAAAGGTGAGGGTTAGTGACCTGATCTAGGCCAAAGAGGTAGATTAGATGGAAAAAGAAAAGCAGGCAAGTTAGAAGAAAAAAGAACCTAAGGGAAAGAAGACAAGATGGAAGGAAAGAATCAAAGACTGGTGAGACAGGACTGGTCTGGTCGTGGGAAAGTGTATGTGAAAATAGGGTCTGGGGTAGGTGATGGGGGAAGGAGAGTCAGTCAAAGTGATTAAAAAGAAAAAAAATCATTTCTAGAAATAACTGAAAAATAAAATTGAGATAAATATCCTCCTCTTCGGTGCCTGTAATTGGAATTATGACTATAGGTAACAGCAGAAAGAGAAACTGTGTTCATTTTTCCTATTTCCATATTTTGACTCCCTGGCCAAAACAAAGTTATCAGAGAAAGACAGTGAAACATGTCATGTTCTGTTAAAGCTCCCTCTAATTGAAATAAATCCAGACTTTCTGTCTCACCCAATGGCCCCAAATCCTGCAGAGAACAGAAAGGTGAAGATTCAGAGTTGAGTGTTCTTTAATATTGCTTAGGGGAGGAGGGAGGGAAGAGAAAAGGAGGGGGAGGGCTTAGCCCTGGTTAATCTGGAGGGGCCAGGTGCACCAGAAATGCCCTCGGTGGTACCTACTTCACGCTGGTGTTGGTACAGATGATGTACTCAATCTCATCTGAGTAGGGGTTCTGGAAGGTAAAGGAGCTGGTTCTCATCCAGAGCCACTCATGGTTCTTGGACCGGAACCGGAACATGACAGACAGAACCTGGCCTTTTAATTTCACCACCTGGAAGAGTTTTTATCGTGTCAGTGGGACCCCAATCAAAGAAAACGGGCTGAACAAACACACTGACCCATAGCCCCAACCCCAGTCCCACTTCTGTCCTAGATATACCAAGCCCTGTCTGCATTAATCTGCACTGCAAAGATTATAATCCAGCTCAATAAGCATTTATCAAGTGCCTACTATGTGCAAGGCACCATCTCAATGTTGGGGATACACATAAAAAAAAAATCCCTGCCCTCCAGGAATTTACAGTGCATGAGAGTGATAGAACATATAAACAAACAGGTACATACCTACTATGAGAAGGGAGAGGGCAGCAACAAGTGGGAGATCAGGAAACGCTTCCTGTAGGAGATGGCATCTGGGCCAAGTGTTGGAATAAGCTAAATATTCGCTTTAGAATCCTGCCACCTTCTACAGAAAGCCTCCAGGTGGGGATGGAGGAGATACCAGGAATAGGGGCCAGCATATGCGCAAGCAGAGAAGCAGAGATGGAATGCTGTTTTAGGAAATAGCAAGGAAGGCAGTTTGACTAGAACATAAGAGTGTAAAAGAAGGCTAGAAAGGCAGGCTGGAGCCAGACGACAAAGAGCTTCCATTTGGTCCTGGAGGCCACTGACGGCTCATGAGCTGGGGTGTGACCTGTGCTTCAAGAAGATGATGTTGGCAGCTGTGTGGAGGACAGCTAGAGAAGGGAGAACTGGGGAGCCACGCATCCAACCATGAGGCTGCTGCAATAGTCCAGGCAAAGTGGTGATGGGGAAGACGATGGCCGATGAGTGCAGGGAAGGGAACAAAGCTTTGCTGCGTCGGTGTTCTTCAGTCTGTGAGGTGTGTGCATGCATGCTATGTTCCCTTTAGACCAGACATTTACGAAAGGGCAGTGCTCTGCACACAGGGAGCCTTCAGTTCTGGGCAATTAATGCGTCTAGCCTAAAGCCTTAAACACCAACACTGAAGATTTAGTGTACCTGGAGATCACGAGGGGCTAAGCTAAATGAACTCTTGAGGGCCTATGCATACAGATTATACAACTAATAATGATGTGTAAGTATTTTCTGGCTTTCAGCTCTTTGTTTCCCGTCATGATCACACACATGAGGACAAAACAAAGTCATTTTCTTTAAGGGAGGATAGCCAGACTAAAGCCTCCACAACTTTACAATGTTCTGCCTGTTCAAGACAGAACCACTAAGTAGCTGAAAAATATGGAACTAAACATAGTTTATTTTATCTCTACAAGGACCCAAACTCTTAGATTATTATGGCTAGAGCCAAAGAAGGAAGCAAATACTTTCTGAGATAAGCAGGGAAAGGGTCTTGGAAAGCCCACTTAGCCTTGGAAAGCATATCAGCTCTCCAAAAGAAACAACAGAAGAAACCTAGCCCTTGGAGACAGTGTGGTCTCCCAAACCTGAAAGCCTCAGCAACCTGGACATGGTTTACATTAAGCTAGTTGATTCTATCCTTCTGATACCAACGTGCTTCTGTTTTTAGAGCAGAGAGACAAAAACTGCAAAAGTCCAGTTAGGTTTTGCAAGGAAAATTGCTCTAAAGCAATGGTAATTTGGGACTTACTTTCTACTTTAAAAAAACAATTGGAAGTGTTTTCTTTTCTAGCCAAAGAATCAAAAAATGACCTCTCCTATGTCTCATCCATTCCATATCACAGAAACTCAGAGCTGGAGCTTCAGAGGCTGCCTGGTCTGACCCACATGCACCACTAACCTCTTCTGCAGTGAACCTGATACACAGGCATCCAGCGTTTGCTTCAAAGTTTCTAGTAAGGAGGACTCACTATTTCCAAAGAGCACTAACTGTTAGCAAGTTGCTCTTTATATCCAGGCCAAATTTGCCTTTTGGTCACCTCTA
The DNA here is from genome assembly GCF_900497805.2 of Vombatus ursinus. Lineage (NCBI taxonomy): Eukaryota > Metazoa > Chordata > Mammalia > Diprotodontia > Vombatidae > Vombatus > Vombatus ursinus. Next base: position 5,589,662 of record NW_020954546.1, on the reverse strand, counting down.
CTTATTACTCCTAATTCTGCCCCTCTAGAACTAAGCAGAAAAAATCTAAACTCTCTTCCACGAGAGAACCTTTCAAATACTTATGGATAGCTATTATTCTCCCCTCCACTCATTCCCCTCTTCATTAGAGATCTTTAGGACTTTGGTCAACTAACAATTAGGAGTAACCGAATATCAATGAAGGGGGGTTACATGGTTCAGTGGATAGAGACCCAAACCTGGAATCATCTTCCTGAGTTCAAATCCTACCTTTGACACTTAATAGCTGTGTAACCCTAAGCAAATGACTTAAACTTGTTTATCTTAGTTTCCTTATCTGTAAAACAAACTGGAGAAGGAAATGGCAAACCATTCCAGTATCTCTGCCAAGAAAACCACAAATGGGGTCACGAAGGACTGAACAACAGGATATCAATGAATGAATTATCAGAAATGGATTATCCTACCCAAAACAAGTTAGGTCTTCTTTGAGATTAGATCCAGGTAGATAAATATGTATGCCTCTCCCTCCATTCCAAAGCCAAGCAGAGATGAAATGGGGATAATCTGTTATTTTAAATTATTTTATCCTAATCTTCTCTATAAATAGAAATCTGAGTTGAGTATACTGAACAAGTGAAAGTATAAGTGCCTTGCACAAAGTAGGTGGCCCAATAAATAACTGTTGAATGAATGAATGGATGAATGAATGAATGCCATATCAATAAAGTCTATTTCAATCTGAATCGAAAGCCAGAATGAAAGGAATTACCTGTTGGAAACTGTCTCTTAGGAGCTGCTGGTCTTCATGATGGCAAAATTCCACAATATCTTTTCCCAATAGCTCCTAATTGAAGAAAGGAGAGTAAGGCTCTCTTTACCTAATGCCTCAGAGTCATTTTGCTACCCTTTCCCCTTCCACTTGATCTGGGATTCAGGAACCTGATTTTTTATTTCCAATTCCATCTTTAACTCCGTGCTGCTCTTGGGCAAAGTCCCTTACCTCTCAGGATCCCATTCCATACAAACAGGAAAAGTCATTTTATCCTTTTCCCCTCGGGTTAATCAGTGTAAATGTGTAAGAGACTTGGCCAACCCCTCAACAAGTGTTTTCGGATGGATTATCCAATGTGAGTATTACCAGACCTTTTACTGCCTTCTCCTCATCTTCTACCCAGGTAACTGTCCTGTTAATCAGCACTTTTGCTGGAATAGGGAGAAAAGAGAAAGCCTAAAACCATTAGATTTAGGGATGGATCCCCAAGTTTCTAATGATACTAGAAGAAGGGTTCTTGACATTTCTGTCATGGACCCATGAGCAATCTGAGGAAGTCCAAGGAATTCTCAGAATGATTCTTAAATGCATAAAATGAAATACAAAAAAAATCATGAAGGACCCTAAGTTAAGAACTCCTAGTACATTAGACCTTTTTCTGAGCTACTAAGGATGTCTCTACTTAGCAAGAAGTAGAATGTTTTCCACAGGCCCTACTGTTATGAATTTTATATTCAGGCTGTTTTCACTTGGATAAGGGCCTTGAGACTGCAGGTTCCCCACCCCTTAATGGATTTAATTTAATTGACCTGATGAATGCAAGATTCTAATAAATACTGCAAACTGGCATCTAATTTCCCTATTTTGTAGTCCAGGAGTGATCCTATTAATCTGAATTAATCTATATGAGTACATGATCATAGCTATAAAATGGGAACACAGATGTGAAAGTGTTTTGAAAAATGAAAACCAGTATGTAAATACAAAGTAGCAACTATTAATGTCAGTCACAATAATAGTAAATAGATGTGTGTGTGTGTGTGTGTGTGTGTGTGTGTGTGTGTGTGTGTGTGTGTGTGTGTGTATCAGGTTGCCTTTACTTGTTTCAGATGTCACATATGACTAACCTTAATACAAAGTTGGGAGAAAAAAGAAAGCCAAAATGTCAGTTACGTCTTGTATTGAGCACCTCACCTGTGGCTGATAGCCCACAGTAGCTATGCAGCGATGGTCCACAAAAGTAAAGATACCCTCAGTGTTGTGACGGGAGATGAATTCTGTTGGTTGGCAGACATTGCTCATGTCTGTGCAGTTGGGAGAACTGGTCACCTAAGAACCAAGAAAAAGTTAAGGAAAAAAGAATCTCACCGCCTAAGTGCTTCAAGGGAACCAAAACACATGTGTCCCTATCTCCCAAATAATCATTTCTAAAATGACTTTTCACAAGGCCTCATATGTCCAGGCACAGTAACTACTGACTATAAATAATTCATATTATCTGTGCCTCTATATAAAGAGGGAAGAATGACACAAATATAGTCAGGAAAAATGTAAAGTCTAACAGGAAAGTCCTTTTAGAAAACAGTAAGGAAAGGGGAAACCAGCCATTTATAATCCAAAAGCCCCCCCTACTCCCTTCTGATAGAGTTAGGTTCTTCAATCCAGTTAGAAAACTGAGGCCTACAGTAACCAAGGAAATTGTCCAGCAGTGTAGGTACAGGAAAATCAGAAGCCCTAACTTCTAATTCTTTCCTCTAGTTAATCTTGTAGATATAAAAAAGAGATGATGTACAGTTCTTCCCTAACACAGGAGCCAGGAAACCAGAATAGAGAAGGCAAACAGAGGGTCAAAATTACAAGGGAGCACATAAGGAGAGAAATGACACCCACCCCTCATGCTTTCCAGCTTCTGTTAAAGCCAAGAAGGTATCACAAACCCCCAAGCAATTAAATTAAATGTCCAAAGTTTAACATTTTTGTTTCTGTGGAGTCAGGTAATAAGACAGAACAGGAAAGGACAAAAGATGTATGTATAAGCCCAAAGCAGGAGGGGGAGGTGGAGTAAAATACTTTACACTTGCCTGCAATCGGCCAATGGCCACAAGGCAGAACTTGCTTCCCTGGCTAGCCTCTGGGTCATCATCTGGGAGTGAGACACCTACAGAATAAGATAAAATCAAAGAATAAATAGCGATATTAACAATAGAGTCAAGAGATGTCCTGCCCCAGCAGTGACCTTGAAAATAAATAACACACCAAAAACCAAACAGTGTTCAACCAAATAGTTATTTTTACACCTTGGGAGGGTGAAGGTGGGTAGAGCCATACTCCTGTGTGGAAGAGGAAAATAGGGTAATCTCATTCCTTCCTCAGTGCTTTGATATTTGCTTTTTTTTACCCAGAATAATAGCAATACCATTTCCCTAACCTGAAGACCAAACCAAAGGAAGAAGGAAAGACCTAAACACTTTGGACTGTAATTTGCACATTTATTACAAATTAAAATCCATTTTTAAGTTCAAATTTAAGCACCGCTGCCTGGAAACTAATTTTTTTTGTTTGTTTCATTTTACTTTCTCCTTTCAATAGACAAAAGGAAGCATCCAGACTCAGTAGGGGAAGGGCTGGAAGAATGGAAGGGGGATAGAAGAAGACAGTCTCAGGAATCCAGAATCTTTTGCCAGACCAGTTGGAAGAGGGGTTTTCTCCCTGACTCACAGATCTAGCCAAGTTATTCTGCTCCCCCTCCCCTTTGACTTGTTCAATCCTGATGTCAAACTTGACATAAGGCACTCTGCCTACACATCCTTCCCACCAATCCAGGGCCCTCCTCTACTTCAAAGTTTGGAGACCCCCTACTTCGGAAAACTTTTTCTATAGGCTACCCTGAGCTCTCATTACTCCTTTATGTGTTCGGTGGACATTCTTGTCAATTTATACTTAAAGATATACTGTATTTGCTCATATTTATTAATGCTCATTCATGTTTAAGTAGATATACCCCATATATACTCTGTATGGCCCAGTAACTGAGACAATATTGAGTCTTCTTTGGTCCTTCTATGGTCCTCTACAGAGTACAATACAGTATGCTGCATACACTGAGTGAATAATAAACGTTCATTCACTTTTTACCCTTTATGAGAAGTCATGCACAAGAACTCTCTTACCTGCTGGGGGCCAGGCCTTGATGTAGCCTGTGCAGTGGACAACCACAAAGTGAGGCTCCCCTTCCTTCACAGAGCCAAGCCCATTCCTAGAGAAAATCATATATATAAGGAGAAAACACAGCTTTAAAGATAGGCATACTAATGCATTGTTGGTGGAGCTGTGAATCAGTACAACAGTTGTGGAAAGCAATTTAGAATTATGCAAGTAAAGTTACTAAAATGCCCATACCCTTTGGCCCAGCAATTTCCCTAACTAGGCTTATGCCCCAAGAAGGTTATTGATAAGAAAGCCTCCATACAGACCAAAATATTTACAGAATCACTTTTTGTGGCAGAAAAGAACTGGAAACAAAGTAGATGCTCTTCTATTAGGGAACGGCTAAACAAACTGCGGACAGAATATTACTATGTTACATGAAATGATGACTATGATGAATACAAAATGATCTACTACAGAATGCAGGAAGCAGAGCTCAGAAAATAATATGCATAATGACAGCAACAAGGTAAATAGAAGAACCATAAAACAATTTTTTAAAAAAGTGAATGTTGCCAAATTACCGAAAACAAGCATAACTCCAAAGAATATCTAAAGAGATTATTTTTTTCCTTTGCAGAAGTGGGAGGTTCACATGTGGAACACTGTTTATATTATGAAATGATCAGTTTTGCTGATTTTTTTCTGTTTATTATATGGGATGGCCCTCTGGGAGGAAGAAAGGGGATGGATACTGGAAGAAATTCTGGTAATGTAAAATCAAAAGATAATAAAAATAAAAAAATTTTTTTTTAAAAGGTCAAAAAAGAAAACCACCCTCATGAAACTTTATTTATGGGTTAATTTTTGGTTTTGCATGGCACATTTAACTCAAGGCTTTAAGTTATCTGACAAGATAATCAGTAGCCCTTTTCCACACCAAAGCAACTGATATACTATGCTCTCTTACTGCAGCAAGAAGAATTCATCTTAGGGAGACCCATGATCATCCACACAAAATGTGTAGACTTCTTCCTGGGTAGGGATACCCTGGAAAAGGGTAACAAAGAGAAACAAACTATTGTGCTTTTTTCTCTGGAGAGTTGACAGGAAGACTATCTTTTCCGAGGCAGGGAGAAGAATACAGTAATCTCTGGAGGAGACAGGCTACCCCAGACATCTGTGAAGCACTCTCTCTGGACATGATGACCTTCAAAACTCACCTGCACCTGTTCCTCACATAGCTCAATCTGTTCACGGAACCTGGATCCACAGAGCTATTACCGCACCTGCCCAGTCGAAAAAAGAAAGTTTAGGCTGACCAACGTGAGAGCTTCCTGTTGCACCCATGAAGCTAACAGACCAGGGACAAGTGGTCTTCAGAGCAGAAGATAAAGCAGTTTGGGAATTACACTGCTTTCTCTAAGAAATGAGACTTTTAACAAAAAGAGAAAGATAGAAAACACCACTGATAATCTGAAATCAAGACAAAAACATACTATATATTCCTTGTAAAAAATGGCAACAGAAGGAGTCTACAGACTAACTGCTTACATCTCTTTTTTCCAAAAATTTATTTATTTATTTATTTTTAGTGAGGCAATTGGGGTTAAGTGACTTGCCCAAGGTCACACAGCTAGTAGGTGTCAAGCGTTTGGTCTGAGGCTGGATTTGAACTCAGGTCGTCCTGACTTCAGGGCCAGTGCTCTATCCACTGCGCCACCTAGCTGCCCCAGCTTACATCTTTAATGCATGATTTTCTTGTTTCTACCACTAAGTGTTTACATTAGCCATTTCCACGGCCTAGGACATTGATCTCCCAACCAAGCTCTGATTCTTATCCTTCTTCAAAGCTCTGCTTAATATTCACCTCCTCCAGGACAGTTTTACTGATTAACTCTACTTAAATCTCATAATTCTTTATTCCACAAAATCTCAACAGTTTACAGTTTTGCACATTACTAGCTCATTTCTACCATGTTTCCCCCATCAGAGTTAACCTTTATATAGCATTTTAGGATTTACAAAGTACTTTACAAATACTATCTCAATTTTATCCTTACAACAACCCTAGAAGGTAGTTGCTATTATTATCCTCATTGTGCAGAAGAAACTGAAACACAGAGAAGTTAAGAGCTTTGTCCAGGGTCACACAGGCCCTATCTGAGACTAGATTTAAACTCGGGTTCAAATTCCTGATTCCATTTCCAACATTCTATCTACTAATAGTATCCACCTAGCTGCTACCTATTAAACTGTAAGCTTCCTGAGGTTACGAGCAACCTCTCTTCCTGTCTCAATGTCATCTAACAATGTCTAGGATAGTACTCAAAAATATACTGTTTATATATTTAGGAACCCCACATTTCTTAAAAAGTTGCAATCACTGAAACAGAATGATCAATTGTGAGTCCACATATGTTGGGAAAAGTATGGAGTCAGGATGACCTGGGTTCGAAACCTGAATCAACAATACTAATTATGAGACTATGAGTAAGTCACTTGGGCCTCAGTTTCCTTATCTGCAAAATGAAGATATCATCTATAGCTCCTACCTCAAAAAGTTGTTTTAAGACTCAAATAAGATAATATATACAAAGTGCTTTGCCAAGTTTAAATTGCTACATAAATGTTAGCTGTTACTGTTATTAGTATTATTGTTATTACTGTTGATGCCTTACCCCTCTGGGTTTAAAGAAATGAATTTAAATCAATCAGTATTTTTTGAAGTTTAAGGCCTCTGATAGTTGATTAAGAAATTATGTACTCTACTCAATGCTGAGTTCTTCCTAAATAAATCCACATCAACTTTCCACTTACCTCATCCGGCAGATAAATGACCTCCTCGAACCCATACACATCCTCATGGAAGACTGCTGACCCTCCTTCTTTACTGTCCCAGTCTTCAGGTCCAAAATTCGACCTGGAAGGGGCAGGGGGGGAAGAAGCTTGGAGTGAACTGCTTTGTGGAAAAGAAAAAGATAAAAATGTAGTAGAATGGATTAAGAGATACATGGAAACAAAGGCAGAAAGACACTTGCAGCCCTAACCAATTTTTAGCAATAGCATGAGTTTGGAATTTGGCACCAATCTAAGAAACTTCTCACTTGTTTCCTGTTTCTGTTTAATGCTTTCAGTATTAATGGAAATGGGCAGCCCTGACCATCACACTGGCCCCCGCTATAAGGGAAGGAGTTTATGAGGAGTGGGAAACTGAATGTCTAGCACACTCAACCATCAATTACACATGTACAGATTATATATGATAAATTTTTAATCTTAGGTTGGCTTTCATCTGGCACATAATATTTAAGCTTAATAAAAATCAATCAACAAGCAATTACTAAGCATCTATGTGCCACTTTATTAGAAAGACAAACTTACCACAAACAGAAACTTTAAAGGGCAAGTATTTCTGATTACGTGCAGTTAGCTGTATCATTGTGATTTTCCCACTGTTACAGAAATCAAGCATTAAATGAATTATTAACTAGATCATGCCACGGTAACAGAGAAAAGTAGCATGGCATAGGGTTTGGGGTGCTGGGCTGGGAGTCAGGTTGACCAGGGTTTAAATATACTCTCTGTTACTTAGTAGCGGTATGAGGTTAGCCTCCTAGAATCCCTCTTTTCCTCTATCGCCACCTCCTCCATGACAGCTATTCCCATCTCTCCTGACCCTACTGAAATCACTTTCTATTTATTTCCTACATACATTCGTCTATGTGCTCTCCACCAAAGAATGGAAGCATTTCATTTTTGATTTGGTTTTCCCAGTACATACATAATTTACCCAGTTCGAAGGTACTTAGGCATCTGGTACACAGCAGACATTGAACAAATACTTGTTGACTTATATAACTGTGGGTAAGTCACTTCACTTCCATAGGACTCAGGAAACTCCCTAGGAATTACCTAAGTCACAAATACGCTGTGACTGGCATTGAAGGAGGGAATTCCCATTCTGGGCAATGGAAAGATTAATAAAATCCTCCAAATATTCATGCTAAAACTATGGAGAATGAAAGAGCAGGCTAACTTGAACTCCAGAGATGTCAATAAGACAGAAACTAACAATCAACAACAAGATAAAGTTATTAGCACTGGCTCACCCCAAACCTTAGCAAACCGTTGAGTTTTATTTCTACTAGAGTCCACTGGAGTCTCTTAAATGACCTCCATTTAGCAATAGAGTCTTGAATTCTAATTTTCTTTTCAGATTTGATGTCTTATTCAGCTCACAGTAACATTTAAAATGAGTTACCTTCCCTAATAAAATACTGATGAATGATGATGTGAAAGGGGAGCCTTGGTCCATTCTAGGTATCAATCTTGGATGAAAAATTATCCAAGGATAAGGCATAAATAGATGATCCACATGTAAACAATAAAGACTTGATTTAATAGGATTAGAGGATTTCTAGATACAGTGCATTTCCTTAGCTCCCTTTACGCCAACACAGAGGGGAAAAGGGGAGAAGAGGGAAAAGGCACAAAACCCACTCCTACCTTATGGCAGCATGACAAAGCACAGGCTCTGGAGCCAGAGGACGTGGATTCTGCTTCAAAACCCTTACCATCCCTTTTCTTTCCCATTGACCAACTACTCAAGTCTCACCAGTCACAGCATTTTCGGAGGTGGAGAGCTGCTCCCGGAGCTTATCCACATCATCTGGGTGCACTTGGTCATAAAGCGTGCTGCCAAACCATTCAGACTGTGGTTGGTTCAAGACAGGAGTCACTGAGTCAGATACATATACCACTCGGCCCGTCTCACAGGACACAATGAACAGAAAACCATCTGCTGCTTCTAGTATCAGGTGTTTCAGCTCCTACCCAAAGTAGAATACAAAGAATTAATATTATAAACTCGGAGAAACCAAATTATTTCCCTCAATGGAGTATCCAAGGAGTCTGGACCTCTTATGACCAAAAAAAGCTTAATTTCAAAGTAGTACCAGGGCTCTATCCCTCATCCACTCTTCCTCCACCTCAATTACAGCTGCACTGGTAAAGTATCTTGTGATAACGTCCTATTAACTTTTTCTATATACATCCACATAAATATCGAATTTTTCTGTATCTTAGTTTCTTCATGTTGAAAAAAAAAAAGACTACCTTTTCTAAAGTTATTTCTATGAGCTTCTACTCTGTTATCTGAATCTTTACGTAATCTTTACAGAAATTCTCCTGTGTAGAACTTGGAAACAAATCTGGGTCCCTTTTCCTTTGCTTAAAATCCCTGTTTAAAGCTCTTCTACTCCAATAAGTCCAACATGATTATCCTCACTAAGCTTTCATTATTCCATCCAACTCTGCTCATCTCTAGCACTTATTTATCTAGCAATATCCAATTTCTATTTCTTCATGTCATTTTTTAATGCACTTAGACTGTGGGCTCCACAAGGCAGAGATCATGTATCCTCTTTTGGAATCCTCAGAGTACATAGTTCAGAGCTCTTTGTCAGAGCAACTGCCCACTGGACTTCCTTCTTTCCTCATTTAAACTATGGCATCATTCGGTATCCGGGACTATTCTCCATCCTTCATAAATGCTTATGCTCAGGGCAAGTCTAAGTCCCTCATACACATCACAGGTTGAATTAGAGATCTCTCAAACTTGTTTCTCTACTTAACAACTCTCCTGCCCCAACTATTCCACCATACTTGGTAAGTTAAGTGTTTGTGCCAAATTCCAAAATCCCCATTAGTTTTAACCAGTCCCTTCCTTACTTCATAGTCCCAACACGAATGCACCTAACAGCCAGGAGCAGCAGCAGCCTAAAGATCAACAAACATGGTGAAGGGATGAAGTTACTATTTTTACTGTAACTCGTTTTTCAGTCTTTTTCCCAAAATTGCTGTTTCCTTCAACACTTCACATAGATTCTCCCCTATTCTGATACTGTCTGGAAAATACAGTTATCTACCCAAAGAGGAACAAAGTTACAAAATGATCCACCCAACTCCCAGGGCTCCTTTGGGGCTAGCGGGACCCAGAGACCTGGTCAGTAAGGAAGGATGGTTTATAGGTGCCATCTGTAGAAGTGTTGCCAGTTCCCCTCAAGGATTTCATGTGTGACACGGCCATGCGTAAGATGGTCAGCTTGTCTGGTTTTCGGGCCAAGGCACTGCAGGTGGGTACCATGTCTGACAGTTCTGTGATGTAAGCTGTCATCTTGTTCCGCCGTCGACGTTCAATTTCACTATGATTTTCCCTATATTGAGAGAAAGGGGAAAAGCCTCACCTAGTAGGTCATACTCAGTCATTTAGCGGCATAATGAAGCAACCTATCTACCAGACAGGCAGCTGAGAGATGTGACATTTTGTTTTAGTAGTGCTAAAGTTTTCAAGAAGTTAGGAGGGATGGCCAACCCTCTCATGTAGATCATGCACAGAAGAGAAAATGACACAAGGCAGAAGAGAGGGCAGGAAGATCCCAGGGTCTCCCTGCTAACCTAATGGAGCCCTTCATTTCACATCCTTTGAAAACTGCCTCTCAGCAAGAGCTGGTAGTTCTTTTTCAAGTAAAGGGCATTGACTTCATTCACTGAAGTTCCTAAGGAATCTCCATTTTCAAGTGGTCAACATTACGCTCATTTGTTAAACTTTTCAAGTGAAGGGTGACATGGGAAAATGACCTGTTTACCTAACATAAGTATCATTCAGAAAGTGGGTATAGAAATGTGACTGTAAGTACAGGTTTTCCCCATGCTGCTCCACTCCTAGCTTACGTCTTGTTCAAAAAACATAAATAGGGCAAAGCTAAGGGTATTATGTTAAAAAGTTATTATATGCTACTCCTGAGACAGAAAGTTGTATCTTCTTTAATTAACAAACTAAACCTCTAAACAAACATTTCACCACAAGATGCTCCCAAAAGGGTTTCTTGTGAACCACAAATCTGAGGCAGAGAAATGAGTGAAAATCATTCTAGAAAACCTAAGGGAGGCCAACCAGTTTATGACTTCAAAGGTGAGGATAAACAGGGGGACCTGGATGTGACTAGACTGTCATTTTTGCTTTCCCAAACTAAAACAGGATTTGAAGTACTTTACTTAGATACACTACAACCACCTCATCTTACATATGAGGAGACAAAGGCCCAGATAGGCTAAGGGACTTATCCAAGGTCCCTCAGCCAGTTAATGGCAGGACAAAGACTCGAACCCAGGTCTACTGAATTCAGGGCTCTTCACATTAGGCCATGCAGAACCAGGTTTTCTAAAGAGTGTGCTGGTTAGTAGGAAATACAGCATGGAATACTAACAAAAATCTTGTAGCAAAGATGGAAAAGGTCAGGTAATAAACAAGAAGGGAAAAAAGCATGGAAAAATGAGTGGAAAAAAGGATGACAGAGCTTTAAAAAAAAAAATCTCATGAATACCAGCTCCAGCTACTCATCACATATCAAAGAAACTTTGACCCATTTTCTGCTACTCTCTTACTAAGTTGGGGTTGACAGCCAGCAAAAATAACCCTCAAGTCTTCCTGTGCAAAGAACAGAGGGATTTCCCCTACATAGACCTCTAATTTCATGACTCTATGTTACTTCAGAACACCTAAAACTCCACCTTTAGAGTGGGAGCAGACACCTGTCTGACAAGTATTTGACACCCAATCCCAAAGAATGAACTTTCTGATGACCACAAAGAAGCTGCCAAAATGATTCTGAGTAGCCACAAGCAAGGCCTCTATCACTGAGGCAATGCAATCCTTTTGTGGCACAGGAATGTGGGCTACAAAACAACACCGGAAACCAGGATAGACGGTTTTCTAGAGTGGTAGGGAAGGAACTGCTGTGGTTTAACATGGCAGGAGATGATCTTAAATACAGAGTATTTTTTGGCATTTGGCTTTCTGACAAGAAAGCATGTCCCTGCCAAAGCACAAACTGGCACAGCTGCTGAGACTGTCAGAGCCTTCTGTTCTCTAATCTCTTGATGCTAGGGTTCAAAGGAAGAATAAAATTCTACTACTAATAACAATTTTCTAAATTTCTAAATTTAAAAATTGGCCATTTTCCCCAACCCACATTATTTTTCTGGGGAGAAGCCCCAAAGGGCTTAATTTCACATCAACTTCCATAAGGTGCCATCTTCATCTGTCACAGATAAGGGAAAGCACAAAGAGGAAGGGAAGTAAAAGGAAACTTTTAGATTGGGAAGGAGGAGAAGAAAAAGGAGCGTTGTTGGCTTCACCACGCTGAACACTGTTCTCCTACCTGGCAAGTCTCTCTTTATCCGCTGAACTCTGCTCATCATCCGACCTAAAAATAAAATTGATGAACTAAGCTAAAAAAATTTTAATAAAGATGAATGAAAGGAAGATGGGCAAAAGGGAAGAAAGATAAAATGGAACTCAGCCCGCAGCTATGCAAAACCACCTGTTAGAACAAAGAAACCAATATGGGAGACAAAGATCAATTTAAAAGAAACTTTGAATGACCCCTATCTGAACATAAAGCACTTTGCAACCTGAATTAGACCCTATTAAAGTGGACGGTAAAGATATAAAGTCTGTGAGAGAATAATCCAAGAGAACTCAGGAGACCTGCTCTGTCATACACTGCTCCCTCCCAATAAGGGAAGGTTACTCAACAAGGTAAGAATTGTTCCTATCTGAACCTGGGACAAGAGATTAAGAACACATTGTCATTAATAGATACACATGTATGCTCAGAGCCACAGAAAACAACAGGGTTGCACTGGAGAGGCTATATAAATAGCATGCAGAGCCCAGTTTCTGGCACTCTCTTTAGTCTTTGTCTGCTTTTCCAAATAACTCCTGCTTTCTATTCATGCATTCCCAACTTAAACAGCTCTCTGCAGAAGAACCACAACACCATGTTCCCCTAGTACTATCCCCTCCTCGGAAGGGGAAACAATGGGTTACCAGTAACTTTTACTGCCACTGCCTCAGTGGCAATTGAAGAAATATCATGCTAGTGTGGCACCGGAGCAGATAAGAGTGTCAGCAACTGATTCTATTTTTAGGATATCTGCTGCTGCTTAAGAAACAAAGCACACTACACTATATTAACATGATGAACTCTTACATAGCTATTACAACTGATATGTTAATATATAGAAATGTTTACATGAAATGTTTCAGTGAAAAATGGAGAACACAAAATAACACATGCACAATGATTACAAGTATAAAAATGTATTCTATACTCTACCAAAAATCAGAAGAAAATGGAGATTGATATAAATAGTTCATTGTTCATTGGGTTCTCCTCCTTCTTCCTGCCCTTAGCAAGGAAAGCAGCTTAATTTTCTTGTTTTAAAAAGCCCATAATTTTTTCTTTTCAATAAAGGGTAGAAAATTATCCCCACACTTGAAGTCTATAAATTCACTCTACTGAAGACTGTAGGAGAGAATGTGAGAGATGCTACACAAGTTCAACTATCAGGGCTTGCCAGTATACTAGAGGACCTGTATTGGGAGAAAAATAAATTTCAAGAAAATTAACTCAATGGAAAATTCAACAGGGCAGCTAGGTGGCGCAGTGGATAGAGCTCTGGCCTTAGAGTCAGGAGGACCTGAGTTCAAATTTGACCTCAGACACTTGACACTTATTAGCTGTGTGACCCTGGGCAAGTCACTTAACCCCAATTACCTCACCAAAAAAGAAAAAAAAGAGAGGAAAAAAAAATTCTGAACCCATTTGGGGCAGCTAGGTGGTGCAGTGGATAGAGCACCAGCCCTGGATTCAGAAGGACCTGAGTTCAAATCTGACCTCAGACACATAACACTTACTAGCTGTGTGACCCTGGGCAAGTCACTTAACCCCACTGCCTAGCAAAAAAAAAAAAAAAATCAAAATCAGATTTTCGTAGGCACCTAAGTACAAACAGTCTAAGTCTCAGTTTCCCGAGAAAACTACCAAAGTGGAATGGATAATGGAAATCAAGGGTCCAGTGGCCATCACTATAACCTGACCTTTCCCTGGCCTGCAGCCTGTTTTTGTCTGCTGGACACTAAGAATGATTTTCTATTTTTAAATACACTATTTAAAAATGTAAAAGTGACCCCTCTTCTACATGTATGTTCTAAAGCCAGATGGGACTTTGAAGGTCATACTGTCTCACACCCTTCTTTTCCAGATAAAGAACTAAAGACCAAAAAGGTTTATGACCCAAGTATATGGGTCACAAGTGGCAAAACTAGTACTTAAACTCAGGGCCTCCAATTCTCAATTCAATACTCTTTCCAACTCGACCACACTGCTCTTGATCTGAACAGCTGCATTACAAGTAAGAATCATATCTTAAAAGAACAAATTTTGTTTGTAGAGAAGCCAGGCAACATCTGAAAGCAGTATACTTTGTGATTTATCATCCTAATTCGGATGGCAAAAACATTCTCCAAATATCCACGACTAACCTACTGAATTAGTGCTGGTTCATGTCCCAATGATTTAATAAGTATCTACTTTAATAAGTTGTGCTAAATGACATAAGCAAATTAGGTCCTGTCAATTCTTCCCCTCAATACATCTTTCTATGACACTATGCTGTCTCTGAAAAGTCTACCACGGCAACCTACTACCGAGTTTATCAAGCTCAATCTCATTTGTCCAGCCTGAGAGGTCTCCCCTAACCCAGCCCTATTCTACCTATGTCCCACTACTCCCTAACCCTCTGATCCAGTCAGGTCAGTTTCTACAAACAAAGTAAAAATTTCTACTTCCATGCCTTAGATATTTTTCCTCAAATGGAAAGGCTTTCTATGTCTCTATTCAAATTCTATTCAAAGTCCAATTTAAAATCTATCTCCTTCATGAATCCCTCCCTGACTCCTCCAGGACTCACAAATCATCATCATCCTTTTCTCTGAAATCCTTCCATACTTACAACCTACCACACAATTAAGCATTTGATTTTATACTGCCTTATGTTGTTCATTATTTAATCTTCCCAAATAGATTATAATATCTTGAGGAAAGCAACCAAGTTTAATATCAATTCCTCACAGTATATAACAAGGTGTTTTAACAAGGTGTTTACTAGACACACAGTTTTGAATCAAACCTATTACACGCTTTCTGATGCAGCACAAAATTAATCTGAAAAATATAAAAATAAAATACTGCTTTAAAATGTACATATCTTCTAAGATGAAAAAATGCATGAATTATAAAAAATGTAAATACCCAAGGAACACTAAAAAAGAATATACTTTTTAATAAAGGAAAAAACTGAGTTTTTGACTAGCCATTTAAATAAACTAATTCTATTTCAAATCATATCTACTCTAGTTCTAGAAACAATCCCATATTCCACAAGGAGTTAATTAACTTCTTCCTATTTTTTAATGATGTAAAGAGAATCTGAAAAGACTTCTGACCCAGGCCCAAAAATATTACATAAACAGATTTTAAATATCCACTTAACAAACAAGTCAAAGCAATTCCACATGACAGTTAATTCAGATTTTGGCTGAAACTGCATGGCACCCAGGTGGCACACCACTTTAACAATAGGAGATGTGCATAAACACAGTAACATATGCCAACATATTTCTATTCACTGTTTTATGGTGAAATGGCATGAATTTTATTAAATAATAGGAACTAGAATTTTGAACTTCTTAGATCTCTAAACAGGAACAAGTCAGAGTAGGCACACTAAGCCACTCCAGTCAGAAGAAAACAGTATGGACAGGGTGCCTGATACCATGGGATAGAGGACTAAGAGCCTGTGTTAACATTACCTGGCAAACCGCTCTTTATCATTGGGCATCTGATCATCATCACATCTGGAGAAGAAAAGAAAGAACAATTTCACTATATTGTGGTCATTTAACTTATTTTTCTCTGAGTTAGAAATGTGGTACAACATAAAGGACATTATAAAAAGGGAGATGATGGGGGAATACCAATGTTGTAGAGAAAATAGCACCCAGGCTAGAAAAGGCCCAACAGATTGTCAATCCTTGCCAAGATCCTAATGAATCTATCACATATCAAAAGAGGCCAAAAAGAAAGAAAATGATCTCGTGAGGAGAGTTGCTACATATAGTGCCATAACCGCTCTGATGGCTTAAAGAGATGCCATGAGAAGGATGGCTTAAATCATGCTTTGAACAGTACAGTTTATTTTTTTATTTAAGTAATAAGCTTGATCCAGTCATCATCAGCTTACCAGGTAGATTCCATCCTGCTTGCTACAACAGAAACAATAATAAGTTCTTATGAAATGAGATCTTTAGTATCTTCAGAGCCAATTTAATCTATATGTGGATAATCTAATTTTCTTTTTCCTCCTTGTTACAGTAAAATGCTCTAAGGCCTGGACAGCATACACCAAAAGGAACCAGGTAAGTTTTTTACTGTAAACGTATAGAAAGTTCCATCAGTTGTCGAGGCTGCACTTTACACTATTGCCTCACAGATGCCCAAATCTTCAATACAGCAGGCCCACAGAAGTGAAAATCTCTATAGATGCACTAATAATGCAGAGTAAAGTAAGCAGAACCAAGAGAACAATTTATGGAAGAACAACATAGTAAGAACAAACAAAACAAAAACAAAAAGTCTTTGAAAGACTTACGAGCTCTCATCAATGCAAAAACAAATCACAGTTCCAGAGGACTGATGATGAAGAATGCTACCTACCTTATGAAAGAGGTAATAGACTGAAGATGCAGAATGAGACATGCATTTTTGGACACAGAAATTTATTTTCTTTAACTATACATACATTACGAAGGTTTTGCTTTTCTTCTTTTTCGGGGGGGGGAGATTGAAGGGAGAGAAAATAAATGCTTGTTAACTGGAAAATAATGGATGTATATATATTTTTAACAAGGCTCAAGTGCAAAAGCAAAATGAGAATAAATGAGCAACCTTAGAAGTTTAATGCAAGCTCTATTAAATTATTTTACTTTTTTAAAGGCAAAGAATGGGGGCAGCTAGGTGGCACAGTGGATAGAGCACCGGCCCTGAAGTCAGGAGGACCTGAATTCAAATCTGGCCTCAGATCAAACATCTGACACTTACTAGCTGTGTGACCCTGGGCAAGTCACTTAACCCCAAATGCCTAATAAATAAATACATACATACATACATACATATATAAAGGCAAAGAATGTGCCACTAAAGTAGCCACTTTAAAATCTTAATGAGCTTGGCTGAAATAAGGGAATTTTTCTTAAAAAGCCACTTTGAAAGGGGCAGCTAGGTGGTGCAGTGGATGGAGCACTGGCCCTGGAGTCAGGAGGACCCAAGTTCAAATGTGGCTTCAGACACTTACCAGCTGAGTGACTGCGCAAGTCACTTAACCCTAATCGCTTCAAAAAACAAACAAAAACAAAACAAAACCAAAAACTTTGAATGTTCTAACAGCATTCATTCTGGACTTCAGCCTCATCCCTGTCCTCCTACACTACCAAGTAAATGACTTAGAATCTATGTTATAGACACTATCTAGAAAATAAAACCAGTAAGTGCACTTTTAAAAGCAATCATGAAATTAATCAATACATCTGTGCCTTATTCCTAGAACTGACCATAAATCACTAGACAGTATAAACAAGGATACTCTAGGATAATTTGTACATATCAAGTGGCACATATTTTTCATGCTTCTACTCCAAGTAGAGATTTAATCAAGAAGTCATAGAAGTGCACTACAAATGAGATATATGCACATGGGCTGTTAAGGGGTCCCCTGAGCATGCAGGAGGCCATGAATATGTCAAGGATGAAGCGCCTCCCCATTCCCACCCCAGGACATAATTTGTTGTTTGCATCTCCCAACCGGAATTCCCTGTGAGTCCTTGGGAGGCAAGACAGGTGATAGCCAGTCTGTGCCAGACCCAGAAAATGCTTTTGCACCTGGGGTACTTTGTAGATAAGCAGATCCTCCTATCTTCAGTTTAGTGGTTCTAAAGGGAAAAGAATGCAGCTTCTGCCATAGCCTTGCTCCTCCCCTTCAGAAGGGGTTTTGTCCTTTCCCACCTTCACTGCACCTTTCCCCTCCCATGCCACACCCCTTCCTGTTTTCTCCTCCTCCTTTTGTTGTACTGTCAAAAATACGAAAATTTCTACAAGGACTGTGAACTCTGGGTTCCACATGCATGTTCATTTCTCTTGTAATAAACCTGGTTTTCACATAAGTCTGCTGATGCTGTGATTGGCTATTGAGAGAACCAATGTATCAACCTGCTAAAAAACTGCTCTAGACTACTTAGGCTAGTATGGTATGAACATGCCAGGAGAAAATCTACTGAACTGTGCTTGCTTCCTATCAAGTGACTAACGACAGCTTAAATGAAAAAGACCTGGAGCTTTTGGGGACTACAGGCCAAAACTAAAATATATCTGCAAAGGTCATCTTAGGCTGTATAAAGGTATATTCCTTAGAACAAGGATGTAATAATTCCACACTTTGTACTGGCCAAATCAAGTCTAGAATATTTTGTTTGGTTCTGGATTCTACATTTTACTAAGCACATTGGGGAAAAAAAGAGTATATATAGAAGAGGGCAACAAGATGGTAAAAGGCCTGGAAATCATGCCATATGGGGGGCTACTAAAGGAAATGGAGATGTTTATTGCTGAAGAAAAGACGTCTTAGGAGAGAAAATACTTGTATTAAAATATCTGCAAGGTCATCAGTGGAAAAGAGATTAGACTTAATTCTATGTTAATTCCTGAGTGCAGAACTAGGACAGTAGAACCAAGGCAGAGTGATACAAATCATATTTCGACTTCAATGTGAACAGGACTTTCTAGCAATTAATTGCCTTCCAATGGAACCGGCTGCTTTCTAAGGTAATTAAATAAGCATCAATAAAAATGTTCAAACAAAAGCTTCATGACCTATCAGAAATATTTTAGAAGAATTCCTACAATGCATTGAAGTGTGTGTCATGACATAAGTAACCACTACATTGCAAATAACAACCACTTCCCAGTTTACAAAGCTTTTTCCCCAATAAGAACACCATGAGGGAGGTAGTACAAGTATTATTATCCTCATTTGACAGACAAAAGAGACAGACAAAAGAACATAGCAAAGCCAGTAAGTACTGGAACCAGGATTTCAACCAAGATTTATTGACTTAGGGTCCAAGTCTCTTTCCACTGGAACACTTGACTCTCATACTATGTTACATCACACCTCTAGGTGAGAGCAATCTTTCTGAGGAAGGGAGAAAGGTTAAATCAATCTGCTGGTTTTTTGTATTGCTTCTGTATAAAGGAAGTTGAGGGTTTAGGGCTAGAATTAACTTATCAGTGTAAATGGACAACCGAGTTTACAGGGTAGGGGAGATATAAAAATTATTTGTAGATGTTTCTTCCTCATTAGTATTGTCCTAAAGCGTACCCTAATGGAGACATTAAGCAACTCTTTAGTTACTAAGGAGCTAAGAACCTAAACTATGTCTCTGAAATTATGATGAAAGGTGACATCAATAACTACATGATGTTTAAACAAGCGTATTAAGTCATGGCATGTAGTTAAAAATTGAACCCCTAAACACTCAAGCAAGATTTTCAGAAAAAGCTCCTTTATACTACATTAAATGCTAAGAAAACAGCTCCCTTATAATGCAAGGAATAATCTGGGTGATGTTAATATATCTGAATAAAGGAAAAGGAGGTGGCTAGCTAAAAGCTTTCTCCCTTCTGTGGCCCAATCATAGATCAAAAATATCTTGCATGACCCTATAATAACAGACTAAGCTCAGCTCAAGTGCTCCAGAAGCACCCATAAATAAATGGTGTAATTTCCAAACTCTACCCTCAAGAAGCAGAAAGTAATTAGGGAGGCTTGCAAAGCCTATCAGTCTCTGAGCACTAGGTCATTCCTCTGGAGTTAACAGGATGCTTGAGCATCTTCTCAAAAAGAAAAGAAATATAACACATAAAATTATGTAGTTTCAACCGTGGTTATGGGATCTAAAGTTATTTTAAATTCCAAAAGTCTAGGAAATGAGAAAAAAAATTCTTACCTCAAAAATTTACTGTTTCCTTCTCCATCATCATCAAAATCGAGCCTGGAAAATTCCAAAAACAAAATGTTTAAGATAGCTCATTAACAAAATAATTCCTTACCCACCTGTTGTCTCACCCACACAGAAGTAGGTGTCTAAGAATGAAAAGAAAAGCGACAAGGGAAAATTATAACAAAGCAGCTTCATTCCTCCTCTTTGGGTCAAAACAAATGGAGATGAACCTAGGAAAAGAACAACCAAATATGTCATTGTACTTGCATTAAGTGAGTGACTGACCTTTAAAAAGGTGTATCCAAAGACTGATTTTGCATGAAACCTTAAACAGAAATTAAGAGATGACATATCATGAAGAGTTTATAATACTCTACTTTCTGACACAGGGCTTCAGTAAGTACCAGAAAAGCTCATGTGAAGGACTGGTCCCTGATACATTGACACAATCTATGGAATATCTATCACTTGCTTTTCTGAAACACTTATCCTATCTCTAATGCCTAGAATAAATAAGATATTTCTCTTGAGAGTAGGTGATCTAGAATGCAAGAAAGGTTGTTATACTATATTACTTAAAAATGAGAAAACAGAATCAACTCAGTCTCCTGTCTAATTTTTAGGTTGATTCTAACTTTAAAATACCATTAAATCTGAAGATTGAGGGTTTTTTGTTTTACTTCAGTTCAAAGGGAAGATGTTGATATCTAAAAATGAATAGTTCAAGATAATTTAAGTGAAGATAAGGGGAAAGCAATTTACTGTTATAACTTTTATTATAAACCATATTTTAAAAATGAAATTGGTTACTTTGACTGACAACATAAAACCAACAACATACCAACAAGTTATAAGAAACAGTCTGACATTTTCAGACTTGCACTTTAGGAAAATCACTTTGGCAGATGAATGGAGGATGAACTGGAGCGAGGAGAGATTTAAGGTAGGCACACCTACCAGCAGGCTACTGCAATAACCTAGATGTGAGCAGATGAAGGCCTAGACCAGGGTAACATGGGAAACCGTGGATGTGGAACACTACGTATATTTTAACATTGGTTAGTTTTGCTGAACTTGTTTTTTTCTCCTCTATATTTTTATTCTTTGTGATAAGAAATGGTTTTCTGGGAATGGAAGGGAAAGGGATATATTGAGAAATGAAGATTATATAAAAACAAAAGATATGAATAAACATAGTTTTTAAAAACAAAATCAAAATGGCTTTATAAATTCAGCACAGAGGTCTCTGAAGGACAACCAGCCAACATCTTCCTCAGCCCTTGTGTAAAACTTCCTGTGTGGGGAAAAAGATGAAGAACTACACCCAGTCATATACGCATAAAGCAGCAAGGTGCCCTGAAGAGACAGGAGGTAAGCTGTACCAGGCAATTCAACCCAGCACTACCACCTTGACCACCACTTCCCCTAACACCCAGACATAGAAAGCCCAGGATCCTGACCCTTAAGCCCAGCCTCCATTTTCATTGTCCAGGGCAGTAGCTCCTGTGGAAAAAGAGTCAACCATGCCCACCAACTGCTGACCCACTGCCACCGAGAAGAAAGGTATGCCTGCCTTGTTGAAGCAGTAAGGCACCCCGAGAGAGGGAGGAGGCAACATGTGTGCTAGGCAAGTCAAACCATCACAACCTCAACTATGACGTGATGGAGACAAGCCCCCGACCCTGAGAGCCTGCAGAATAGCAACAGCTCCAATCTTGCCTCCAGTCAAGGCCTTGCAACCATCGCTGCAAAGAGAAAGGCCCACCTTCCTGGCCACCACCAAGGAGGGCTACCACCAACACCAACTGCTAACCCACTGTCCCTGCCAGGTGGGTAAGCCCAATAACCTGAGAATGACAGCACTCAGTCCAGGCCTCATACCCACCATTCTGGGAAGCAACCTCCATGGAGAGGCGCACTGGGTACTGCTCCTGCCAGTGCTGCAACCATGGCTATTAAAGACCCAGAAAAGAAAGTTCTTGTCCCCAAGGTCTTGGCATTATCAAAGGATTCAGAATGAGAAACTGATGTCATTATCAGTGGAAATGACATTGAACCATCTGGTTCAATCATTCTGGAAAACAATTTGGAATTATGCTAAAAAGGTGACAAGAATACTTTGCTGCAGTGCCCTAAGGAAAGGTCCCATGGTTCACCTGAAACCCTTTCCATGTATTACGTCACCCAATGAAGCATGGGCTCTTTTCTATTTGTATCCAAAGCAATTAGCACAGATGCTCCGAACATAGTAAGTGCTTAACAAATGCTTTTCTATTCATTCATCCCCCCCATCAGTCCTCAGAGATCTTTGGCTACTAAACTATTTGTAACATATTTTTTAAAAATAAAAATCAGTACAAACCTTCAATTCCACTTCATACCAAATCTAGCAAACAGGACAGTTCAGTAGCAGAACAGTGGGGAATGGCCAGAAACAGCCGAGGAGTAAGTGTGATTCTGAAACTAAGCCAATTCTCTTACCGACAGATCAGGCACGAACTAAATGAACACACTCCAGAATCCGAGCTTCTCAGTTTACAGGAACCCTCAACAACATCTCATTCTGTACTCTTACTCACCCTGGCCGACGCTTAATAGTCCGCTGAGTGATGGCTCCCCCACCTTGAACTCCAGGTCCAGGGTTTCCAGATACAATGGCTGCACCCAATGATGAAACATCTGATGCCATCTCTGTTAGAGAAAACAAAAGGTATGATTTTTTTTAAGCCCTTTTATTATCAGTCCAGATTTCAAGTGAGCTGATGAAAGTCAATTGTCAACTAGCATTTCTTAGGCACCTATAATGGTTATATAAACTAGTTTCTCTTTCCTCCTGCAACATGGGGAAGGGGGGATAGATTTGGTGATTCACATTCCAGCTCTGTTATCCCTGAGGAACCTCAGCCCAATCACTTCCCCTTCTGAGGCCCTGGGAGAAAGCATAACACAAGAGAAAGAACACTGGATTGAAGTCCTGGCACTAGAGTTTCCTCCATGTGGAATCTTAGACAAGCTATGTCTCCTCCCTCTGCCTCAGTTTCCTCAGTGGTAAAATAAGGAAGCTGTACTAGGATTCTTCCTCTTTGTTTCACAGGCCCTGTCTGGCAATCGGTCAGGTAAAGTCTAAGGACTCATTCAGAGTATAATGTTTTTAAGTATAAAAAAATAGAATACATAGGATTACAAGGAAATTAATCATATTGAAATACAGTTATCAGAATTTGGGGGGGGGGAGAGTCAATGGGGGGGAGTGAAATGCCCAGGGTCACACAGCTAATAAGTGTCTGAGACCTCATTTGAACTCAGATCCTCCTGACTCCAGGGCTGGTGTTCCATCCACTGTTATCACCTAGCTGCCCTAGAATGTTTTAAAGCAAGTTCACAGCCCCCAGGTTAAGAACTCCCAACTAGGTAATACCTAAGGTCTCTTCCATTAATAAATCTTCTACACTTACTTTATGATTAATACATTTTACAATAAAAGTGATTTTAAACACACAGGTAGCAATAATTCAGTCTACATTTCTTCTGATCCTTATGATTATACATTCTGGTTGTTTTGCAGTTTTTCAGTTGTTTTAGTCATGTTCAACTCTTCATGACACTATGTGGGGTCTTCTTGGCAGAGATACTGGAGTGGTTTGTCATTTCCTTCTCCAGTTTATTTGACAGATAAGGAAACTGAGGTAAACAGGGGTAAGTGACTTACCCAGAATCTCACAGCTAGTAAGTGTCTGAGGCCAGATTTGAACTCAGGAAGGTAAGTCTTCCTCACTTTAGGCCCGGCACTCTATCCACTGTTCCACCTAGCTGCCCATACATTCTGGTACACACATATATTTTGTTTTTTGTATTAGCTAGCCTTAGGAAAAAAAACACACACACCAGTTTCTCACATCCAGATTGTCTTCATTTTTACTTAAACTCTTAGTTCGAAACAAGCTGTCTCCTGATTGCAGCTCTCTCCTCTCTGGGGCTTATAACAGGGTACACTGCTGCAGGCTCCTTCTCTCATTAGTGAGTTCTTCCCAGAACCTCCATTTTTTTTTTTTAAATTAATTAATTTTTAGTTTTCAACAATTACTTCCATAAGCTTTTGAGTTTTAAATTTTCTTCCTCTCCCTCCCTAAGACAGTGTGCAACCTGATATAGGCTCTACAGACACATTCCTATTAAACATATTTTCACATTAGTCATGTTATAAGGAAGAATTAGAACCAACAGGAGGAACCACCAGAAAGAGGAAACAAAACAGAAGGAAAAAAAGAGCAAATAGTATGCTTCAATCTGCAAAGTCCATGGTTCTTTCTCTGGATGTAGACAGCATTTTCCATCATAAGACTTTTGGAGATGCCAAAACCTCCACTTGGGAGAAGGGTCTCAGACCTGCCACCCCTCATTCTCTGGACTTAGCCACATGTCTCAGCCCAAAAACTTCCTTTCTCCTTCAGTTTTTCAGTTTTCTTTTTATGTGCTATCTTCCCCCATTAAGAATTTAAGTTCCTTGTGGGCAAGGATTATCTTTCTTTTTGTTTGTATTTGTATCCCCAGCACTTAGCACAGCGCCTGGCACATAGTAAGTGCTTAATAAATACTTGTTCACTATGTTCGTAAGAGATGTTCTTGTCTCTTAAGGAGTGCAAAATAAAGAATTAACTGGGCTAGGTTCAATGCTTAGGTCAGTCAGAGAAACTAGGTTTGCATCCCAGCTGTTTCTGTCTGCGTGACTCTGGGCAAGTCACTTAACCTATATGGGCTTCAGTTTCCTCACCTAGAACATGAGGTGGTTGTAGCTCTAAAATACTGACTACCATGACTATAAATTGAGAAGTTTTCTAGCATGTCAAAGAATAGCACAACTAACGCACTTAGCTAGTGTTGAAATGGAGTGCCTTATATAAAGAGCAGAGTTATGGTGAGAAAGGCAGCATGAGAGAAAGGAAGTGAAGAATTTTTAAAATTATTAATATGGCTTACATTTATGTATTATCTTCAATACAATATCTCACCAAATCCTCAAAACCTGGTAAGGCAGGCCATTCAGGTGTTGTTATGCCCATTTTACAGATGAAGACACGAGGTTAAAACAGTTATTCAAAGTCCCATAGCTGGGAGGGAGAGGAGCTAGGCCTCAAGCCAGGTCATCTGATGGATTCTTTGTCCTGCATTCTTTCTACTAACTGGATCTTAGCCAATTTAACCTACTTTTTAAAAAATCAATATTCTCTTGGAAAGATCCAGCTTTAAGTTAAACTACTGCCAAATTCAACTTGTTTTCCTAAATAAGAAGGTGGAATAAAATTTAAAATAAGGAGAGTAAGAAATTAAAAATACATGACTAAGGCAGACAGAAATATTAAAGGTGCTGTGCCAACATAAATGGCTAATTAAAGGAATCAGTTATCCAAATTTTCTAAACTATGACCCACCACTTAGGCTGGAACTTATTTTTCTGTATTTTTTTTTAAATCATTTCCTAAGACTACCTCTAAATTGGATTCAGAGTAAATATAAAGTATCTGCCATTCTGAGACACAAACTGATAAAAATCATTTGTTACGGTGATGCAAGTACATCAGTGGCAGAGGATAGACCCAATAACTGTAAGCTTTTGATATTTGCTCTAACCACCAAACAAGCATGTTTCTCACTGTAGATACTTTGGCAACTCATTAAAGATGAGTTTTTACAGTTTAAGTCTTTGACTAAGACCAGGAAGAATACACTTTTTTTGTGTTTTAAGGCATAAGTTAAAAAGTTAAATTATTTTAAACTTCATCAATTTCAAACATATTAGACAATTAGCCTAGCATCATGAAGTTTAGAAATTATTAAATTCAATCTAAGAAGTTTTTCCCAGATGTTAAAATGTACTTCTATATGCCACATGTTAGGCATCTTTAAGAAACATTTGTCTCTTGAGAACTGTTCTCTGTTCTTTACAAGTCACTTATACGAATAGTTCCCAAAAGAATGGATTATATCAAATCACTAATAAGAGAAATGCAAATTAAAATAACTGAGGTTTTACCTCACTCATATCCAGCAAATTAGCAACGCTATCACAAAAATGGAAATATTCGATATTTAGAGGGGCCACAGAAAGACAGGCATACTGATATACTATTAGTGGGGCTGTGAAATGATCTAACCATTCTAAAAATCAATTTGGAATTAATTAAACTAAAAAAAGATGGCAAAAATGTCCCTATCCTTTGATCTAGAAATCCCACTACTATGAAAATACTGGCATTCAGGTGAAGTTCAGAAAGAAAGGTCCCACATTTCAAAATATTAGTGGCAACACATTTTTGTAGTCACAAAGCATCACCGATGCTCATCAATTGGGGAAAAGCTAAACTGTAGGACATGAATGTAAGAGAATGTTACGCCATTAAAAACGGAAATGAAGAACTCGGAGAAACATCTAAAGAGTTACATAAAGTGATACAGAGTGAAGTAGAAAACAATACACAATGACTACAAAAATGTAAACAAAAAGCAACAAAATGAAACTAAATACTGTGTAATTATAATGGCCAAGGCTGGCCCTAGACTAGAGAAGGGACCAGGAAATGCAGTTTCCTCCTTTCTTTGGAGAGCTGGGCCTATGGATCCCCTAGCAGAACATTATATATGGTGCCAAACATGAACTATGTGTTGGCTGGTTTTGTTTAGTCTTTTTTTTCTTTGTAATAAGATGGGTAGGGGCTGGAGTTTATTTAGAAATGAGTGAGATATAAAAACAAGGCACAGCAATACTTTTTAAAAGGAAAAAAACCATGTTTAATTACATAATCTTTATGAAGAGTATATAGAAAAGAACAAAGACATTTCAAACATAAGGTAAAGTCATTATCTGGAAAAGAAAATTCCTTCTGTATGTGCAGAAGATGCTAACTGCTCTTGGGATTCAAAAGGAACAGAAAATACTCCTCCAGTTGAGGAAATAAAAACTATATGTATACATGAAACAACTAGAGAATATTATGACTATATTCATTCAAATGTGAGATCACCAGACCATAGGATCATCTACTTAGAAAAAGAAAGGACCTCAGAAGCCTAGCTTTCCCTCATTCTATAGACCCTGTAATTCCAGGCTCTGATAGTTATGTTTTAGAAACATGTGAATACCTGTGAAAACATGTTAAGCATGTAAGCCAAGGGTGGGGAATCTGTGGCCTCGAGTACATGTGGCCTTCTAGGTCCTCAAGTGCAGCCCTCTGATTTGACCTTGATTTGATTTGACTTTGACAAATCCCTTTGTTCTGTGAAGTTTGGATTGAGTCAAAGGCGTCACGTGAGGACCAAGAGGGCCACGTGTGGTCTTGAGGTCGCAGGTTCCCCACCCCTGGTATAAGCCATCTACGGCTTGTCCTCTGCAGCTCCTGTTCATGTTCTCCCATAAATCCTCTGCCCAACGTGGGAAGGTCAGGTCTTTCTGTAGATCTCTCAACCTTGAGGGTGCACCAATGGAATATGTGGACTCTACACTCATCATTCCTTCCTCCTCCTCTGTCATTCGGCTGATAATAGCTTTCACACCACTACTCTTACACAGTGCTTCACTGGCACCACAATGGAGCCTATTTGCACCCACAAAGCACTTCTCTGGTGCCCTCTGAGTGGCCTTCAATTTTAATTCCTTGGAAATTGTGGTATTCCATGACTTAAAGTCATACAGCAGCAGCCAAAGATATCGGTGTTAAAAAGATGAGTCTTTTATTTCTTAAGGGAGAAGCTTGTGATCATTTAAACTACTGTGAAGTTACTCAAGGACAACCTAGCCTGTTCTCATTCCTCTGTTTAATTCTAGTTCCAGCTCACTGTCCATCCACAATGTCTCTCCAAGATGTATGTAATGATGAACCAGATCTATGAGTTCTACATCCATCTGTACCCCCCAGTCTAGAAAATAGGCATTCTTCATTCACATGGGTTTTCCCATGTAGACAGTTAGGCCAAACCCATGAAATAAAGCAAGTTAGAAAAGGCAAGGCAATTATGCGAGCAGAGTAATAATCAAAAGTGCCACTACCAATACCAAAGACATCACGGAGGAGATGGGTCCTCAGCTAGATTTTAGAAAAATTAAGAGAATCTATTAAAATATAATAAATTTCAGGGGCAGCTAGATGGCGCAGTAGATAGAGCTCCGGCCCTGGAGGCAGGAGGACCTGAGTTCAAATCCAGACTCAGACACATGACACTTACTAGATGTAACCTTGAGCAAGTCACTTAACCCTGATTGCCTCACAAAAAAAAAGAAAGCACAAAAAATAAAATAAATTTCATTTTGTGACAATACTTGGTGCTCAATCTATGTAGCTCCTCCTGATGATTTCTTTTAAAAAAGCATTCATGACATATAAGTATAAAGCTTCTGAGCAGGTTCTCTACAAGTGTCTTTCATCTCTCCCATTCCTTACTTCTGAACTGTATTTTTCAAAGATATTTTTAACTGTCCGTTGTACCTGTCTTTGCACTGACATTACAAAGTATCAAAGTCTGGGGCGTTTTTGGTCCAGACCCGTCCAGCATGGAAACTCTATCAATGCAGATCAGCAATTTGCCTACAATTTTGCCTGGTCTCAGAATGGGGTATTGAGTAACACAACTAATATATGTCAAAGGCAGAATTTGAACCCATGTTCAAAATTCCTGGCACCTCCAAGGCAGAAGACCACACTGCCTCTCATCAAAAGTAGAGGCTGGGGGCAGCTAGGTGGCGCAATGGACATAGCTTCGGCCTTAGAGTCAGGAGGACCTGAGTAGAGTCCTGATTTAATTAGTAGAGGCTGATTTAATTTTGAGGATCTTATTACCCAGAATTTCCCTGCCTCCTTATCTTCTGCAACCAAGGCTGGTGCACAAGGTACAAGTATATGTATGGTAGTCTTTTTATTTAACTTATTTAGTATTTTATTTTCTCCAGGTATGTGCAAAAACCAAATTTTGGGGGGAGGGGGGCCTAGGCAATGGGGTTAAGTGACTTGCCCACGGTCACACCGTTAGTAAGTGTTTTATGTGTCTGAGGCCGAATTTGAACTCAGGTCCTCCTGAATCCAGGGCCAGTGCTCTATCCACTGAGCCACCTAGATGCCCCAAAAAACAATTTTTAACAGTAGTTTTTAAAACTTGGAGTTCCAGGGGCAGCCAGGTGGCGCAGTGAATAGAGCTTTGGTCTTGGAGTCAGGAGGACCTGAGTTCAAATCCAGCCTCAGACACTTAACACTTACCAGTTGTGTGACCCTGGGCAAGTCACTTAACCCCCGATCGCCTCACCAAGAACAAACAAACAAACAAACAAAAAAAACAATAAAAATAACTGTAGACAATATAAAACATAAAAAAAAACAAACTTGGGAGTTCTAAATTCTCTCCCTTCCTTCCTCACCACCCCCACACTGAGAAGGCAAGCAATCTCATATAGGTTATACATGTGATGTGCATGGTAGTCTTTTTGAAAATACCTAATTACTATGAACAATAAAAGATGAGATGACTAAATGCCCCATGAAATCTTATTTCTTGTTTCCTTGGCAGCACGATAAAACCAATTCCAGCAAATCCTTTCTTTTCTGCTGCAAGGAGAACTTGTGAGCCATCCTTCTGTTTAGCTCCCACTTCCTTTTAATCCTCTGGTTTTATTTATATTAACAACATGATTGATATGATTCAGTTCTTCCAAGCATATATGTCCACTAACTGGTCAGGACAAGAATCTCCCATTCAGAGCACCAAGAGCTAACTTCATGTTCATAAAGAGTCCACAGATTGTGTGACTCATAGTTATCTTCTGACCGCTTTTCCACCAGCCTGCCACTGTCACTACAGAAGCGAATGGGAGTTACATAGGAATGAGGGTTATTTTGTATTTCTACTTTATGCACCGCAAAGAATTAACAGCTGAGTGGTCAGCCTACTGGTGAAAGGTCGTTCTCTAGTAAGTTAGGCTGCTCTTCAGCTACCAACTTAGTTCAGATACTTACCACCACTCTCCTAGATTACTGTAAGGGCATCCTAATTACTCTCCCTGACTCAAATCTCTCTCCACATTAGTCCATTCTCCACAATGCTGCCAGAATGATTTTTTTTAAATATAAATCTGACCAAGACACTTCCCTACTCAACTCCACTGGTTCCCTACCGCATCGAGGATCAAATATAAGCTCCTGTTTAGAATGACTTATATGGAAATGTGATTTGGATGACTATACATGTATAACCTAAGTCAAATTGCTTGCCTTCTCAATGAGGGGGAGGAAGAGAGGGAGAGAATTTGGAGCTCAAAATTTGAAGAAAAAAAAAGTTAAAATTATTTTTACATATAATTGGAAAAAAATAAAATATTAAGTAAGATTAAAAAAAAGAAAAAGAAAAGAAACTCCTGTTTAGCTTTTAAAGCCTACCACAACCTTGCCACAACCTATCTTTTCAGCCTTACTGAATATTACTTCCCCTCTTACGCTGAAATACAGCCAAACTGGATTTTTTTCTATTCTTCCTTGCCTGGAATGAACAGTCTCCTTGCCTGCCCCTCAAAGAATCTCGACAAGAAGCAGCTCAAACCCCACCTTCTCCATAAAGCCTCTCCTAATTCCCTCAATTCATGTCTTCCTCCACCTTACACTAACTTAGATTTAACTACTTTGTAGCTATTTGCATTTATTCCATATATTCTTGCAGAAGTAGTTTTATTTCTTCTATTTTAAATCCCCAGCACCAGCATGGTATCTGGCATGTAGCAGCACTTAATAAATACTTGACTGACTGACTGAAAAATGATGAGCAT
Source organism: Vombatus ursinus (assembly GCF_900497805.2). Taxonomy (NCBI): domain Eukaryota; kingdom Metazoa; phylum Chordata; class Mammalia; order Diprotodontia; family Vombatidae; genus Vombatus; species Vombatus ursinus. Next base: position 5,558,999 of record NW_020954546.1, on the reverse strand, counting down.
CTCTATACTTAGCTAGCGTGTTCCTCTGAGAATAGATATACTCTACTATTTTCTAGTCCTATGACTGGAGGGGGTTGGGGGAAAAAGACCAAAAGAATCTCATAATTGCAAATTGGTTAGAGTAAGTAATATGGAATCTTTTATTGAAAACAGATTTATTCCACGTATACTGAATAAACCTCCTTTCCTAATTAGTCACACTTGCACAGAATGGAATATTGGACTCATGTCATACAAGAGGACTTTTATAACAAGGGATTAGGAAAGAATGACTCTTAAGAAAAGAAAAATCAGAAAAGCCACCAACTCATAAAGGGCTAGAATTTGAGTCAGGAAGAGTTCAAATCCTGCCTCTGACACTATCAATACAAGTTATTTAACCTGTCTGAACTTACCTCTAAAATGAGAACAATACCTATAATATCTAACTTGCAGAGTTGTTATGAAGACAGAGGATAAAACATATTTAAACCACTTTGTAAACTTTAAAGCACTATCCAAATGTCAGCTATTATCACTGCAAAGAACTATTTTTATATACTTTCTCATTATTCCAAAATTGAAAAAAAAATTTTTTTTAATTTTAAGAAGAGCTTTTCAAGTTGTACTACAAACCTTATCTTTCTTTCTGTTTTACTTTTTAAAATGTTAATTAATTAATTAGCATCAGCCAAACTACTACTGAGTACCAATCTCATACCAGAACACTAGATCACTACAGAAAATTTTGCTATTCCATTGCCAATCAAATGTCTCTCATTTGGCACATAATAAGCAGAAGCAGCAAGGAGGTTATAAATTAGATCCTATAATAAATCTATTAAATTCTTTCACTGAATCCCATGTAAAAGCACTATGTATTAATTTCCAGGAGCTATATGCACCTTTATGTCTCCAAATAATTATAGGAAAGCTGGCAATTGTGACTTCCATATTTTCAACTAATGTATAAAGAGATGCTAGATCAAACTACTCTTAGCATTACTAGGGAATATTTACTGGAGTGGCCACAACATTATAGGCAAAATTCTTGAGAACAGAAGGTTATGAGGACAATACAAACAATAACTACAAGAATCAATAAATGAGACTACACTAAAACACTTCCTGAACTCAAGATTAAATCTGCAATGGTCTTAAAGAATAGATGATGAAACATATTTCCCAATTCTCTGTAAAGAGATTGGAATGGTGCTTACACTTTCACATATGGCTTTTATTTCAAGGAAGGGTTTAATGGCAAGTGGGGAAGGGGGAGAAACCAGATCAAGAAATGACCTTTAAAAAAGTAAAAGGCAACTATAGAATACTTTTTCCCAAAAAAAGAACAAATTTCTAGACAGAATATTGTTCTCAATTATATCCCTAAACTGTAAAATCTAGGTAAAATCATGGAAAAAGTGCCTTCCCTTCATTTTTGTTTCCATATAAATTAATGTCTGGATATAGGTCTCCTTGGCACCTGACAGCTACCTGCCATGCTACCTTTCCCAACATGTGAGAATTCAGTGGAAAAAGGGTGGGTATGGAGTTGTTTTCCCTATTCAGAAAGCTGGCTCTCTAAACACTAATCTTCAGAAGTAACCCCATGAAAGAAACTTCATAAAATCATATTATCTCAGAAACAGAAAGGCCCTCAGAGGTCCTCTAGTCCAATCTGTACAAGAATCACAGTCCTAATATTTACAGGTAGAAAATCACAGATTTTTTTCACAGACCAGAACTAAATTAACATCTTAGTTAATTCTCATCTATCAGCATATTGTATGGGTTTAAAAGGAAGCAAACAACAAATAGAATGCTTGAACTAAGGAATAGCTGCTTCAAAGTTTGAAATCTTGATGTCATCCGTAACTCTTCCCTTTTCTTTACTTACCCATATCTAATCAGTTACCAAGTCTTATGGATTCTACCTCCACATATTTCCATTTATCTCCTTTTCTCCACTCACATGGCTACCATGCTAGGGCAGGCCGTCAACACATCTGACCTGGCCTATTCCAAGAGTCTCCCAATCGGTCTCCCTGTTCCTTTACACAAATGCCAAATTAATCTTCTCTAGGGCATAGATATGACCATACCCTTCAGTGCTCAACGGCTTCAAGAGCCTTTTATTGCTTCAAGGATAAAATACAAACTCCTCAGCCTTATTACCCACATTACTATCATTTATGCTTTCTAGTTCCAGCCAAACTGGACTACTGCGTGTTCCCTGACATTCTAGTTCCAGTCATCATGCATTTGTACAAGCTGTGTCTCATATTTGAAATGCACTCTCTCCTCACTCTGCCTCCATCTTTCCTCAAGGTTCAATTCAGGTATCCCCTCCTCCATGAAGTCTTCCTTCTATTTATTTGTGTTTGATGGAGAACTCCTCCCCCCAGTAAGATGTAAGGGCTTCAAGAGCAAGGGCTGATTCTATCTACAGCACGTTAATGTGTGTGTGCATATGTTTTTTACACACACACACACACATTTTTGTTGATGTTTTTCTTTGTTAGAAGTGGGGAGAAGGAAGAGGTCCAGTTGAGGAGAGATGTTTTCCAAAAATGACTATGACATAAAACAAAAAGAAATCAATAAAATGAAATACCATTGCCAATAAAAAAAGTGTTGAATTGAAAAGAGCCCGCAGAACTGGAATCTCATATATTTTAAAACTACCTACTTCTCCTAAGTTCTATGAGCATGAAAAGTATATGATACAAGCTCCACAAATCTGATTTCATAGAAAAACATGCAGATTTGAAACATCTTCCTCCATATATCCTGGCTTTTGACCATACTTTAACTACTGAATTATCATGTAACATACTCTAAAAAAGCTTTAGCTACTGAAAATATCAATGTTGAAATATTTTCATTATTCACTGGCTTCATAAACAAAAAACAAATATGCTGAAGAATGCTCTCCCAAACAGACAGAGAAGATTATACATTGTGCATAAATTTTCACCTGTGCCATCATTGAGAAGAGTAAAAACATAGGTAACAAGTAAGAAGTTGATCCAATGGTGACTTTTCAAGGTTGAAAAACTTAAAATGGTCTTAGTTTTTAAAGTTCTACAACCTAAAAGGTGTGGAATAATTTGAAGAGAAAGTACTTTTCCTAAATTATCACCTTCAGAAACACTGAAGATTTACTTCCTCTTGCTTCCCCCTCCAATTCTGCATCTGCAATAAAACTGTAGCCTACAGTACAAAATAGGTTCTACTGATGCAAACCAGAACTCAGAGAGAAAAAATCCACCCCATACACAAACTAGTTTACAAAGGTTGTCATGAATGCCAGAATCTAAATCAAATACCTGGCCCTCTTCCAATCAGTTCCTTTCCTCTATGTAATTTCTTCTGTACTACTGCATCAATCATATATCCAAAGGAACAAGTGATTCTCAATTTTTTTTCAATCCACAGACCACCCAAGAAGAACAAAAGACTTCACGGAACACTCAACCCTTACTTTCTAGTGCAAAAAAAGAAATAAAAAATAAAAAACCTAGAATTAATGGAAAAATTATTAATTCACACCAGAAACACAAGTATAGATATTTCCATTTTAGAAACAATGTTATCATAACTCAACTGACATATATATATATAAATTTAATATCTGCAAAAGAGCTTTACATTCATTATCTCTTTGATAATGTGACCTAAGTACTGCAGGTATTATTCACATTTTACAATAAGGAAACTTATCAAGGAGGGTCAAGGAGGTTTGCTGATTTGCCGTTGCTTACAATGCTGTGTCAGAGGCAAGATTCAAAACAAGGTCTCAATCAAGTCCAGAGCTTTTTCTAGTACTCTATCCTCAAATTATCTTCCAAAAGCAACAAACAACATGTCTCATTTTATGACTTCTTTTGTAGACACCATAACACCTATCCTCTCCCTCTTTCCCCACCTTTCCTATTACAGCAGAGAGCAATACCACCCTCCCAGTCCCCTAGGCTTGCAGCCATCCTGGACTCTTCACTATCACTTACCCACCACACTCAAGCTGTTGTCAACACTTGTCTATTTCACCTTTGCACTACTTCTCCAATACTCCTCCTATCCTCTAACACTGCCACCTCCCTGGTACAGACCCTCATCACCTCACATCTGGACTACTGAAATAGCCTGCAGGTGACTCTGCCTGCCTCAAGTCTCTCCTCACTCCAATCCATCCTCCATTCAGCCACTAAAGTGATTTTCCTAAAGCACAGGTCTGATCATGTCACCACGCAACTCAATGAACTCCACTGGCTCCCTATCACCTCCAGGAGCAAATATAAAATGCTCTGGCATTCAAAACTCTATATCACCTAGCCCCCTCATTCCTTTCCAGTCTTCTTGCATCTTGCCCTCCCAACAGGTATTCTTTGATCCAGTGACCTGGCCTCCTGGCTTCTGCACAAACAACACACTCCATCTCTCTCCACTCTGGGCATTTTTCTCTAGCCATCCCTCCCCCTCTGTCACCTACCCATTCCTGGAATATTCTCCTTTCTCTGCTTCTACTACTGACCTCTCTGGATTCCTTCACGTCCCAATTAAAATCCCTCCTTCTGCAGGAAGCCTTCCTCAACCTCTCAACTCCAGTACCTTCTTTCTGTTATTTCCTATTTACTCTGTAGATAGTTTGCTTTTATGTTTGTTAGCATGTTGTCTTCCCCATTAGATAAGTTCCTTGAGGGCAGGGACTATTTTTTGCCTTTTTTTCCTTGTATCCTCCAACACTTAGTAGAATGTCTGGCATAGAGCTAAGCACTTTACAAATATTATCTCATTTGATCCTCACGACAACCCTGGGAGGTAGGTGCCCCATTTGAGAACTGAGGAAGACAGAGGCAAACAAAGGTTAAGTGACTTGCCCAGGCTCACACAGCTAGTATGCCTTTGAGGCAGAATTTGAACTCAGGTCTTCCGGAGTCCAAGCCCAGTATTCTGACCCCTATGCCTTTTAGCTGTCTCAAAAAAAAAAAAAAAAAAAAAAAAAAGACATTTTTACTAAAACAGGTAACATTATATCCCTGTCAGTATTGCAGCTTTTTCTGCTTTGCCCTTTTAGCTTCACAGATGTGAAAACTGAAAGGACCTTAGACGTCAAGTAGTAATGTGTCTACAATCCTCTCATTTCAAAGGTGAGAAAAATGAGGCCCACAGGGGTTAAGTGATTTGCCCAAGGTCATACATGTAGTAAGCAACAGGGTCAGGATTTGAATTCTAGTCTTCTGATGTCAGTGCCTTTTCCCTTCTGCCTACTTATCCTTCAGAAGTACAGGCTGACAAGTTTTACTATAGGTGCTTCTACCTTATTATTATTAAAAGATTGCTCAATATTTTAGTTATAAGTGATCTTATACTGATTCTCCAAATATGACTTTCCAAGACATACAAGATTAATTTACTTTACTGTCTCCAAGAAACTTCTTCTGAGATCATCTATTTACAGTCAGTACTGTTGTTTGATTAAGTGAAGGATTTTCAATGTGATTTGGAAATCATAGGTGTCCTTCAAGGTGTCCACCAACCTATCTCCCTTAGCACTCAATTCAACAAGTATTCATTGACTGCTGATTCCCTTTTCCTTTCTCAAGCAATCAATCCCTTGGTTTCCCCATTCAAAAAAAAAAAAAACAAAAACAAAAATAAAAACAACCTATCTTATTTGGCAATTAGTTTGGTGTAGTGAAGAGAATGATAGACAAGGAATAAAAAAGACCCGAGTTCAAATTCCACCTGGTGCAGTATGTGATCTTAAGCAATTCACTTATATGTTGTCTCAGTCTCAGTTTCTTATTTGTAAAGAGGAGCTGTCTCAAAATTAACAAAAGAATTTAAAATATATATATATAAAACATTCCTGTAAACCCTAAAGTGCTACTTAAATGTTAGCTATATTTCCTTTGCATTAAGCATATAAAATATGGCAAAAAGATATTGAATTATAATTGGAAATTTAATCTATGACGTCCTCATTTTGAGGCATTCAAGCAAAAAGGAATAAAGGAAATAAATTTTCTGAGAAATTTACAGGACATTCCAAAAGTCTTACTGCACTTTTAAATTTTAATAGCTTAAAGGCTTCTTGGGACATTCCGTATATGTACATGAAGCATGGCAGGCAAGATAGCCCAGTGGATGAAGGACTGGCCTTGGAGTCAAGAAGAGCTGGTTCGAGTTCCTGCCTCTATGCCTACTGGCAATCACTTAACCTCGGTGCCCCTTAGCAACTCTAAAACTATAAATTATATATCAGTGTTGTCCATCTGAACATGGGAGGGACGACACTAATGAAATCACGGAGCTGGACCAAAAAATACATATAATGTATATATCCACACACATATGTGAGTATACATTTGAGTGATGTGTCCTTTTTACTAATCTTTCCTGTGCAAGGTTTTTGGTACTGATTAGCACTAATTACACTTTTTAAAAGAGTGACAATTATTGCTATGCAAAAAGAAAACAAAAACAACTCAAAAATAAAATGCAGGGGCAGTAGGTGGCACAGTAGATAGAGCTCTGACCTCGGAGACAGGAGGACCTGGATTCAAATCCGGCCTCAGACACTTGAAACTTACTAGCTATGTGACCCTGGGCAAGTCACTTAACCCTAACTGCCTCACCAAAAAAAGGCAAAAAAACAACATAACAAAATACAATAAAATGCAATCAATTATTTCTAAGAATTATTCACTTTTTAACTTCTAAATTTATTTTCTGAATTTACAGAGGCAATCAAAGAACAAATGAACCTGCTCAAATAAATGTTATTCTTGCCTTACAAGATTTCAGCTAATATTAATTAGTTCAACAAAATGTGATCATGAGTTTTGTTGGTTTAACATACACACATACACACACACAAACTTTATTCCCACACTGAAGAAAAATTCACTTCAGACAACTCGTTTGCCCAAGCTGCTATTAAATACTAGGAAATGTTTTGCAACTTGGCTGGCTGGTGTTATATTACCTTTTGCAATGTGATCAGTTCAAAATCTTATTTATTTGTTTCATGGTTCAAAGATGTCATTTTATTACAAGGTGAGATTTACAATAACAAGCACCTTTCTAGTTTCATTTCATCGCTCAGAATTTCCTGCAATATAATTTCAGGCATTATCTCTCAAACTGTCTCTCTCTCTCTCTCTCTCTCTGAAAAAAAGTTTTAGGTATAAGGAACATATAATGAACATTAAGGGAGACAGGAGGCAGGGACTGAATATTTTTTTCTAACATCCAGATATTCTTGTTATAGAAACAATGCAGAAAAACTAGTAAAAAGTATTCGCAATAATTGAAATTAGATGTTATCAAATTCTTACTATTGTAAAATGATAATTTTTTTCCAGGGGTTCCATTTAAATTTCCAAGTACACTGGATGATCCAGGGAGACCTATTTTTAATACAAAAACCAACACAAGAAAATCAATGTGCCCGACTGCCTCACTTTCTAGAAATGCTACTCCTTTAAAAAGAAACTGACCAAAAAGCCAGAGTGACAAATCTAAGCTACTGGGAAATGCTTAGGCAGCATTTTCCATTTGAATCCAAAGGTCACCAAAAGAAAGCAGCCCCTTTCAAACCTTTTTACCTCTTCTTGGGGTTTCAGCTCTACTTAGTGCCAAGATGAAAAATGAGAAGAATCTTTTTCTAAAATCCCATCAGAACCCTACAGAGGGGTCATTTCATCCCTTCATCTCCAGGAAAAATTACATTGAGAATTATAGAATCTCTAAATTTTAGAAGTTAGAAGAAACTTTTAAAAATCATCTAAGGGGGTAGCTAGGTGACATAGGGGATAGAGCTCCGGCCTTGGAGTCAGGAGGACCTGAGTTCAAATCTGGCCTCAGACACCTGACACTTACTTGCTGTGTGACCCTGGGCAAGTCATTTAACCTCCACTGCCTCACACAAAAAAAATCTTGTAGTCCATCTATTTTTTAAAAATAATTTAAACCAAGTCATGTTACTTAGAAAATAAGGCAGAAAAGGATTAAGTCTCTTGCCACAGACCAACCAGGGGCAGAAATAAAACAAGAATTTTGTCAGTTTACTGCAATAACAATTATTATGATAGTAATAGCTAGCATTTATATAGTTATTACTGCAAAATGCTTCATATATTATCTCATTTAATTCTCAGAACAACCCTGTGAGGTAGGTGCTATATCATCCCCATTTTACAGATGAGGAAAATGAGGCAGAGGTTAAGTGACTTACCCAAGGTCACATAGCTAGTACATGTCTGAGACAAGATTTGAACTCAGGTCAGTTATTCCTGATGCCAGGTATAGGACTTGATACCAAATACGTCAACAAACACTTAGCAAATCCTTCACCTATCCATGCTGTGTCTCGTGGATATCTGCTGAACTGATTCTTTTGAAAAGAAATCCCCATCTAGATTACTCAACATGTAAACAAAATTCTGAAAGACAGGAAACTAACCCAACCTAACCATAGTAAGATTTGAATCTAAGCTTCTGAAAGTCTTAATTCTGAATCATAGTCCATATTTCCTAACTATCTAGGCAGACACACACACACACACGCGCACGCGTGCCTACACTACCTAGGAACCCAAGTCTCTTAAAAGACAAACCCAAGTCTAAAAGTAGAGTCCAGGTGAGTCTCCTGACCACCTATTCTTCTATAAAATTTAAATAAACCTATTCTCCCACAAATTTTAAAGATACAGGATGTCCCAAAAGTCTTAGTGAAGTTTGAAGCTAAAACTTTAATAGTTTAAATAGCTTCAAATTCTACCAAGACCTTTGGACACCCTGGAGAAAAAGAGAAAGAGAGACGGTTATATCTACATAACCATCTATCTATACACACACACATAATAAAGAAGATATATGCATTATACAGTATAAATACACTAAATACTACATACATATATATACACACAATATACACACATATATACTATGGATATACCATCCATATGCTTGTATATAGTATGCATATATACTAATGTGTGTACTCACAGTACTAAATATACACTATATATACTATGTACTTACTATCCATGTGCTCATATATAGTACATTTGTTAACTAGCATATATGCAATACTTACACACAATGTATATACTATCCATGTTTATACACAGTGTGTATATACATACATATTTACATATGTGTATATATGTATGTATTTACTAAAATACACAATACTATACATACTATAAGAGGCAGCTAGGTGGCTCAATGGATAGGGTACTAAGCCTGGAGTCAGAAAGACCTCAAACACTGATCAGCTGTATGACCTTGGGCAAGTCACTTAACCTCTGTTTGCCTTAATCCACTGGAGAAATATCCAGTATCTTTGCCAAGAAAACCCCCGGGACAGTACGGTCCACGTGGTCAGGAAGAGTTGGGCACGACTTAACAATACACACTATTATTATATACACACATATACTATGTATATATTATCCAATGCTTACATATAGTATGTAGGTACCATACATAATAAATAATATATACACATATACACTATGCTATATGCGCATACATACTATGCATATGTTTGCATGTACATACTAAATCATATCTACACACACACACACACACACACACACACACACACCCCCGGGGTTGGGAAGACACAATGCCCCCTTTTTAAGCAGCAGCCCCTAGTGCCGTGAATTCCGCTCCTCCTTCCTCCGCACTTACAGCCCCAGGTACCTCTCATGCCCAAGTAACCCAAGCGACCCCTAGAAGGAGCAGAAGCGCCCCGGGGGCAGGGGGCAGGACGGGCAGACCCCCAGGCCCGGCCCCGCGCCCACCACGCACACTAGTCCGGACGCAATCGTCCCCCGCCCCGGCGCCGCCCCTCCGTCTCCAGCCTTTCTCTCCCTCCTTCGGGTTCCCTCCCCAGCCCCAGCCCCCGTCCCGGGACCCCGGGCTCCCCCGGCTCCCCCTCCCCCTCCCCTCGGGTGGCCGCCCCCCCCCGCGCCTCCCGGCCCCCTCGGGCCCAGGCCGCCCCCCGCCCAGTCCCGCCCGCCTGTCCCCCTGCCCGCCCCCCCCCGCCCGGGCTGCAGGCTCCTCACCAGGGTTTGCGGCGGTCGCCGCCATGGCCCCCGCTGCCGCGCCCCCCAGCGGGAGGAGTCGTCGCCGCCACCGTGGCCGCCGCCGCAGCCGCCGCGAGACCGGGAGGGGCGGGGGCGGGGGAGGGGAAAATCAGTGCCCGGAGCCGCCTCAGCAGCCACCGCCGAGCAGCGTCGCGGAGCCCAAGATGGCGGGCGCCCCGGACCCTCCCTGACAGGGGAGGTGCCTTCGCGCCCGGGAGGAGAGGCTTAAGCCGAGCCTGGCCTCTTCGGCAGGAAGCCGACCAATAGGTAAGTCTGGGTCGGACCCGGGGCCCGGGAGGTCGGAGAGCCAGCTCGTCTACTGGGAGCCGGGCTGGGGGAACCGTCTCGGGAGCTCCCGATGGCCCCGCCTCCGGGGCGGTGCCGGGCAGGGTCAAGGGTCGGAGTGACGTCAGCAAGCCCGCCTATATAAGGACCTGGCTGCCGGCGAATGAGGGCCAGAAGAAGGTGGCGGTTCTGGTGCTGCTCAGTCCTTTCGCACTCCACTTACTTTGGCTATTTAACCGCTCGTACGCTGGCTTTTCCGGCGCGCGTTCCCCAAGCTCCACCTTCATTTTCTGCCTAAGTCAGTCAGGTAGCATCATTAAGTGCCTCTTAGGAGCCCTGTCTCTGTGCTAAACGCTGGGCGCAGAACTAAGCCGATCCAGTCCAGTCGGCATTTATGAAGCTCCCGCGCTGGGCCGAGCGCCGGGGATAGGAAGAAAGGCAAGGACAGTCCCTGCCCTCAAGAGCTCCCAGTCTAACGGGGGAGACAGCGTGCAAACAACTGCGTGCAACATGGTGCCCAAAGAAGAAGTTGGCCGTGGTCTCAGAGGGAAGGCACTAGCGTTAAGGGAGGCAGAGCCAGAGACTGCTTTGCTCTTAAGTAGACTTGGTGGCCGCCAGAGGAAAACCCCTTGTAGGGTGGTGGCCAACCCATTCCAACAGAAGAACTCTCTAAAAATGCACATGGGGCAGCCCAATGGGGAAGTAGGCGCCCTCCTTCGGGGAAGATCTTCGAGCGGTGGCTGGGTGCGTAGAAGTCAGATGTGAGGACGCCAGGGAGTCTTCTGGTTCTACCCCTTTAGGAAGAGGTGCTTTTCTAACAGGAATTAGAAATGAGACTTCCAATTTCATGGCTGAAATGCGCCTTCTGCTTACTAAGGAATGCTTCCTTCAAAGCACAGAGGTCACCTCTTGAACAAGACCTTTCCTCTTCCCACCAGGTGTTACTGTTACTTACTTCCTCAAATTACTGTGTATCTATATTGGTTATATTTGGTATTCTCTTCTGCTCCCGCCACCCCCACCAACATACCTGCAGACTAGAATGAAAGTGGCTATTTTGTCTTTACATTCCTAGAGCCTAGGATTGTGCCTCATTCTTAGCAGGCACTAATTTTTCCTTTTCTCTTTCTTTAGTTTTCTTTTTTTTTCTTTCCCGTTGAATTGCATTCCTCGTGCTAGCAAATACAGAAAATTCCTACAAGTCTAGTCCCATCCAATCATCATTAAATGGCTACCTGTGTGGGCACCAGTGATAATAAGAAGCGCAAAAATTTGGTAGGATCTGGAAGGGCCTAGTGCGTTCAGGATGTGGTATCAGTTATACTGGATACCTTTCTGGGTCCTCAGAAAGGCCTGTGAAGTGGTTTTCTCACCTATAAAATGAAGGGATTGGATTAGGCACATAGTAGGCATTATATAAAAATGAACTCTAAGGTTTTCCAGCTCCAAATCTATGATCACCTTATGGTCCAGGCATGGACAAATTCATGGAGGGGAGAGACTGCCAGACAAGATCAGGGAACATAGCTAGTTTGGCTAGAAAGTTATGTTGGAATCAGAATGCAGAGGTCATTAAATGCCCAGCTAAGGAACACAGGTTCCTTAGGGAGGCAGGGAAGGTCTTTGAGCAGAGGAGTTGCACGATGGGACCTGTGCGTCGGGAAGATTATTTTGGCATCAATATGAAATGCTGACAGATAAGGAGACCAGGCAGGAGGCTCTGATGCTAACTCAGAACCTGGACTAGGCTGATGACACAGTGAGAAGAGGTAGATATGAGAGATGTTGTCGGAAGTAGAATCAATAAGATTCAAACAAAAGTTTGGATGTGAGTGGGAGGGAGACTCGGGACGAAAGGATGGTGGTACCAGCGAGTAAGTGGGGAGGAAGAGAGGCAAGTTTAGTGAGGGGAGTAACTAGTGCAGTTTTGGACATGTGCCTGGCTGTGAAGCCACAACAGGTGGCATCTTTAAAAGGACGAGCCTGAGACAGTTCCCGTCCTCCCTTGGGGGTAGGTGAAGATCCTATTCCCCTACAGCACAGGGGCCTCAGGAAATGACCTTGGAGTTGTTCTGTTTGCTTCTCCTTTTCCATACCTGCTGGGCAGGGGAGTCCCTGTACTTCTCTGCCCCCACCCCACCCCCTCCAGCTTGAGCTATGGAAACTTTGGAGGCAGGCTTCCAAGCAAGATATTGTAGCCACACCAGCTAGGAAGCCCAGAAAAGCCTAGGGCAGAAACACGAGGGGGGAGGGGAACACTTGGAACTTAGTGAGGCTGTGCTGTGTGGCAACTGAGTTAAGCTGTTTATATGTTTTTTCCTTGCTATATCTTTGAAGTAAATATTCCTTTGTAAAAACTAAGCTGACTATAAAATGGTTAAATAGAATTGGGGTGCAAAGCATCCCCTGAAATTGATTGAGTATAATTGGTGATGGCTAAAACCTTCAGTGGCAGAAACTCGATGCCCCCAAGCCCCCTTCATGGTGGCAGAGAACCCTGGGGGAGACATAAAAAAAAATCTTGCCTTCATGCAGAGGATGAGGGGCGATCGGAGTAATCACTGTGACGTAGATAACATATGTACCAGAGAGGCATGCATCGTAATAGCCAGTACAATTTTATTACGTTATATATAATATATACAAAGTACCCTGTCTAAAATTAGATGAATCATATGTCATATATAAAAATATAGTACATTATATAATATAGTATATTGTATTTATTGTACATTATATGAAGCATATAGTATACAGTATGCTATGTTATACTGCGTATTATATGGCATATAACATGATCTGTTATACACATGGTGTTATATAATTTGTATTATATTTTATTGTTGGTCAGTCAGTGTCCTCTTCATGACCCCGTTTGGGGTTTTCTTGGCAAAAATACTGAAGTGGTTTGCCATTTCCTTTTCCATTTCATTTGATGGGTAAGGAAACCGAGGCAAACTGGGTTCAGTGACTTGCCCAGGGACACACAGCTAGTAAATGTCTAAGGCCAGATTTAAACTCAGGATGAATCATCCCAACTCCAGGCCCAGTGCTCTGTGCACAATGGCGCCACCTAGACGCACCATTATATAGTATAGTATATTGTATGTTATGAATAATATATACATATACATATATATGAGATGTCCACCTTAATAGTCAGTACAATTGCATTACAGTATAATATGCATAATATATGATATGACTAGATACCTAAATTGTATATATTTACAGTGTCATGTTATATTTGTATACATATATTCTATATTACACATTGCTTTATTTACAGGATGTGTTATATTATGTATATTATACACCATTATATATTTTATATTATAGAATATATGTGAGATAGTCACCTTAATAGCCAATATGATTGTGTTCTATTACATTATATAATAAATGTAACTCGGTACCTAACATGTATATTATGTATAATGTATTATATGTATATTATATAATATGTTGTGAATTGCATGTTATTTTATTATTGACATACCATATAACATATTATATTGTACTGTGTATTGTGCTATATTATGTGACGTGTTATATTACATGTAATATAAATATTAGGTCTGTCATCAAGTATATGTATATTATATAATGTGCTGTAATACATATTGACTATTACGGTGCACATCTACTATATGTAACATATATACACATGCATGTATGTTTTGTATATATATTTGTGTGTATGTGTGCGTACATAAATATGTAATAGCTTACATGTAGTACCTTATAGTAGTCTTTCCTACAGGGTTCTTCACAGGATTAGCCCTGTAGTACATGTATCACATGTCATGTGATATTATTATATATAATATATATTATTTATGCATATTAGGTACCTCTGTATTTATTTACACATATATAATACAGTCATATTGGCTATTAAGTTATAAATTTCCTATGATGATATAGTTTTAAATGAACTCAATTGCATATTGGAGAAAGAGTAATTATACTAACATTTATATAGTACTTTAAGATCTGCAAATCACTTTTCATGGATTATTTCATTTGTAATACCTCAGCTGGCCAGTAGGGACTCACATTTTAGGTGGAAAGGTGCCTCCTTCGAAGACAGGGGTTTAAGGTAGGAACTGATGGAAGATCATGTGGGATGAGGAAGGCATAAGCTGAAATGGATGGGTATTAGTTTGTTTTGATTCATTTCAACCATTCTGATTTAAGAGACTGTGTATAAGAGTATCGCTCTAGGCTTACCTTCCTAACTTCCACGTGCATTGACAGTTTAGGTTACTAAAGGACAAATCACTACTACTGCTTGAAATTCATGAGGTAAAATCTTGAGGGGCTAAGTTTTTCTAGTACTGTGAGCCTTCACCAGTGGGTTATTATTGTTGATTATCAGCCAGTAATTTTTATTTTTTACTTTTTTGCACAAAAGGGATTTACTTTAATGGAGGGTACAAACATTCTCTTCAGACCATGGGTATACTTTTCCCTTACACTCACAAGGTCTCTGGGGAAAGCAGGCTAAAAATTTAAAAACAAAGTAATGAGTCATATATACATATATATATATATATATATATATATATATATATATATATATATGAAGTATCTCATGATTGTTGATAATTCAAAATAAATTAATTTCAAAATATTTTTTAAAAGTGTATCTCATAGCTCCTAGAAATCCTTTTCTCCCTTTGTAGCACCCTTATGAAGTGTCCCCTAGATGAATAGCTCTCTGCTAGGCTCTTTCCCCCCCCCCCCAAATTTATTTATTTGTTTATTTTTTTTAGTTTTCAACATTCACTTCCATAAGATTTTGAGTTCTAAATTTTATTATCTAATTCTTTTATCCAATACTTTTATATATCTAATTCTATCCTTTTATATTCTTTTTATATTTTATATTCTTTTATATTCTTATATATATATTCTTTTATATTCTTATATATTCTTTTATCTAATTCTTTTATATATCTAATTCTATCTATTTTATATATCTAATTCTTTTAACTAATCACAAGGTAGTTCCTGTGTGGGGCAACATCTCTCTTTATCCAATGATCAAAATATTTTATTCCTCTTAAAATGATTAAGGACTTGTTTACACTCTTGGTAGAATGATTGTTTCAACCCAGATATTTGGGCCTTTTGTGATTACATTAATTAGAATAGGGTGAAAACTTCTACCCTTACACAACCATATCTTAGTAAGAATCATTAATATAAAAATAGCAGGGACTGGACAAAAGAGAGGCATCTCCTTAAATAGAGTATGGGATTGAAGCAACTAGATGGGCCCAGTAGTAAGAGTATTGGGCAGTCAGGAAGACCTGAGTTCAAATACAGCCCCAGACACTTACCACTATTTTGTATTTACTCATCTGTGTATATGATGTATGTCCCTAGTGGAATGCAAGTTTCTTGAGAACAAGGTCTGTTTTTTTTCCCTTATTTTTGTCTTCCCTACTATAGTGCCCTGCGCATAGTAGGCATTTAATAAATGCATTTTTAATTTAAGTAAATTGAAAGCTATCTCTCAGACAAGTACAGTGAAGTTCTTTTGATTTGATAAGTCCACATGTCTTAAATTGGCCTGAGTAAAGGGAAAGAAAATATGAAGTTGTACTTCAGTATTCCTTCAGGCCAAGGGCTCTTAACCTGGTGTCCATGAACCCCATAGGGATCCATGGTTAGATTTCAAGGGGTCCATAAACTTGAGTGGGAAAAAAATTACATCTCTATTTCAATATAATTAGTTTCCTTTATAATAGTATGTATTTTATTTTGTTCATTTAAAAACTTTATTCTGAAAAGGGGCCCAGAGAGTTCATCAGACTACTAAATGGGGTCATGACATAAAAACAAACAAAAAAGTAGTTAAGAATCCCTGCTTTAGATCAAGTGACTGGGCTGTTCTACCTTCCACCATACATGTTCATGAGCAGTATGTTAACCTTGGCTTCCCCAGCCTAGGTAAAGTTGTGGAAATATTCCCCCAATGACCCAGGTTCTTATTTAATCAATTGGGATCATTTTCTCACTCATTATAGGGTGTCTGAAACTTGAAGCTGTTTTGGTTGAACTATTCATGAAGTACCTGGTGCCTCAGTGTAGGAGGTAGAGATGAAGAGATCAATCCGTCTACCATACCACTGCACCACTCCAGCAACATGGGGTGAATTGGGAGGGCAAAGATCACATGCTGCTAAAGAGATGCATTTATTTAGGTGAAGTCTGCCCTACCAACAGCTAAATCCAGCCTCGGATGTCACTACCTCCAAAGGTAAAAAGCTACTACCACTGTATCTACTACAGAAAGCCCTTTCAGAAATACTGTAATTACGACTTAAATTCTGTGGGATTCAATATATGGTACTTTTCTTTTCGGCTTTTTGTTATGAAGGTGATTATGGATAGAGGAAGGTTTTCTTCCTAGAGTTCATTAAGAAATGAAGAGATATCCATCACATCTTGGATATGGTTTGATGTGTGGGAAGATGACCTAGAGATGTGATCTCCAAAGAGTTCTGCCAACTAGAGTAGTTTGTGATTAATAGGTTACACTGTATGATGTCTTAAGGCAGGCTTCGGAGTTCATGTATACTTTTTCTTGAACTTCTCAACCTCTGAGACAGGAAGTACAGTGGAAATAGTATGATAGCCATTAAAAGATGAGGAAATTCAAGTTCAGAGAATTGTCTTGCTTGCTTCACTTACGTGGTAAAGTCCAAAGCCTAATCCAAGACCCCATTGGGTCTACCATTCTTTCCATTATACTATATCCTATCTTTTCTAAGAATTGTAGCATAAAAGACTAAGGATCATACTTGAAGACTCCTTCTTTCTCAGAGCCAATCCTACTGGAAGGAGAAAGACTGGTGCATTGTTTAGGAAAGAGGACAAAGAGGAAAGAAAAGTGAGGTGTTTCAGGAAGGAAACATGGCAAAGCAGAGGAAACTGATGAAAGGAATATAACTTCCTTATGTTCTGAAATTTGACTATTCCTGACCCCTAAAAGGGGCTGAACCCAAGCAATATGGATAAAGAGATTTGCTCCCTGACCCCCATTTTTTCAATTCTCATTCTAAGAAGTACTGTATTTTTTTTAAGTAACAAAGAAAAGAGCCTTACTAATCATTTTAAATGTCCTTGATAGGTTTCTGTTTTTTCCTTTTGCTGTTTCTTATGCTGAAATCCAGATCAAATTTAGTCCCTATGTTTCTTAGCAGTGTTCTTCCTGTAGTCACATGAAATAACACTTGATTAAATAAAGTATGGTTTCTGTTTTACCCAAAGAACCGGACATTTCCTGCCTGTTCGTCTGTGTCTCTACATCATATAGTCCACGGATAGTATCTTGAGTCTAAATTATTGTTGTAAAATTAAAACCCATCTTCATAAGCTTCTCTTTCAGGTTTGACATTTGTTCTTTTCACTATTTAAGAAGAAATTCCACACTGATAACATTTACCGTGTATCGTATTTTTAGAAGGTAGCACACATGTCTGTTCTTTAAAAGGCAGAAGAGGCCCTTCAAGTCAGATAGTGTGATGTGTGAAAGATCAAGGGTGACAGGCAGCCTTGTGTAGTGGATAGAGAGCTGACCTTGGAACCAGAAAGACCTGAGATCAGGTCCTGCCTTTAACACAAACTAAGTGTGTGACTCTGGGCCAGTAAATCACTCATCTCTCATTGCTTTAGGTAACTTTCTAAGACCATAAGTTGCAGAAAAGGTGCCCACCTGCGTCGGTACAGGAAGTTCCTCCTTAGACCTTCCTACATGAATTAAATCACAGGTCCTATCTATCTCTATTCCACTTTAGTTTTCAAAGGAATTGACTGATTTTGACAAATATTCAGAGAATGATGTGAATTGAGTCTTTGAGTTTTCATATGGGCATAAAACACCATAAAGGGTTTTTTTAGACATTCATTGCCCTCAAGTAACTTTTAAATCTAACCAGACTTTACACACATAAAACTGCGGAACAATAGAGTATATAATGACAGGATTGTAAAGCTGGAATAGCCTTTAGAGATCTTGTTTTACAAATGAGGAAACTGAAGGGACTTGAGAAAAATGACTTAAATCAAATTCTAAGATATGTGGTATGGACAGGAAGTCAGAGTAGAGCATTAATTGGATCAGTATGTTTAGAGAAGACTTCATAGAGGAACACTTTAAACTGTACACTCTCTTGTTCTGATCCTCACAACTTCCCCAGAAGCTGTGCAGGGCCTGTACTATCCTCATTTTGCAAGTGTAAAGAGTGGTCTCCACAGGAACGCATGCTTTGCGGTGGCAGTAAGAAGCAAAAGGCAGATACATAACTGTCAAGTCAAGCATATGCATGACCTCCTACGGTAGGGGCAGAGCCAGTGCTGTGAGTGCCTCCTCCAGGGGTAGTGCTGGAAGAGCTTCTCAAAGTAAAGCCTCTATATAAATCACCAGATGGTGCTCTAAGCTCAAATTGCTCCAGCTTCCTCCCTTTGTGCAGGTGCACAAATCCAGCTTCATCCATTTGATGCTTCACGAATGTGCTTTCAGTAAACTTATTTCAATCCACATGGGTCCATACTCCTGACCAACAACCAGCACAGGGAGATCCAGTTGTACTCTGCCTCCTAGTGAGCCTATCCCCAGTACCTCATTCCCCACCCTCAGTTGTCACCTCTAGCACCTCACTCCAATCAAGGCAACACTGAACCCTAGTTATGATGTCAGGGCAAAGAGTCAATAAGGGGACCCCAGTTTTGCAAGTTTTACCCTTCATGAGCCTTGGACAGTTGATATATTGAATGGGAACTCAGGGGAGATGCCATGTCAGCTTTTGCCCCAAACTCCTTTGGTGTGAGGACTAAATAAGTCCCACTAATTAAGTTTTTTCAGGACATTATCTGAGTCCCCTCTCCATCCTTTTTGCACTTGTACTGATATGACTTGCCTCAGTCCCCCAGATCCCAATGCCTCAGCCCAAACTGATCTAGTTTAAGGGTATCAAGATTCCCAACAATAAATCATAACTTATGTGATTCATTTCCCCCCATTCCCATGAGATTTTAATCTCAACAACTTTATCATAAGATCTAGTCTGTAGGAAATAATTTTATTTGATATAGGTCCAAGCCATTTCTAGCTTGAAGAGAGAGAGACATTCAGACTTGCAGAGTCCCCCATGCTTTTCCATATGATTCTGCCCTAAGACAATTTCAGATAACATTTATAGAAATCTCAAACAAGGAAAAAATCATGATATGTTAAAATACAGTTTGGGGTTCACATCCCAGAGTAGTTATCCTTCAGTTCCTTTCTGGATCACTTCTCCTGTCTGAGTTCCTGCCTGTGATCAATATCTTAACCTTGAATCTCAAATGTTGTCTCCAGGTGGGTCATATTGTCCAATCATCCAGGTATGTAGGAAATAGTAGAACCAAGTAGACAAGAGTTCAGTTGGGGTGTTACCCTTGCTTTACTTCAAATGAGGGTCCTAGCCTTTGTTCTTCCCACTTTGCTAAAGGGAAAGGACTAGGAAGACTTTTAGGCTGGCTAAGTAATATTTCTAGACAAGCGAGAAAATTTTTAAAATATGTTTCCTCAGTAAGCAGTTCAAGACAGTGCTATTTGAACTTAAAAGAAGGAGAGATCATTTGCAGCTGTGAAAAATCATAAAGTCTCCATAGAGGAAGTGGTATTTGGGCTAGGCCATGAATCAGAATGAAATTTTGATGGATTAAGGAAATTATATTCCAAGCATAGAGAACAGTAGAGGCAAAAGCAGAGGGGGAGGAAAGCCTGAAATATGTTCAAATAATGGATATCAGGTACAACAGTTTACCTGTAGTTAAGTTATATATGAAGGGGAGATAAGCCTGGAAGGATAGCTTATGGAGAACCAAGAACATCAGACTAAGGAGTTCAGACCTCGTTTGGCAAACAGTGGGATTCTTGAAGGGCTTTGAGCACTGGGATGGCATGATCAAAGCTGGAAAATTCATCTGGCAGCAGGGAATTGGACGGATTGGACCAGAGAGAGATTGGGAGGCAGGAATATATCAATTAAAAAGCTGGTAAGAACAGCTTGAACTATGGTGATGGCACTGGGAGTGGAAACAAAGGGACACATATGAGAAAAATAGAAACAGAATCTCCAGGATTTAGTCATTAATTGGATGTTGTGGATAAGGGATAATGAGGACACAAAATGACTAAGAAGTTTTGACTGCAGAGTAGTAGTACCACCATTTCTTTAAAAAAAAAAAGTCAATAATAAAAGGTCTTGGGTGAAAGACAACCTAAAAGTAATACCACAAGGAGGGCAACAGCCCCTGTGATTGAACCCCAAATTCCAAAGGATTATTTAGTTCTCATTCTCCTGTGGCCAACGTTCCTAGCTCACCAGTAATGGCATCACAAAAATCCTTTTAATTCAACCAAAACATGGTAGGAGAAGGGGAGGGGAGATTAAGAAGCTTTACTGGGTATTTAGGAAGAATTCAATAAATATTAAGCTCCTACTATGTGCAAGGCACTGTTTTAGGCATGACGATAACAATACCAAAACAAAACAAAAATCTCTGACCTCAAGGATTTCTGTATTATATTAGAGGAATGAATGCAACATGTAACCAAATATGTAAATACAAGTTAATTCAAGGAGGAAGACAACACTAACAATAGAAGACTTGGAGAAAGTACAATAAAACAAAATAAGGAACAAGACACTTAAGATTGTTAAATTTGCAATGGTCTAACAATAGACTCCTTTTAACCCTGTGTGAGCCCAATTTGGGAAGTTCTGCTCTTGCCCCACTCTGTTCTTGTCTCTGGTCTGAAATATGCTCAATAACCATATATAAGGTTGGTTCTTATTTTAGATAAAGCCCAATTTCTTCACCACTAGTGATTATCTCAACCTAATTTAGGCTCATTCCAAGTGGTTTTTAATAGCTTTCATCATTTTAATCCCTGTACCTTCTCCTTGCTCATAGTTTCTATCTCTCTCTCTCTCTCTCTCTCTCTTTCTCTCGACTCTGGCAGAATAAGAACTGGAGTATTTTAGAATTTCAAAGTTCACTTCCCAACCTAAGGACACTTCCCAAGTACATAAAAGCTAAAATTACCGACTTCACTTGCATATTCTATCAATTTCCTATGTTCTTGTATTGGGACTCTGTTTGCTCTGAGGGAACTGGCCATCCAGTGAACTTTATAATCTTAAAATATTGCAAAACATTAAGTATACAATAATAATACTAACAATTTCCGGAACCAGTAAGAGAAGGGTCATTTCATAATAGAGAATGAGTTTGGCACAAGTTGGGATGGGGGTAGCTAAAAATGCTTTCTACTTCCTTTCTTCCAACCATTTCATTTGCTACAGTGTCATGTATATAATAGATATTTAATAAATGCCTGTTGAATGGAGAATAAACCTTCCTCTTATGAG
Organism: Vombatus ursinus; assembly: GCF_900497805.2. Taxonomy (NCBI): domain Eukaryota; kingdom Metazoa; phylum Chordata; class Mammalia; order Diprotodontia; family Vombatidae; genus Vombatus; species Vombatus ursinus. Next base: position 5,537,197 of record NW_020954546.1, on the reverse strand, counting down.
GCTTCTCCAACCCTTGTTCCCCTCCTTTTGGTTTCTGTAAAATAAGAACAATAACAACAATAACAATAATAAACAGAACTGTCCCCAAAGGAATCTGCATTCATGTTTCACCCTTGTTTCTCCCAAGGAATACTATAATTGTCCAGAGGGATCTGAGGACGCAGCCACAGCAGTAGGAAAAGTGTCTGGATGGAGGACACAAGCTGGATCTCCAACCTCGATGTGGATAAAGGGTTCGCCATTGGTTTTGTTGTCCTTATGTGTGTGTTCCTGATTGTAATGACAGTTCGGTGTGCCAAGCTAGTAATAGACCCTTTTAAGGCAATCCCCACATCCACTTGGCAGGAGGACGACATCTAACCAGCCACAGGGCCCAGGAAGTTTGCCATCTCTGGGATGAAGCTGAGGCAAATAATACTACATATTGTAGGCTGGTGGACCCAATACATCTACTGTCAATTGTATAGAGAGTAGTGATCTAGAACATTAGATTATTAAGCTTCCTTGTTTTTCAACATTCTCATTCCTACTATCCAGGGATATATATAATCTATAACCTGGAACACCAGTTCTGGGAACTGGACCCAGTTTCTCCAAAAATCTTTTTTGCTTATTTTCTTCCCATCCTGGGATTCTCTTGGGAACCTTAGAATTTGGTTCACTTTCTTCCTACCCTGGATGTCCCCTGGCAACATCCACATGTATTGTATTTAGATCTCTACCCATGACTTAGGAACCCTAAGTCTTGGACTGACATAAAACAAGGTCAATCCTGAGGACTACCCAAAACATGACTTTTCCTTTGGTTTATATTGCCCCCAGCTGGAGTTTACTCCAGGAAATCTCAAAATATAATTAATGTCCAGTCTCCACAAATAAGGATGACAGGATGGCTAATTTCTGTATAAGCACTCAAGGTAACAAGTGCCTTTATCAGGTATGATAAAGATAAAAGCCTTTATTTCAGCCTGTAGAAAATAGACTCAAAGGAGCCCATGAATAAGTGCACAAACACATAAAAGAACTCACAATAGCTCAGAAACAAACACAATTCTTCCTCTCTGGAGGTCCTAATTTACCACAGGATCCTATATAACTTGTTACCAGATTTTTAATTCCACCCTTGTGGTCTGGACTCCCCTTGGAAGGGAAACACATGTTCCCCTTAAACAGATAACATCCTTCCTATGGGAACCACACAGTCCAAATAACTCTTTGTAATGACACGTACAAAGTCAAGGTCCTTTGTCCCTCCACAGCATGACTTTTGGTCCTTTGCCACTGTCCCTCAGAGCCAAGTCTCTCTTCAAGAGGCACACTGATCATGAAAGTCCCCTGCTTTGGATAGAAGGCTGGATGACTGGCTCTCAAACTTGGAGTTATTCAAAAGGCATTTTGTCCAAGAAAGTCTGCTATCCAAGAAATCTCCCCCCTCTGGCTAAAAGGATAAATTTCAGGATCTGGTCATCAGCCCCCTACTCCTTCCCATGGAAACTTGGGACTCTACTTCCTGGAGCCACACTGAGATCTGATAGGTGAGCTTTCATCTTATTTGCCTGGATCTAAGTCTCTATCTCACATCCTGGCTATCTCCAAAAGACACCCCTGCCCTGGTCCACCTCCCCTTACTAGCTCATCAGTGTTGCCTTTCCTCATTAGAATTTAAATTCTTGAGGGCCAGGAGCATCTTGTTTGCATCTGTATCTGAATGCTTAGCATAGTGCCCAACACATAGTAAGTGCTTAATAAATGCTGTATCTCTGTATTCTATCTACCTACCTTTCAATCTAGGAAATCCCCTTCTCTAGCTAGAAGCCCAGATTCCAAGAGTTGAAATTTAAGATTACTTTCAAGGCAAGTCCCAAGGCCCAGGAAATCCCTCTTTTCTGGCTGGAAGACAAGGGCTCGGGAACATCAACTAGGTACTCCTCCATTGGTGCCACGTGGGCAAGCACACTTTCATCCTTTCTTGTCTGAGAGAAAGCCTCTCTTCAGGACCAAGACAGTAGATCTGAAGTACTTTGGTAAAGGTAGAACTAGCTGCCACTAAAACAACTTAAAACTGCTTTTGTGTCCAGCCAAGCGGGTAGCCAACATGTTGTTTCACTGAAAGAGTGTAATGCAGTTGTTTTACTTAAAGAACTTAGCAGTGTTTCAGCAGCTTCAGAGTAGCAGAGAAGCATCTTTGCCCAGCAGGAGAGTGGAGAAGCTTAGAACAGGACAGATAGACTGTTTCCTCAAAGAAACCGTTGCCAACCAATCTTGAAGTCCAGAGTTTTGAGCTGCCTTGGGTGCCTGCATTTCTCTACTCATGTATCTCATTACTAGATTCTGTAAGTGTGTGCCCACTCCTTCACATACACACTGTGCACATTGGTGGGAGAGTGACCAAAGTTTATTGATGGACCATCATATTTTGGCTATTCCTGAGTAAATGTTATATGATGATTATTGTTGCTTTTGCCTTCTTGTTTAGTAAATATTTCATATTTAAGAGTTAATGGTGTCATTGTGACTGCTTTGTGTAAATGGGAAGTGGTGGGGGCTCGGGAACTACAGTGGTAAGTAGTAACAATGTAAATTCCCACACTATAGCTAGCCCAGGAGCCTGAGAGAGTTTTGGTTGTCATGGCCATAGCTGCCTCTCACCCTCCACTAGGTGAAAACCCCCTTGAACTGTTAGCAGGAAGGCTGGAGAGAGACAAAGACAGAGATAGAGAGACAGAGAAGAGGAGGATATAGATGACACTTTGAATGTCATGCTCACAGATTATATTGCCTGTATCAGTGGGTTACCTCCCACATCTGGACTACTTTAATCATGCATGCTTATATCTGATTCTGAGCAAGCTTTATTTTGCCCCCATAGAAAATTCAAAACATAAAGGACTCATATCTAAACCTATAAAAAGCCAGTACAGCTCTCCTCTATCAGATAAACTTTCTTCATGACTTCTATGAAGTCTTCTATATTTATAAGGTTCCCCTGAAAGGGAAAGCACTTGAGGGTCAATAAAATGTTGACTTCCTTCCCCTGGACTTGAATAGTCCGCACAAGTCATAGTAAAGAAGGAGGGCAAAGTCTGGATTTACTTTTCTATTTCATGGCTTTGTCCCAATGCCTCTCTGCTTTGGCTGTCTCCCTGGGCGCTTTGCATATTAGCAGGATTCCCACATGCTTCCCTGGGCTAGCCCCATTCTTTGTATATAGAAGGTCTCCCATCTGCTCTGTTAGCCCTGGACAGTTTTTCCTTCATTTCTGTGCCTGTTTTCTTTTTGTAGGCCAAATCCAGGCATGGAGCTCAGATCTACTTCGATCATGATTCAGTCATCGTCAGCTGGTGTCAGTAAGCCAATAAAAAACTAGGGCTAGGGAACTCTTCACAGCCCTATCAAGGAGATATCATACTCCCCAAAATGGTGTCACTGAGGAAGTTTATGTCTTGTACAGAAAGATAGCTTCAACAAAAGTCTTACTTAGCCTTCAACTGTTCAATGCTGTTTGCCAGAGGTGGATGGCAGTACTAGACATCAATGAGTTCAGCATCCATTACTGACCAGGGAAGACTAATTTGGATGCAGATGCCCTGTTCCAAAGACCATACGACAGTGAAAGCTATATTTAACTCCCAAAGAGCTGGAAGACAGATGGCAGAACCATCTGGAAGTTTGGGACTTCCATCAGACAGTATATAAAGAGCCTTTTTTCATAGAGTCAACCTTATTTTAATCCCAGAATAGACATTATTAAGTGCCTATGTGACAGGCAATGTGCTAAATGCTAGGAATATAAAGAAAGGCTTAAAAACCTTGCCCTCAAAGAGTTCACAATCTTTTTACCTCAGCTATTTGTGGATGACCATTGAAGAGAGCAGATGGCGGACATACTATTTGAAGTAACACAAACCAAGAAACAAAACAGAAAGAGTCATGCGCGAGTCACCTGAGAGTATTTTATCATAGAGATGATGGCAGAAATTGGAGTTGTGCAACAGAGTACTAAATTGAATTCAAATCAACAAGTCATCGATAAACATTTATTAAGTGCCTACTATATGCCAGGTACTGTACTGGCACTGAATCCTACACATGGCACTAGGAAGCATTTAGCACTACCCAGGGCATATCTATCTATTGTCATGAAAGTTTTACAGGATGGTTTTAGAGATTGCCTGAGAAAGGACCCTAGAGTTAATAAGAAAAAGATTTTACTGGCCCAAAAGGGCCACAAATGTCACCAAAAAGTATGATGCTTGTGCCCATGTGTGCAAAATACTATCAACTCATGTTGCATACTTGGAGAATACTAGCACTGGCAAACCTTTAGACTCTATGTACATTGATTTTTTATCTCTGTGTAACCTATGGCTCAAAGCCCATTTGTATAAGATGCTTCACATTGGTGGCAATTGAGAGGCAGAGTTGGCAAGAGTTTGAAGGAGAAGAGAGATCCTGGTCTTCTGGCTTCCAACTTTGAGAGAGAAGACACGGGTTCTGTGGGAGCTTTCAGCCCAGAGATGGTAAGGGGGTTGGGCAAGTGGTCAGAAAGTGATTACAGGGGACCCTTTGCTGTCACTAGGTGCAGAACCCTGTTGCATTGACCATAGACAGTTCCAGTTGCAGTTCCAGAGTGGAGAGGAGCACTAGCACTTACGGCAGCAGGAGAGCAGGAGCCCTGCTCACAATTCAAGCACCAAGAGGAACACTAGTGTTTATGGCAGCAGGACACCAGGGGACCTCTTGTGTGGCCACAAGAGAGCAGGGAACCTGGTCACAGTTCTAGGGTCAAGAAGAACATTATCACTTGTGGGTATAGGAGAACAGGGGTCCTTTCTGGGTAAAGACCAGAGTGTAGACCAAGACATCACTGACCACACCTCTCCCCAGATTATATCACCTTGGAAGTACTGGAAAAACCTACAGACTCCCAGAACTAACTCAGAAAACAGCAGCCAAAAAGCCTGAAGCTTGTGAACATGCCCCACCCTACCACAGGAACAGATCCCAATTTTAATATAAAGTTCAAAGTCAAGAAATAGGCTAGAAAAGTGAACGAACAAACAAACAAAAAAAGAACCTGACCATAAAAATCTACTATGGTTACAAGGAAGATCAAGACAAACTCAAAAGAAGACAACAATGTGAAAACAGCTACAAAGCCTCAGAGAAAAAGGCAAATTGGATACAAACCCAACAAGAATTCCTTGAAAAGTTAAAGAAAGCAATTAAAGTGGTAGAAGAAAAATTGGGGAAAGAAATAAGAGTAATGCAAGAAAATTATGAAAAGAGTGGGGCAGCTAAGTGGTGCAGTGGGTAGAGCTCCAGCCTCGGAATCAGGAGGACCTGAGTTCAAATCCAGTCTTAGACTTGTGTGACCCTGGGCAAGTCACTTAACCCCAATTGCCTCACCAAAAAGCAAAAAAAAAAAATTATGAAAAGAGAATTAACAGTTTGATAAAAGTGGCACAAAAGATATTGAAGAAAATAACACTTTAAAGAATAGAATTGGCATATGGCGAAAGAGATGCAAAAATTCACTGAAGTTAAGAACTGAGTGGAAAAAAAGAGGTACAAAAGCTCACTGAAGAAAATAATTCCTTAAAAATTAGAATTGGGCAAATGGAAGCTAATGACTCCATGAGACATCAAGAAAGAAAACAAAGTCAAAAGGCTAAAACAATAGAAGAAAATGTGAACTACTTCATTGGAAAAACAATTGACCTGGAAGATAGATTGAAGAGAGATAATTTAAGAATTATTGGACTATCTGAAAGCCATGATCAAAAAAAGAGCCTAGATATCATATCTCAAAAAAATTATGAAGGAAAACTGCCCCAGTATCTTAGATCCAGAAGGTAAAATAGAAATGGAAAGAATCCACCCATCACCTGATGAAAGACATCCCAAAATGAAAACTCCCAGTAATATTATAGCCAAATTTCAGAGCTTCCAGGTCAAGGAGAAAATATTGCAAATAGCCAGAAAGAAATCATCAAAATCATGGAGCCACAGTCAGAATCACACAAGCAGCTTCCATCTTAAAGAAGTAGAGGGCTTGGAATATGATATTCCAGAAGGCAAAGGATCTAGGATTTCAACCAAGAAAAACCTACCAAGAAAAACTGAGTATAATCCTTCAGGGGGAAAATGGATATTTATTGAAATAGATGACTTTCAAGCATTCCTGATGAAAAAAAACAAAACTGGGGGGGCAGAGCCAAGATGGTGGAGGGAAAGCAGTGACTGTCTTGAGCTCTCTCCCAAAGCCCTCCAAATACCTTTTTTAGGTATTTTTTTAGTCACTTTTTTAATGACTCTAAACAAATTCTAAAGCAGCAGAACCCACAAAAAGACAGAATGAAACAAATTTCCAGCCCAAGATAGCCTGGATGGTTGATCGGAAAGATATATTTCGCCGGGCGGGGAGAGTAGCACAGCTCAGTGTGGGCGCGCAGGCCACAGCGACCCTGGAGCAGACTTCTCAACCCTTGAACTCGAAAGACAACTTAGAAGGTAAGTGGGAAAAGTCTGTGACTGCGGTGAGAGAGGAGCTAGGTCTCAGCCACAAGTCTCGAGCGTGGCCTGGGGCTGAGGCTTTTTCCTGAGCTTCTGGCCCACAGACTGAGGGGGAATCGAGTGGCTGATCAGAGGAGTATTGCAAGAATCTCTTTGCCAGTGCTGAGGGAGGGATCTCTTGTTTTGCCCGTGCTTGGATCTGGGTCACAGTTCTGAGGGGCAGTCCTGGGGCGAGGAGGAGCGCTGGTGTGGTAGAGCTTGTTGTGGTGGTGGAGAGAAAACACCTCGCCCCTTATCATAGCACCTTGGAAGAACTGAAAATTTACAGATCCCTAGAAGTACCTCTGAAAACAGCTGTACAAACCCCCGAAGCTTGGGACAGTACACTCTCCACATTGGAAGCAGACTTCTACCTTAACAAAGAGTTTAAATCTCAAGTAATTGGCCAGGATCATGAGTAAGAAGCTCAAAAAGAGTCAGACTATATTATCTTACTTTGGTGACAAAGAAGATCAAAACATACAACCAGAAGAAGACAACAAAGCCAAAGCTCCTACATCCAAAGCCTCCAAGAAAAATATGAATCAGCCCCAGGCCTTGGAAGAGCTCAAAAGGGATTTTGAGAAGCAAGTAAGAGAAGTAGAGGAAAAACTGAGAGTGATGCAAAAAGATCATGAAAAACAACTCAACAGCTTGCTAAAGGAGACCCAAAAAAATACTGAAGAAAATAACACCTCAAAAAATAGTCTAACCCAAATGGCAAAAGAGGTCCAAAAAGCCAATGAGGAGAAGAATGCCTTAAAAAGCAAAATTGGTCAAATGGAAAAGGAAGTCCAAAAGCTTACTGAAGAAAATACTTCCTTAAAAATTAGAATAGAGCAATTGGAAGCTAGTGACTTTATGAGAAATCAAGACACTGTAAAACAAATCCAAAAGAATGAAAAATTAGAAAACAATGTGAAATATCTCATTGGAAAAACAACTGACCTGGAAAATAGATCCAGGAGAGAGAATTTAAAAATTATTGGACTATCTGAAAGCCATGATCAAAAAAAGAACCTAGATATCATCTTTCAAGAAATTATCAAGGAAAACTGTCCTGATATTTTAGAACCAGAGGGCAAAATAGAAATTGAAAGAATCCACCGATCTCCTCCTGAAAGAGATCCCCAAAGGAAAACTCCTAGGAATATTGTAGCCAAATTCCAGAGTTCCCAGGTCAAAGAGAAAATATTGCAAGCAGCCAGAAAGAAACAATTCAAGTATTGTGGAAACATAATCAGGATAACACAAGATTTAGCTGCTTCTACATTAAGGGACCACAGGGCATGGAATATAATATTCTGGAGAGCAAAGGAGATAGGATTACAACCAAGAATTACCTACCCAGCAAAACTGATTATAATCCTTCAGGGGGAAAAATGGTCATTCAGTGAAATAGAGGACTTTCAAGCATTCTTGATGAAAAGACCAGAGTTGAATAGAAAATTTGATTTTCAAATACAAGACTCGAATGGAACATGAAGAGGTAAACAGGAAAGAGAAATGACAAGGGGCTTATTAAGGTTGAACTGTTTACATTCCTGCATGGAAAGATGATATTTGTAACTGATGAGACCTTTGTCAGTATTAGGGTAGATGGAGAGGAAAAAATTATATGTACATATATATAGATATAGATAGATAGATAGAGGGCACAGGGTGAGTTGAAAATGAAGGGGTCATATCTGGAAAATAAAATTAAGGGGTGAGAGAGGAATATACTAGGAGAAGGAGAAAGGAAGAGGTAGAATGGGGTAAATTATCCCACAAAAAAAAAAACCAACAGAAAAGAAAAGGCTCTTACAGTGGAGGGGAAATGGGGGAAGGTGAGAGGGAATGAGTGAATCTTATTCTCATAGGATTTGACTTAAGGAGGGAATAACATACACACTCAATTGCGTGTGGAAATCTGTCTTACCCTACAGGAAAATAGGGGGGGAAGGGGACAAGAGAGTAGAGGAATGATAGAGAGGAGGACAGACTGGGAAAGGGAGTAATCAGAAGCAAATACTTCTGAGGAGGGACAGGGTCAAAAGAAAGAATAGAATAAATGGGGGGGGGGCGGGATAGGATTAAGGGAAATAGAGTTAATTTTTCACAGCAAAAAAAAAAAAAAAAGAAAACTTGACCCTCCCTACAGAAATGATATGGCAACTTGGGGCATGCCTTAGAAAAGGACCAGTTGAGGGAACCATGAATGTTTACTGGAAGACAGAGGAGGGGGTCTGTGATCTCAGTTTTCAAATATCTGAAGGGCTACCATATGTATTTGGAATTAGATTTACTCTATTTCATCCCAGTTTGAGGAAACTAAAGGATGACTCGTTATAAGGAAGACCTTCCTAACTAGATGATAAAGTGAGTGTTGGAAGTTAGAAGTATGGAAGTATGGAAGACCTAAATTCAAATCCAAGCCCAGGCACTTACTAGCTGAGTGATCCTGGGCAAGTTACTTAATTTAACATCTGTTTGCCACAGTTTCCTCATATATAAAATGGAGATAATAATAGCACCTAGTCCACAGGGTTTTTGTCATGATCAAATGAGGTAAAGTTTGTAAAGTGCTTTGCAAACCTTGAAGTGCTATTTCCATGCTAGCTATTATTATTATTATTATTATTATTATTATTATTATTATTATTATTATTATTA
>NW_020954546.1:5484220-5527977 GCF_900497805.2 Vombatus ursinus | reverse complement strand
TATTATTATTATTATTATTATTATTATTATTATTATTATTATTATTAGTTGAGCAGCTGGGTGGTGCAGTGGCTAGAGTGCCAGGCCTGGAGTCAGGAAGACTCATCTTCCTGAGTTCAAATCTGGCCTCAGTTATTTACTAGCTGTGTGACCCTGGGCAAATCATTTCACCCTGTTGGCCTCATTTTCCTCATCTGTAAAATGAGTTGGAGAAGGAAATGGCAAACCATTCCACTCTCCTTGCCAAGAAAACTCCAGGAGTGGTCATGAAGAGTTAGACACATCTGAACAACAACATTATTAGAAGGTGATCCCAAATGGAATGTGCCACGAATTAGGGTGGGTGGGGTGGAGAGAAGGGGTACTTTCTCTTTAACTGGAAGCTGGTTGAACATTCACTGGGGATGGGATGTTGTTTAATGGTAGCCATCTCTGGTGGGGGGAGGGAAGGGGAAGAAAAAAGGAAAAAAATTTACATGGTAACTTTATTATATATTTAAAAGGAATATCAAGTTGTACATAATAGATTTGTAGTTTCATGTGCAATCATCTTTTTATTATGTTATGGAAATGCTTGTTTTATTCCATAAATTAAAAATAAAATAAAAAAAAGAGAAGAGGAGATGCATACTCTAGGTACAGAATGGAAAAGAAAAAGAAAAAGAAAAAACCAAAACTGAATAGAAAACTTGACATTCAAACACAAGACTCAAGAGAAGCATTAAAAGGTAAACATGAAAAAGAAATTATAAGAGATTTAGTAAGGTTAAACTACTTTAAACTATTTTTTATCATTATTAGGGCAGTTAGAAGGAATCTCACGTAGACAGAGGACATTAGTGTGAGTTGATTATGTTGGGATGATCTCAAAAGAAAATGAAGGGGTAAGAAAGGGATGTACAGGGAGAATGGGGAAGGGAGAAGAAGAATGGGGAAAATTATCTCACATAAAAGAGGCAGGCAAGGAAGCATTTAGAGTAGAAGGGAAAATGGAAGGTGATACCGAGGCAATGCTTGAACTTCACTCTCATTGTAATTGGTTCAAAGTGGGAAGGAAAAAAAACAATACACACACACACACACACACACACACAAATTCAATTAGGTATACAAATCTATCTTACCCAACAAGGAATTAGGAAGGGAAGGGGATAAGAGACATTCTAAGAGTGTCACATTTTATCACATTATAAGAGTGATAAAAGGGAAGATTAAGGGAGGCTGTGGTCTGGAGTAAAGCAGACTTTTGAGGAAGAGTAGGGCACAAAGAAAGAGAGAAGGATAAACATATTTGAGATAAAGGCCACCTTTTAAGGCAGTTGGGTGCTGGACCTGGAATCAGGAAAACCTAAGTTCAAATCCAGCCTCAGACACTTATGAGTTGTATGACCCTGGGCTAGTCATATAATCTATTTGCCTCAGTTTCCTCAACTGTAAAATGGAGAAAATAATAGCACCTATCTTGCAGGGTTTTTGTGAGGATCAAGCGATATAATATTTCTTGAAAAAAAAAAACCCTTAGCACAGTGCTGACACACAGTAGGCACTAAATAGTCACTCCCTTCCCCCACCCCTTCCTCTTCCCTTTTTCTTCTATTGTAGAAGGGTGGGTCAAAGAGACTCTTAAGATAACTATTCTTGGGGGCAGCTAGGTAGTACAGTGGATAGAACACCTGAGTTCAAATTTGGCTTCAGACCAAACACTTGACACTAGCTGTGTGACCCTGGGCAAAGTCACTTTTAACCCCAATTGCCTAAAAAACATGTCACATACTAGTTGTAACTGACCCCTTCACACAAGGTATGCATCAGCAAACCCAACCAGGAACAAGAAGGCTTCCATGGTTGCTAAAACATGATGGGAGAAATGTTTCTCAGGATATGGACTTCCTGCCAGGATCCATTCAGACCAAAGCAGAGACTTCAAAAGTACCCTGCTCAAAGAAATGTTAGCTTTGGCAAGCTTTTAAAAGGTCTAGAACAATATCTTAGGATATTCAAGACCCACTATCTAAATGTTTCAACTGTGCACTAATAAACATGTTCTGTACATGGAGACTAGAATAAAAATCTCAGTAGAACTAAAATGATTTTCCTAGTACATGCATACAACTCCACCAGGAATAATACCACTGGCTTTACATCCTATTTACTGATGCGTGGAGTGGGCTGAGACTCCCTATTGATTTATATTTTGGAATCTTGGAAGAGGGAGACACTACAGAAACCTACAACTACTACATTTCTCAACTGAGAGAAGCTAATGGAAGCTTTACCACCCATTTACTTTAGCCCAGAAGAACAATGAACAGGATAAACAACAATATGATATCCAAATTCATTTTTAGTTGTTAAATTTTTTTTTTAATTTGGGAAAAATATATGATCAAACTACATTTTCATAAAAGAGATAAGGATAAAGTATGAATTTCTTGATACAGTCAATTTTGTGATGATTTTTATAGAATATTTTATTTTCCCCCAATTACATGTTAAAAGAATTTTAGACAGTTTTTTTTAAGTTTTGAATTCACTTTCCCTACCAGTAGATAAAATTTCAGTATTTTTCAAGCTTTTTTTTTCATAAAGAAATTAGGTACTTAAAAAAAAAGTTAAGTTCCAAATTCTATCCTTCCCTCCCTGAGATGGTAAGCAATCTGATATAGGTTATATATGTGCAATCATGTAAAACATTTCTATATTAATCATTATGTACAAAATGACTCAAATAAAAAAAAAGAATGAAAGAAAGTGAAAAATAGCATGCTTCAGTCTGTATTCAGACAGTATCAGTTCTTTCTCTGGAGGTGGATAGTATGCTTTGTCATGAGTCCTTTGGGATTGTCTTGGATCATTGTATCGCTGAGAATAGCTAAGTTATTCACAGTTCTTCATTGTACATATTGCTGTTACTGTATACAACATTCTCCTGGTTCTACTTACTTTACTTTGTATCAGTTCATGTAAGTCTTTCCAGGTTCCAAATTCATTTTCAAGAGCTTCTACAGAGTGATAAACCACTTCATACTTTGTAATGGAGAGAATGGACATCTTGTTTGTCTAAGAAAATACTGCCAGCAATCATCAAAACTACTTAATAGGTACTGGCTGAGAAACAGAATGGTGGATCAGTGGAATCGGTTAGGTATATAAGACGCAATAGTCAACGACTACAGTAATCTACTGGTTGATAAACCCAAAGACTCCAGCTTCTGGGATAAAAACTCACTATTTAACAAAAAACTGCTGGGAAAACTGGAAAATAGTGTGGCAGAAACTAGCATAGACCAATGTCTTATACCATATAACAAGATAAAGTCAAAATGGGTACACGATTTAGATATAAAGGCTGACACTATAAGCACACTAGGAGAGCAAGGAATAGTTTACCCGTCAGATTTATGGAAAATGGAAAAATTTATGACCAAACAAGGGATAGAGAACATTATAAAATACAAAATGGATAATTTTGATTACCTTAAATTGAAAAGTTTTTGCACAAAGCCAATGCAACCAAGATTAAAAGGGAAGCAGAAAGTTGGGAAACAATTTTTACAACCAATATCTTTGACAAAGGTCTCATTTCTAAAATATATAAAGAACTGGGTCAAATTTATAAGTCATTCCCCAGTTGATAAACGGTCCAAGGATATAAACAGTTTTCAAAGGAAGAAATGAAAGCTATCTATAGTCATAAGAAAAAATGCTCTAAATCACTGTAAACTAGAGAAATGCAAACCAAAACAACTCTGAGGTACCACATCACACCTATCAGATTGGCTAACATGACAAAACAGGAAAATGATAAATGTTGGAGAAGATGTGGGAAAATTGGAAGACTAATGCATTGTTGGTGGAGTTGCGAATTGATCCAACCATTTTGGAGAACAATTTGGATCTATGCCCAAAGAGCTATAAAAATGTGCATACTCTTTGACCCAGCAGTAACACTTCTAGGGCTGTATCCCAAAGAGATCATAAAAATGGAAAAAAGACCTACATGTACAAAAATATTAATAGCAGCTCTTTTTGTGGTGGCCAAGAATTGGAAATTAAGGGGATGCCTATCAATTGGGGAATGGCTGAACAAGTTGTGGTATATGAATGTCATGGAATACTATTGTTCCATAAGAAATGAGGAGCAGGCAGACCAGTAAAACCTGGAAAGACCTATATGAACGGATGCTGAGTGAAATGAGCAGAACCAGGAGAATGTTGTATACAGTAACAGCCATGTCGTATGATGACTGACTTTGACAGACTTAGCTCATCTCAGCAATGCAAAAATATAAGATAACTCCAAAAGACTCATGATGGAAAATGCTATCCACATCCAGAGAAAGAGCTTTGGAGTTGGAATGCAGATTGGAGCATACTATTTGCGCTTTTTTTTTCTTGTGCTTTATTTTGTTTCTTCTTTCTTGTGGTTTGTCTTATGGGTTCTAATTCTTCTCTATAACATGACTAATGTGAAAATATGTTTAATGGTAATGTACATGTAGAGCTTATATCAGATTTCATGCCGTCTTGGGGAGGGAGGTGGAGAGGAAGGAGGAGAAAATTTAAAACTCAAAAGCTATTGGAAGTGATTGTTGAAAACTAAAAATTAAAAAAAATTAATTAAAAAAAAAGAATCTAGGACAACTCCAAAAGATTCATGATGGAAAATGCTATCCACATCTAGAGAAAGAACTGTGGAGTCTGAATGCACATCGAAGCATACAATTTGCTCTCCTTTTTGTTCGTTTATTTGTTTGTTTTGTTTCTTCTTTCTTGTGGTTCCTCCCATTGGTTCTAATTGTTCTTTACAACATGACTAATGTGAAAATATGTTTAATATGAATGTATATGTAGAGCCTATATCAGATTGCATGCCATCTTGGGGAGAGGTAAGGGAAGGAGAAGGAGAAAATTTTAAACTCAAAATCTATGAATTTTGAAAACTAAAAATAAATAAATTAATTAAAAAAAAAAAAACCATTGCCAGAGGCTGGTGGAGGTACTGCAGAGAGGATCCATTGCCATTACTTATTGCCAATAGGTGAGTTTGTTGGATTCCCTAATAAGCCTATTGAGACTGATGGATGTTCATCTTCACAGACTAAGGCAAATACTGACTGCCAGTCTTACAAAGTCTGCTTGACCTAGACAGTTTGTGTCTCACAGACATTTCACATGAAAGAACTAATAATATTGATAGATGTTTAGGAAGACAGAACTATGGTTCTGATGAACAGCATGATCAGCCAATACCAACAACTAGCACTGGTATGGGGCAGATAATTCCACAGAAAAACAAGAACTAGTTGACCAGTGACCAACCTGATTTAATAATATTCCGTGTGAAACTAGGGAAACACTTATACATCTAGCCAGATGATAAGGCTTATTCACATGTGTTCACTGATAGACATATTGTCACATGCTCCTGTCTTATTTTCTTTCCTGTACTTTTATGTTTATTTGCTTTGTATTTTAATCATGCATTACATGTTTGTTATTTATATGTTAATTATTATTGTTAATTATATGTTGTTATTATCTAGATGTATATAATCTAGCTATTTTGCATAGCCTACAGGTGTTACTATCTGATGGTTGTAATAGTCATTTTGGCTAGGCTTGGACTGACTGCCTTTCACGGGGCTCCGACATTGCCAAAAGAACCTGACAGTAGCGATTCTTCCTATCTTGGAAAAACAAAAAACTCTCCTGGGACCAGAACTGGAGGATGGCATTTTTTTTCCCCACTAGAGCAGGAGTTTAAATGTTAATTACCAAATTTGTGCCACATAGACTTTTCCCAAGACTCATTAGTAGAAGGCACTGGGCAAGGCATTCAAATAAGATAATGCAGAACATTTCTTAGTTACCAGAGTCATCCAGGATTTGAGACTATGGACTTTGGCAAACATACCCCAATAGATTTACTTAGGAAAGAAGACATAAAAGCTGGGTTGGGGAGGAGAGTGTAAGATGGGCCTCTATTGATTATTCAACTCACTTAAAAGTGATTACTTTTGTTAATTACTTTTTACATTTGTTAATTACACTTACTAATTCACTGAAAAATCAATCAGTCAATAAGCATTTATTAAGCACCTGCTGTGTGCCAGGCACTGTGCTAAACACAAGGCAAAAGACATCCCTGCCCTCAAAGATCTTACAATCTCATGGGGAAAACAACGAGCAAACAAATATACAGGACTAAGTATAAACCAGGCCTATGCACTTTCCTTGAGTCTATCAAAATTGCTGTGTGAGAGACTTGGTCATGCCATAAGAAATTTATATAAACAGAAGGTACTATCCCAGAACTGGACAGAAAGTCTGAGGATCTGGTTTCCAGAAGCTGGAGCATTAGTATTCCAATATACCCCCGAGGAGCAAAAAGGTAGGACTGAGCTATTACAGAAACGGGAGCCATGAAGGAACATCATTAGCTCTACAGGTTGGTTGTTGTCCTTCCTTCTCAAAGAGGCCCGAAATGATATCACTCTGTTAGAGTCAAGTTACAACATGTCCAACTCTGGCAGATCAGACCAATATGAGCTCAGAAGGCTCTACCACAGATCCGGCACAATAATCCATGTGAACATTTGGGGTGGATTCTCTAAATCTACACATCTCGAGTTTCTTTTGAGCTACTCCAATTCTGCTTTGGTCATAGAGCCGAGTGTCTTCTTTGATGAGGGCATGCCATGCTGTGCCAGTGTCTCCCAGGTCACACAATCCAGTTCCAAGGTTCTTAAAAAAAACCTTGAGCGTGTCCTGGAGTTGCTTCTTCTGACCACCATATGAGTGCTTGCCCTGTGTGAGTTCTCCATAACAATAGTCTTTTAGGCATAGGTTTGGCATTCAAACAACATGGCCAGCCCGTTGTAGTTGTGCTCTCTGCAGTAGAGTTTGAATGCTTGGCAGTTTAGTTCAAGAAAGGACCTCAGTGTCCTTATCTTGCCAGATGATCTTCAGAATCTTCCTAAGACAATTCAAATGGAAGCGATTCAATTTCCTGGCATGGCCATGGTATACTGTCCGGGTTTCACAGGCATACAACAATGAGGTATCACAAAGAAGAAGACCTGGGCTAAGGGAGGTTCTGAGAAAAGGTCATTTTTTTACCCTCAACTCCCCTCCTGTGCCTGTCTACCCACTGACACTACAATATAATCGGCCCTTTCGTTACCCAAACTTTTACAGTAAGCCGATTTTTGCCTCAAGCACAAATAATCCAAAGGTTAACTAGAGATTGGTATAAATGTAAAGTTAGGCAGAGAGCCCAACCTCTGCCTAAATGTTAGGAATTTTCCTAACTAGGGGCCCAGAGCAACTGTAACTAAACTCATAACTTTTGATCCAAAAACAATTCTTAAAGCTAAAGAGCAGGGGATCAGAAGGACCTTAGAGGCAGTTATATTGCCCTCTATGCAAAAAATGAACTAATTATTGTAAAGGGGTGTCACAAATTAGGTGCCTTTGTGCTTTATATAGGAAAATATCTTCATTGAAGTCTTATCCTTCAACTTTGAGATAAGCTTATTCCTGGTCACACATTCTACATTTTTTCACAGTCCACAGGATAGGGATAGAGGTTGGACCTGTGAGTTCCCTGGAATAGAGAACTGCTACATGAGGAAACTCCCTTTTCCTATGCAGGTCAGTTCCTCCTCTGCAGCCTTAGGGACTTGTCTAGAGCATGAGTGTCAAACACATGCCTGAGAATGCAGCCCAAACCAGCTTCAAAAGTAATGGAAAAATATTTAATTGTAACAAGCACCATCCCCCACAGGTAGCATGGAGTATCATTTTGTGGCTCAAAGGGATACAATGGAGATCTCTAGCTTCTTCTTCCCCTACCCTTCTCCAAGGGAGACTTTAATTCTTGCCAGAAGTCGAAGCAAAGGATTTGGGGCAGAAATTTGGCCATTCTGCTCTTCTCAGAGAGAGGGGAGGTACCAAGCTAGAATTATGTCTATTTTCTCCCTTAAATAGGATTAGTCTAGAGAATGTGGTTTTCAGGTTCAAAATAAACTTCTGGTCACTGTTTCTTAATGGGAAAAAGAGAACCCATGCTTTATAGCCAAGGCTTAACTCCCTTCCCACCAAATATCAGCTCCATAATGAACACACATAGGAAGTAGCAAAGAAACACATTTGTTCAAGACAAATAGCAAAAAAAAAAGGAAATCAGATAAAGTATACATAGGAGAATATAAACTAGTCACCATAGAGTATGCTACCTGCCTCCACTAATGCCAGGACTAATCAAACTCAGCCAGGACAGATTAGCATTGTTGACACCTTTCCCTATCCTCCCTGCCCCAAAGCTTCCACTGAACAACTGGCCCTTTAATAGATAGGATTATCAGAAAATTGGTGAAAATCTCCACGAAAGTGTCGGCTTGGTGGAAAGAACTGGGTCTATCAATCAACATTTATTAAGTGCCTACAAGTGCTGGGGATACAAAGAGGCAAAAGACAGTGCCTGCCCTCCAGGAGCTTACAATCTAATGGGGGAGACTACATGCTCACCACTATACACAAACGAAGCTGTAAGCAGGATCAATGGGAAATCATTAACATAGGGAGGCCCTGCGGCAGGCACAGTTTTCCACCTGCAGGGCCCGGGCCCTGCCTAGTGATGGGCATGGTTGGGGGGATCCAGAGCCTAATCGTGCCACCAGGAAGGAACCCCAGCTCTGCCATTTTCTGCTTGATCCGGAGTAAAATCTCCTAGCGTCTGTGGCTTCAGTTTCTTCCTCCGTACAAAGACCAGGCCGGAACACGCGATCTCTGAACCCCAATGGCCACCACCCATCCCGTAGGCAGCGCCGGCGAGGCGGCGTCCCCTTTAAGTCAGGCCCCGCCCATCCAACGCCTTCCCCCTCCCTTCCTCCCCAAGGCTCCGCAATACCCTCCCCCAGAAGACTCCGCCTTCCAACACGTGGGGGCGGCCGTCTCCGCCACCGAGTGTCTCGGCGGAGTCGGAGGCGAGGCTACGCTGCCGGGGTTTGAGCCGGGCAGGCTGCCATCGTCGGGACCGGAAAAGCATGAGGGGCGTACATCCGGCGTCCGTCCCTCTTTGCGTTCCCCCTCTTACCACTCCTTCCCTCCGACCCCCCGCTCCAGCCTGCCTTTCCCTCATCCCCTCAGCTCGGGCTTCCCTCGCAGTCCCTGCCGCTGCAGGCCCCGAGGCGTGAGTCTGAGTGGTAGGAAGGGGCTGAGGGGCGGTTATCGGGCGAGCGTGGGACGCGGGGGACCGGGGGAGGAATGAGGAGAGGAGCAGTTGGAGCCTGAAGAGGTAACTCCAGCTGGGACCGGGCCCCGGGGGCTGCACTCGCGCAGGGCGCGCCCAGCCCCTGGGCCGGGGGCGGCGGGAGAGAGCGCGTGGCGAGGGGCCTGCGGTGGCCGGGCCCCATGCCGGCTGGGCTGGGGAGGGAGTTGACAGGGCCCTGGGGGCCGGGGGGGGGGGGCGGACAGCTGATGGGACCTCGTGATTGTTTTTTCCTAAACTATTTGTATTGTAAACCTTGTCTGGACGTACATCACCTTGAGTTCTTGATGGTCCCCACCTTTAGTGCCCAGTAGGGCCAGGCTAGTTCCCGCCACCTCTCAGCATGTTTCTTTTCTGTTTCAGTTGTTGCTTTTCTCAGGGAGTGCAAACTCATTTTACTCCAGGCGATACTGGTTGCTGTGGTTAGGGAGAGGGATAATGATGTATGATATAATCAAAAGCCAAGCCCTAATAAGTACTTTTTGATTAAGGGACTAATTATCAATGAAAGATGTTCAAAACAGTTACACCTGTCCCTCCAAACGTGAAAGTTTTTCCTAAAAATTATCGTAGACAACATGAGGTATATACTATTATGAAAGCTTATGGTTCGGTGTCACTGTGTATAGAAGCTTCAAATAACGTAAAAGTGGTGATGCTTTTGCATGTATGTTACCGTAAATAAATAAAAGACACAAGTAGCAACCTGAAGATCAAATCCCAGCTTCCACCTGTGAAGACAGCTGTCCTGATTATAGCATGTTTGCTTTTCTTATTGACCTCATTGGTCACTTAAGAACTAAAACGTCATAGAAAAATCATCCTTTTTGTTAAAAGGAATGCATCCTTTCATTAATTGCATGTGGTGCTGTTTTAGTTGTTCTCCCCCCAAAACAACAACAACAACAGCAATTGATTGACTCATGGGTTTCCTTCTAGAAACTTAGAATCTGACCTGAATTTTTTTTTCTGGACCTGATTTCCTTTATACTGAGCTTCAACTCCTCTTAACTTAGAGTTTCATAAGGTTGCCTGGGCCACGGAGAAGTTGAATGACTTGTCTCTGACCACACAGCTAGACTTGAATCCAAAGTTTTTTGACTCCGAAGACTCCTTATCTTGAAGGCATGAATACTGACATGGATATACATGCACAGAACATAGACTAAAACCACTAAAATAAGATGTGTGTATAGTCACTTAACTTCTGTTTGCCTCTGTTTCCTCAGCTATAAAATGGGGATGATAATAACCCACTTCACAGGGTTTTTTTGAGGACCAAATGAGATAATATTTGTAAAAATGCTGGCATAATGCCTAGCACTATAGAAATACCCCCTTCCCATCCACTTCCCTAGTAAAATAGGTATTTGTCTAGGTAGGTATAGCACTGTGTCTCTAATGTTCTTCCATCCCCCTCAATTCCATCCTGATTTATCAGTCAGTTACTACTTGTAGGAGATAGCACAGGATTCAAAGTTAAGTATATTTGGATTATCCGAGGGCAGCAGGGGCATAGATTTCCCAGTTAACTGTGGTCATGGCTTATTTTACTGTTTTCTTTTTTTTGTCTTGCACAGAGAACCTCAGGCATGACCTCCCTTCCTGGGTGTTTTGGTTTGGGTGCTGCTGCAGCAGCTGGGATGGACCCTCAAGAGATTGCTGAGCTGCAGCAGGCTGTGGTGGAGGAGCTGGGCATCTCCATGGAAGAACTTCGACAGTTTATTGACGAGGAACTGGAAAAGATGGACTGTGTGAAGCAGCGCAAGAGACAGCTGGCTGAGCTGGAAACCTGGGTGGTGCAGAAAGAGTCTGAGGTCGCCCACGTTGATGAACTCTTTGATGAAGCATCCAGGTCAGGACCAAGTGGGCTGGGGAGAATAGATATCAGCATTATTGAAAAGCATCTGCTAAAGTGGCCAGTCATTTAAATAGCGCCTGACCACTTGACTAAGAGTTTGTGATCTAAAACTAGACTCACTGAAACAAAGAAATATGTATAGGATATTCAGGCATCAATTCTAAAAATAAAAGCACTTTTAGTGACTTAAAGTAACCATCAAGTATTTCCGTGTTTTATAGGTCAGGGGTAAGTATATTTTAGACATGGTGGCCTAGGATAGCGTCACAATTCACTGCAGATCAAAGAAGATAGCTATGAAAATTTGCTTTCCATCTTTTGTGTTATTCAGGCATCTCATTCTAGTCAGTTCCTTACTTGTAAATATTTTTTTAAAAAAAATTGTACGTACAAATGAGCAACAAGAAATTCCAAGTCCAAAGCCTTAGTTCCCCCTTTCTATTCCCTATTCTAGGGCAACTGCTCTTTGTTCTGTAGTTTAGAATATCAGGTTAATGACTGAAATGGGAAAGTGGCTTTTTTTTTTAAGGCAATTAGGGTTAAGTGACTTGCCCAGGGTCACACAGCTAGTAAGTGTTAAGTGCTTGGTCTGAGGTCGGATTTGAACTCAGGTCTTCCTGACTTCAGGGCCGCTGGTGTATCCACTGCGCCACCTAGCTGCCCCTGGGGAGTAGCTTTCTTTAAGCAGATGTATTGCATTCTAGTGTCTGCTTCAGCCTCTTCCCTTACCGTACTACCCTCCCCAAGATGTTGTCCACAGCACCCTTATTGGAACTCAGAACATTTCCCAACAGAAACTGTAAATGGTGGTAAGGTATACTTGAAATAGAAATATTACTTTCCTACTTCAGGTGCATTATGAGTTAAATGAACTTTATTTAGAACAATATACTGTAGTGGAAAGAGCACTGGACTTGATGTCAGAAGACCTGGGTTCGGTTCTTAGCTCTAACATTTTATGGCCGTATAGTCTTGGGCAAATCACACGACTTTTCAGAATATCCTTTTCTTCCTCTTTAAAATGGTCGTAGTAACACTTGGCCTATCTACCTCACAGGGTCCTTGTGAAGTAAGCAGGGGATAAATTGTGAAACACTATATAAACTATAATTATGATATGTGGGTTCCTATGAAACTGAAATACCACCTATAACAATATCCAGCAATTGTGCAGTGTTTTACAATTCACAAAGAGATTTACATTTGATCATTGTTTCTATGGAAAAATGCCTTCTGAATTAACTCTTTAAGGGCCCTCTCTCTACTACTCTTTTTTTTTTTGAGGCAATTGGGGTTAAGTGACTTGCCCAGAGTCACACAGCTAGTGAGTATTATATGTCTGAGGTAGAATTTGAACTCGGGTCCTCCTGACTCCAGGGCCGGTGCTCTATCCACTCTCTCTGCTACTTTTGCTGGCTTTGACCCTTTTCTCCATTTGTGTCCCAATGCCAGGGCAGTGACTAACTGTGAATCTCTGGTGAAGGATTTCTACTCCAAACTGGGGCTACAGTATCGAGAGAGCAGTTCTGAAGATGAAGCCTCTAAACCCACAGAAGTAATTGAGATTCCAGATGAGGATGATGATGTCCTCAGTGTTGATTCAGGTGAGGGACAGGGGCTAGGACAAGGAAGTCTCAGGTTTACAGTGGAAGCAGGTAATGGACAGCCCTGTTTATATTTGATCTTTTAAATCCATGTTTGATCTTTCACAGGGATTCCCAGCTTGATTATTTTCCAATTACATGTATGGTTGTTTAGGATCTTTTCAATTGGCCCTGTGTTAGGTGGGAATGTAAAAACACTACAAAAAGAAAGTCCCCATCTTCAAAAAGCTTACATTCTGTTGGAGGTATACAACCTTTAGACAACTAAGTGTATACATGATAATTTAAGAAGGAGGAGAGCTGAAGTTGTGTGTATGACTGGGAGAAGTGATGAGAAAGCATAAAGAGAAGAGCACCAGTGATAGAACCTCATTGAGTGTCAAACTTGGGGAACAAAGAGGGGGAAAAAAGAACAAAAATGAATTAGAGAAGCAGGCAAACCAGAGTGATGCAGTGTCATTGGGAACCAAGGGAAGAGAAAGTATCTAGAAGTTTTCAAGAGTAGCAACTGTTCCAGAGATGGTAAGGAGAATAAGGATGGTTAAAAGGTCATTTGATTTTGTATCTGGGTATTCATTTTCAAGAGGGAAATTTTAGCCAAATTGGGGGTGGGAACCAAACTATAATGGGTTAAGCACATAATGAGGAAGTGGAGGTAATGAATTCAGACCCTTCAAAAAGTTTAAACATAAAGGGAGAGTAACAGAACGTGATTGGGCAGTCAGAAATGATGAATGTGAAGAATTCATAGAAACATAGATTTGTCTCATTCATTCAATAAGCATTCATTAAACTGCTGCTGTGCGTCAAGCATTGCATTGAGCCCTGGGGATGACGGCAAAGTGAGACAGTTCTTGCTCTCAAGGCGCTTACCCTCTAACATTCTTGAGCATAAAATCTGCATCCCTTCTCCTGGCAGATGCAGGGTGGACAAATGGCACAGAATGTTTCCTATATTGGCAAACAAAGTCACTGTTTCAGTTGTGTTTGCTTA
Organism: Vombatus ursinus; assembly: GCF_900497805.2. Classification (NCBI taxonomy): domain Eukaryota; kingdom Metazoa; phylum Chordata; class Mammalia; order Diprotodontia; family Vombatidae; genus Vombatus; species Vombatus ursinus. The sequence continues at coordinate 5,514,244 of NW_020954546.1, read as the reverse complement.
ACAGTTTTTCTTTGTTACGAGGGAGAGTTTACTGCTAGTGGGTCATATCCAGAAATGACTAAAACATAAAAACCAAAGGTATAAATAACAATTTTAATTTTATTTTAACATTTTAAAAATTAGAGGTGGGGGAAGGAGGAGATGATGCTAGTCGTTATTGGTAGCAATATCAAGGGGATTTATCTTAAGGATAAGGGAAAGCTAAGCCTCTCTGTGGATGGAAGTGAAAGAATGATTAAAGTGAAAGGAACTGAAGCTGTGAAGGAGAAATACAAGAGTTACTTGATAGGGTAAGATCCAGAAAGATTCAAGAAGAGTTGGGTTTAATAGAGGTGGAAGGGTTAACCTCTGAGCGTGGGAGGGATTCCTTATTCTCTGATACAGGAGAGAAAGAGGAGGAAGAGATAAGTGAAGATATAAAGAAATTTTGAGGTTGAGGAGAGGGAAGTTGAAGGAGCAGCTGTTGATTCATTCCTAAGGAGAGGTTGGGCATTGGGCATTGTCAGAGTTCAGAGAAAAATGTTATTATTTCCAGCTGGAGTGGTAGGAAAGGCTTCATGGAAGAAGTAGAAATTGTTCCATGTTGAAGGGTGAGTAGTATTTGGATAGATATGGAGAAAACAGAAGAGGCCATTTTAAGTCAGGAAAATTGTGTGAGCAAAGACAAAAACTTGGGAAAGCAAATGGGAGTCAGAATAAAACCATTTGGATGAAGCCAATGATTCCTGTAGGAGACAGTAGTGAAAGAGAAGGCTACCACACGACATACTTGAGGAGTGACACAAGGACCCCTTTTGATTAGTGGTATCTGAAGCAAATGGAAAATTGTCCAAGATTAAGGGTTTGATCTGTGGTCCTGGAACAGATTTTTGTATGAAGATGATTGGCATGTCACCATTGCCACCAAGAAGTTTCTCTCTGTTCACATTTCTCAGAGCTCTGTTCCTGAACCTCTCTTTCACACTTAGCCCCCTTTCCTTTGTTTTCTAGTTATTTTGTATTCTTGTCCTTCCCCTCAGATTGTAAGGACCTCGAGAGTAGGGCCTGTGATATATCCACCTAGCATATGGTAGGCACCAAAGAAATATTTGCATTTTAGTGATTTGACAATTAGCTCTATGTTAGAACTAATCCCAGAGAAACAGAAAATAAAAGAGCTTGAATAGCCATTACATCTGCGTCTTGGTTTCATGTGCTAATATAGAACTTTAACCTTTCCTTTAAGGTCCTATTCCTCAGATTCCTCTTCAGGAATCTTAATCTTTCAGGAACTGGGATATAGTCTAAAAAATCCTGAATGGGATGTATTTATTAAGCATATATTATGTGCCAGGCACTGTGCTAAACTTAGGATATAAAGTAAAAGGGGAATTGATCCCTGGCATCTAGTTTACACTATGACAGAGGAAGCAACATGTACATAATTAGGTACATATAAAATACATAGAACCTTAAAATGGCACATCCTTCTTTGTTGATGGGCTTGTTAGCCTTCTTGTTTTAAACCCCTCCATCTTCTCTGCCTCATCCTGTAACATCTTTGGGCAGTATCTCAGTATCTACTAAATGCCTACTATGTGCCGAACATTTTGCTGGGCGCTACAGAAGATTCAAAGATAGGATATAGTCCTACTTTCAGTGAGCTTACAGTCTAATAGGTTGGAACACATGTATATAAATATACAGTACTGTGAAGTGCAATCACTATAGGTCAAAATAGAAAATAATAAGAGATAAAAAGTGCTTTTGGAGATTGGAGGAAGAGAAAAGCCATCTCCTATCTGGGGAATCATTGAAAAATTCTCAGAAATGGCAGCATTTGCTCTGGAGCATGGTAGAGTAGAAAGAGTGGAGGATTTGCATTCAGAGGACCCGAGTTCAAATCCCAATTTTGCTGCTTTATTACTTGAGTGACATGGGGTAAGTCACGTAACCTTCTTAGGCTTCATTTTGTCACTTGTAAAATGAGATGATCACTAGGTCTATCTAGCTTTAAATCTGTGATCCTGTGACCCTAAATTGGATAGGATTTCAGTAGGTAGAAATGTGTTAAAAGCAAAAAGCCTGAAAGGGGGAAGGTTCCAGACACAAACAGGAAATTAGGAGTACTGCTTTTTAGCTAGAACATAGTACAAATGGACGGGAATAGTAAGTAAGTAATGTGTGATAAAGCTGGATAGGCAACAAGTTGTGAAGACCCTTAATCCCTAGTTGAAGGAGTCAAAATCACTTGATATACAGTAGGGAACTGTTGTCTCTACCAAAGCCCTTGTCCAGAGCCTCAGCCTGGCATGGAGGTGACCCAGTATTCTCAAAAGTATTCTGAACTGTATTAGTGGAAAGAAAACCCATCACACCTTGATTTCTGAAATATTAACCCAAGTAAGAGAACTGTTGAAGGTTTTGAGTGGAGGAGTGATGTCAGATGTGTGCATTAGGAAGGTAAAGTGAGGAGAGGCTGTAAGTAAGGAGACCAGTTAGGAGCCCTTTGTAGTAGCTCAGGTAGGTATTAATGAGAGCTTATGACAAGTTGGCAATGGTAAAAATAGAAAAGGGTGTGAATCCATAACTATTTTGAAGGTATAATTAGCACAACTTGGTAATTGCTTGTAGCAAAGGAAGAGCCAAAGGTAACATTGACATTTTGAGGCAGGGTAACTGGGTGAATGGCAGTACCATTGACAGAAGTAGACAATTTGAGAATAGTCAATTTGAGGGGAAAGATGTTTTCTGTTTCTGATGTTGACTTTGAGGCACTTTCAGTACCTTTAGATAGTGATGTCTAGTAGGGGATTTGGGAAGAGGTCAGGACTGGAGGTGTCAGTTGGGGATCTTCTGAGTAAAAAGGGTAGGAGGAGTCGTGGGAGTAAATGAGATTGTAAAAATTGAAGAGGACCCAAGAAAAAGCCTTTTGGAAGACACCCTTTTTAAGAAGTGAGAAGAGGAAGAATCAGAAAAGGATTGGTCAGAACATGAAGAGAACCAGAAAGTAGTCACCTCGCAGAATCCAGCAAGTGAGAGAATCTTGGGGAGGATGGTGTGCTTAGCAGTATCACATGTCAGAGCTGAAGACTGACAAAAGAGGATGCAATGACGAAGGAGGTGTTTGGTGACCTTTAGTAGCAAAGGTTCTTTCACAGTGTTGAAGATGGAAACTGCGTTGCAAGTGACTGAGGAGCAGTGGGTGATTAGGCTTAGTTTTTTATTTATAGGAAATATAATTAGAGGGATGTCTTTTTCTCTGAAATCCACAGGTGATGCAGGCAGCAGGACCCCAAAGGACCAGAAGGTGAGTTAAGTGGGAAGGTAAGAGGCAAAATGATTAAAGAAGCTGTCAGGCTAGGGTTACTCAGCAGCATTTGAGTGCCTGCTGTTTGTGGAGACCTGTTTCAGGCACTTTAGAAGACAAAGACAGCACTCACACCCATGGAAGTGACTGAAAAAGGTTTACAAATAGACATTATGAAGGTAAGTTGGATATACAAGTGCAAGATAGTCAACAAGAATTTATTAAATGCTTACTACAAAGGAAGGCAGAAACATAGTCCGTGCCCTCAAGGAACTCCCCCCATTCTAATGTTAGGGGGAGACAACATGCACATAACTCTGTGCATACAGGATAGATAGAGAGTAACTGGTGTTCTCACAAGTATGAGCAGGGGACGGAACTAGGAAAGACTGTCTGCCAGTGGGGGCTTTGAGCTCGGTCTTGAAGGAAGGCCAGGGGAGTAAGGAGACAGGGATAGATGCAGAATTAAGGACTGAGGAGACTCAAACCAGGTGAATTAGGGAGAGTTTCCTAGAAAAACTGAATTTTGAGCCAGGTTTGGAAGCAGAAGCATGTCCTACCAAGAAGTTGGCCATCCTGTTGACTTGCTACAGCTCAGTCGGTTTGAAGGGCAAGTGAGTTCTGCACCTGGGGAGAAGACTCTTGCTAATTCAAAGCTTTTGCTTTCCCACCCTTTGCCCTACAGCTCCGAGAAGCTATGGCTGCCCTGAGGAAGTCAGCCCAAGATGTCCAAAAGTTCATGGATGCTGTCAACAAGAAGACTAGTTCCCAGGACCTGAACAAAGGTCGGACTCATGAGATCATGGAGAAGGCCATGCAAAGCCTGTCCTATGACTGGTGCCGTCCTCCCTCTTCAGAGGCTCGGCCATGTTGGTAGCTTGACGGTTCTTGTTTGTGACCTATTTCAAACCACTCACTCATGGCATTGCTTTTATGGGCATTGCCTAAGTCCTCTGTCTCACAATACAGTGCAGCCTGTTTTCTATACTTGCTTTTGAGTCTTGGTTGGCATATGGTGATTCACTTAAATCTATGAGTCTTCCCTTCAGTCACCTACTGCAACTTGACCATTGGCTATTTTTCAAAGCCTGGAAGCATTCCCCAGTGTAGGAGTGAACAGAAAAAGAACACTGTTGACTCCTCTTAGCCAAGAAGACATGCAGAACCTTTAGATGAGGATTGGAGATTATTTGTAGGTTTTGGCTTTCTGCTCCCTGCAGGTGGCATTGGTAATTGAGACATCTAGAACAGGTGCTCTTGAATTTTTTTGTGTCATGGGCCCCTTTGGCAGTCTGATGAGACCTGTAGACCTCAGAATATTTTTAAATGCATAAAAATGTATAGCATTATAAAGGAAACTGATTTGATTGAATTAAAGATGTAATTTTTTTCCCATTTCCTTGACTTCCTGAAATCTATCCATAGACTCCTTTGTGGTCTCTGGATCCCAGGTAAAGAACTGCATAGCAGCTAGCCCCAACCAATAGAAGTAGTGAGGAAAGCAAAAGACAGGGTTCTCCTACTCCTATCCCTTTTTATACCTCACCCCAAAGATGACATACCTAGCAGTTTGGTGTGGTAGTGTCCCCAAGATATGGAATCAGGAGTTCCTGAGTTTGAATCCCCTAATACTTGCTAGCTGTAGGCGACTTATTTACTTCTGAGCCTATTTCCTCATCTGTCATAGGAAGATAATAACAGCACTAACCTTACAGGTTGTTGTGAGTTTCAAATGAGATCAAAGATCTTTTAAGACTCAAAAGTGCTATATGAATGTTATTGTTCATTGTTGCGATGATTCTTCCCCAGGAGCCTTGGGTCAAGTGCCTGTTGAATTGAGTAAGGATGGTGACCTTGTTGTCAGCATGAGAATCCTGGGCAAGAAAAGGACCAAGACATGGCACAAGGGAACCCTCATTGCCATCCAGACAGTTGGTATGTGCAGCCGAGGGGGGAAAGTCAGTGGTACAAGGAGTTGTTGGGGCACCCATCCCGTCGCTTCAGCAGTCAGTCCCTGGACCTCTTTTTAGTGGCCTACACGGTCTTCTAGTTGCCCTTCACATCAAATCTAAACATCTAATTATGGTCTTCCAGACACTCTCCAACCGATGAACTCCCTTTATCAGCATTTTTTCTGCTTTGGATGGTCTGTCTGCTGTTACAGAACCTGCCCTGTGTCTCCTCAGCTTTCATTTGGGTCCTACTTCTTTGGTGTCATTGACTTTATGAGGCTTTGCCTCTCTTCTCTCTGCAAGTCCTGAGCTTCTTCCATGCGTTTTTTCTTCCTTTCTTTTTCTCATCTCTCTACTATCCAGTCAAAATAGATAAGCATGGTTATTTGGTTTCGTGGTGTGTACTCTTAGGCACATGCCCTCCATGTGTTCTCTCTCTGCATTTAAACTGCTGAGCTCCTTTAGGTAGGAGCTGTTTCCCCCATTAGCGGTAGAAGTCCTGGGACGCAGGAATTATTCCTTCTCTATCTCGCTATCTCTGTCCAGAAGTAAGCACAGGGTTGTGGGTGTGATGAGTAAGCAAAGTGATGAGTGGTGGAGAGAGTATTGATTGAATTTGGAGTCAGAGGACTTGGGTTCAGATGTGGCCTTTTCTACTTACTGCTTGTGGGACCTTAGACAAGTCGCTTAATCTGATTGGGCCTCAGTTTTTTGTTTTTTGTTTTTTGTTTTTTTAAATATGTAAAATGAGAGAGATGTATGAAGTGATCTCTAAGGCCCCTTTGAGCTCTTTTTCTATGATTTGTGAATTGACAATTATATTGATGCCTTTCTTCCTTACCTAGGGGCTGGGAGGAAGTTCAAAGTCAAATTTGACAACAAAGGGAAGAGCCTGTTGTCTGGGAACCATATTGCCTATGACTATCACCCTCCAGCAGACAAGCTGTATGTAGGCAGCCGCGTGGTGGCCAAGTATAAGGATGGGAATCAGGTCTGGCTCTATGCTGGCATCGTGGCTGAGACTCCAAATGTCAAAAACAAGCTCAGGTACTGGGACAGGGGATTATAGAAAGAGAAGCATCTGGAAGACTGAGCCGCTGATGCGTCCTCTAAGAAATTTCCAGCTCTCAGAACTGACTACATTCTCAATTTTGTCTTTGATTCTTAGCATAAATCCTCCAACCTTGGGCCATTGTTCCCAAAGATCAGCCAGCCCATTTTTCATCTGAGAGTTGTAGGAATGATTCTCCCCTTCTCCCTAATTCCTATTTGACTTTGTCTTTCAAGCCTTAAAAAAAGAAAATGTGAAGTAGGAGAGCCACAGAAGCTCAAAGCCAAAAGAAAATTTGTATAAAAACCAATGAAATAGATGGCAATTAGCTACTTTGATTAAAAAAGAAGAAAATCAAATTACCAGAATCAAAAATGAAAAATAGGGGCAGCTAGGTGGCACAGTGGCCCTTAATTCAGCAGGACCTGAATTCAAATCCGGCCTCAGACACATAACACTTACTAGCTATGTGACCCTGGGCAAGTCACTTAACCCCATTGCCTAGCCAAAAATAAATAAATGAATGAATGAATGAATAAATAAATAAATAAATAAATAAGTGATAAGAGAGATTTTGTTTCCAACTATATGCCAATAAAACCAACAACTTAAATGAAGTAGGTGATCATTACAAAAATGTAAAATACCAAGAGAATTTGACAACCCAGTCTCAGGAAAAGAAACTGAATAAGCTATAAATGAACTTGTAAAGAAAAAACCCCCAGGACCAAATGAATTTACAAGTGAATTCATTCAAGCATTCAAAGAACAATTCATTCTAATATTTTCAAACTTGCAAAAATAGCAAAGGATGTGATCCTGCCAGATTCCTTCTATGACACAAATATGATCCTGCTAGCTAAACTAAGAAGAGTCAAAACAAGGGATAGAAAATTATAGACTAGTGGCCTTAGTTAGCACTGATGAAAAAATTTTAAATAAAGTATTAACAAAGAGGCTACAGCAACACATGACAAAAGGTTATACGCAATGACTAGGTTGTGTTTATACCAGGAAAGCGGAGTTGGCTTAATATTAAGAAAACTACAAGCACAATTGACCAGAATAGTAACAGGGACAACCAAATCGAATTAAATCAGTAGGTGCCCAAAAAGCTTTTGACAAAAACTGAAAAGCACCCATTTCTATTGAAAACTCTAGAAGACATAGAGACAAAAGAATTTACCTTAACATGGTAAATAGTATAACCAAGAACCATTATACGTAATGGATATCAGCTAGAGATCTTTCTAGTAAGATTTCTGATGAGGCAAGATAGCCTTCGTCACCACTTCTGTTTGACATCATGCTATAAAGGATGGCTATAGCAAGAAGACAAGAAAAAGAAACTGAGAGAATAAGCATCCCTAGAGAAGAAACGAGATGACAGTTTTTGCAGATGAAATTGGCATACTTTAAGCTCTCTAGTGAGTCAACTGAAAATTAACCATAACAATAACTTCAGCAAAGTTGCGCGATATGAAACAAATCTATATCAGCATTTCTATATGATATCAATAAAATCCAACAGAAAGGGAGAAATTCCATTTAGAATAACTACAGAATATGTAAAATATTTTAGTATCTGCTTACCAAGATAGATATAAGAACTATATAGACACAGCTATAAAACACTATTTGCAGATATAAAGACAAACCTATATAATTGGAGAAATAGTCATTGTTCATTGGTAGACTCAGCCAATATAATAAAAATGGTACTACTAAATTCATCTACTTATTCAGGGCCATGCCAATCAACTACCAAAGGATTACTGTGTTAGTATAGTTTCAGAAAAAATAATAATGAAATTAACGTGGAGGAAAAAAAGATGAAGAATCCCAAGGGAAACAGTGTTAAAAAGTGGAAAGGAAGTGGGTCTGGCAGTAGCAATTCTCAGACTATGTGACCAAGCAGTAATTATCAAAAAAATTTGTACTGGCTAAAAAAAATTGATCAGTGGAACAAATTAGGAAGACAACCTGAAGAAATAAACAAACCTTGTCACCTAGTGTTCAGTAAACTTGAAGACCCCTGTTCTTAAAGACTCATTCTCTGAAAAAAATTATTGGGAAAACTAGACAGTAGTTTGACAGAGATTAGGTTTAGACCGCCACCTTACATCGTTTAAGAAGATAAGCTCCAAATAGATACTTGATTGAAGTATAAAAGGTCACATCATAAACAAATTACCTGTCAGATCTATGGATAAAGGAAAAGTTCATGACCAAACAAAGACTAGGAAGGATCACAGAAAATAAAATGGACTCTTTTGATTATGTAAAATTAGTTTTGCCAATCCATTACAACTACGATTAGAAGAGAAACTGGGAAAAACATTTACAGCAAGTTTCTCCAATAGAGGTCTCATTTCCAAAATAGACAAGGAATTGATTCAAATTTATAAGATTTATAAATTTTCATTTGTTTTATTCATTATTTCATTTCATATAAATTATTATTTCATTTCATATAAATTCAAATTTATAAGATTAAGAGCCATTAACCAATTAATTAATGGTTGGAAGATATGAATAGACAGTTCTCAATGAAAGAATTCCAAGCTCCCTAAAAGCCATATAAAAAATGCTCAAAATTACTAATACAAAAATACAAATCAAAGCAGTTCTGAGTTTAACATCACACCCATCAGATAGCAAAGCTAACAAAAAAAGAAAATGATAGATGTTGGTAGAGTTGCAGGAGAATAGGCAGGCTGGTGCAGTGTTGGAGCTGTGAATTGGTGCAGCCGTTCTGGGAAGCAATTTGGAATTAGGCCTAAAAAGTTACTAAACTGTGCATAACCTTTGACCTAGTGATACCGCTAGTAGGTCTCTAGCCCAAAGAGATAAAGGAGAAGGAAAAGATCTTATATGTACAAAAAATATTTATAGCAACTCTTCTTGTAGTGACAAAGCACTGGAAACTAAGGGGATGCCCATCAACTGGAGTAGCTGAACAAATTATGGTATAAAAATGTAACGGAAATACTATTGTGTTATAAGACATGAAAAAAGGGGGCAGCTAGGTGGCGCAGTGAATAGAGCTCTGGCCTTGGAGTCAGGAGGACCTGAGTTCAAATCCAGCCTCAGACACTTAACAATAGCTGTGTGACCTTCGGCAAGTCACTTAACCCTGATGGCCTCACCAAAAAAAAAAGGTGTGAAAAAAGAACCGTTTCAGAGAAACCTGGTAAGACGTATATGAACTGATGCAGAGTGAAGTGAGCAGAATGAGGATAACAGTTTATACTATAACATCAATATTGTTAAGTAAATAGTTCTGAAAGACTTAACTCTGTTCAGTGCATTGACCAAACATAATTCCAGAGAACTGATGATAAAGAATCCTACCTACCTCGTAACAGAAAGTCGGTGATTTAATGTGCAGATTGAGAAACACGTTGAATGTGGCCAGTATGAGATTTTGTTTTGTGCGACTATTCTTATGTGATACAAGGATTTTGTTTGTTTTTTTTTCCCAGTGGAAGGTAAGGTAGGAGGGGGGAAAATAAGTGCTTGATGATTGAAAGAAGTGTGTGTGTGTGTGAGTGTGTGTGTGTATTTTTTTTTGTTATTGTTAAATAAAAGAATTAGGAATCTAGAGAAGGTGGCCTACTGGAGACTGGTTAATTACACAGAATAGGAATCCAATAAGCCAAAGAGAACAAATAATCTTTGATTATACATGCAGAAATGCAGAGTAGCTCTAAAGAAGAACTCTTAGCCACTAGGGTGGGAGGAAAGCCTGAGAATAGAGTAAAGAAGGCTATGGACTGCAATATTGCTCCATAGAAACCAAAAGAAGCTTAATCTTCGAGCTAGAAGAGTAGAGACAACTAGGGAATAATCCGCCAAATGTGTTGAAGGTCCCCTGTCTGCTGAATGGACTTGTTTCACCATCACTTTTTATTTTTAGGTTCCTCATCTTCTTTGATGATGGCTATGCATCCTATGTCACACAATCTGAGCTCTATCCCATTTGTAGACCACGTGAGTTTCCCTTTCCCCTTCCCACCTTGTGTACCCTCTTAAGAGACATAAATGATATGCTTCTTTCTTCGTGGCTTATTGTGGCCTTGTGATTCCATTCTAATCCCAGGAAACATGTATTGGCTACCAGAATCCTTGTCCCTTGTGAAGGGTGGTTTCATTTGCTAAATATTAGAGCTCTGTCTTCATAGCTAAAATGCAAGAAATTTCTGACACCACACTGTTTAGACAGATCCGTGTTTTGGGGGTAACTTACAAATATGTTATTTTGATCCTCATTCTTCCTGATGCTGCACCTGGGCATGAAGAAGAAGATGCTAAATGGTTGTTTTATGATATCCTAAATGTGTGAATATGCCCGAGGAAAAGACTTTCCAGGGAATAACCAGTTTGGCTTGATGTACTTCCAGATATGTTTGATTGCAAACATTCACATTCAAAGGCCCTTAAAAGATTGATGTAAGTGTGTGCCTATTTTTTTATTCCATTTGGGCCAATATTATTTTCCTGGATTTGCCACCTGGCTTCTTTTAAACCCTTTAACAAGAGTCTCCACTTGAATTTTCCTGAGGGTCCATATTCAGGTGTATGATGTGAATGAGGATATAATTTGCATGTTTTTGCGCACATAAGATTTGCATATACTTACACGTGCTATAATTTATCCTTGATTTTCAGGTTAGTCTTGTTCTATCCCTTGAAATTATACTTTCTTTATATTCTTTTTCTCTCATAACTTAGAAAATCCCAGTTCTCCTTTCTTCACCTGCCTTTAACAAGACCTTTTCTCTTTTGAACAGTGAAGAAGACATGGGAGGACATTGAGGACATTTCGTGCCGAGACTTCATCGAAGAATATATCACTGCCTACCCCAACCGTCCCATGGTGCTACTTAAGAGTGGGCAGCTCATAAAGACTGAATGGGAAGGCACTTGGTGGAAGTCACGGGTGGAAGAGGTGGATGGGAGTCTGGTCAAGATCCTGTTCCTGGTATGGCCTCTTCCTCGGGTTCTGGGGAGGAGGCTGTAAGTGTAAGAGTAGCTGTGCGAGAGAAGTTAATAAGGGTCGGTTTGTATCCTACAGTCTCCTATCTCTTCCTTCACTCCCACTTCTTCTAGTCAGTTATTGCCAGACTTCGTTTTTAATACTAGATAGCAAGAGTATCTTCGTAAGTTGATATTAAGTATTTTCTTGTGTGCAGGAAGTAGGCATAGATTCTACCGTTGGATAACTCTCTAGCTAGCTAATGGAAGAACATAGGAGAAACAGCTACGAGGTAAAAATAATAGAGATATACAGATTCAGGCCTGAATTCAGTACCGTGCAAACTAGATACTGTTGATTCTTGTCATTCGTGGGAGTTATGTTCTATGAAGTTGCTGTAAACACTGAATTAATGAATACTAATTCTAACACCACTGAACCATTGCTCCTAGAGGAAATACAGGGTTAGATTCCTATGTGCCTCTGGTTATAACATTTACTTCATCACTTTCTGGAGTGGCCTCATGGACAGATCAGTGAATTTCGCCTTCTTTTTTCTGGATGCACCATATTATATTGTTAATGCAGCATTATTCCTCACACCTGCATGAAGCTTATCTAACGCAGGACTTCAGCTGGGACGTGTGCATTGCGTGAATCCAGTTTTTCACTACTGTGCCTATCTGCGAATTGTCACAAAAGTGCTACATGTATTGATTTTGGGTTGTTAAATTTTAGCAAGTGGGCAAATTCACAAATCCGGAATCTGTGAATAATGAGCATCGACCATATTCATTGGACAGTCAGTGCTTAGCTTTGTGGAAAGCTTTGTAGCCATATGTGGAGTATGGAGCTTACAGTCTAAAGCAGAACCAAGATGGGCCAGTAAACAAATCAATGCCTTCTGGTTATAGAGCCCTGTAGATAATACTGTAGAAAGATAAGATGGAAGGAGGAACTTGGGTTCTAGGGCCTAGGACACATATACATTAGTTTGGAAGGACAAACACACATGAAAAAATTATTAATAATAATTACTGAATAGGATACAAAAGAATACAAACTCAGTCATATGAAAATATAATAAAATTATATTTTTGTTCCAGTGTGGAACAAAATGTGATTGAAAAAGAGGGACCTTGCATTGCAGTGGTGAGGGATTTAGGGATCATCAAAAGAGGTTTCCTCAGAGGAAGCAGCTTTGGTGTGCTCCCCACAAATGACAGGACAGACTCCGGCCTCTCTCCCTTCTCCCCCGACATCAGGATGACAAGCGGTGCGAATGGATCTATAGAGGCTCCACCCGACTAGAGCCCATGTTCAGCATGAAGACATCCACAGCGTCCACACTGGAGAAGAAGCAGGGGGGGCAGCTCCGGACACGCCCAAACATGGGTATGTCTCAGGAGGGTCCCAGGGCATCTCCTGCCCGGGGAAGAGGGAGGACCGCAGAGAGATTCTGTTAAAATCACTTCTTTGCTTTCTTGACTCACCGTAAGTTGTTTTATTTTTTAAATTGTGACCACTTTGCTGGTCCATCCATATGTTATGGCATCAAACCCTTTATGAAGACAGCATATGTTTGTGATAATATCTGGATGGGGTTACAAATTGGGGTAGTATGCTGTGGAATGGAGTTTTTCCTCTTAATGATGGAGGGATAATTGTCAGCGTGATCTGATTTGTTGCATTATCCACAGCCAATTTTTAAGCCTACCCTGGTTTTTCTCCGTCATTCAGCATGCTTCTACCGTCTCGCATACTTAAAAAAATAAATATTCACCTGAATAAAACATAATTAAGGAAGTAAATCCAGAAAATACAAAATTCATATTGTATGCCAAAACCCACAATGAATACCTTCTGCATTATCCATGCCACTGTTCCCCTTATATTAGTGTGGATAATAGAGAAATTAGAGTAATTCCATCCACTTGTTTGCTGAAGGTGCTTCTGCTCCTCTTTCTCTTTCACCCATGGGAGATGGGTGTACATTGTGAAGTAGGACATAAGTGGCATTAAGCCAAGCGTGGTCCGTATTATTTCCCCTGCCAGGTGCTGTGAGGAGCAAAGGTCCTGTGGTACAGTATACTCAAGATCTCACTGGTACTGGAACCCAGTTCAAGCCCCTGGAACCACCTCATACTGCCTCCTTGCCTGCCCCCGCCCTGTCCCCTCAGGTGGCTGATTTGGAGTGAGTACGAGTCCTTCCTGTGCTCTGACTCCTTTTGGTCTTACCTCACCTTCGTACAGTGAAAGCTCTTCAGCCCCTTCCTCATCCTGGTCTTCCTTCCATGACCTGCTTTTTTCTCTCTCCCAGAAGTCTGGAGAGTCAGCTCGCCCAGGCACGGAAGCAAGTGGCCAAAAAGAGCACATCTTTCCGGCTAGGTTCTGTGGGCTCTGGTCATTCGTCCCCTACGTCCCCTGGGCTTAATGAGGCAGTCCCTGGTGGGAAGTCTGGAGTTGGCCAGACAGTCAGGTGAGATGAACTAGGAGCAACCTGATGGACGCTAAGCAGTCTGTGCGCTCATCACCCTCATGGCCTGCGAGTCCATGGTATAAAATAAAGAGGAAAATTTGGTTTCTGGCTTCAGGATGTTCAGTTCAGTGAGGAAACAAGAAAACATGGAGCCAGGAAAATTAGTCTGGGGAGACTTCTGAAGAAAGGAAGTCTAGAGCAAGGTTGAGAAGAAGAGGTACACGGTATGCCCCACAGCAGGGATGGACCACCTCTCAGACCTGGGTGGGTGAAGGGAGGACAAGAAAGGAACAAGTTTGACTGTCTGAGGTGGGATCTTCAAGCCCAGGAATTTCAGGAAATAGGCTTGGTTAGACAGGGTTGCCTTGAGGGAAGTTGATGAAAGATGAAATGGGGGGCCAACTCAAGATTCTAAGGAAGACAAGGTAAAGTTGGGGACAAAGAATACCTTTGTTAGGCTCTGAAGCATATGGTGCTGGCTGTGTAAAGGTGGCCACACTTTGAGTAAAAGCTCTGGATTTCGAGCAAGGAAGACCTGAGTTCAAATTCCACTCATATTCACTCCTCCCTTCCTAGCCGTGTGACCCTGAGCAAGTCACTTAACCTCTGTCTACTTCAGTTTCCTCATCTATAAAATGGGGATAATAAAAGCACCTAGTAACCAAGAGTTGTCAGGCTCACATGAGATTACATCTGTACAGCACTTTGCAAACCTTAAAGCACTATAAAATTTCTGATTTTTTTAGTAGTAATAGTGGTAATAATAATAACTCATATTTCTTTGACACATCAAGATTGGTAAGGTACTTTCCTTAACCACAGCCCTGTGAGCTTAGAATGCTGTGATATATCACTTAGCTGCTGGAGGAGGAAGGCTTTGTGAAGAGCGCTACTGAGTTTCCCTCTGACTTGCCTTCTCCCTCTCTCTATCAGGTTAGCACCAGGCTCTGCGGCCCCTGGCCCGACCTTCCCCGCTTTTCATGGCATGCTGGAGCGGGCTCCAGCCGAACCCTCCTATCGGGCCCCGATGGAGAAGCTCTTCTACTTGCCTCATGCCTGTAGTCACACCTGCCTCACTCGAGTGAGGCCAGTGAGTAACGCGCAGTACCGGGGCAAGAACCCCCTCTTGGTTCCTCTGCTCTATGATTTTCGGCGCATGACGGCCCGGCGCCGGGTCAACCGCAAAATGGGCTTTCATGTTATCTATAAGACACCCTGCGGCCTCTGCCTGAGGACAATGAACGAGATTGAACGCTACCTCTTTGAGACAAGCTGCGATTTCCTTTTCCTGGAGATGTTCTGTTTGGACCCATATGTTCTTGTGGATCGGAAATTCCAGCCCTATAAGCCTTTTTACTACATCCTGGACATCACCCATGGCCAGGAGGATGTTCCTCTGTCATGCGTCAATGAGATTGATACTACCCCACCACCACAGGTGGCCTATAGTAAAGAGAGGATCCCGGGGAAGGGCGTCTTCATCAACACTGGCTGGGAGTTCCTTGTTGGCTGTGACTGCAAAGATGGTTGTCGGGACAAGTGAGTTGGGGGTGCTAGTTATTTTTATTTCTCTCCTGGCACTTCTCTTCTTTCTCAGGCTCCTATTTTTCTTCTCTGTTTCCCCCTTGTGATTCTTCATCTCTTTCTTTTTATTCTTTCCCAACTGTGGCTCTGCCCTAAGGCCTCTACTTGTTATAGGAAGGAAATGGTAGGATATTTGGGCCTGGATTTTTTTCTGAGTAACTTTGGTCAAATTCCTACCTGTCTCTGTCCCACTTTGCTTTCTTTCTTCTTCCCCCATCATTCTGTCTTAATTGTTTTCTTCATTATTCTTTAATGTTTTAGTATGCAACCTCTATTCTTTCTCTCTGTATGTGTCTCTCTTTGTCGTGTGTGTGTGTGTATCCTTCCCTTTAAATATGTGTATTTCTGTGTGGGAGAATCTCCTCTACCATCTCTTTCCCTATCACTTATCAATGACTTCTCACCCCTAGAAAAAAATCTTCCAGCCTCATGCATTCATCCCCTTTTATTCTACATCCAGGTCTAAATGTGCTTGCCACCAGCTTACCATCCAGGCAACAGCCTGCACCCCAGGAGGCCAGATCAACCCTAACTCTGGCTACCAGCATAAGAGACTAGATGAGTGCCTACCCACAGGGTAAGTGAGAGAGGGAGACTGAGCTTCGGACATGAAAGAAGTTATTTGTGTCGCTTTTCTTTTGATTTGTTTGCAAAGACTTCAGTATACTGGAACAGGGAATACAGAAACAGTTGCATTTTTCTTTTTTTTTTTTTTTAAAACAAGCATTTATTAAGTCAAATTTGGTTCCATTATTTTACTGTCATTGAAATGAAATAAAAGAATGCTATTGAATAATCATTGGAAATTTTGCTTTGAGGTAAAGGATGATCTATTTCCTAGTTGTATGGTTTTTATGACATTCATCTTAGCCAGCAAGTGAAATTGTTAGAAATGTATTTTATGGAGTCATTGCATTGATATTTGACTGGGAGTCACTATAGGCAGAGTCCTGTACTAGGTGTTAGATGTTCCATCTCTTTAAGGGATTTACAGCATATGTAGACATAACATAAATGCATATGAAGACTTAACATGTAGAAAGTCATTATCTAAGTAAGCATAAAGTGACACATTGCCACTAGCATTCACAAGCGCTAAGGAGATGTGAAACCAAAGCATTATTGAGGGGTAATTAGGAGAGAGTTGAGGTGGATGTCAAAGGGAGTCAGGGACATAGATTAGCAGGGAGGCCATTTGGAATGGGAGCAACATCATATCAACATGGGGCTGACATCCTTGAATTTAAGGGTGTCAGAAAACAGAAGCCTAGGACATCGGTAAACACATAACCTGTCATTTAGAATAAGCAGAGATTTTAGCTAATGTCAACATTGAGGGGAAGAAAAATTAACTAGTCTCAGTAGTTTTCTTTCTAAGAGTCATCTGTTGAATTTTCATACCAGAGAGCTACAAAGGTCTAGCACTTAGGTCTTAAAGGTAATTAACTGCAACAATGATGTTGGAAATCTGAACAATTGTGACAGCACAGTAATTAGCTGATAACTCTTTCCTTAAATATAAGCTAATTCATCTGCTATAACTGTTGGCAGCTTTGAAGTCTTTAGCCATTGCACACATTTTAAAAAGGAAGTACCTTTGGCAATACAGATTTTTAACTGTGGTTAATGTCATAGAGATCATGTTGTAATAGATTTTAATCTAACCTCTTTACAGGGTATATGAATGTAATAAGCGCTGCAAATGTAACCTGAACATGTGCACAAACCGCTTGGTGCAGCATGGGCTGCAGGTTCGACTGCAGCTCTTCAAGACACAGAACAAGGGCTGGGGCATCCGGTGCTTGGATGACATCGCCAGAGGCTCCTTTGTCTGTATCTATGCAGGTTGGTGGAGTGAGAGAAGGAGCATAGACTTTAGGATTGGAAGGGATGCCAGAGACTAAAAGACTTCAGCATCATTCCCAACAAGCAATCACTTAAGCACAAGGACAAGTTAGATATGTAGAGAGACATTACTCAGTTGTCAGACCCATGGAATGGGGAGTGGTGAGGGGCCAACAGGGGTGGGGAACCTGTGGCCTTGAGGCCCTCTAGGGCCTCATGTGCGGCCTTCTGAGTCCAAGTTTTACAGAACAAATTCTTTTATGAAGGTGATTTGTTCTGTGAAGTTTGGATCAAGTCCACCAACAGGCCTTAACAAGCAAGTGTTGGCAGACGAGTGTGTCACACATCATCAGGAAGCCCAGCATGCATCAGCAGGAGTATGTGCATGTAATGACTTGTTTACAATATGATACTTACATGACACAGTATTGCATCATCAAAATTTCAGTGCGGGGAAAAAAAAACTAGATTTATAACAAATTATTAAATTTAAGATGTCATTTTTTTAATTTATATTTTTTGAAATGGTGCAAATTTAAAAAAACAAAACATTAAAGGGTTAAAGTAGATTTCCAGGAGAATGCTGAGTAATTTTTTTTTTTTAAAGAGGGCGGTAGGCCATATAAGTTTGGGTACCTCTGCCCTAGAAAGATCTCTTAGCATGAGCTCCAATTCCCCTTCTTATTTTTTCATGTCTCTAGGCATGGGAAAAGAGACATGAAAAAATAAGAAGGGGAATGGGACCTCAGGTTAAAATTCAGAGACTTTCCTAAGTCCACATAGGTGGGAAGTCAAATAATGGTTTGTTATCAAGGATAGATGATAGCAATCTTATGTGGTTTATGGTGGGTTTGGGGATCATGGCCATGGGAAAAAGGGGGAAGAATAGAATGAACTTGTCAAAGATACGGTCCCCTTGTTTCCAAGGTGCTTTTAACCTTCTCGTTTTCCATCCAGGCAAAATTCTAACTGACGACTTTGCAGACAAGGAGGGTCTAGAAATGGGGGATGAGTACTTTGCAAACCTGGACCATATTGAAAGTGTGGAGAACTTTAAGGAAGGATATGAAAGTGATGCCCCTTGCTCCTCTGACAGCAGTGGTGTGGACCTGAAGGACCAAGAAGATGGGAACAGTGGCACTGAGGACCCTGAAGAGTCTAATGATGACAGTTCAGATGATAACTTTTGCAAAGATGAGGACTTTAGTACCAGTTCAGTCTGGCGTAGTTATGCCACCCGGCGGCAGACAAGAGGCCAGAAGGAGAATGGATTGTCTGAGACGGCCTCCAAAGACTCCCGCCCCCCAGACTCTGGCGTCTCCAATCTTTCTGCCCCTCCACTTTCCATAGGGGGCTGTAAACCTCCTTCCTCTGAGGACACACCCAAGAACAAAGTGGCCACGTGGCTAAGCTGCAACAACGTCAGTGATGGCAGCTTTGCTGACTCAGATAGCCGCTCTTCCTTCAGGACCAGCGAGGGTGGAGATGGGAGGGCTGGGGGAGGCCGTGGAGATGGAGAGAAGCCCTCCATCTCAGGGGTAGGGGTCAAAGAAGAGGGGGATATCAAGCCACCCAAGAAAGAGGTGAGCAGTTCAGAATCCACGGGCTTTGGGGTTCTTTCCGCTGATCCTTTATACAGTCATCTTTCTGAATTACCATGGGGGTTGTACACGTTCTGGATGATTTTTAGCAAATGTTTAATATATCCATGCAGCCTTCCCCATTACCCAACTAGTTTGGCCTATGTTGCCATTTCCCACCATGAATGTGTCCGGGAAATGTGATTCATTTTAATATTATGAACAAAACATTAGCTAGAGAAATTATCTGATGAATTCCAAAATCTCTTGTGAATGGATTTTGTATTGTCTGCTATTTGGGGTCATCCGAGAATGAAGCATTGACTGTGTAGGTTCTTTTGTTCCCATTAAATAGCCTCCATGTTGGAAGTGGAAACTGAAGCTCAAGGCCAGCTGAGTCCACTCTCAGCCCCTAAGGTTCTGTTCCTCTGAGGGCTGCCAAAAGGCCCACTCTCCTTCCTGAAACCTTCTCTCCCAGAAGTGTTGCTGAGCCCACTGTGGCCATGACTAAGAAGCAGGGTCACTCCATCTGCCCTCTGCCTTTAGACAGCACAGCCCCACTCGGCACTGTTCCTTAGTCAGGAGGGCAGGGGGAAAGTGTGTAATTGTGGAATTTAAAAAGAAAAAAAAATGTTTAACTTTGCATTTGCTGTTGTACTTCCCAGGAGCCTGATGAACTGAACAAGATTTTGTTGTAAGTATCTTCTGTTACTAACTCCCTGTTTCCAAATCTATCCTCCACCACAGTCTGAAGATGATGGGAAACATCGAAACAGCTCTGACAAACACTCTTCCCATTCTGTTTTGCACACTAGGCCTAGTGAAAGTTCCAGGACTTTTGGTTACAACCCATCCCCCTTGAAGACTGAAGGTATCAAGTGCCCACCTAGCAAGACCAATATGCTTCAGGCCCGGAGGCTTGTGGGGCGTGCCCAAGCCAACCCTGATGTAAGTAATGCTGCTTAGCTTGTTTTCTCCATGATTCTGCTAGTCTTAGTCCTAAAGCCAGGGAAAGCATTTTTACCATCTCATGGTCTTCATAATTTTGTTAGTTGAGGGTAGAAATAGGGTTCCTTCTTTTTCCTCCATGGTTCTGGCTTCTTCACTCATCCCACACTGTGGTCTAACTTTTTTCCTGCTTTAGAATCAGCCCCTTGCATTTCTGTCCTTTACCTCCACCCCACACTCCATTTTCCACCTATTGATTCATTATGGAGAACTGAGGCAGAGAGCCCAGATTTCCCCATCCCCAGCCATTCCTGGAGAGGTACTACTCATGGTTCCTTAACCCTAATCCTTCTGCCAGGATGTTTTGACACTGTCCAGCAGCACAGAAAGCGAGGGGGAGAGTGGGACAAGCCGAAAGCCCATGGCTGGTCAGGCTCTAGCCACAGCAGCTGACAGTGATGACATCCAGACCATCTCATCTGGCTCTGATGGCGAGGATTTCGAAGACAAGAAGAACCTGTCTGGTACTTTGGGTGAATTTAAGGGGCATTTATTAAGGGACTTTAAGACCTGGAGTATAGTGGAAAGCCTAGAGCCCAGTACCCAGGTCCACCATCTCCTTCCCAGCTGTTAATGTCACATCCTCTTCCTTTCTTAGTTTGCTAACCCTCTCCTCCAGCAGCTGTTCTGTCAGGTTGGTGTAGCTTTACCTAAAAAAAAAATCCCATTTAAGGTTTTGCTAAGCATCCCAGACTCGTGTCTTTTTGGTGTAGTGAACAGTGTACCTGCAGGGAAGAGTAAAGTTGGGATAACAATAACTGACCTCTATGTAATCAGTTTGCACAGAGCTTTAAATGTATTCTCTCATTTGATCTCCATCCCAAACCTGTGAAGTCTGTGTCCACCCAAGGTCACATGGCCGCTGTCAGAGCTGAGATTTGAACCCAGCCCTTTATTGGTTCTAGGTTCAGGACTTCCCTGCTGGGCCAGACTGTGCTGTCTCCCAGCCTTTATCTCCTCATTTCTCCACAGGCCCAATCAAACGTCAGGTGGCTGTGAAATCCACACGTGGTTTTGCTTTAAAATCAACACACGGCATTGCTATCAAGTCAACCAATATGGCATCTGCAGACAAGGGTGAGAGCGCACCTGTCCGCAAGAACACGCGCCAGTTCTATGATGGCGAGGAGTCTTGCTACATCATTGATGCCAAGCTAGAAGGCAACCTGGGTCGCTATCTCAACGTGAGTTTCCCTTCCCCGCCATCCCAAAGGTCCCCAAGATCGGACGCCCTGAGGACCTGAAAACAAGCACATCCCAGCCCCCTTGTTCTTGGACCAAAAATCCCACCTCATTATTAGGCCTCATTATTTAACCTCAAGGGTCCGACTTGTCCCTTTCCTTGCCTCCAGAGAAGCATTTAGCCTAAAGCATCTCGGTAAGATATCTCCTCAGGGTTGGAGACCCACCAGTTCTTACCTCCCTCTTGACTTTTGGCGTTCCCTTACTTTTGTCCCAGTCCACCTGTATTCGACATTCCCACCCAAATTGTGACCATTTATTCTCAGTTCTGACTTCATCCTGTTTCCATGCCCACAGCACAGCTGCAGTCCTAACCTGTTTGTCCAGAATGTCTTTGTCGACACCCACGACCTTCGTTTCCCCTGGGTTGCTTTCTTTGCCAGCAAGTAAGAATCAGGGAGAAAAAGAAGAAAGGGGTCTGGGCTTGGCAGCGGGAACTAAGGTGGAAATTCCCCAACTGTGCACCGTGTTTTTTTTACCTCTGGACCGAAAGGGCTCCAGGACTGTTGGGCTTTCTGTGCTGTGTCCATTCTTTGTTTCCCATGCCTTTTTCCAGGAGGATACGGGCCGGAACGGAGCTGACCTGGGACTATAATTATGAGGTGGGCAGCGTGGAGGGGAAGGAGCTGCTGTGCTGCTGTGGGGCCATAGAGTGCCGAGGACGGCTTCTTTAAACCTCCCTGCCACGCTCAGGACACTCCGAGTCATCTCAAACTATGGCCCTATCCAGCAGACTTGACCCCTCCTCCCCTTCCTCAAATAGATAAAAATGGGTACCCTGCAGTTGGAGGGTCCCTTCCCGTGTGGTGCTATCAGGCAGGGCCCGTCCCCTCCACCCCCAGTCTACCTTCCCAGCATGACAGTTGAAGGAGATCACAGCTTGTGGACAGGGCCCTTCCATTCCTGTCCCTTCTATTGCATTCACATGAGTGTGGCAGACCTAATCTGTCCCTGAGATGGGGGTGGTTTTTCCCACCCCCACTCCCACTTTGTATTCTTCCTTGAACATCTTTTAACAAGGAGATAAATCTGTGTCTCTCTGGTTTGATTTTTCTTTCCCAGCTCCCTTCTCCAGACAAGGGAGTCTGATCCTATGATCTTAGTTTGTTCTTCTTGCCCATACACACTGTCCTGAGTATCTTGGATCATCAGTTAGTCCTTTCCTATGTCTGTGTGCCAGGTAAAGTTTAAGGGGGGGTGGGGGGAATGTGTGTGGAATTTTAAGGTTGGTTGTGAAGAAGACAAAGATAAACTGTTTCTTTTGTTCCCCACCAAATCCCCATGTTCTCACATGTCTCTTGCCATGTTTTATTTAATCTTTAATATATTTTAATTAAAAAAACACACACACACAAACAGTACAACATTTGGTCTGTGGGTTTGAAATGGTTTGATATGGTCCTCTCTACTGAAATGTTTGTCACCCTCCTCACCCTAGGCTGTTTGCAGTTCAGGCTTTCAGACTGAAAACCAAAACTCCAAAGTACAATAAATAAGTAAAACTAGTTGCTGCCTTACTTCAGTCAAGCTAGCCTGACAGAGGAGGAGGAGGAGAGTAAAAAAGGGGAAAAAAGGCCGAGGAGGGGAACAATCTTGATCCTGTACAGGAGGCTGGAAGGGCAGCTAGAAAGGCGTGACAGAAGGGAAAAAGATATCCTTGTGCTGAGGCCCTGGGTGGGGGACCTACCCTGGGCAGAGGCGGCAAGGACCATACTAACCCTCGGACACTCGATTTCTAGATGTCTCTGGTTAGAGGAAGGAAAGGATTAAGCAGCTCAGCTTTGGTCCCCAGCCACAGTAGGGAACCTGGAATAATTAGAAGGAAGAGGGTCTAGCTTTGGCAGAATGAGACCCAAAAAGGGAATAGTAAGGCACAGACTCTGTCTCTGGAGCCCCTGATCTGAAACTATGGTAAGGAATGTGAGTCGTTCCCCTCACTCTGAACCCAAGCCTACGGGGAGGGGAGGGGAAGGTTTGTCCCAGAAATGAATGACAGGACAGGCAGCTTAGGGAGGGGGGAGGAAACCTCCCCCTGTAACAGAGGCTATGACCAATCCCCCTCACACAAGATGGACAGGAGTTTGGTTTAAAGGCAACTGGGTGACCAGGAAGAAGGGCAGTTGGAAGGAGGGGTGAAGGGAAAGGGAGAAAACTTACCCTTTCCTACCCCCAGATTTTGGTGACCTCTGACCCCCCCCAAAGGGATATCTTCCCCTTGTGGTAGGAAGGGGTGGTTTCTTGGCTTTATGAAATAAGGCTGAGGGGCAGTAGGGAGCCAGGCTCAGTCATTTTTTCTGTGGTTATTGTTAAGAATAGGATGGCCGTTGGCTAGATGATGGCTCTTCATTCCCCCACCAGTGAAAGCCTCCTCGCCCTCAGAACTCTCCGTCTCTTCCCGATCACTGCGTTCATCTTCTACCAGCTAAGAAAAAGGAAAGGAGGCCAGAGGTCAGAAGCTGCCTAGAAACTCCTTCCCTCTCCCCCTTAGGGTGCTAATTTTTAAGCTGGGGAGCACATCTGATGTGAAGGTGAGCTAAGCTCTGGTACTCGGGGATAGGAAGGTCTTAATTCCTTTTGCTATGAATTGTGGATCACAAAGAAAATGTACTGGGGTAGGGAGGAACCAAGTCCCAGCAAAAGAGATACAAAGTGGAAGGAATCCTCACCTTTCCAGTTACAAACTTGTGGGCCATTCGGAGAATGAGGTAGGCCCAGAAGATGTGCAGGACTTGCAGCACGCCCATCATGGAGTTGAAGAAGTAATAACCAAAAAAGGCAGGATACAGCTGCAGAGGGTACACCACTGTGCAGTGCAGGATCCTGAGCGACAGAGAGGCAAACACTGGGGAGATGGGGGCGGGATGGAGGCTGGGGAAGATGAGGTCACAGTCTTGGGGCTCGGGGGACAGCAGGAGAGCAAGAAGCGGGTGGGGAGAGGGGCTTGAGAGAACAAGAAAATCAGAGAGAGCCCCATCTCCTAAGCAGGCAGCACCCCCGAGCTCCCACTCACCAGAAGGGTAAGATGACAAGTCGAGTGATGATGAAGACAATGGCGAAGACGATGAAGATATTGTTGCACGTGTTTTTCCATCCAGCGTAGTTAAACATCTTGGCTGACTGCACAAACACCCCCAGCCCCCTGTAACCATCATCAAGGGCCCCATCTCCCCCTCCAACATACATATATCTACATATGTATGTATGTACATAATTAGGACATTGGTATTGACCCCTTACCCCAACTCAATGTCCCTAAAGGAGGCAAAAGGGGCAGAGGAGGTTTAAGATGCAGGGAGAAGTTATGTGGCCTGGGGTCTTGGGTTAACGGAGCTCAGGGGAATCCTGACCTCTAGCAGGTAGTCAGAGGAGTCATGGAGAGCCATGATGAGTGTCCCTGCCCGGATGTAGTTGGCAAACCAGGAGAAGCTGATGAGGATAATGGTGGCCACATGGTGGATCACCTGCTCTTTGAAATCCTAGGGAGGAGATTAGAGGTCATGGGATGAGGACTTTTCTTTGTTTCCCAATCCTCACACTTCCTTCTTTTCCTTTTTCCAAAGATCTTCCAAACCTTCCCCCTCAGAGTAATAAGGTCCTTGCCAACCCCCTAAAGCAGGGATTCCTAAAATAGGGCCAATGAACCTCCAAGGCGGGGATCTGTAGATTTTGGGGTTCCATGAATTATGTGGGGAAAAAACTACATCTCTATATCAATAGAATTGGTTTCCTTTGTATTTCTATCTCATTTTATTAATTTAAAAACATTTGGAGAAGGGGTTCATAGATTTCAACAGACTGCCAAAGGGGTCCATGACACTGAAAAGGTTAACCCTAAAATAAAAGGAAAAGTCTAAGATAATCTCACACCCTTATTTCCTTTCAGACTCAGCTCAACCGTACATAACGTCTAGCAGTAAACGGGAGTACCTAGTACCTAGAGAATTCCCCAAACCATCCCTCTGCCAGCCACTTGGCCCACCTTTCGTTTAACATCAGAAGCAATACTGAAGAGTAGGGACCAGTAGAAGGAGAGTTCGATCATGTAATACCAGTACTGGGAAGGGATGATAGACTAGGAGAGAGGAAGGAAAACTGAGCCCCACCAAAACATGGATATTCCCCCGAAGTCCCACTCCACCCACCCACCCCATTTCACATCACACTAACTGCTTCTAGACTAATACGATTTACCCCAACAAGCAGCCTTCCCAAGCCTTCAAATTTCTCTTAGCTCAGTTCCTCCCCAGAATGTTACAGATTCCCTTCATCTCAAGTGTCTGTCCCAATCCCACCCCACCACAAATCTCTCTTTGCCTCTAACTCCAGATGAGGATCTATAGCCCCCACCCACTTCTCATACCTGAATAGGATAACCTTTCCATACTTCCTTCATGTCATAGAACCAAGGTTTCTGAGAAAAGAGTGGCAAATCAGGGGAGTTGAAATGCTGAAGATGGGACCAAGTCTTAGGACTCCATCTCCACTATGCCAAACCTCCCAACTCCTCCCTCCTACCCTCACTCACATCCACAATGACAGCCATGCCAGCAATGAAAGCAATAAGATAAAAGGTGAATCTCCAACTGGAAGAAGAAACAAAGGTGACTCAGTGGGACAGGAATAGGGAGCACAGATCCAGAGCCTGGACTCCCTACCTACACTCATGTCTCTTTACCTCCATTATCAAGACATAGAGAACATCACACCACTCCATTTCATCCTTCCCCACACTCGGCTTCTCCCTATCCCTTTCAACTCCCGCTCCCCCACCCTTGGCTCTCTCATCACCTGGCCTCCCGGAATTTCTTGAGCAGACTTGGCCGGTCCTGATTTCGGCGTCTACGGAACCATCGCTCTACCTGACGACTTGAGAATCCACTTTGCCGAGACAAGAGCTCCACTTCTGCCTGAAAGGGTTGGGGAGAGACGGAAAACTTAGCAGTGCCTACTCGAATAGACAATCCAATTGAATGCTGACCTCCCTCAGAACCTTCAACAATCTCTCTGGCACTAACTCCCTAATTACATTCCCCAATCCCAAACCCCAACCCTCTTTTGCATTCCTTTTTCTGCATCAACCCCTTTAGCAGTCAAGGCACCAGACTCCAGCCATGACCTTGTTCCCAAAATTGACCCCTGTATTCTCTAGTATTGACATACCCAAGGATCATCATTTTAGAGCTGGAAAGAATGGAAAAGGTCCATGTCACAGTCCAACTCTCTCATTTTATGAAATAGGTCAAAGGGGGTTAAATGCTTGACCAAAAGTCACTCAAGAAGCAAAGAGCAGAGCCAGTAAGTGAGCCAAGGTCTTTCAGCTGCAATGCCAGGACTCTCCATTTTCCTGCTGCCTCATCAATTTCTGCCCTCTAGCGCTCACCTCAGATGCATCCTTCCTCTTGTTGCCCCGCTAACATTTGGCCTCTAGTGCATGAGGTGCACTTGAGGAGATGAGGAATGGGGGCTTACCTGTTTGGGGTGTTTGCCACTGGTACAATAGAAATTCTCCAAAGTTGGGTTGGGGGATGCGCGAAGCCGAGTTTTCTCCTTCACATTTAGGAGGGCAGCCAACGGTGTTGCCACATAACTGGGAAAGGCATCTGGTTAAGGAGAGGGCCTGTCCCTTTCAAGGACCCCTTATGACATCTGAAGTTAGGGGAGTGGGGAAGAACTGGGAGCTTAGAGCCTTCTCTATGGCCTCAGTTTCCCCAGCTCAGTGCTGGAGAGAGGTTCCCTGGCACCCCCTCTGGCCTCCTTTGTTTCCCACAGCTCTGGACAAAGCAGCTTGTGTCCACCAGTGGCCTGGGGGAGGGGAGGAAACAAATGGCTATTGAAAGAATGGCCTGGGGGAGCTAAACCCTCAGGCAGACAATGCTGCCTTCATGGGGAGGGCAAAGTGGGGACACAGTAGGCCAGAAACAGAGGAACCAGAACACCAAGGCCTAACCACCAATGATCACTAGGCTGAGAGACCATCAAAGAGGGCAGGTGGGAAAGACCAGGAAGGGCAGAAGGGCAATATGCTCACATCTCAAAGAAGTATCTGACAATGAGGAAGAGCAGGGCAAGGGGTAGGGTGATATAAAGGTCAGAAGCTTTAGCGTAGATGCGCCCATCACGGTCCTCCAGGTCAGCCCAGGTCAGGTTCACAGGTAGCCACAATCTCTCCCACCAGAAGTAATCATATAAAGTCTGCAGCATCCTAGGGAACCCAAGAGGGCAGGAAAGAAGGAGTCAGGAAATGGAGCTGCCAGGGATGGGGGGCAGGAATGTTAGTGATTTTAGCACTCTAAGGGAACCAGGACAAGGCTTATTGAATGAATGTTTGGGTTGGAAGGGCAGAGATCACTCCTCACTTCCCCATAACGTAAGTGAAAAATTCAATAGTCTTATTGCTCTTGGCTTCCATAAATATGAACTTTAGGGTCTGGACTTCCCTTTTGGACCCCAGGATGGAGGGACACAAGCTCTGGTTTGCTTCAATCTACCTACAGCTGCTAAACTGACTAAAAGACAGAAGAACCTTCCCTCTGCCCCTCCCTCCATCTTGCCCACTCCTAAACCAACCCTAAACCAAGGAGGTCTCTCTGAGGGTAAGCAAAAGAGGCTTCCAGAACTAGGAAATTTTCTCCTCTTCCCTATAATCCACTAATGGAATGAACAACAAAGAACTAGAAAAAGGGACGAGAGAAAGGACTGACTAATTAAACAGAAGAGGAGACAACAGGTGAGGAAACTGTAGCTAAGAGCTGACCCATCAGACTCTGGGCTACAGGCCAAACTCTCCACTTGTAGTCACTGGACACATAACCCCAGACCACCCAGATCCTCACTCCCCCAGGGAGAGGGGTTCAAGCAGTCTAACAGAATGATTCAGTTCTTCAAGGCCCCAGTTTCGGGTTGGGGAGGGGAGGGAGTAGAGCAGTGGCAGGTCCCAAAGTTTAGTAGGATTAAGAACTATATCATGTTAGAACTTGTCCAGAAAGAATATCAAGCTGGGGGCAGGGAGCACCTACTGCCACAGCTTCTGGAACCTTAGGGCAAGGCTGCTATATTGATATAGGCAACTAGTACCCTCACTACCACCGCCTGCTAGGAGGATGAAAGGGAAAATGGGGCTGTCATGACTGCTTGGAGAAAAGAAGGGACAGGGTGATCTGGAGACATAGAAGGAAATGTTCTCCATTGGGAAGGAAAAGGGTGGCGTTAGGGTAAAACCTGACAATTTCACAAAGCATAGAACCCAAAGCTTAAGAAAGTGAGTCAACAACAAGATCAAATTACAATAGTAACCATGGTACAGAGATGACTAGGCCACTGTTTTCCAGGCTCTCCATCCCTGTCTCCATTCCATGCTCCAGAGGGTCACTGAGAAAGAAATGTACCCCCCCAGAGCTCCCAGAAAACGTCTGGCAAAAGAAAGGGGTTCCACGATGCTGACTTTGGGAAGATTGTTCTTCACTGTAATCTAGAAACCAAATGGTGTGATGGCAGAAGACTAAGTCCTCAAATCATGATATAGCTTGGCCTATACCCTCTTCTTCCTCCTCCTCTCCTTTCTCCCATCCCCTTCCTGGAACTTGCGAAATACCAACTCTGCCAGTCATGGGCAAATACTCCCAGCACAAGGACTTTACCCTCTTGTATTCACCACTTCCCCTCCTTGAGCACTGCCCTCAGAAGGAATCAGAGGTCAGTCACTGAAACTAAAGAAGCTTAGGGCCCTTCCTCTTCCCGCCCCCCAACTCATTTCTCTACTTATAATAAGACCTTTTCATCCTGAGGGCACTCTTCCCCAACCCCACCCCCAACTCTGAGGGATCAAATATTGATTTGAGTTGGAAGTGAAATGAAACCTTTTTAAATGAGAACAATAAAATTATTTACAACAAAATCTCCCCCTCAATCCTATCTTTCCCTTCTCCCTAAACAAAAGCAATGTGGGAGGTAATGGGTAAAACTGAAAGGAAGAAGGGACAGGCTAAGATGCCTAATAATAATACCACCATAGGGACCCGAGTCCTACCTGGACATGTCCATACCCTCAACTACTCTCCTCTTTTCTTTTCCTTTTGTCTGCTCACCCAAAATGGCGTTAGAGAGACTTATCTGCCTGCCAAATGGGCTTTATACTGGGACAAAGTTGCTCCCTCTCATGCAATATAAAGTCTATCATGTAACAGAACTAGACTCTGGTTACCCCTTCACACAGTAGAAGAAAAGATGGGCAGGGGAAAATTTCACTTGCTTTAACCCTGTTGGAGAGTTGTGAGAGTTAAGTGCTTAGAGATCCTGGCAAGGGTCCTGAAGGTTGTGGGAGGAAGTCATCTCCTTGCCTTTTCCTCTTTCTGACTCCAGGAGCCCAGATACATCTTGTTCCTGGATGGGGTTAGGGTTAGGTGGGAGGGTTTAAGGGAGTGGGATGTCAGCAAGGAATGAGTAAGCGGAACCAGCTCAACTCTAAGACCTCCCCCTCCCCCACCTCTCTTCCAGAATCAAGGTAAAGCGTATGTTGTGTAATGATCAGAATAATGAAGAATAATGGCATTCTCTTGCCCATGTTTCAGGCCCTCTCTAACCACAGCCCTCCCAACCTGCTTTTTCCCACTATCCTCTCCCTCCATTAGCAGCAGCTGCCTTACTCCCTCAGCTTGCCTGGCAGAACAGGGATCGGCACAGTAGACAGATGCCCCAGGTAAATGGAACAGATCTGCGTAGCTCTGCTCTCAAGTTTGGGTTACAGGAAAACTGTCTTGCTTCTGCCCCATTCTCCAGTGGGCTTCTAAGGACCCAAGAATCCAGCGGAAAAAGAGCAGAAGTAAGAAAACTCTCACAGGGAGAACAACATTTGCTCCCTGCACCACTAGTCTGGTCCCCTGCTCTTCAGACTGTGTCCGGGACTCTTTTACACACCTACCCTCACCTTACTCTACACGAACCTTTCTACTCCCAGGGATCACCCCCTGAACACAAAGATACACACACACACACACACACACACACACACACACACACA
>NW_020954546.1:5372282-5484210 GCF_900497805.2 Vombatus ursinus | reverse complement strand
ACACACACACACACACACACACACACACACACACACACATACTCACTCACTCACAGACACAAAGAGAAGCAGTTCTCCCTCCTTTGGAAACACAGATACCACTTTCTGAGGCAAAGGCTGGAGAACTGCCAGGGTAGCAGAGATTTCCTAGGCATTCAGTTACAAGGAACTTGAGCTGGGAGCTACGCAGCCCATCCCTCACCTCTTCTCATTCTAACCTTAACCCTCCTCCCAACCCTTTTTCTGGGGCAGGGTATGGGGTGGAGGTTGGGAGAGCTGGAGTTAGGGATAGAAGCTTATGGGCCAAAGGGCCAGGAAAAGAGGAGACCAGTTATATTTTCAGCCTCCTGTAATCTTTACAGGGTAATTATAAGATCAGGGACCAGAAAAGTCCTGGAAGGATTTATTCATCCTTGTAAACTTCTTTATAAGTTATCAGGCAACCTATGGGGAAAACACTGAAAAAAGCTGGAAGAGGGAGGATGAGGGCAGGAGAGCCAATGCTCTAGGCTGCTCTGTAAACACTCTCCCTCCCTTCCCCACCCCCCCAAATTAGGTCAGAGTGTTGGGACATAGAAACAGCAAGAAGAAAAGGGGCCCTCAGGTCTTATTTAAGGTCACCTGACATGAAGCCCAGCTGGGTCCCCTTACCTAAGAGCCCAGCACCCAAACACAACAGGCCCAGGCTGAGTAAGGCAGATAAGATTGCAAACCCTGGGGGCAGGGATTGGTTGACAGGTTAGAAAGGCAGAGGAACAAGGTAAGGAAAAAGAATGGGAAGACAAAGAAAAGGAGGGGAAAAAAAACCCTTTCTAGACTTCTAGGAGAAAGTAAACAAATTGCACTGATGAAGGCAGTAGATGGGAAAACGAAAAATGAAGTTCTCTTTGGAACAAGACTCCCTATTCTCAGGCAGGGCAAAGTCCTAAAGGATTAGATTGAGAGACAGACCAGAGACACAGTTACACACACAAAATGACAAATGCAAGCACCTATATACCAAACACAGTAAAATACGAAGTCACTGAAGCTTTTTATGCACCAATACACACACACCCACTTAGTGACAGCTCCCCTGTGGGTCCAGTGGGAGAGGCATCCCCTGTCAAAGCCCTGCCCAACCTGATACCTTGAAGGGGCCCACACAGAGAGTAGCCAGGTTCCAAAGAACCGCAGAGACCAGTGTGCTTTGTCTAGAATTTCCAGGTTAGAGAACGAACTTAGGACTTTTGGGTCAAGGGTACAAACACCTCAAGCTAAAACTTAACTAGGTTGGCGGGAGGAAGGGGGTAAAACCTAGGAGTAAAAGAAACCCCCAAATGGGCCAGGTACTTTAGCCAGATAGCTGCAATTAACCCACTTGTCAATTTGCCTTTCCCACTTTTGTAATTAGGAGCCTGCAGTACAGAGAACCAGCTCAACCAGCATCCCCCTGCCCCAGCCTCCACACATATACACACCCCATAACGGTGCAGGAGAGGCAGGCCCCGAGGAGCCAGGGATGGCCCTCTTAACCACTCCTTCCCGTTTCCCGTTAAACAGATGTGGGCTGTTAGCCTCTCCAAGGTGGCCACACCAGGCCACCTTTTTCCTTCTTTGCTGGCACATGGAGTGAGGCGCAGCCCAACCCTACTCTGCACCCGGGCCGACACACTGGCAGGTCGGAGGCTGCTGTAAACAGCCTCTTGGTTCTTTTTCTTTCCGTTGCCTCACCTCAAAAAGTGAGGGCCAGGCCCGCACCCTTCTGTGGCCCTGGGCGAGGTTTCCCTCCCCGGGACCTGTTGCCCAGTGGGAGAAAATCTCCAGGCCTGGCGCGGAAGCGGGCGAAAGGAAAGCAGAGCCCGGAGGTGCTGGGCGAATGGGCACGTTTGCGGGCCCCGCCTTGGTGGGGCCAGGAGCCGGGGGCCCCGGCCAGGCCCGGCTCAGGCCTCGTCCCTCCCCTGGCCGTCCCTTCCCTCCCCTCAGGCTCCGGCCGCCATGAGCCGAGCAGGCGGAGGCCTGGGAAGCAGCGACCGCCCCAGCCCCGGCCCGGGCTCCTCGCGGGCTCCCCGGTCCTAGAGGCTGGGCTGGCCGCCAGCGGGGAACCCCAAGAGCGGAGGCAGCGCCGGGCACGAGCCAGGGCGCCCCTCCGTCCGGACCAACTTCGCCCTGGCCCCGCGGTCGTGCTTCCCCCTCCTCCCGCCCTCCGCCCCCTCCCCGGGGCCCCTGGGAGCCTGGAGGGAAGTGGAGACTTACTTGGCAGCGTCCGCGATAGCCGGGCTGTCCTCTGTTCTCACCTCCTCAGTCCTCCCTCCCTCCCCCACCTCCTCACTCCACAGGGCTAGGCTGCTCTGCTCTCCTCTCCTCCCCCTTCCGCCTGCCCGCCTGCCCGCCTGCCCGCCTGCCCGCTCGCTCCCTCCTCCCGCCGCCGGCGGAGTCCGATCCCCAGCCCAAGTCTTGGAAGAGTCGAGAGCGTCAGCCTGAGCTTAGGCGGGAGCCCACGGGGCGTCGGGGGAGTGGGAGGGGGAGATTGGGCTGGGCTGGGCCGGCGTGGGCGGGAGCGGGGGTGGGGGGGGTCTGCTACAAACCTTAGCAATCAATGGCCGAGCCACAGATCGAACCCCCACCCACTCCCGCCTCAGCCCTGCTGCTGGGGTAGGGGACCTTCTGGGTGGGCAGAAAACAGATTCCTCCGTAGTGCTTCCTGCCTGCCTCACCCCACCCCACCTCATTCCTAGCTAAGCTCCACAGGTAGAAACGGGATCTTGGACTTAGGGGGAAATGTGTATTTGCCACTTGAATTCAAAGCGCATCAGATAGGGGTGAGTGGCTTCCCAAAGCAAATAGTGGGAAGTTGCAAAGGTCAGTGGACTTTTCTGACCACAAAGATCACTCAAATGTTTGAACTGAAAGGTCGATCTTGCAGAGGGTTGGTGAGCATGACCTTGGTAGGGTTCAACTTGTCTCTGGGGCACAGGAGGGCTCCGAACACTATTTAGGCAAGTTAGACTGATGGGAGGTGATGATAGTACCCTATGTCATTCACCTCCACTCTGTTGTACCCTTTGCCCTAGTTACAGATGGTTACATAGTTTCAGCCCAATTGCCTCAGTCTCCAGTTCCCCGAACTGGTGATTTCAGCACATTTCTTATCCTATCTTCCCTGTAGGACTAGAGGTGAAAGAGTAGATGTTGGCTGGTGCTTCTCCAAACTTTGATGTTGGAGTGCCTGGGTCTCAGTGCACCCCCAAACCCGCTGAAAAACATGCAAATAAGCATGGCTGAGATCCTCTCTAAGGGCCAAGGATCATCATCCATCTCCACCACCTCTTGTCTGACAATATCAGTCATCACTTTTTGTCAGACATCCTTTCCACTTTCCAGAGAATGTGACTAATGGTCTGAGGCCTTCGTGTAGAGGGAGGAAGGAGCAGGAGGCTAACAGGTTTCCTATCAATTAACTTATTAACCTTTCTGCAGAGGTCTCCTAGCCCAAACTTGAACCTTCATACTTTCACCTTTAGAGATCCCATTAGTCTCTGAAACAGTCCTCCCAGATGCTTTTCTTTTCTCTGTTTCCTCAGCTCTAGACCTCATTTTCCACCTACTTCTTGGTAGACCTTGTTCATAAGCCTTTCTGGCCAAGTCCAGGGTCTCACTGCCCTCTAACATGCTAATATTTTCCCAGACCCCTTTCCAATTTTAATTCTCCTAGGTTCCGCTTCTCTGTTGTGCCCACACAACCTGGATTTTCTGAGACAGTCACAAGAAAAGTTTAAAAAGAGAAATAATAAGTTTTTGTAAAAGAGATATCCATTTTCAGACCACATGCCCCAATTTTTTGGTCTGAAACAAAGATCACCATATATACTTTATTAGTTCTACTGTCTCCCATATTTCCAGCTCTTGATTTCTCTTTATATATTGTTTTTAGCCTGCTCTCCATATTTCACCAATTCCCCATCTGGCTTTTCTAGCACCTTCTCCCTCCTCCAGGGTCCCAATTCTTTCTCTAGCCCTCAATAACCTCTTGTACCCCCGGTCCTTATCTAGCTGTGGTCTTCAGAGTTCCTCCTCCTCTAACTGTCTCCTTTCCTTCCTCCACAACTCCCTGGTTCCAGGCACATAGAGTCCCTTTTCTAGCACCTTGCTGTCCCAGACTTCTTTCTGTATCTTCACCCCTTTAGCACATTACTCAGGGCACACCTGAGTTTGCTCCTTCCAGACCCTCTTAATTCTGCTCCCTCTACTATTCAAGCCTGCTAGGTTCCCCTTTTGCCTTGCATTCATTCTCCCCCTCAGGCTAGCTCCCAGCATTCCCAATTATTCCTCTATCCTTCAGTTTTCCATTCCCACAACTACTTTCCTCTTGCCTTCCATCTTCCTTCCAGCCCACCCTCAGAGCTCAGCTGCCAGCTGTATTTGGAGGAGGGGATATGCAGTCAGGCACTAGTCATTCAATTTTCCCAGTGGTAGCTGCTACTTTCAAATCTATTCTGTCCCTACCCTGATCCTTTCTGCCACTGTTCCAGGAGAACAGGATACTAATAACTTTTCTGGTGGGGTAGGTCGAGTGTGTGTGTGTGTGTGTGTGTGTGTGTGTGTGTGTGTGTTCTGAGACTCCCAGAGGGAGACTTCAGCCAGGGCCTAAAAAATAATGATTATAACCCCTTGCTGCCTGTCAAGGAGGGAAGCAGGCATCTGTCCTGGAGAAGAAACTAAGCCCCCACCTAGCATTAGGGTAATATTACTAGCTTTGTCATTATCACTATGATCTTATCTCAACTACTGTCCTGGGAGTGTTAGCCTCACTGCCCTCCTCACTCATCCCTTTACCCAGGCAGTTGCTGGGCTGTTAGGACCACCCCCACAGTGCCCCTGTGACAAGTAGAGTGACTCACTTCCTGACAGGACTTCTGAAGTGTTAGGAAGGTGGAGGTGCCCAAGGCTACCACAGGGCCTTTCAGGCCTAGGTCTTAGGGTACAGGGCAGACTGCCAGGATAGTTAGAGAGTTAGAATGCTATAGATCTTTTTCCACGTCAGGCAAACACAGCCCAACATAGAAGGAACAGTGGGAAAGAGAAACAACGGCTAGTAGGGACTTCAGTACGGGAATAAGGACTGAAATAGTTTGGAGGAAAAATTCAATGGGGCCCCTGAGACAGAGGGTACTGGGCAGAACTGTCCCAAAGCCTGAAAGGTCACCGATGGGGAAAGGAGCAAGGATGGGAAAGAAACAAGACAAATGTCTTGGTAGCAAGAGATTAGATCTACTCATTTTTTTTCTCATGCCAAAAGTGAGCTGTCCTGCTTTCTCATCAAACTGGTTAGTTAGGGGACTCATGGAAAGGGAAGGGAGGAAAGAAAGAATCCTCATACCACTCAAGATCTTTGTCTGAAGTCCCACCAACTTAATGGCAGAAAAAGACTGTGTTTGAGAAGGGAGAAGCACAGGCTTCTTCAGCAACCATTTCTACTATCCCCTGGGATCCAGGGCTATAGCCTAAGGGGAATGGGTGAAGTGGAAAGAAACACAGTAGGGAAATTGGTGGTAGGGATTGGGGGAAGGAGGAGAACCTTCTGGCTAGATTTCTCTTCCTGTACGAAAAAGCACGAGGTCTTTCAAAATCTCAATTGCTTAGTGCCTCTCACCCCAGAAAATTTTACCTTGTATTAATTTTTCATATTCTATATATTTATGTATTTTACATATACACATATACGTATATATGTACACTTATATATTGTCTCTCCTAATCTGACGTAAGCTCCTTGAGCAAGGGCAGGGACAATTTCATTTTTGTTTTTGTGTCCCAGCCACATAGTAGACAATTAAGTAGACATACTCAGTAGACAACAAGTAGGCTTGTTGATGACTGATTGAATGACCCTAACTGTGTTCTCTACATTGTACCCGTGAATTAGCAGTGGAGAACTCAAGCAGTAAAACCAGGCCTTCATGTCATGAACTGACAGTCTGAGCCATAGAGCAAGACAACTCGCTTAGGGAGCAAGACAAAAACAGATGAGTAGGTATAATCTTCTGCTACCAGGACATTTATCCTGTATCTTTCTCATCTTTGCTCCTCTCTCTGTCAGTGACCTTTCAGGACTCGGGCCAGTGCCACCCAGGGGGTCTCATTGATTTTCCCCTCAGACGCTTGGAAAGCTGGGGTAGAGGGAAGGGGAGATTACAGACCAAAAACGGCCACCAGGAGGCAAGATCCCTTTCCCTGGACTTGCTGAAGAAAAGGTGCTTGACACTGATGCCCTCTTGTGGGCTTTTAGAGGTTATGGCTGAGAGGCTCTAGGGAGAAGGGCCTCAATTGGACTATTCCCCTAGAGGAGCAATTAGGCATTTGTCCCAGGCATGTGGGTGTTATCTGCATTTTTTTTTTTTTGCACTGGAGGAAGAGAGATCAGAGCTGCCTACCACCGCTGAAATCTCTTCCCAGTGGCCTGGCACCATGAGAATTGATACCATCTACTTTTTAGAAGTAACCTAATCATTAAGGGGTACAGGTGAGGTGAGGGTGGGACAGTTTTGAAACAGAAAAGCTCTTTGCCTGCTGTGAAGAGAGAGAGTGTTCCAAGGAGGATAGATAGTCTGACATGCCCTGGAAATGGGATGACAGCTGTCTTCAGTCCTCAGAGGGTACATTATGAGACTTGTGGAGTTCTCCAGGGCCCCCTGCCGCACCACAGTACTGTTCACTTGCTGTTCACCTGCTGCTCTGTGTACCGATGTGCCCCAAAGGGAGGCAGAGCCCAGCTGCTGGGATTGCATCACCTACAAATAGGACAGCTGGTGAGCCAACGAAGCAAAAGGACAGCGGACAACCAGCACAGGGTGAAAAGCTGAATCTTCAGGCTCAAAGATCTTAGAGTCTCCTGTGATTCTCTTTCCCCACGTTGTGACCCCTTGGGAAGCACGTATTTAAGCTCAAAGTTAGTCTAATGTCTCTTTTTATAGGTCCCTTCCCCATTACCCCCCTCCATTGTATGCCCACCTAAAATTCCTCTCTTTATTTAGATTTCTAGAGATATAAACCGGGTCCTAGCTACACTGCCCGGGATTGTAAAATTCCTTCCCTGCTGCTATGAATGCAGCACCAAGTTGTCTATGTAGGAAGCAGTCTAAAGAGATTTGGGCTGGGACCCCTCTGGGGGCCTGTCACTGGGGTGTCCCTCCTGGCATGTGCCCCAACAAGTTCTCTGCAATGCTATCAAACCTGGGATCAGTCCTAGAGCCTGTCTGACTTGCCCCCTCTACCCTCCCTCCAGGGATCTGGGAACCAGGAGCCAGAGTTAGAGCCAGGCTTCTGTTGCCCCTACCACCTGGCCCCCTTAGGGAAAACAGTGCACAAAGCCCCCAGTGTCTGGCACTGAACTGCACAGAGGGAGACTGTGGGATGAATGAGGTTCAACTTGAGCCAAAAGAAAGGACAGGCAGGGAAGTGTGGGGGTGTTGTGCCCAGGTACAGCCAGATCCTCTCCCACAGCTGGGAGGGGCCAAGGGCGGGAGACACCAGCTGGTCTGGTCTGGAAGGGAGGTCACCTGACTCACAACTCAGCCTGGTCCTGCACACACCCCCCTTCTCTTCACTATCACAGAGAAGCTGGTCCCACACTCAACACTGGATAAACATTGGACCCTCTGCTCAAGGTAAGCTCTCTGATCCTACACCCTCACATGATGGGGTCTTTCTGCACTCTCAAGATGGACTGGGCAGGTCTGCCTTTTACAGACACACAGGTCTACGTGATTGCATGTACTGATCTGGGTTCATAGGCACACACATACCTGTACATGGATTGTGCCCATGGACTAAAGAGTCCCAGCCTAGGTCCTAAAGGGAGATGAACAGAAGATGAAGGAGACTAGGTGAAATGATAGATGGATACAGAGTAAAAGCAGGTATGGGAAGGAAAATGTTCAGAAGCTGGGGCTCTGGCCTTAAAGGATGAGAATGGGTCTCCTTACCTCTCCCTATACACACCTACCCTGCCCCTAGATTCAATACCCTTGAGAACTCAGCAGCCTGTGGAGGTGAAGGATGAAGATTCCTTAAAGGGAGAAATCTACTTTAGACCATAGATCTGTTATTGGAGGGATCGTCACCTGGGGTTAGGGTGAGTCCTGGCTATAATTGGTAGAAGTCCTAGCTATAGCTGCATTCCTTAATTCCTGTAGCCCCCAAAGGGACATAGGAACAGTGGGGACTTCTTTTCCTCTGTTCCTCTGGCTTCCAGCTCCAGCCCTTACTCCCAAACCTGCCTAGCAGGTTGATGGTGTTTTTTTCTACAACAGAGAGAAGAGAAACATTGGGTGGGAAGAGAAGATGTAGGAAATGGGACGGGGAGTCTAAGCCTGGGAGTCTAGGTGACAAAGAGGACCAAGAAGGACAGGAGAGCTCACCTTAGCTCCTGCGTCTCTCCCCAAAGGTGCCAACCTCATGTCTGTGAGCAATGGGAGGATGGAGTCATCCCTGGTTCATGAGATCCTCAGCCACCTGGGCCTGGCCAACAAGGTAAGACCATGAGGGTGGTCGAGGAAATAGACTGGGGCGACCCTAGGGGCAGGTATGTAAATAGAGGCCTTTAGACCACTTAGTAGGTTAGGCTGAGAGTCAGGTTGAGGCACTGACATTAAGCGTGTCATCCTTTTCTTAGACTTTCTCAACCAAATACCAACTCTCCTATGTTTCTATAGACTGCAGCTTGGGGCACCCTGGGGACTCTCAGGCCCTTTTCGAGCTTCAATGTGGACAAGGATGTACAACGGCTGCTAGAAGCTATTGCAGGCCAAGGTGATTTCTCCTTACTCATTGTCCCTCTATCTTGCTTCCATGGGTCAGGGATCTCCCTTCTGTGTTCTTAAGAATTCCCCTATTATACAAAGTGAGCTGGAGACTGAAAATGAATTGGGACATGCTTCCGTATTGTTTAGCATATCATCTGCATGATCATTTAAAAACAAGTCATAGATATCATCCCAATGTAGTACCTCCCTAGCACTTGTCCTTCCCAAAGTGGTTCTAGCCCCAGTATATCTTATGGCCCTAGTCTTTACTATATTATATTGGGTGATTCAACCTTCAAAAACTCCCTGGTTGGGTTCTACCCTCTGTCCTGGTTCAGGTGTGGATCAGGGCACCATAGTGGATGTGCTGACCAACCGGAATGGTGAACAAAGGCAACTTATTGCCCGAGCCTTCCAGGAGCGCACCCAGCAGGTAAGAAGACAAAGAGGGAGCAGTCCCTTGGGAGACACTGGGAAGAGCTGTTTATTTAGCTGAAATGCACCCACTTGTCCATATGAAGTTGTTCCCAAGCTCACCACAAGGAAGACTACCCAACATGAATGTGGTATTGACCACAGCTCTCCAGGTTCCCACAAAATTGGGCTCCTTTGCCCCTACATTGGCCAGCCTTATAACTCCTGCCCACCCTGCTCTAGAACTTAAGTACTGTATATTTATCCTAGGACTTACTGAAATCCCTGCAGGCAGCTCTTTCTGGAAGCTTGGAGAAGGTTGTGGTGGCACTGCTGAAACCTGCAGCCCAGTATGATGCCCATGAACTAAGGGCAGCACTGAAGGTATTAGGAGAGGAAATATACTACAAATGTCTTGGAAACAAGAATCTATTCTCTAACCTGGGAGCTGCCTTCCCAATCTCCCAATCACTGCTTGGCCAGGACTTGAGGGGAGAGACTTTCCAACATCATCACCCTATGGGTTCTAAGTCTGATCTCTGCTTCAGTCCTTTTCTTAGGGTCACTGGTCCGTGCTCTCTCCCAGGGACAGAAACAGCCACTGTCTTTCTTCTGTCCCTACTTCCACCATTCCAGCTGGCATTATGTCACAGAATGGACCCTTGGTTTCTTGTAGGATATAAGCTCTGCTGAGGATGTAGGAGTGGAAATCCTTTCTACACGTTCCCCACCGCAGCTACAGGAATGTCTGACTATCTACAAATATGGTAATGGCTCTGAGTGGCTAGGGACTCAGAAAGGAATCAATGGGGACATCCCATTGAAGGAACAGAAGCTCTCAGTCCTCCCCAATCTTTCAACTGCATCACTGTCCATTTAGGGGAGGAGTCCTGGAGCCCGAATGCTAATATTTTACTCCCTGATGAGTTCCTTAGGAGTCCTTCTCTCTGCTAGTGTCCCAGCTTCCCCTTAGAAAAAAAGCCAAGTGTAGTCATTTGGAAATGAGAAGACAATTATTAGCCCTTTCAGCCTAGGGCCTTGGATTAATAATAGAGTTAGACTCTTGTAATCACAAGGATATCCATTCCTCCCCCTTCCCTATCTCTTCTCAACCCCTCTTCTCCCCATAAAACATACTGACACACTGTTATCAACCTCCATCTCAAGCTAAGTGGTGCCTGGCCATAGCCCAGGGAGGAAGATAGGGACTCTTATCTTTAATCCATCCCTCAGCATAACCTCTTGGGTGCCACACTCCTATGACCATGGCCATGGTCCTGCCCAGCCCATCGGCTAGAAGCCTTGTCCTTTAATCTGACACCTGCTTCTTCTTACCCTTTCCTGTCCCCTTTATTCCCTTGGTTTCTCTCTATATAATAATAGCTAGTATCTCTATAGCACTTTAAGATTTGCCAAACACTTCACAAATATCTCATTTGATCCTTATAACACTGCACTATTATTATTATCTCCTTTTTTAAAATGAGGAAACTGAGGCAGAAAGAGGTTAAGTGACTTACTCAGGGTCACACAGCTAGTTTCTGAGTTGATTTGACCTTAGGTCTTCTAACTCCAAAAGCCAGTTCTCAGTGTTCCCCCTTCTCCATCCTTTCTCCTTATGTCCTTTTCCTCAGAGCATCAGAATTCAGGCATCCTCTCTTCCAGCCCAGATCTAGAATCATTTTCTCTTCTCTTCTAGTAAGGAAACCAGGGCTTAAGCATCTTGCCTCCAAACCTGGGCTCCTTGCTTCCTCCTTTCCTCTCTTCTTTCTTCCCTTCCTATTTCTTCCTTTCTTTTTTCCTTCCTTCCTTCCCTCCTTCCCCCTTTTCTTCCTTCCATCCATCTATCTTTCCTTCCTTCTCTCTTTCTCTCTCTCTTTCTTTCTTTCTCCACATCGCCCCTTAGTTACCAGGCCAGTAGATGCTTCTCACCCCTAATAGTATTGCTATGGGGTTTTGAGATTCTTTAATATCAACACTGAGGTCAAACAATTTCCCTCCCAGCACTTGGCTATGTACATGTTACTTACAATTCAGAAGTATTTCCAGGGATAGTCATGATGCCTTGGCCCCAAATTTCAGGAGCCAGTAGCAATCAGGGTTCTTTGGGTCTGGAGCTTGCTGGGTACCGTGGGTCAAGTGTTAAGACTAGCCCTGGTGGTTCAAATTAGAAAGATCAGGAGACCATATAGAACTTAGGTTTCCCTACTTACTCTGATATTCACTCTGGACCATGCCCTAGATTTTCAAGTGGAGATTGAGGATGATGTAAGGTCAGAGACAAGCGGCCTCCTGAGGGACTTGCTGCTAGCATTGGCTAAGGTAAGGAAGCCAGACCTTGTGTTCTCCAATTCAGGGGGCCTTTGGGGATGGAGCGCAAGAGAGAATTTCTGTGTGAATAGAAGCAGGGAAAGGTTTCCTAGGGCTTAATTTCTACTGGTCACACAGGATAGTAGAAAGAATATTGAATTTGTGGAATCAGGAGACATGGATTTAGAATCCTAGCTTTTCTATCTGCTAGTTGGGTGACCATGAGCAAGTTTTTTGACTTCTCTGGGCCTCAGTTTCCTCATCTGTGAAATGGGGATAATCACATTCCTTCCCTTCCCCAAGGGAGTAGTTGTGAGGAAAATTATTTTGCAATAAATGTGAAGTGCTATTTAATTCTTAGAGCTGCTTGTTTAAAAAGAAAAAGAAACAAAAAGCTTCCCTCTCAATATGTTCCCCCTAAACTCAACTCCAACTTCCAGGGCACGCGGGAGAGCTATTCTGGGATAAAGGATTACAACTTGGCACAGCAGGATGCACAGGTGAGTTGGGGCCACCTAGGCGCAACCCCAGCCATCCCTCTGCCCCACATAGGGGGATGATGGGGGAAAATAGGGTGCCCATCTCCCAGTTTCAGGCCCTTTAGGAGTGTGTCTGGGAGACAGGTAGGGGTCTCACCTGACACCTCTGTGTGTATCTGACCATATGGTTCTTTGACTCACAGGAAGTGAGCTCACCAACTGCCAGATTTGCATGCTGGGGCAGGTGGGGGTGGGGGGAATGACCAGGACCCTCCAGGAATGGGCCTGGCTTCAGCCCTGGGCCTTGGGGGGATCCTACCCCTGGGGAAGGTGGGAGGCCCCTGGCCCAGGGTCTACTCCCCTCTGATAGGACCCCAGCTTCCTCTGGCCCCCCAGCCACATAGCTCTGTGGGAGGGGGAGGCATGGTACCCTTCTACACACATCATGGCTATCTTGGCAGTCCCAGGTGGTTAATCCCTGCTGGTCTCCTGTCACCATGGTGATGGGCCTCCCTTCTCTCAAGCCTTTTTCCCTGGGGGGTGGGCAGAACTGGGGGCAAACAGCCTCAGGCCTGGCAGGCTTACTAGTGGGGAAGAGGGAGGTAACCTGGAAGGTAGAGTGATGATACGCCCTTTATCCTGGGGTGGTCTAGGATCACAGACCTAGATTTAGAGCCACTGGTCATTTCAGAGGACAGGCTTCTCAATACCCTGGGGCAGAGGAGCACAAGGGCCTAAGACACTCAGGGTCCATTGCAGCCCATAGCTCATGTTCCTTTGTTTTAGCCCCCGTTCCTCACTCCTATCCCTCCCAAAACTAGACCTGCTCCTGCCTTCCTTTTCTCTCCTTATCCGTGTCCCTCTGCTGCAGGCCCAGAACAGGTCTGATAGCAAGAACATGGTCAAGAGGGCAGAGAATTAGGGAGGGGCCACAGCC
Organism: Vombatus ursinus; assembly: GCF_900497805.2. Lineage (NCBI taxonomy): Eukaryota > Metazoa > Chordata > Mammalia > Diprotodontia > Vombatidae > Vombatus > Vombatus ursinus. The sequence continues at coordinate 5,471,287 of NW_020954546.1, read as the reverse complement.
TGTGCTAAGGATTTGGGAAGGGATGGGGAGAGAAAGCTCTTAGGCCACAGTCTGAGTCCTGGGAGGTAAGAGAAATGGCAGGGCAGCGGATTTGGGGGAAGTGGGAGAGACCTGGTCTATAGGACAAGGGCACCTTGTTCCTTAAGGTGGCTAAGACAGCTATGGGCCTGAAAGACGGGAGGTGTCATCATGCCAATACATGGGACATAGGGACCTGTACCCAGTGTCTTCCATGGGGAGTAGGTGGTTCTGCCACCACTTTTAGGTCTCTTTCTCTCCTTGTCTTATTTCCCCCAACCAGGCATTACAAGAGGCTGGAGAAATGGGCACAGGAGCAACTTGGATCATGATTTTTACCCAACGAAATACTGAACACCTCAATCGAGGTAATATGGAACCCCAATACTTATTAGGGATGGATCCTGATTAAAGGGGAGTCTCTTCCTCCACGGTCAGTTCCCCACACTTTTCTATTTCTTCCTCAAACCCCAATAGTGTTTGATCAATATCAGAGACATAGTGGTCAGGAGATAGAGGATGGCATCCGGAAATATTTTCATGAAAGTGCCCAGACTGCTCTTCTCACTCTAGGTAAGGGCATGCTCTAAGCCATTGAGTTTCTGTTGGAATGGAAAGTTGGGGGTCCTCATGTTTACCTCTCTCATTTTCTCCTTTGCTTTACAGTCTCCGTGATCAAGAACACACCACTGTACTTTGCTGAAAAACTCCACCAGGCTCTCCAGGTGAGAGGGGGGAGACACACCCTGGAAAGAGGGAGGAGACCTAAGGTTGCAATTAATATGACAGTGGTATATTATTACTGTATTGTCCTCTTGATCATCTGCAAATTACTGCCTGTCCTTAATATGCAGAGGGTGAACCATAAATAGAGCTTATGCTTGGAGTTCTTTTTTCAGCAGGAGTGATGCTTGGGTTCCATGTTGATAGCCTCTACTAAAGTCTTCTTCTGATACCTTAGTGTACTGTAGAGGTGAACTTAGGTTCTCTAGGCATGTACCACTGGAACCCAAACTCTAGCATGGTCTACCTATAGATAAAAAGGCTTTGGATAAGGACCCAGCGGTGAACTGTCATTCAAATTCAGATGGGTGGCCTTTTTTTTTTTTCCCAAAGATTCATGTTGACTAAGAAGAGAACTATAAAGTATAGATAAACACTCTAAACAGATTTCTCAACAAAGCCTTTCAGACTTGCAGTAGTACCTGTATAGAGTTCAAATACTCAAGCATAAGACACTATCCTCTGGAAGCAGCCCAGGAAATGTCGCTTCGTCACATTAACCACAAAGTCTTATTCATGATTTGAGGTGTGTTGTTGCTTTCTGTTACTAACAATGAGAAACACAGTGTCACAAAAGTCTTAGCATAGCTTTAAGTATCAAAACTTTTTTTTTTGGTAGGTAAGTACAGGGGTCTTTTTTTTTTTTCATTCTATTTGGGGTTTTTTTGCCTTTATTTATTTTCATTTATTTAGTATTTTATTTTTCCCCGGTTACATGTAAAAACAATTTTTAACATTTGTTTTTAAAATTTTGAGTTCCAAATTCTCTCCCTCCCACCCTACTCCCCACCTCTATTGAGAAGGCAAGCAATTGGACATAGGTTATACATGTGTAGTCATGCAAAACATTTCTAAATTAGTCATGTTGTGAAAGAAAACATAGGACTCCTCCAAAAAAAAAAAACTCAAGAAAAATAAATTTTTAAAAGTATTCTTCAATCTGTATTCAGACACTATCAGTTCTTTCTCTGGGGATAGATAGCATTTTTCATCCTAAGTCCTTCAGAGTTGTCTTGGATCATTGTATTGCTGAGAATAGCTAAGTCATTCATAGGTAACTATCTTATAATATTGCTGTTACTTTGTACACAGTACATTTTACTTTGCATCAGCTCATATAAGTCTTTCCTTGTTTTTTTTTTCCCTGAGAGCATCCTGCTCATTATTTCTTATAGCACAATAGTATTCCATCATAATCACATATCTCAATTTGTTCAGCCATTCCCCAATTAATGGGCACCCTCTCAATTTCCAATTCTTTGCCACCAGAAAAGAACTGCTTGTACATATAGGTCCTTTTTTTTTTATCTCTTTGGGGATACAGATTTAGCAGTGGTATTGCTAGGTCAAAAGGTATGCATGATTTTATAGCCCTTTGGGCATAGTTCCAAATTGCTCTATGGAATAGTTGAATCAGTTCACAACTCCACCAATAATACATTAATGTCTCATGCTTCCCACATCAACATTTGTCATTTTCCTTTTCTGTCATATTAGCCAATCTAATAGATATGAGATAGTACCTCAGAATTGTTTTAATTTGCATTTCTCCAATCAATAGTGAGTTAGAGCATTTTTTCATATGACTATAGATAGCTTTGATCACTTTATCTGAAAAATTCATATCTTTTGATCGTTTATCAATTGGGAATGGCTCTTATTTTTATAAATTTGACTAAGTTCTCTGTATGTTTGAGAAATGAGGCCTTTATCAGAGAAACTTCCTTCAAATTTTTTTCCACAGTTACCATTGATAACTGTATTTCCTTCCATCCTATTTTCCCTTGTTCATTCTATTTTCTTTCTCCTTTCCCCATGTCCCTCCTCAAAAGTGTTTTGCTTTTGACTACCCTCTCTTCCATTCTGCCCTCCCTTCTATCACCCTCCCCTTCTTTTATCCCCTTCCCCTCCTACTTTCCTGTAGGGTAAGATAGATTTCTATGCAGGTGGATAGTCTTTAAAATAACCTTTTACCAGGCTGGCTACAAAGTGATGAATTTTGGGCATAGCAATTCTTGAAGGCCACCTCTGAAGGTATAGATAAATTGATGTCTTTGCCTGGTAGAAGAGGGAGTACCCACAGTGTTAAGATCCCACATGTAGATACTCCAATTTTTTAAATAAGCGATGAATTGGCATTAACCTGTCCATACTCCCTAATTCGGCCCCTTATGACTAAGACATTTATTCAGAAGCTGTTAGGGTTGCAGTTTGTGAGTGTGGAACAATGTAAAGCTATCTAGCCCTCATAGGGATTGAATCCTAAGCATCACTACCTTACACTCAGTAGGTGCTTAAGAAATGTTTGTTGAATTGTTACATATAAAAACCTTAATTGGAGCTGATGAGATCAGTGAGGAATACATACATACATACATGCATACATACATGCACACATTCACATGTAAGTGGTTTTGTCTTGTATGTTAGTGTCTTACCCTGCTTTTTATCTTTTGCCTGAAGATATAAGGGTCTGGTGTTTGAGCTTCATTAGTCACTGACTTGAGGCTATAACTAATGTGACAATGACTCATTAAGAGCAAGATAGTCTCCTCAGTTTCCTCATCTGTAAAATAAAGGAATTAGGCTATTACACAACTACAAAAATTTTGAGCTGGAAGGGATCTCAGTGACCATATCCATACTACAAAATGCCTTCTTTTTTATTAATTTATTTTTAGTTTTCAACAATCATCGCCATAAGCTTTTGAGTTTTAAATTTTCTCCCCCTTTTTCTCCCCCTCCCTCCCCAAGACAGTGTGCAATTTGATGTAGGCATTACATATACATTCCTATTAAACATATTTTCACATTAGTCATGTTGTAAAGAAGAATTAGAACCAATAGGAGGAAGCACAAGAAAGAGGAAACAAAACAAAGCAGAAGGAAAGAAAGAACACATAGTATACTTCAATCTGCATTCAAACTCCATAGTTCTTTCTCTGGATGTGGATAGCATTGTCCATTATGAGACTTTTGGAGATGTCTTAGATCCTTGCATTGCTAAGAAGAGCTAAGTCTATCAGCGTTAGTCATCACACAACATGGCTGTTACTGTGTACAATATTCTCCTGGTTCTGCTCACTTCACTCAGCATCAGTCCATACAAGTCTAAGTACGTTTGCTCATCATTTCTTATAGCACAATAGTATTCCATGACATTCATATACCACAACTTGTTCAACCATTCCCCAGTTGATGAGCATCCCCTCAATTTCCAATTCTTTGCCACCACAGAAAGAGCTGCTATAAATATTTTTGTACATGTGGGTCCTTTTCCCATTTTTATCTTTAGGATACAGCCCTAGAAGAGCTATTGCTGGGTCAAAGGGTATGCACATTTTTATAGCCCTTTGGGCATAATTCCAAATTGCTCTCCAAAATGGTTGGATCATACAAAATGCCTTCTTGAAGACCTCTTATGAAGAGGTATTGCAGGGAAGTTGGGATAAAGAGCAGCTGAGCCACACAGGAACAGCAGTTAACAAAACTTTATTACTATTCACAAAGGGAGGGGAAGAGCAGATGTCAAGAAGGAACAGTCTCAGGGAAGCACACAGTGGAGAAGTATAACAGAGACCCAGAGCCCCTTAGGTCTCAAATTTATATGAAAATTTTAAAAAACCATTTTAATTAATTAATTATTAGCATTCTTTTATTTTTAAATTTTGAGTTCTAAATTCTTTTCCTCCCTCTCAGTCCTTCCTCCACCCACTGAGAAGGCAAGCAATAGGATATCAATTATACATGTGAAATTATACAAAACATATTTCCATATTAGCCATATTTCAAAAAAAGGAAGAAAAATAAAGTGAGAAAATTATACTTCAATTTACACTCAAAGTTCCATCAGTTGTCTCTCTGGAAGCGAATAGCATCTTTTCATCATGAGTTCTTTGGAATTGTCTTAGATCATTGTATTGATCAGAGTAGCTAAGTCTTTCACAGTTGATCATCATTACAGCATTGCTGTTACTATTCGCAGTGATCTCCCATTTCTCACTTCACTTTGCAACAATTCACATGGATCTTGCCATGTTTTTCTGAAACCATCTCCCTCATCATTTCTTATAGTACAATAGTACCCCATCACAATCATATGCCACAAATCGTTTAACCATTCCCCAACTGACAAGCATTCCTCAATTTCCAATTCTTTGTCACCACAAGAATAGTTGCCGTAAATATATTTGAACATATAGATCCTTTTCCTTTTCCTTTGATCTCTTTGGGATACAGACCTAGTAGTGGTATTGCTGGGTCAAAGGGTATGCATTGGTTTTATAACCCTTTGGGCATGGTTCCAAATTATTCTCCAGAATGGTTGAATCAGTTCACTACTCCACAAGCACTTTTTTAGTGTACCTATTCTTCCCTTCTCCCCTCCAGCATTTGTCATTTCTGATAGATATGAAGTGGTACTTCAGAGTTGTTTTAATTTGCATTTCTCTAATCAATAGTGATTTATAGCATTTTTTCAATATGACTATAGATAGCTTTGATTTCTTCTTCTGAAAACAGCCTATTTATATCCTTTGACCATTTATCAGTTGGGGAATGACTCTTATTTTTACAAATCTGACTCAGTTCTAAACACAGTATATATTTGAGAAATGAGGCCTTTATCAGAGAAACTTGCTGTAAAATTTTTTTATATTACTTCATTGTCTATGGCACCTTTTAGCATAATGTAGTTTCACTGATTATCTCTTTTAATTAGGTCTAGTTTTGCTTTTGCTTTGTCTGAGACCACAATTGCTACCCTTGTCTTTTTTTACTTCGGCTGAAGCATATTAGATTTTGTTCCAGCCCTTTATTTTAATTCTGTGTGTCTTTCTGTTTCAAGTGTGTTTCTTGTAAACAACATATTGTTGGATTCTGATTTTTAATCTATTCTGTTCTCTGCGTCCTGTTATGGGTAAACTTATCCCATTCACATGCACAGTAATGATTATTAATTGTGTATTTCACTCCATCCCATTTTCTTCTTTTACTTCCTCTCTCTCTTTTTATCCTGTCACTCTTCAAAAGTCCATTTTGCTTCTAATCACTGCCTCCCTTAATCCATCCTCCTTTTTATCCTCTCCCACTCCTTTCTCTTATTTCCTTCCCTTCCTATTTCCCTATTAAGTTACATTTCTATACACAACTGAGTGTGTGTGTGTATGTATATATATATATATGTATATATATATGTATGTATTCTTCTGAACTGTTTGAACCAATTCCAATGAGAATGAGGTTCACACATTGCCTGTCACCCCCCCCTTTCCCCTCCATTGTAAAAGCTCTTCCTTTTGTGCTTCTTTTATGTGAGAAAATTTTTCCCATTCTACCTCTCTCTTCCCCTTTTTCCCAATGCATCCCTCTTTCTCATGCTTTCATTTTTTTTTTGGAGATCATTCCAACATAATCGACTTACACCTTCTATGTAAATTCTTTTTAACTGTAAAGTTCTTAGGAGTTACATGTATCATCTTCCCACATAGGAATGTAAATAGTTGAACTTTATCAAGTCCCTTATGATTACTCTTTCATGTTTACCTTTTTATGCTTCTCTTGAGTCTTGTGTCTGAGTGTCAAATTTTCTATTCATCTCTGATCTTTTCATCAAGAATGCTTGAAGTCATCTATTTCATTAAATATCCTTTCTTTTCCCCTCCTGAAGTATTACACTCAATTTTGCTGAGTAGGTTATTCTTGGTTGTAATCCTTACTGTAATCTTTTGTCTTTTGGAATATCATATTCCAAGACCTTTGATTTTTTAATGTAGACAGTACTAAATCTTGTATGCTCCTGGCTGTGGTTCCATGATATTTGAATTGTTTCTTTTTGGCTGCTTAAACTATTTTTTTTTCTTTGACCTGGAAGCTCCAGGATTTGGCTATAATATTCTTGGGAGTTTTTATTTTGGGATCTCTTTCAGGAGGTGATTAGTGAGTTCTTTCAATTTCTATTTTATTTTCTGGATCTAAGATATTAGAGCAGTTTTCCTTGATAATTTCTTAAAATATGATGACTAGGTATTTTCTTTTATCATGACTTTCAGGAAGTCCAATAAATTTTTAAATTATTTCTCCTTGGTCTGTTTTTCCAGGTCATTTGTTTTTCTGATGAGATATTTTATATTTTCTTCTATTTTTTCATTCCTTTGACTTTGTTTTATCATTTCCTGATTTCCCATGAAATCATTAGCTTTGACTTGCCCAATTCCAATATTTAAGGAATTATTTTCTTCAGTGAGCTTTTGTAACTCTTTTTCCATTTGGCCAATTGTATTTTTTAAGATATTATTTTCTTCAGTATTTTTTGTGTCTCTTTTACCAAGCTGTAAATTCTCTTTTCATAATTTTCATTCTCATTTCTTTTTCCAGTTTTTCTCTACTGCTGTTATTTTTTTTCTTTAATTCGTCCAGTAATTTCTGTTGGGTTTGGGTCCAATTAGCAGTTTTCTTTCAGGCTTTTTTGTAGCTGTTTTCACATTGTTGTCTTCTTCTGAGTTTATGTCTTGGTCTTCCCTGACACTGTAGTAGCTTTTTATGGTCAAATTCTTTTTTTTTTTGTTGATGTTTGCTCATTTTTCTACACTTTTTTTTTTTTTTTACTTTGAACTTTATGTTAAAGTTGGACTCTGCTCACTTGGGGGTGGGAAGGCACTGTCTCAAGCTTCCAGTTTTTTTGTGCTCCTCTTTTCAGAGCTAGTTTTAGGAGTCTGCAAGTTTTTGGTGCTTCCAAGGTAGAGAGATCTTGGGAGAGGTATGGTCCCTGCTCTCCTGGTCTGCACTCCGGTCTTTATCTAGAAAGGGCTCTGGACTTTATCTAGATTCTGCTAATCAGATAATCAGTGTCTGCAGCTGAAAGCACTAGCACTGTTCTTTGCCTTGGAACTCTGACCAGGATCCCTGCTCTCTTGTGACTGATGCCCAGTGCTCCCATCTACCCTGGAACTATGACCCACAACTGCATATGGGCAATGGTGTTACCAGTCAGTGCCGGCTGCACCCAGTCCTAGCAAAGCATCCCCTGTAATCTCTTTCCAACCAGTTGTATGACCCCCTTACTGTTCCTGGGCTGAGAATTCCCAAAGCTGCTGCTATTTCCACCACCAGGTATGTGGGCTCCAGACCAGCTTCCACCCCTGATGCCACAGACTTCTCCTGCTGACCTCTTGAGTTTCTTAGGCCAAAAAGAGTCTCACTTCAACCTTCTGTTGGTTCTACTGCTCTAAAATTTGATTTGGGGCATTATTTTAAAATTATTTGGAGGGGAATATAGGGAGAGTTCAGCTGGGTAACTGCCCCAAATCCATTATCTTGGCTCCACCTCAAATTTATGTAGAATTTTAGACAAAGAGACATCATGATACCAGTGGGATGCTGCTCTATTTATAAGAACAATAAAATAAAGGTATTTCTAACTTGGCTGATAAGGAGGGAGGAATTAGGGACAGGATGTAGGGAGCTTAACCTTAATTGTACCAGTCTAGCAAGAGGCTGAAGGGGGTTAATGCCCAGCCTGTAGGCTTATTAACCTTGGTAAACATGTATCCTGGGAGGCTGGGACTCTACCATTCAAACTGGTTTTTACTGGTCAACAGAGAAAGAGGGAATAAGCATTTATATATCACCTACAATATGCCAGGTACTATGCAAGCCCTTTATAAGTGTTATCTCATCTGAGCTTCACAACAACTCCGAGGGCTAAATGCTGTTATTAGCGTCATTTTACAGTTGAGAAAACTGAGGCAAACAGAGATTTAAGTGACTTGCTAAGGGTCAAGGGGCTAATAAGTGTCAGAGGTCAAATGTGAACTCAGGTCTTGCTGACTCCAGGGCCAGGCCTTTATTCACTGTGCCACCTACTTCCTTCTCTGAAGGGAGAGCCCATTACCTCTTACAGATTTAATTGTTGAGAAGTCTTTTTTTGTTTGTTTGTTTGTTTCATGACATTAAGCCTAAATTTTCCTTCTTGAAACTTTTGGCCATTGATCCTGGCTCTATGCTCTGGGGCCAAATAGGGCAAGTCTCATCCTCTTTCCATATGATAACCCTTCATAAACTTAAACATAACTATCATATTCCTACTGAGTCTTTTCTTTTCCAGAATATGTCAGCAATGGCCCTTCCGACTTCCAAAATTATGCAGAGATGTTTCCTATTATTATAAATTTGCAATTACCATTAGCACAAAATCTCATCCTTTCATCCCAATCTCAGCCAGATTCTGTTCCATATTCTCCAAACTAAAATTAGATACCCTAAATTTTAGTGATAATAACATTGTGTATAATTCTCAGATTTTTCTCCTAATCGATATTGCTGTCACGCTTGGTAAATCCTTCCAAAATCCTATATGTAAAGAAACAAATGAGTAGGTTTTAGGTAAAGAAGTGGAGGAACTATCTTATGTGCTTGGGAGCTCCTATTCTTTGATGTCAGCCCCAAAAGTGACTTCTGATCTTTGCCATATCAGATTTAGCTATTATAATGTCAATAGAGTCTATATAACTCTAAAAACTAAGCACCAGATTCGTCTGTTATTTTGTTTAAATGTCTCTCCAAGGGGCAGCTAGGTGGTGCAGTAGATAGAGAACTGGCCCTGAAGTCAGGAAGACCTGAATTCAAATCTAGCCTCAGACACATAATACCTACCAGCTGTATGTCCCTGGGCAAATCATTTAATCCCATTGCCTAACCCCCCCCCCCAAAAAAAAATATATATATATCCAATAAGCAAATTTCCAACTCAATTGTTAATTAACATAGCCTCCTTTAATTAAGAACAAATTTTATTTGTGTAGATACTCATTTATCTACACTCTTATGAGAAAGAAATAAAAAAAAACTATAAGAGAGATTCAGAAAAGCAACCTTGAGGGAAAGTTATTCAGTATAGATTCAGACCAGTCTTCTAAGTTTTAAGTCTCCAGCATCCTACCAGTGAGCTGCTACGGGGTTGTTCACAGAGAGATGGTAGTGTGGTGTAGAGGTGAGAGCATTAGACTGGGATTAGGAGATAAGAGTTCTAGTGCCAATTTTTACTGTCTTTCTCTATGACTTTGGAACAGTCACCTCTCTTCTCTGGACTCAGATTCCTCGTCTGTAAAACAAAGTGGTTGTTCTCGTCCCTTCTGGATGTGACATCTGATATGGTTCTCAGATCAACTCCAAGTTAAGTTGCCTTTTGGGCCAGAGTTCATCTCATAGCAGAAAGGTGCTCAGGACAAGATGGATTTTGTGTCAGAATCCCTTGTGTTGTCACCTATCTTTGTGACTTTGACTAAGTCATGTCATATCTTTGGACCTTGGTTCTCTTATCTATAAAATAGGATGGGGGCAGCTAGGTGGTGTAGTTACTAGAGCACGGGCCCCAGAGTCAGGAGGACCTGAGTTCAAATTCAGCCTCAGACACTTACTAGCTGTGTGACCAGGGGCAAATCACTTAACCCCGGTTGCCTGAAAAGAAAAATAATTAAATAGAATGGCTTCTGAGATTCCTTCCTGCTCTAAATACAGGCTCTAAAGTGAGTTATATCATAATAATAGTGAACCTGGTACACTATAAGAGTTTGAAGTTTGAAGCATCAGAAATTAAATTAATTTAATTTAGCTCTAATTCCAAGTATATTTTGAAAAATATAGGCAAACACTCATATGATAATATAGCTGTAGTGGTAAGTATACTTGAAAACTGAAACCAGTACCTAGCAACCTCTGGTGTCAAGGAAAATATTCAGTTAACTAGAAGACCCCATTCCCTAACTAGAGTACTTTAAATAAAGAGGAGTTTATTGATTTTATTAATTCTAAAATATATTAGTTAATATCAAAGCCCTCTGTTGTGAAAATATAATAATGTGTCATCTTGTTGCATTAGAAAACAGAGTAAGTGGTTAAGAAATAATTACAATTTACTATATTTGTATCACTATGTTCCTCAAATGTCTCCATTTAAAAATTGTTATTTTCTTTTTTATACTCTCACAGCATTCCCCAGAAAGCAGAGGGTAGAAAGAAGTCATTGATGTTGGATTCCAAGGCCAAAGAGTAGAAAATGAGGCAAAGAAAAAGAGTAATATAACATGGCTGTAATCATGCTGTGAGCAAGGACTAGACTCCAAGAATCTTTGCTCTGTTTTGTTTGAAAATTAAGGTGAACTTAGAGACAATGGTCTATGCATGATCAATTTATTAGTTAGGTTACCAGAAACCAATAAATTGGGTCAGTGGCCTCTCTTAATAACCAAAGACCCTGAGGTAGGGCTTATCAGCCTTCTTATAGTTTTGGGAAGTACAAGAGAACAAAGAACAGAATTGGGTGGGTGGGGAAAACAAGGTAATTGGTCATAGGGCTGGCAGCACCATGTATGGGGACATGAGTGGTTGGAAATTAAAAATGAGGGGCTAGCAACAACCCCCTTCTTCCCTCCTGTGACTAGGAAATGTTCATTGTTTGAACCCATCAGACTTCTTTGGATAACAATCCAGACATAGCTGGGTCATGTAAAGATACTAGACCAGATTCCCTGGTGTCCACCTGCATTCCTCAAGGATAACAGATTTCCTTGAGGCAAGAATAGAACAATGATTAGTTTAGCAGGAAAGCTAAACTTCTAAATGTAGCTCATAGGCAAAGAGACAAAGAAATGTGGCTTCAGCAATCATACAAAATAGGACAGTAATACACAGAATAGGATCAGTTATAGAATAGAATCAATTATAAAATCATACAGAATCAATTTAATTTCCTCACCTCCCTCTCAGAGAAACCTTAAAGGAGTTATTTGGAAACTGTTCCCTGTTGGCATTTCCTTGGGAATTGTAAGGACAATTCTTAGGGTTTCCCTTCCAGTTTTAAGGGAGTTCTGGTTATATGTCCATTAGCATTCTTTCTGGACCTCTAAAAGTTGGCAGTAGTATCAGGTGACAGATGGAAAAGGGTACCACTCAATTGGGGTCCTCAGCTAACTCCACAGGGTACTGGAAGACACTCAAATCAAGTTGTCCTTTCCGAATCATTTCCCACGTGTACCAGTAGCAAAGAGGCAGCAAGGCATTTTGGATAATAGATCCCTTGGTCTTTTTTTTTTTTTGTCTTTGGCTAATTAAGAACTTCTCCCCAGTCCATTCCTGTTTCTCCCTGATTCCACTTCCAGGATCAATGATTCAGTTACACCATCCATTTCTTACTGTCAACAACTATTTGCCCTAATATTTAACTACCCCCTGCACATTTCTCCCTCATGCAGGGAGCTGAGCCAAACTACCAAGTCTTGATGCGTATCCTCATCTCTCGAAGTGAGACTGACCTCCTAAGCATAAGAGCAGAGTTCAAAATGAAGTTTGGAAAGTCCCTCTATTCATCTCTCCAGGTCAGACCAGGCTAAGAGCCTCACCCTTGAAGGGCAATTCACCATCTCGAGCCCCAGAATCTATCTTCACATTCTGTCTCCATTAGTCCTATGGGTTCAGTTTAGGTTTAGTGGCTTCAGGGAGGATATTTCTCACTTGGGCTGAGAATGGGGTGGAGTAGGGGATCAGAACCGTGTTCGGAATGAGCTTACTGATACTTGATTTCCTTCTCTTCAGGAGGTCATGAGAGGGGACTGCCGGTCAGCTTTCCTAGCCCTATGTCGGGCTGAAGACATTTGACACACATCCCCCAGAACCTTGTGTCTACCACTTCCATCTACCCCTCTTGTCATTTCCAAGGATTAGAGACATGCAGGCTTGGCTGGGCCTTCTGGGAGGTCATTTTGTCTATTCCTTTGCCTTTAAATAAGATGACTTCACTAAAATCAAACAGGAATCTCTCATATGCTCCTAAATTTCATCTACAGCCTGTGTTAGGACTCTACTAAAAAAGGTCCCTGAATCCTATACCCCAAAGTTAAGGTTAATCTGCTGTTTGTGCCTGTAGAGTTTAGGCACTTGTGAAATTCTCCACTGACCATATGTACCTTGTAAAGACTGGCAAGTTTATGGTTTGTCTTCCTTTGGGTGGAGAACTTAGGAGCTAGAGAGGCTTTGATCTCCACTTTTTTTTTTTTTTTTGATCTGCACTTTCAAAACACAAACAGGAACTGTTTCTAGATCCACCTCCTCTACTCCAGACCCTCCTCTCCTTCCCACCACAGCATTCATCCTTCCTCGGGGAAGAAAGACAATAATTTAAATCAACAATTAAAGTAGTCACAGGGCAGCAGATACCAAGTCAGAGATTGCAAGAGAGGAAATATCTTCTATGTTAGGTGGGGTATAGGGAATGTGGACCAGGATGCCTTTTAAAGTTTCTGTGATCAACATGTAGCCTGACCCAGATCTCATACACCAATGTTGATTTAAAGTGTTGATTTAGAATTGGAACACTAAATATATAGGACCTACAGTGAAAAAAATAAGAGCGGCAAAATGGAATTTCAGCTCCCTCTGTTGGCCCTAGGATAAGCAGTCCTCCACATTCCTCACCCTTTTTCCACACCTCACCATGACAAATACTCTACTCCACCCTGCCCCATAGGATGATATGAAGCGTAAGGTTGAAAAAAAAAAAAACTCAGGAAAGAAGTTTTATTTTCAAACTTCTAAGAAGACATTAAAAATGCCAGGTAGAAACCCAAACAAAACCCTGAAACCAAAATGAGAAGCATGCCCTGGGGACAGCCAAGAGAAGTCCAGCCAACTGGAGCTGGGGAGAAAGGGACACTCTAGACTAAGAAATTTCACCCAGGAGCCTGAGTCTGTGCATTAGTGTCTCTGTATTATGGAGCAGATGATGGGGCAGCATGAACCCTGCCCCTTATCTCGATGCTTCCCTGCATAATGGGGAGAAGGATCGGGGACAGCAGCAGGTGGGTGTGAGATGTAGGAGGCACAACTCTCGGACAACACTGAGAATAGCCCCGTGGACTTGATCAGCTCTTGCCATGGCAGTTGCCCCCTGCTCCCTAGTACCCCACTACTAAGAAAACCCAGAAGGGCTAGGGTGAACAGGCGCAAATGGAGGAACCATAATGAGAAGCCTCTCAAAGAAGTGGGGCACATCAGACTAGGCACAACAACTTGGCTTGGGATGCAGCTATAGGAGGACACAGTCTGACTCCTGCTTTGATCGCTGCCTACGTTCTCCGGTTGGACGTCCAGATGAGGCTCCTCTCTCCTGTATCAACATGAACAACTGGTCAATTATCTACCCTGGAAAAGTATCAGAAAAAGTAGAGTTTGGGGTTCTAGGCTGATGGGACGTTAGAAAAGACAAAAGTGAAAGGGAGTACTGATAGAATCGTAGGAGGGGAGAGTATTGGAAGGTTTGGGAGTTTGAAGATGAGAAAAGCAGAGGTGAGAGACACTGAGATTAGGGACACTTGGGGAAAAAGACTAGCATCAGGGAGACCAGAACAGGCCCTGCCTAGGAGGGAGTACCAGGACTAGTGCTAGGGTGGGTTACCTGTGGGGATGGGGCACGGGGTGGCATGGGCAGTGCCTGCTGTTGCTGGTACTCTTCCTGCTGCAGCTGCCTGGCCAGTTCCAGATCACTGAGACCCAAGGCCCCTCGTTGCTGTTGTTGCTGGAGGGACAAGGCAATCATATAGTCCTGAAAAAGAAAACGGGCCGAGGACGAAAGACACTAGGGAAACTCAGTTCTAGCTTTACCGATAAATCCGTCATCCCCCCCGCCCCACCCCAGATCACCAGGCCTTTCTCCCTTGTAGCCAGAGACAAAACCAAACCAAAAAACCAGTTAACCTTGTATAGTCAGACAGTAAGTAGGGAAATAGAAAGCAGGAGAAGAAAGAAAGAAAGTAGATGGATAGCCCTAACCTGAGATCCACAGACTCCTGAGTCTGATTTCAGGGGGTTTGTAAACTTGGAATGGGTAAAAAAAATACAATTTTATTTTCACTAACCTCTAACTGAAATCTCGCATCAATTACAAATTGGGGGAAACAAACAAACAAAAAATATTGTGAGAAGGAGTCTGTAGGTTTTACCAGAGTGCCAAAGAGGTTGATCACAGAACCTGGACTAGATCATCAAAAACAGATAAAACATCAAATTACGTCCCTTATTCCTTACCTGCTGTTGCCCCATGAAACCAACATGAGCCCCTGCCTGACCCACTCACCTGATCCACTTGTCGTTGGGTCTCCTGAGAGTGAGCCCCACTCCCCGCTCCCGCCTCCTTGCCCAGAGCTTGGCTTAGGTGGAAGTCAGAGTCACAGAAGCAGCTGTCTCCATCCACGTTGTGCAGGCTCTCCCAAACCACCTGTTCCTCCTGCAGAAAGCCCTGATCCGTGACCAATAGGTAGAGATGACTCTGTCAAAGTAAAAGAAAGTGGGGCAGGTAGGTGGTGCAGTGGATAGAGCTCCAGCCTTGGAGTCAGAAGGACCTGAGTTCAAATCCGGCCTCAGACACTTGACACATACTAGCTGTGTGACCCTGGGCAAGTCACTTAACCCCGATTGCCTCAGCAAAAAAAAAGTAAAAGAAAGTGTTCAAAAAACAGTTGATGGGAAGGAGTGTTGGGGATTTTGTGGAGGTACAATTGCTAGGAAGCAATTGGGGCACATTTGAATCTCCTGGGTTTGGTGAAAGAGTGTGAGCGTAATTTTGGTTATATGCATCTTTTTTTTTTATCATATGTTTCCATAGGATCATAGATTTAGAGCTAGAAGGGGCCTTAGTGCATTATTTGGGAATAAGGGGATATCTGAGCATAAATGTATCTTAAGTATGTGATCCCTGTGGTCCTGTTCTCCCTGCTTCTTCCTCACTGCAATGCCTGCTACCCAAGGGCTATGGAGATGGAGTCCAAATTCTTCATTGAAGGACATTAGCTTAAACACAGTGAACTGGGAGAATATTATGTAGGAAAGAGGTCATTGGGAATACACAAGCCCCTAACCCCCTGAAACCTCTATCACCTTATGCTTGATCATAGTGCTAAAGTGATTGTTTCGAAAAAAGACACTGAGTTCTCCTTCCTTGGCAGCTGCTGTTAGCTCACATAGTCCATGGTATGTCAACTGTGCTGCTGTCACTTCCAGGAACTGCTCTGCGATTAAGCCTGGCAAGGAAAACACAGATTGGGATGAATTTTGATGTAGATCCAGAGTTTGAAGCTGAAAGGATCGCCCAGAGATGATCCTAAAACTCTGGGGGCCCTTTAAAGTGCAATTCTTTTTACCTCCCCAAACATTACCTCCACCTGCCCTGTTGCCTGCCTCATTCTCCCCTCCCCATAAAGCAGGGGGTGTGTTCTAATGGTAGAGAGTAGGGGGCATTACCTTCTGTCACGAGGTTGGTATCATTTGAATGCTTACAGGTGATGATTTTCTCCACCAACTGATTGTAGCTCAGTTTGCCAACTGCACTCACAGCCTCAGGGCTCTACAAGGATGATGAGGTTGCGTGAATGAGAAGAACCCCCTCCCCACCACCCCAGGGACGTAGGATGCCTCCTATATCTCACCTTGGCTACAGTAACATGACCAAAGGTGCCCGATCTCTCAACTCATAAAGAACTGGTACAGGTTTGCACGTGCTATTTATACTTCTTTTTAATGTCTTTTGTTTAAGGTTAATCTGCCCAGAAATTCCCATCAACCATTCTGTATTCTAATAGCCCCCTCAGCCCTCTTCCTCTCCTTTCCCTCTTAACCCCCATTCTGTTCCTGCTGCTCTCCCCAGCACCTTGTCTTGCTTCAGTTTTGTTTGGAGAAATAGAACTCCTTGTACCCTCACCTGTGGATCTACCAGCCAACCATGGTAGAGGGGAATTCCAAGTAGGTCAAAGACACTGCACTCAGGTGTATATTCAAAATCAGAGACGCCTGTGAACCGCACGTTGACATCCAGACCCGTGGCCAGTTTGGGTAGTACTGTCATTGCATCATCTACATTCTGGGGGCGGGGGGGGGGGAGGGAAGAGACAAAGAAGTTAGCCCATACCTCCACACATCTCCAAGAAGAGAACAGAATCCTGCTATTTCTGAACTCCCTAGGCCCAATAGTCTTGATTCACCTTCCCTCGAACCTTGCATGATTCATCAAAACCCTTCTGATCCCTGCCTTTGCTTCATCAACCCAAACAGATAAGGATCTTTCCAGGAGAAAGAACCCCTGCCCTTAAAAATGGGGAAAAGGGAAATACACTAAGGAAAGAGGGGAGAAGGTTTGTCTAAAGTGCCCAGTGGTGAATTGCCACCCTCCATTCCCTATAAATCTTCAGATCTCTATCTTGGAAGTCCCTCCTGCCTTACCTGCTGAAAGTTTAGCTGTAGTGCTTCTGACTTCTCTTGTGGCTTGATGGATAGTAGACAGTCTCCTACAGTAGAAAGTCCTTTATGAACTAACCCTCACAAACCTCCCAAACAGGTTCTCCCTTCCCTTGCAGAATTGGAGATCCAGAAGAGAAGCCAGATATGAAGCTATCTTAGAATGCATCTCGTTTCAACCTCCCATTTTATTAGATGAGCAAACAAGTCCAGGGAGGCTAGGCAGAAAAGTAGTAGCCAAGCAACAGCTTGAATTCAGGTCTCCTGATGACCAACCTGATGTTCTTTTACCAGCCAGACTCATAGAAAGTGTCTCACAAGGAAAACCCCTTGCTCTTCCGAATTTCAATTCTAGACAAATCAACTACCTGCAGAGCTGCATTGAATACCACTCCAGTCCACATGCAACTCACTCACCAAGATGTGCCATTAGCTCATCTGAAGTGATCACTTCCTTTTGAGGGGCCAGCTTCACCTGAAGACAAGAAGGAATGCCCAAAGAATTAATGGTGTTTCTGTCCTTTCACAAGTTCCAGAACACAAAGCATTGTAGAAAAAGGGAGCTATGGGTGGTGGGTAGGCTAGGTGGATGAAGTGATATGAATAAAAACATCTACAACTACTGTTAAAAAAAATGAGATTAAATATCAGGAAAAACTTCTCCTTTTCAAGGGGATAAGACAAAGAAGAACGGGATCTATCTTTGAGTTACTGAAACAGATGGCATAATGTGAAGTTCTGTTACCATTTGAAAGAAAAAGGAATGACGTGGAAGGTAGCTAGAAAAGGAGGCATTCTACACTTCCCCTCAGCAGAAACTCCTCCTGTGCCCCCCTTTACATGTATATATATGCATACCTTCCACTGAAGAAAGAGGATGTTCATGATGGCAAGCAGTGGACAAGGCCCATTGGTGCTCTGAGTGATAATGGGTGTCCGCTCCCCCTTCCAGGGGATCCATTTCACACAATAAAAGTCAGGCTCAAGCTGATGGTTTGAAGGAGACTGGGGCAGCTCCTGAGGGCTGGGCTCCTCCTTCACTGCTTCTTCTGAGTTCTGGGTTCCTAGAGCTGGTCCTGGTTGCTGTAGATCATCTTCTGGAGGGGGTGACTCCAAGTTACCCTTGTCCTGGGCGAGCAGTGAGACTTGGTCTATTGGTTCCTGCCCTCCAGCTGCACCCTTAGTATCTTGAGTATCTTTGTCTTTAGGGTCCAACTCTGACTCTGACAGGACTTCATTATTTTCAACGGTGTCTGCTTCTGGGGTCCTGATTTCATCAGAGGATGGCTGGCCAGGCTGAGGGTGCTCCATGGCTAGAAGGAAGCAAGTCGGTTGTGTTCCACAGGTGAACCCTCTCCAATGACTGCAAGGATACGTTCAGTCCAGGCTTGGTTATCAGCAAAGTGAATAGTTCAGGGAAAAGTTAAGCGTCAGATATAGGTAGAGCTAGGGAAGTCTAGGAAAAGGAGAGTAGTGACAGTGATGAAAAGCTGGGTGTGGTTCAGGCACCTCTACTGGGTACAAACAGGACTAACTTCTTTTTTTGGCTTGTATAAACAAGAGGGTCACTGTCTGCCTCTATCTGGCTGTTACTAGATGGAACTAAAGAGGAGAAAACATACAAATATGTGGTGGATTACTCCAGTGAAATCAGGAGCGCAGACTGGAATCAGCTCTCAAAAACAAAGAGAATAAGAAGAAGAGAAAAGGAACAAGAATAAGAAGAGAAACAAGGGGACTGAGCCACACAAAGGAGATAGAGGAAGAAAACCCCCCCACCAAACAGCACTAATTATTAAAATTTTGGTGTTCTGCTAACCTGATGAAGAACATCAAGACAATAATCCCAGCCATGACTCTCAGAAACCATAACTCTTAGAAAGAAGAGGATTGAAATCATTGTCTGGACCCCTCTGTCTTTTTTTTTTTTTGACAAGGCAGGGGGGTGAAAAGTGACTTGCCCAGGGTCACACAGCTAGTAAGTATCAAGTGTCTGAGTTCAGATTTGAACTCAGGTCTTCCTGAATCCAGGGCTGGTGCTCTATCCACTGTGCCATCTAGCTGCCCCTTGGACCCCTCTGTCTTACACCAAGGCCCTGCTACCTGCCTGCCCAAGAGATACCTTGAATAGACAGAAGCTTTATGCTTTTCCTCAAAGAACAAATTATCTGCTTTCTCCCTTCTTTTTCAGAAGGGGTCAAAGAGTGAATAAGTTTAAGGTACTTGGAGTTTTTAGAAAAGATGGATAATAAATTAGAATAATGCCCCCTTTAGGGCATTGAGGGACATTTTATGCTTTTCTGAGAAAACCTCCTTTCCTTGCATGGCCCCAAACTGCAGCAGAAGAGTAAAAGATAGACCTTGGGAAGGACTTCCCTGTAGGTGAGGAAAAGAAATATAGGAATAAGTTATGGAGGGGGCAGCTAGGTGGTGCAGTGAATAGAGCACTGACCCTGGAGTCAAGAGGACCTGAATTCAAATCCGGCCTCAGACACATAACACTTACTAGCTGTGTGGCCCTGGGCAAGTCACTTAACCCCCATTGCCCAATTTAAAAAAAAAAAAAGGAATAAGTTATGGAGACTAAATTGAAGCCCTGATCATACACTATGATCTCCAGCCCCAGAGCACAGAAGCAATTCCTAAAATAGTAAGGAAACCTTTCTGGATTAATTGGAAGACAGGGATAACTTTCCTCCCAACTCTACTTCATCAAATACGTTCACCTCTTTTGAACCTCACCCACCCCATACATATATACAACATGCATTTCCCCCCTTGATTGTATATAATGAATAAGGTCAGGGAATTCCATGATTAACTTGTGAGGCTCTATACAGAGATGAACCTTTGTCTGAGACTTTAATTCTATCTCTCCACAGATGGTGTGGACATGTTCATTGGCATCCGTAGATATATTGATAACTCACTGAGGGCGAGTGATTGAATCTTATAGATTGGAGATTGGTTTAGGTTGTTGTGGATTGATTTGGAATAGATCAGTTGACTCAGTCATCAGGTCAGAATACTCCTTTGTGCAGGGCCTATGAACTAAAACAGACATACCAAGCCTTTCATCCTTTTTGTCTTTTTGGAGAACAGAATAGAGAGTAAGACCTGGGCTCTGAGGGTTCCCAAATCCATCTTCCCTTCTACAATGACTTCCATTGGGCAGAAATACATGGGAGGTGCATTACTATCATCCATTTGGCCTAAGAGGATTGTTCCCAGAGCAAAAATCCAAGAAGCCCAATACCTCCTGGACGGAGCGGAGATTTCCTGGTCAATGTCAAGGTCCTGGTCAGTATGACCCTAGAATCCAGCCTTCTCATAAGATAAAGGGGCATTTCCTGGACAATATCAACCTTGGGATTGTTTTTCTAATAACTTCAAGTCTGAGAATTTTGGTATTTAGGCTTTTACAGATAGAACGGAAGTTATTGGGTAGCACCAGCCTCTTAAGGAAGAAGAAGAGGATTATACATATGACTCCTTGAACGGGAAGAGCAGCAAGAGAATCAAGCTGCAACATGAGGGAGCAAAAGCTCTTTTTATTGTTCTCTACTATCATGAATTATTTGGATGGTGTAGGTCCATTGGGAAGGAGGTACATATCTAGCAATGCTCTTCCTTTCTAGGGGTAGTCTGAGACGCTAATGCTTAATGCCTAGATGAAGATGAAACAGAAACTCACCAGAATATTTGGGGTTTGTCTCCCTAACAACCTCAAGTTCATTTCCCATCCTAAGGAATTTGAACCAGGGTGGTACTAAGACTCTGGAGGACCACGTAGGCCCTTTGAGGAGGGTGGGACTCACTGGCAAGGGAAGGAGAATCTTATTGACTTCTTAGAGACAGTGAATATTTGTTTTTGCATTTTCTAAGGAGCAAAGTCTGTCCTGTACTCAATATGCACTATTACCCTGAACGCCTGTACAGGAGCTAGGGATCCTTTTACCCCCATCTTTGGAGACTGAGTTTGAATTATAGCATGAAATTTCCCAAAGGCAACTCATCAGGAATGATAGAAGACAAAGAGACAAGGCTTATGTGCCTGCATCCAGTTGTGAACTCAAAACTTAAAAGGTTAAGCTTCAGGTTATACATGACTGGGTCAGTAAATAAATAAGTAATTTACTTGTTTAATGAATGTTCTTGTTTTACATTCATCTAGCTATCTTTATATCCTTTATGTCTATAACCATTTAACTAAGTAGCAACAAGGATGTAAACATGTCTTGGATGATAGTTGATGAAAAGGGTCTTAGGCCTTGATCTCCAGGAAACATCCCCCCTTGAACCTTCTTCGAATTCCTTTTACACAGGTTCTCTGAGAGAGAAATGAAATCTTCATAGAAATCATGCATTTTTCATTTCCCTGTACTAGCCCAGAATACTCCCCATTTTGAAACACAGAGATTTGAGGGTGGAAGTTATAGGAAGAACTGGAGATGGGGAATGGGAAATGAAAGTTCAGGTTAGAAGAATTGGAGGAATATGGCTGTAGCATATGTACTCAAACTACCCATCCTCTCAACTTAAGTATATGACAGCCAACTGCATGTCATTATATTTTGTTAATTTTAAGTCAGAATGCACAGAAAGTACTTTCGTGTTTTATTCCCTTCTCTCTCTCTTTCTCTCTTCTCTCCCTCTTTTTTCTCTCTGTCTTATTCCCCCAACCTTCCTGGGGGCACTTAAAGAAAACAGGAGGTTGATATTAAAATGATCGGTAAATGTGGAACAGTTTGGAAAGCCCCTCTCATATCTTCTGTGTAGTGCCAGAATCTATTTATAAATAATTGGGGGATTGGAAGTTAATTAAAGACTTCTGAGGCAGATACCCTTTAAAAAGAATGGGATGGGGATGATAGGTGGTACAGTGGATACAGCACCAGTCCTGGAGTCAGGAGGACTTGAGTTCAAATCTAGCCTCATTCATTTACTAGCTGTGTGACCCTGGGCAAGTCACTTAACCCTGACTGCCTCACCAAAAAAAAAAAATTAAAATTAAAAAATAAAAAATAAAAATAAAAAGAATGGGGTCCTATCAGGTCAGAAGAGACTAGATCAGGGACTAGGGGCTAGACAACAAGAGAACTTGAGTATTAGAAATAATGACCAGATATAATTGTACATGTATAGCCTGTATTAGATTGCATGCTGTCTTGGGAAGAGGGGAGGGGGGAAATTTAGAACTCAAAATCTTATAAAAGTGAACGTTGAAAACTAAAAATAAGTAAATTAAAATTTTAAAAAATATAATGACCAGACTGGACAGAGACCTATTTCTCAAGGTATACAAAGTACATCCTGTCCCTATGCCCACCCTTAGTTTGGTGGGCTTTAGGATTTCACTTCATTTCACTGTAGCAGAGGTTAAGTGGGAGCTAAACCAAAACTGATCAATTCTCTCTTCCTCTTGGCTCCCCAAATTCTTAACCATGCTCTCTACCTTAAGTCAGTGAGGATGAAATAAAGCCTCAGCCCTTTCTTGAGAGATAAGGGACATTATCAGGGAATTCTTAGGGAACAGCCAATTATGACAGATATGAAGGCAAAAGAAAAGAGACTTGTAGCTATCTCAAGGAGACCCTAGGAAACTTCCCTTTCTCACTTAAATCCCTCATTGTCCCAAATTCCTTTTCACCGTCCCCCAGACTCTCCATTCATGGTTCAGAGTTTCTCTTCCAAATAACTCAAAAAGAGTATCGTGGTGCCCCATCCACTTCCCTACACAAAGGAGCAAGATGCATTAAAGGAAAGAAAATGTAAGAACCAAAAAATCTCCTACATTTCCCCCCTCAAAAGACCTTTCAGAATGTGTGGAATAAAGCTTGGGAGGGTGGTGTCATCTCCCAAAGGCTACATGGGAAAGAGATGAGGGTAGGGGAAGGAATTAAAAGAAAGTTTTACCTTAAACCAGAGGGAGTTTCTTCAGGGACTCAGTTCAGGAGTTTGCTAGGGGGCTCCCAATCCAGAGAAGGATGCTCTCGGCTCAGCTTCAATAGCTTCTTGCAGCTGTCAACACCTGGGCTGACGGGCTTCAGAGCTGGTTGGTGTCCAGGCTTGGTGGAAGCAGTTTCGTACTCACGCCCACCACTGTCGGGCAGTGGGAAAGAGAGGAGGGTGCCACAGATACAGCTCAGCTTTCTCCCCTCAGCCCCATCCTGTATAACCTTCGAATACGCAAACCCCTTTAGGCTTTGGGAGGGTCTCCAGATCTAGGGTGTGCTCTCCAGGCCCTGACTAAAGCCTGGTTTTCCAGGGGGAAGTTTCTGTTTGTTCTTCTTTTTTCCTTCTTTTTTTCTATTGAGAGAAATCATCAGTTAAAGACAGATTCCCTGGGGCAGGGGGCAGACAGCCGAATTCCAAAAGGTTTTCATAAGAGCCATCTGCCGTGGTCAGCAGCTGGCGACAGACAGAGAGAGAGAGAGAGAGAGAACGAGAAGGAAGCGAGAAAAACAACAGAGCCCTTCTGTTCCCTCCCACTGCTGCTAGAGAGGATGAGGACTCTTGTGCCTCTCTGGTGAGATCAGGGAAGAGCAAGAGAGGGGGTAGGAGCAGGAGAGGGAGGGGACAACATACTGTCCACCCAGCACTCCCGGAGCTTTCAGTGTGTTTTGCTTGCAATTGACTCATTTCATGCCAACGTGTATTTTGGCTTTTTTTTTTTTTTTTTTTTTTTTTTGCCCTTGTTCCCTCCTGGTGCTCTTAGCCCCTGTTCTCCTTTCCCCGAGCCTTTGCTGTGTCATTTTTGAGCCCTAGACAAACTTGTTGAGCTCTCCTTGTACAGCCTTACACCCAGTGGTAACTGAAAACATAGCACAGTCAGTCCAAGACTCCTGAGTTCCAGTGCTTAGGCCACGTCCCCACTACTATCATTCCCATTAATAACCAACTTAGGGAGCATCAAAGAAGAAGTAGGGGTTGAGAGAGGGAAATAAAAAGATAGATAAGTAAATGAAAACGTGTGAAGGGGCAGTACATTGGGGTAAGGAGGGTAGGATGAAGGTAAATGGGGACTCCTGAGAAAATAAGTGACAAGGAGGTAGGAATTCCATTTCTAAATTCTGAGGGGACCCTAAGTTCAACTGAACAATCGTTAAGTGACTATGAGTCAGGCATTGTGCTAGGTGCTAGGTATACAAAGTACCCAACAGAAGTCTTGAAAGGGGATGAACTAAGTTGGGAGTGGGTGGAAATTCTGGGTCTTAGAAGGGCAAGCGATGAGTTAGGGTGGCAAGAAGTCATTAGGATCATAGAAGACTGAGAGCTGGAATGTCCCATAGGTACCTCAGACTCAACATTTTCAAAATAGGACCCTTTCTTTTTCCCTCTAACCTACCCTTACTTCCAGACTTCCCAATTTCAAAAATGAAAGTCTCTGTTTTCAAGGTCACATTCTACCCAGGGATACAAGACATATACAGATAAGTATATAGCAACAGAAGGTGTCAGTCAGTCAACAGGCATTTTAAAAGAGCCTATATGTGCTAGGCACGGCTAGGTGCTGAGGATACAAATAAAAAAATGAAGCAATTCCTATTCTCAAAGAATTTACATTCTGCTGGGGGAGACAACAAGTACACGCGTAAGTAGGTATGAAATAAATATAAAGAAAATAAATACAACATTGTTAAATACGAAGTAGCTTGGGAGGGAGGACACTAGTAGCGGAGATCAGGAAATGCTAAATGTAGCAGCTGGAGCTTGAACATATCTTGAAGGAAGAGAGGGATTCTGAGGCAGAGGTGAGACAAAAGTACATTTTGGGCATGTGGTGTAGCCAGTACAAAGACAGAGAGATGAGAGATGGAATGTGTTATATGAAGAACAGAGAGAGGGTGACTTTGGCTGGATTAGTGTGGGAAGGGGAGAAATGTTCAAGGAGGCTAGAAAGATAGCTGGAGACAACGTTGTACAAGGCTTTAAAAGCTAAATAGTGAAGTTTATGTTAAATCCTGGAGTCAGGAGGGAACCATTAGAATTTATTTAATAGAGAATAACATGGTGAGGCCTGTGTTGAAGGCAAATCACTTTGGCAGATGTATGGAGGTTGGACTGGAATAGGGAAATATTTAAGGCAGGCAGATTAATCAAGAGACCTTTGCAATAACGTAGGCAGAGGTTATGAGGGCCTAAGCAGTGCTAGTGGCAATAGAAATAGAAGAGGTCCAAAGGGAGAAATGACATGGAGATAGCTACAGCAAGACTGGCAGCTGACTAGATGGGTAGAGTAAAAGAGAGGTAGGAAATGAGGAAAATTCACATGTTTCTGGGAGACTGGAAGAATGCTGATATATTCTATAGAAATAGGAAAGTCTAGTTTTGGGGAGAAAGGTATTTAGTTCCTGGTTTGCATATGTTAAATTTAAGATGTCTCTGGGACATCAAGTTCGAAATGCCTAGTTGGCCCTTGGTGATACCCAGGGAAAGGCTAGAGTTGGATATACAGATCTAAGAGTCATCTGCATAAAAATGATAGTTAAACTCTACAGGAATTAATATGGTCACTGAGAGAGAATAGGTTGACAGAAAAGAGAAGAGGATCCAATACACAACTATGTTCACCAGCAGTTATGGAACATGATAAGAATGATGAGCCAGCAGAGGATTCTGAGAAGAAGTGGTCAGAGACGTAGAATGAGAACTGAGAGAGACCAGTGTGCTGAAAATATAGGAAAGAAAAGGTACAGTACCTAGTTAACAGTGTTTAATGCTTCAGAGAGGTCAAGGAGGATGAGGACTGAGAATCAGATTTGGCAGTCAAGAAATCCTTGATAAACATAGAGAGAGCAGTTTCATTTGAGTGATGGTTTGGTAACCAGACTGCCAAGGGTTGAAAAGTGAGTGTGAGAGAGGGAGGCAACCAATAGACACAGTTATTTCCAGGAGTTTGGCTGAAAAGAGAGGTAGAATTTTAGGATGATAGCCTGAGGGGATGATAGGGTCTAGTGAAGGGTTTTGGATTGTTTTAAGCCTAATATTAAGAGCCACTGCTGGGCCCAAGATATTGAGGCACTGTGTCCACTGTCTCCACTAAGGTGTCCCCTCTCTGCTCTGAACACATGCCCATGGCCCAGACCAGGTTCAGTCTTGAGGGAATGTGATTACTTAGAAGAAGGGACAGGATTTTTTTTTTCTCATACACTTTAGCTCACTGAGCCCCTACCTTGGCAGTCTGGGGACATATTATTTACAATTTAGGTTTTGACTCATGTATAGTTCTCCTCAAAGGGGGAAATAGGAAGTTATTCAATGTACGATACAAATAAAGTATGAGACAGGTTTTTCTACATAGAAAAGAAATGCTAAAAGACACAAAAGACTCTCAGCAGACATGGACAATAACCAGGGAATTGGTAACATATTTTCTATCTCATTGTGCCAGGAGGTTGAATCATAGATATCAGAACATGATGCAGTTTACAGAACCACTGATCAGTCATTTCACATTTTACTTTGTCTTTGCACTCTCTCCCTCAAAGCCCATCTTTTTGGTTAGGTCAGGAGTAACTGATGATGGTACTCTCCCTGATACAGGAACTGCTCCTGTCAATAGAAGGGTCCACCTAGTGAACTCAGGACCTCTGGATCTCTCAAACTAACAAAGTCATTTGACCCTGAGCAAATCACTTAACCTCACCCAACCTCAGTTTCTTGTTGCTCAGTCATTTCCAACTCCCCCGACCCCATTTTGGTGTTTTCTTGGCAAAGATTTTGGACTTGTTTGCAGATTACCTCTCCAGCTCATTTTACAGATGGGGAACTAAGGCAAACAGGGTTAAGTGACTTGCCCAGGGTCATACAACTAGTAAAGTGTCTGAGGCCAGAATTGAACTCAGGAAGATGAGTATTCCTGATTCCAAACCCAATGCTCTATCCACTGTACCACCAAGCATCCTTCAACTTCAGTTTGCTCATCTGTAAAATGGAGATAATAATAGCACTTAGCTCACAGGGTCATTGTGAGGATCAAACAAAATAACTAAAATAAATGAATGAATGAAGTGCTTCCTAAACCTTCAAGCACTATAAAAAAATGCTAGCTATGGATTTATTTTTGCTGTTTGGTCGCTTAATTAGGAAGAGAAACTCAGAACAGCATAGGTAGCCAGATCGGGGGCTCAGGTGCAAGCTCGTCTAGTGGGAATCCCCCTAGTTTCTCGGCCTTCCTTCAAGGCTCAGCTGAAACCTCACCTTCTGCCAGAAGCCTTTCCCAATCAATCCCTCTTGACGCTGGTGATAATGCATCTCTCCTACATCGGATAGGCTGGATACATACGTTTCCTGCATGTACAGTATCTTGTTTGTACATGACCATTTACTTATTGTCTCCCCCATTGGATTATGAGCGCCTTGAGAGCAGGGGCTGTCATTTGCCTTTCTTGGATCCCCAGCGCTTAGCACAGTGCTAGTTGACTGACTGACTGACTGACTGACAAGTGGCCCCCTCACCCCTTAGCAGAAAACCTCAGGGTTTTATTTGTTTGTTTTGCTTTTTAATGTCACCTGCAGGGTAGAAGGAAGAAATCAGACTGGAAACCGTCTCTTTTCAACTAATGCGGCAATTCCACCCCTTGAAAACTCAAGTGGTCAAAATGCTCTAGGACTTTTTGAGGCGGGAGGTCATTTTGTTCTTTTGGAATAAGGACTCCCCTGGAAAACCCAGGGAGGGTCCCTGTTCACTGTTCGCTATGTAACACACAAGACGACTGTCTCATGCTTTGTGAACCAGAACTCTATGGACAGGCTTGGACTGAGTAGAAAAGGACAGAAGTCAAAGTTTGGGTGCTCGTGGCATATGCAAGCATCCACTAAGTATTCTCTTCGGAAATGAACCTCTCTGTCTCCTCCTCACTTCAACGTTTCCTCAAGCCTAACGTACTACATTTCCCAGCAAGCCCTGCGCCAACCCGGGACGCATTCCAGCCTCCGAAACCGCTCTATGGGCGGGGCCGAGGAAGAGGCGGCTCAGGACGTGGCGAGAAACAAGGTTCTCCATCCTCTGAGGGGCGGGGTGACGTCGGGCGACGTGAGCGGTCCGATGACGTGCCCCCTCTTCGGGCAAGGGGCGGGGTCGGTACGCGGTGCGTGTGAGCCCCGCCCCCCT
The DNA here is from genome assembly GCF_900497805.2 of Vombatus ursinus. Classification (NCBI taxonomy): domain Eukaryota; kingdom Metazoa; phylum Chordata; class Mammalia; order Diprotodontia; family Vombatidae; genus Vombatus; species Vombatus ursinus. The sequence goes on along the minus strand of NW_020954546.1, from coordinate 5,443,092 downwards.
CCCCTCCTCGAGCCTCGAGCCTCGCGCCTCCCGCCGGCTGCCTGTGGCCTCCGGGCTCGGGGCGGGGCGCGTCGTGGGCAGCTCGAGGGGCAGCTCGAGGGGCTGTGGAGGAGGCTGCGCCCGCTCGAGCTCCGCCATGGAGCGCTTCTTGCAGGGCTGTCGGGCCGCCGTGCAGGTAACGGGGCCGGGGCCCTCCCCGTGAGGGCGGGGCGGGGCAGGGAGGTGAGGTGAGGGAGGGGACCCCGACCTACGAGGGGCACCGAGCCGGGCTGCCATCCTTCCCGTCCCTGCGGGTCCCGGGCTCGCTGTCATGGGCGCCCCTCCCCCCGGGGCCGAGCCGGGGCTCCTTGGGGTTCCCCGTCCGGCCCCCCCCCCCCCGGGGTGCCGGTCTGCGGCCCTGGGCCGGTTTCTCCCGGCTCTCCTCCCTGGCTGCGGGCTGAGTGCGCCCTTGTCAGCAGGCCCGGGCGCCTGGGCTTTCTCCTCGGCACAGTCTGGGCACGTTCTAGATAACCAGCTGTTGTGGGTCTCAGTTTCTGTGCTAAACATACACTGTCACCCCGCATAGCTATTCACGCGCACCACGTGTTGTTCTGCCCCCGTGTTTTCTCTGCTTTAGGCACCCACACTTAATCATAATTCCCTGCCGTCTGAATGCGTAAACATGAATAATCTTTCACGCGACTATTGAATATTAGCTTGTCTTTGGTCCTCTTTGAATACTGTACTGTTTGGCCCCTACCTGGTAAATGGTGAAGTATGCCTAGGCTGGAGCACCTAATAGCCATATTTATAATAATAAGAGTGCTTTACTTATGTTATCTCATTTGATCCCACACCAGCTCTGTGAGTTTAGTGCTATGGGTATTATTATCCCCATTTTACAGATGAGGAAATTGAGGTCCAGAGAGACCAGGGATGAGGTGTGATTCGAATGAATGAAAATGAATGACATAACAAATTGAGTGCTTACGGTGTGCCAGACACGGAGCTAAATGTTAGGGATGTAAATTAAGATTGAGACACTCCCGGCTCTTAAGGAGCTGAAAAGAACACATATACAGGTTTTCCTGGCTTCAAATCCACTGTTCTATCCACTATACTCACTACATGGTGCTACCTCTTTAACAAGTTTGCCAGGGGAAAAGACTCTTCTAGGTTGTATAACACATTTCATTTCTGGGTCAGATTATACCTAAAACAACCTAGGAGTTAATTGACTATCTTTTTCCTTTAAAAATCTCCTGATTTCATAATTTCCTTGTATTCAATGAAATTCAAACAGATATTAAGTGCATATCCCATTTTTGGATAATAGATGATAGTGTCTTACAGTAGCCCTGACAGGTGAGAATCAGCTAATGTTCACTTGCCTTTTGTAGGTTCAGCCATTTATTCTTTTTTAAAACAAATTTTTATTGATATCTTTTTGCTCATTACAACACTAGACTTTCTCCTAGTATCCCTCCTCCACTGTTTCCCGGAGAGTCATTCCATATTAAAAAAAAAATGTTTTTATAAAGAAGAAAGAGGAAGAAGAGAAAAAAAACCCAGCAAAACCAATCAACATATTGGAAAAAGTCTGAAAATATATACAATATTTTATACCTGTGGACCTCCTACCTCTGCAAAGGAGTGTTGTGAGGAGTATCTTCTCATCTCTGTCTTTTGGTGCCATCCTTGTTCATTGTAATTTTGCAAAATTCACTTTTGATCATTTTGTGATGGTTCTTTACATTTGACATTGTTGTAGTCATTGTGCATATTGTTTTCTTGGCTTTGCTTACTTTACTCTGCATCAGATCCTGTAAAGCTTTACAGGCTTCTCTATATTCATCATATTCTCCATTTCTTACAGCATAGTAATATTGCATTACATTCTTGTACCTTGGTTTGTTTAGCTGTTCCCCAGTCAATGGGCATCTACTTTGTGTCTAATTCTTTTCCTCCATTTATTCTTTAACTTGGGGTAATTGAAGTACTTGACTCAGGTGTAGGGGTAAATTTTAAACCAATTATATTTTAATTTTAAAAATAAATTTAAGTGTTTTATTACATTTAATATCATACCTTAAATATATTAATATCTAACCATATGTTATTGATTTTATTATATGGATAATATTTAAAATTTAAAACCAGTTATATGAAGCTTTTCTTTATTAACAAAATTCGAGCTATCTGTAACCTCTAAAATTCTGTAATTCATGTCATAGATAAGAAAAAAATAACCATTTAACAGTTCAAATACTGCCCCTAGTGAGGTTTAATAATCAGTCTTACAGAAATACTTTAAAAACTTTTATGGACTGGAGTAGAGATGAAGAAAGTAAGTGGACAATGGACGTAAAATTTCAGTGCAGATTAGGACCTTCTCTGCAACCTAAAGCCCAAGGCTTTAAGTTTTGCCTGAAGTACCGTAGCCTTTATGAGCAATACACTTTTGTGACTTTTTATTCTGTTTAGATGAACTAAAGGGATAATTCAGGTGTCCAAAGGAGACCATTCAGGATGATGAAGGGCCTCAAATCCATGACATGAGGATCATTTGAAAGAATTGGGCATATTTAGCCTATGGAAAAGAAGATGGGGGAGGGGGGGTAATGTGTGTGTGTGTGTGTGTGTGTGTGTGTGTGTGTGTGTGTATGTGTGTGTGATGATAGCTGTCTTCAGAATATTTGAGGGCTGCTGTGTGGAAAAGGTATTAGACTTGTTTTGTTTATCCCTGCCACCTTCCCCAAATGGCAGAACCAGAAGCAATAGTGGAAGTTGCAAAGGGGCCAATTTATAACAATGATAGCTATTCAGATGGAATGGGCTGACTCAGTATCTCCGTCCTTAGGGAGGGGTTCAAGTCGAAGCTTCTTTTATATATGCTTTGGACTAGACAGTCAACTCTCAAATTACTTGACTAAGGAGTGATGAATCCATTCAGTTCAATAAGCATTTGTTAAGCACTATTAGGTTGTATGATAAAGTATTTAGCATCGTTCATTCTATCAGCGCAGAGGGAATGGGGAAATGGTAATGATAGGAGGAATTAATAAAAGGAATAGTGGCAAGAGGATATATTTTAGACAAGAAATAGTGATGAGGACAAAGGTTTATGTTGAGTAAAGTATAGGACAACTAGCGGGGAAGTAAGCAGAAGACTTTACAGTTGCCTGGGATAGATCTATCTGATAACCCAACCAAGCCTTCTGTTAACATATTTTTAGCTTTTGTACCAGAAGAATGTTCTCCAGCTTTTGTCACAGTGGTATAGGATGACCCATTTAAAGGGCATTCTGCTGAACAAATTGGCTCATATAAATTTGTCCTTTGCTGTTCTAGGACTGATGGCCCACATGGGTGATTTATCTTTCATCAGAGTGTATGTTTTTTTGTCTTCAGGATTGAGCTACCTCCAGAGGTCAATCTGATGATTGCCCAAGGATCTTTGGAGTTTATGTATTTTTCAGGGGTTAGGTTAGAATTAACAGTCACCTGTCATCCTTGAAAACTTTGTCTAATGGCCTAATATCATTGAATATTGCCTGGTCTACTTTGTGGAGGTACTCTGTCTTGTTTATTTTTTTTAAATCACCATTGAATACTGTAATGTAAAGTATGTATGTGTCAGACAGACTAAACTCTTGCAATTTGACCTTCAGCTGGTGTACTCCATGGATGATGATCAGGGGCACAGAAACAGAGCAACCAAAGTTCTGCCTTATGGGTCCTTTTAAAAAAGGAAAAAAATATTTTATTTACTCATGACCCTTGGATTCCGTTTCTTCCATAAGAAGCTCTGGTTTCCACATTGCTACTAAGCATAGCTATATTTGGCCTGAACACTCTCCCAGTCAGAAAACTGAGGGTGTTGTCCAGTTTAAACTGCTTTCAATTTGTGAGAAATAGGGGTGGGGACTGAGAGGTACACCTGTTATTCCATACCCTCTTCTCTATAAGTCTGGGCCACCTTCCCCAGCATCGTGTCTGTGGCTTTGCTTTCAAAGTTGATTGGCAATAATCCTGTGTTTCAGCAGATCAGGTTTCTTCACTTGGTCTCCTGTGGTCTTTTTCCTGATTTAGCTTTGTTGCCTCATCTCCTCATCTGCTGTTTCAGGATAGACCCATCCCTCCTTGAGGATCCATTCTTATATCATTATACTGTGGGCCTCCGTTTTTCTGCTATTGGATGCTTTTCTTCCATTTGATCTGTAAAACCTTTAAAAAGCTGGGTGAGCACTGTGACATAAGGTGGTCAGGAGGGACTTCAAAACAGGAGGAGATTTTTTTTGCCTATTAATTTATTTACTTTTAGCTTTTTACAATCACTTCCAAAAGCTTTTGAGTTTTAAATTTTCTCCCCCTCCCTCCCCACCTACCTTCCCAAGAGGTGTACAATCTAATATAGGCTCTACAGATACATTCCTATTAAACATATTTTCATATTAGTCATGTTGTAAAGAAGAATTAGAACCAATAGGAGGAACCACAAGAAAGAAGAAACAGAACAAAACAGAAGAAAAAAAGAGCAAATAGTATGCTTCAATCTGCATTCAAACTCCATAGTTCTTTCTCTGGATGTGGATAGCATTTTCCATCGTGAATCTTTTGGAGTTGTCTTAGATCCTTGCATTGCTAAGAAGAGCTAAGTCTATCAAAGTTAGTTAGTCATCGTACAACATGGCTATTACTGTGTACAGCATTCTCCCAGTTCTGCTCACTTCACTCAGCATCAGTCCATACAAGTCTTTCCAGGTTACTTGCTTATCATTTCTTATAGCACAATAGTATTCCATTACATTCATGTATCACAACTTGTTCAGCCATTCCCCAATTGATGGACATGCCCTCAGTTTCCAATTCTTTGCCACCACAGAAAGAGCTGCTATAAATATTTTTGTATATGTGGGTCCTTTTCCCATTTTTATGATCTCTTTGGGATACAGCCCTAGAAGAGCTATTGCTGGGTCAAAGGGTATGCACATTTTTATAGCCCTTTGGGCATAGTTCCAAATTGCTCTCCAGAATGGTTGGATCAGTTCACAAGTCCACCAACAATGCATTAGTGTTCCAATTTTCCCACATCTTCTCCAACATTTATCATTTTCCTGTTTTGTCAGGTTGGCCAATCTGATAGGTGTGATGTGGTATCTCAGAGTTGTTTTGATTTGCATTTCTGTAATCAGTAGTGATTTAGAGCATTTTTTCATATGACTTTAGATAGCTTTAATTTCTTCATCTGAAAATTGCCAAAACAGGAGGAGATTGAGATTGTAAGGCCAGACTGTTCTGGGCTGTGAGGATCTGAAGACACAAACATGAAATAGGTCCTGCTTTCAAGGAGTTTATCTTCTACTTGGCAGTTTCAAGCATATATACAAATAAGTACAGCACAAGGAAAGTTGAGGAAAAAACACTTGGCATAACTCAGGGAAGGCATCTTAGAAAAGGTGGCACTTAAGCTGAGCCCTGAAGGAAAAGTATTCTGAGAAATGGAGATATTCAGGTATGTTGCAGTCAAAACTAGTAATCATTGATACAGGGTTGGGGAACTCTCAGCCTCACAGCCACATGTAGCCTTGAGGCTGCAGGTTCCACACCCCTGGTAGACTGTTACTTTGTGTCAGCACTATGCTAGATTCTGGGGAGAGAAATTCAGAAGGGAACTGGTTCTTGCCCTTAAAGGAGTTTACATTCTTCTGGGAGATATATGTTTACAGATAATTAATGCAGTCTGTGTACACAGTAAATGAACCACATTTGGGGAGTAGGGCACTAATAATTGGGGAATGAGGAACTGGCCTCTCAACGGAATTGGCTTTTGAACTAAGTCTTGAAGGGAGTTTAGGTGCTCATTTATATATACATTTATATGTGTATTATTGCCTTCCTTTTTAGAATGTAAGTTTCTTGAGATCAAGGACAGGTTTATGTTTGTATTTGGGGATTCCCAGTGCCTAGGGAATTATAGGTACTTAATAAATGATTATTGGTTGTTTAAAGAGGCAGAGATGAGGAGGGAAAACATTCCAAACATGAGGGGGGAGGAGGGGAGTGGGGCAGGGGATGGTGTATAGCTTGTATAAATGTAGGGATATGGGAAATTTTGTGTCGAGTTTAGAGAAGAGTGAGTAAGCCACTTTGGATGGAGAATAGAATGTGTGAGGAGGAGTAATGTGTATTCAACCTGGAAAGATTGGCTGGAGCTAGATGATGAGGGCTTAAACTAGTAAATAGAGGAGTTAGTGTTTATTTTATCCTAAATGCAGTGTGGAGCCATTGAAGCCTCTTAAGCAGGGGAGTGACTTTGACTTGTGCTTCAGGAATTCTAATTTAGCAGCTCTGTGAAGGATGGAGTTAGACCCATTAGAAGACTATTGAAATAGTCCAGGCAAGAGGTGATGGGCTTGTACTGGAGGGGTTATGGTTTGAGGAGAGTAAATGGGACAAATGAGAAAAGATGTCGAGGAGGCAGAATTGACAAGACTTGGCAACTGTTGGGTTATATGGAATGAATGAGTGAAGAGTTGAGGTTGACTCCTATGTTCTGAATGTGGGTGACTGGAAGAATTGTCTCATCAACAGAAATGGAGAAGTTGGAGGGAGAGATAACAAATTCTGTTGATTTTGAGGAGCCTCAGGGAATATAGGTAGAGATGTCCTGCAGGCAGTTGGAAATGTAGGACTGGAGCTCAGAAAGAGACTGAGGTCTGGATATGTTTATTTGGGATTAATCTGTATAGAAATGGCAGCTGAACCCTTGGGAGCTGGTGAGATAACCAAGAGAGAGAGTTTGGAAGAGAGAAGATGAAATAAAGTCCTAGGTAGATCTGTGGGGTATACCCACACATAGAGGCAATCCATGAATGAAGGTCCTGTAAAGACTTAGAAAATTCAGTCTGACATGTAGAAATTAAACCGTGGCAGGAAAGTGCCAGGAAAAGGGTGATCAATTATCAGATAATGCATGGAAGTCAAAAAGGAGGAGGACTGAAAAAGACCCATTGGATTGAGCAGTTGAGTGATCATTGGTGACCTTGAAGAGAACAGTAGAGTTGAAAGTCTGATTACTTTTGAGATTGAAAAATTGAGGGTTGAGATAGGTGGGAGATGAGAGTGTAGGTATTCTCTTCAGATGTAATGTTCCAGCCAAAGTGAACTAACAACTAGCTGTTCCAGGATCAAATACAAAATGACTCTGCTTGACATTCAGACCCTTCATAACCTAGCCCATTTCTACCTTTCCAGTCTTCTTGGTTTTTTTTTTTTTGTTGTTGTTTTGTTTTTGTGAGGCAATTGGGGTTAAGTGACTTGCCCAGAGTCACACAACTAGTAAGTGTTATGTGTCTGAGGCTGGATTTGAACTCAGGTCCTCCTGACTCCAGGGCCGGTGCTGTATCCACCGCACCACCTAACTGCCCCCTTTCCAGTTTTCTTATACCTTACTCCCCAGTATATATTCTTTGATCCTGTGACACTATTCTCCTGAGTGTTCCAAAAACAAGATACTCTCTCAGCTTTGGACGCTCTCTCTGGCTGTTCCTCTCATCCTGGAATGTTCTTCCTGGCAGGGACTATCTTTTGCTTCTTTTTGTCTCCCACACTTAGCACAGTGCCTGGTTACATAGTAGGCACTTAATAAATGTTTATTGACTGACTTGAGCAAATAAATAAAAGCAGGTAATGGAGTGTTGAGTTCTGGAACAGCTAGCTAGTAGTTAGCTCACTTTGTCTGGAACATCAAATTTGAAGAGGATATTATAAAATAAGTCTTGAAAAGCAGATAGAACAATGCCACTATAATCAAAAGGAATGGATTTAGAAAAAAAACAACAACTCTGTATTTGTACTAAGTACTTCTGGTAAAAGTCTGACTTCCATAATCTATATGGAATTGGCACAAATATATAAAGTCAGAAGTTATTCTCCAGTAGACAAACGGTCAAAAGACAAGAATGGTTTTCAGAAGAAGAAATATAAACTATCAATTATCACTTAAAAATATTTGAAATGACTGATAAACTGATAAATATATATTAAAATAATTCTGATGTGTACTACCTCATATCCCTCAAATTAGTAAAGATGCTAAAAGATGGGAAAATTTCTTGTTGGATGGCCTGTCTTCCTACAGGCCTGATGATTCTCCATAGGTGGAGCTATGAATTAGTTCAGCCATTATAAAAATCAGTGTGAAATTATGCAAGAAAAGCTAATAAATTATTCATACCTTTTGATCTAGAGATATTACCACTTCCCAGGCAGGTTACTGACATTAAGAAAAGACATGTATGGAAATATTCATAGAGTTATTGTTAGTGATAACCAAAAGGAAACAAAATATGTTTCCATCAATTGGTTAAGAGCTAAACAGATTACTTCGTGTGACCATAATAGAGAAAGTAACTGATGCAGTGGATATTCTGTGGGACTTGGAATCTGGAAGACCTGGATTCAAATCCTGCCTGTAACACTCAGTCTCCCAACTCCATTACTAAGTGTCTGAACTTTTCTACTTTCTTGTCAGCCAGCCACCTTCTCACTCTGAAGCTAATGTTGTTCTTGTGGCCCTCTCCTTTGATCAGTGAATCACTGTCAGGGACCACCATTTCAGGAGTTGCTCAGGTCATCCATTCTTAATTCCTGCCTGACTCTATTCCAGTTTCTGGATTTTTCCACTTCCTCTTTAGCAGCCTTGCCCCATGTGGATGCCCTCCTCCGCTTTATGTGCTTCCTTCTATTAGAATATAAGCTCCTTGAGGTCTGGGGCTGTCTTTTTTTTTTGCCTATATTTGTATTCCCAGTGTATAACAGTGCCTAATACACAGTAAGTGCCTGATAAACACTTTAGCTAATTAGTTACATAGCTATCTATAGCTGTTTGACCCTGGGCAAGTCATTTAGTCTGAACTTCAGTTTCTTCATTTGTAGAAAGGAAAGAATAAAACCTGTAGCACCTCACAAAATTGAGGCTGAAATGAGATAATTATGTAAGTCACCTTGTAAATTTTAATGTCCTGTATATATCTTTATTACTGTGTGATAAGGAATTATGAATATAAAGATACAGAGAAAAACAGAATCGTATGAAGTGATGCAAAATGAATAAAGCAGATGCAAAAGAATGATATACACAGTGAATGCAACAATATAACTCAACATGGAGTTAACAAAACTGGTCAAATAAGACATTGTTAAAACCCTAGCCTAGTGCCAAAGTTAAAGGATTTATCCTTCCTCTCTGTTAACAGTCAATAAATGGTTTTTTGTTTGTTTTTGTGTGGGCAAGTCTTTGGGGGAAATATTTATTTGTATCAAACACAGACAATTTAAAAATTTGTCCATCTCCCTCTCCCATTCCCTCCTACCCCCAACCCCCCCCACCTCCCCGTAGTAGGTGTGAGCCACAGTATGGGAGATCTTAAATGCCAGGCTTCGAAGTTAGCATTTACTCTATTAGTAGTGGAGAACCACTAAAAGTTTGAGAACAAAAAAGTGAAGAAGATTATTCTAGTAGCCTTATGGAAGATAAATTGGAGTGGGGAAAGTCTGGAAGGAGGCAGATTAATGATGAGGCCATGACTGCAGGAGAGATGGTGAAGTCGTTCATATGAGTGAAGAAAAGAACCTAGAGGGAAGAGGTGTGAGGGAGGTGGAGTTAACTTATTGGCAGTCAGTGGACATATGGCAGATGAGGAAGGAGAGTAAACAGTCATGGATGACTCCAAGGTTTGGAACCTTTGTGACTGAAAGGATGGTGGGTCCTCAGCAGAAATTGGGAGGTTTGGAAGAGGTGCATTTGGTTTAAGTTAGGGAAAAGATGAGTTCTGTTTTGGACATATTGAATTTGTTATTCCTTTGGGCAATCAAGCAGGAGATCCTCAGCAGGTATGTATATGTATCAGCCTATCTAGATTTCTTGGCCTTTTTGTGGAAAGTTGTTACTTTTGTCTAGCCTTCTCTTTTGCTGCTGCTTTGGTCCTATTCTCTTAGTGCACATGTAGATCTAGTAGCTCCTAATCCCCTAGGGATTCACCTTCACCTCAGGTACTTGAAGATGATATTTCATCCTTGATTTCTGCTCAGTCTTCTCTCCAAGCTCATTACTTCTAATCCCAATGATAATGATGTTGTTAGTGGATTTAGGTGCTGGAGTCTGGCTGAGCCTGATTTAACTTGCATTGAAGTAGCACTAATCTAAACGAGCTTTTTGGAAAGGTTTGTACAGAGACCTGTGCTCTCTGAGTGCATTTTAGTCCTAAATTATAGCTCTTGCTCTCGCTCTCGCTTTACCTCTTCTCCATTCCTTTTAACTCCCTTTTTTCAGTTCTGGAACCATATTCCACTCTTGTTTGTGTACTCCCTCTCTCCCTCCAAAGGATATCATATCCCAGTATTGCCTTTGCAAGCAAGTTATCTTTGTGGCCACTTATCATAATTGCTTTGTTGTCTCTTCAGTCCACATCTGCCCAGGCAGCTCCCTGGTGTCCTAGAAACCAAAAGATCTCTCTCATTCATTAGGGCAATAGCTAGGAAGTGGGTGAGTGGATAGGGAGCTGCTAGGTTGGGGTCTTGTATACTTAGTTTTTTCCCTATATTCAGAAACTGCTCTGTGCTTTAAAAGAATATATTTCTCTAAACCTTCATGTTGCTTGGCATGAATAAGATGTAGCTTCTTCTGTATTCAAAGAAGCTTAGAAAGGGGCTGGCTAGGTGACCTAGGAAGTGCCCCCTCCCAAAAAGCGTTTGTCTGATGGTAACATACCCAGTACTTTTTGTCCTTTACCCAGTAGGAATATTTCAACCAACCAACCAACCCGTAATAGCCTGTTTAAAAAAAAAAAAATCTTTGTATCTATCCTGCAAATTTTTTTGAAAAGTCATTTCAAACCAGGCACTAACAAAACAACAAAAAACACTTAATTACATGTACATGATGGGACTGGATCATTTTGGAAGTATTCCTCTAATTAAAAACTCAACTCTTGGTGTGGTCAGAGTTTACCATAACTACTTAAAGGATTTTTTGAGGTTTTGTGGTTATTAGTACATTTTTAAATGAAGTTTTTGTCACCATCCTATTTAAAGTACCATAATAACTTTTAAAAATCAATTTTATTTTCAGTTGTGAATTCTCTACCTTCCACTTCCCCCTCCCTCACTTCTTGAGAAAGCAAGAAAAACAAAACCCATTAAAAACAAGTATAGTTAAGCAAAACAGATTCTCCGATTGGCCTCAATGTACAGTGAGTCCCTCTGCTTTGTTTGGAGGTGGATAGCATGTTTCACCATAATTCTTCTGAAATGTGGTTGGTCATTGTATGGATCAGTTCTTAACACTGTTGTTTTTGTATAAATTGTTCTCCTGCTCACTTCACTTTTTATCAGTTCGTACAAGTCTTCCCAGGTTTCTCTGAAACCATCCCTTTCATCATTTCTTATGTTATCGATTTAATGAAGCACAGTAGCATCCTAGCAAATTCATATGCCATAACTTGTTCAGCTATTCCCCAATTGATGGGCACTCCCCCTATGCCACTATAAAAAGAGCTGCTAAATATTGTTGTACATATGGGTCCTTTTTCTTTCTTTGATCTCTTTAGAGTATAGATCTAGTAGTGATATTGCCTAGGTTGGAGGGCTATGTATAGTTTAGTAGTTTTTGGTGCATAGTTCCAAATTATTTTCTAGAATGACTTGATCTGTTCACAGTTCTGCCAATAGTGCATTAACATACCTATTTTCCCACAGCTCCTTCAGCATTTGCCATTTTCCTTTTTTTGTCAACTTTGACAATAGGTATAAGATGATACCTCAGAATTATTTTAATTTTCATTTCTCCAATTATTAGTGATTTAAAGCATTTTTTCCCCTATAGCTTGGATTTCTTTCCCTGAAAACCATATGTTCATATCCTTTAACTATATTTCATGTGGGGAATGCTGTCATTCCATAATAATTTCTAAATGGAAATAAGGGAGATTTATACAGTAAGATTATAGCTTTATTCAAAGGTACTCTAGAAGAGAGACTTGAGACTATATTGGGATAGATGATTTGGAGAAATTCTATAGTCTTTTCTTTTTCCTTAGCATTAGTCATGTTTAGTTGATTACTTTTCCCTGCCTTGGTTATCCCTTTATCTTTTTACCTCATTTCTAACTCTTCCAGGAAGTCTTCCCGATCTGATTAAAGTGTACAGGATTTGTGGACTTCTGTTTCATATACCTGTAGTCACTCTTATTTCTCCCAACCACTCATGCCAAAATCACATATTCCCTTAGGATCACAGGATCATAGATTTAGAGCTGAAAGTTACTTTTGGGGTCTTCTAGGCCAACCCCCTCATTTTACAGTTAAGGGAAATGAGGCTTGTAGAAATTATGTGACTCTTGGGAAACAAACTGAGATAGGAGTTGGAAAAGAAATCAGTAAAAGAGAATGTTTCACGGTAGCCAGAGCCTGGGGCGCTGGGCTCATATGCACAATTATCATGCAATAAATGACAATCAAGTGACTTGGGCACTGATGGTTTTAAGTGCATTTCATTTTCAGGAAGGTGCAAGTCTGCAAGGTTAATTATAGCAGCTGACATCTCTCCTGCCTCAGAACTCTTATCAGCAGCTTGGCTTTTCAAATCGATTTAAAAATAAAAATTCCATCAGCAGCTGTTATTCTTGGTTCAGCCTTGGATCTGAACCTGCTAGGGAAAACTTAAGTGTCTTAAGTTGAGGAGCAATAGTTATGTGAAGAATCTCTGAGAATGACAGGGTTAATGTGGGTATCTGGAGAACTGATTAGATTTTGTGTTTATATAGCACTTTTATTTTCACATTTCCTTTGCATTTTGTTCTTCTTATTTGTAAGTGTAGCACTTCTGTCTGTTTTTGAAGACTGGAAAAACCTCTGTGCAGAGAAGCTCAAGAACACAAGAAGTTCAAGAGCACAGGACTGTGTGTAGTTAAACTGGTTAACTAACTGTAGGGTGAAGACTACGACAGAAGGAAAAGTAATGCTGAAGCAGGGATGAGTCTTCTCTTCTTCACACTACCTCTCCCCTGTTCCTTCAGCCAAGTCTCATGTGACGTAAGGCACTTCACGTCCTGTTTGCCTTCCTTTAGGTGTTCTCTGGTTTATTGGGTGGGAGTCTTCCTAGAGGCTGGTGCTCAGAACACAATGTGGGCTAACCAATGCAAGCATCTATATCTACAAGTGAGGAAACTGAGGTCTAGAACATTTGGAGTAGAAAAGTTTCTAAGTTTGCATATCTCATATTTCTTTTGAGCTGATGAAATTCAAATTCACTTTTTACTTAAATATCTCAAAAGGCTTGATTTTATTCGTTTAGGTATCCCCTCAACACCTTTTTTGTGTCACGGACCTGTTTGGCAATTTGATAAAGCTTTTGGACTCCTTCTTAGAATTATGTTATTAAATTCATAAAATGCATAGGATTACAAAGAAACCTAATTATATTGAAATAGTTATCAAAACAGGAAAAAAACCAAGTTCATGGACTCCTAGTTAAGAAACTCTGACTTAGTGTATGGGTTTATGAGTTGCTGTGACCAAAAATATCCAATTAGTTGGTTCTCTGATGATAGATATAGAGCTCATTCCCAGGTCTGTACATGAAACCTTTCCATAATGGTCATATCCACAGAATTTGCATTTCATTGGCATAACAAGAACCCAAAGTTACGCCCATGCCATGGTGAAGCTTTAAAGTAGGACTTTAGAGAACTTATGCACAAATTACAAAACAAAACAATACATAAGTACATGAAAGGTACAGAGTGGTAAATGAGATCTAAGTAAGGATACCTCATTATCAGTAAAAGAAGGATCAGGAAAGTTCCAAATAGTAGGTAGCTTGTGAATTGGGCTTTAAAAGACAAGTAGGAATTCAACCAGCCATAAATGAGGGAGGATGCCTTTTGAGGCCTAGGGAACAGCGTAAGCAAAGTTATGGAGGTAAGAAAACAGAGGACACATACCAGGGGTAGTAAGTAGGGAGGTCATGTTTAGCAAAATTATAGAGTATGAGAAGAGAATAGTATAGGATAAAGCTAAAAAAGGAAAGATGTGTTAAATTGTGGAAGATCTGAAATGTCAGCCTGAGTTTGAACTTTATTCAGCATTAGAACTAAAATTGTATGTTCCAGCCAAACTAGCCTACTAACTATTCCTTAGGCTTGCTATTCCATCTTCCACCTCCATGCTTTTGCAGAAGCTGTCCCCCAGGCCTGGAATGCACTTCATCCTCATCTTTACCTCCTAGACTCCTTGTCATCCTTCAAGGTTTAACTCAGGTGTCACTTCTTCCATGAAGCCTGCCTTCACCCATTCAAGCTATTTTCCCAAATCTCACCTCCCTTCACAGCCAGTGTTCTAGAAAAAGTGTAGATTAGTCATCGCCTCTAGTACCTCATCTCCTACTTACTTCTCCAACACCGTGCAATTGAGTTTTTGACTCCACTACTAAACTGAAATTGGTTTCTCTCAAGTTACCAGTGATCTCTCTTGATAAACCAGTGGCTTTTCCCCAGTCCCACCTTTTCCTTCTTGATGTCACTACAGTTTTTAATTCTGTTGACTTCTTGGAAAGTCTCGCTTTGAGTGTTCATACTCTTCTTGTTTTCTTCATATCTGCTGAATGACTTCTCATTCTAAGAGGCATTATCCTTCGAGTTTTGTCTTGGATTTTTTCTCCCCCTTTCTCCTTTCTCTCTCTAGTGATCTCATAAGTACCCTTTTGGTCAATTATCTGTCCTCTTAACTGACTCCTCTTAATATTCAAGCCCAAATTCTCTTTTCTAAAGTCTAGCCCTGTATCATCAACTGCCTGTCACCATCTTCGTGTGGATGCCACTTAGATTTCTCAAATTCAACATGTCCAAAATGGAACTAATTTTCTTCCCCTATATCCCTCCCTTGTCCTCACATTTCCCTATTCTGATAGAGAGACCATGATTCTTCCAGTTACCCAACTTTGCAACCTTGGAGTCTGCCCCTGTACATCACTGCCCGTCCTTTGCCCATATCCAATCAGTTGTCTAGTCTTGTTGATTATACCTCCACAACAATCTTGTATCTGTCCTCTTCACTCATACCCTGGATTACAGGCACTTATCACCTCTCACCTGTACTGTTACAATAGCCTCTTAACTGGTTTCTCTGCTTCCATTCTTTCCTCTTTGCATTCCATCTTCCACATACCTGCCAAAATTGTCTTCATAAAGTAGGGGTCTGACCATGTCATTGCCTTTTAAAGAAGTTCTCCACTATCTCTAGGATAAAATACAAACTCTTCAACTTGATATGTTTAAAGCCCTTCACATTTAAATTCCAGCCTACCTTTGATTTTATTTTAAAATTTTTAAATTAACTTTTTTATTAACAAGCATTTATTTTGTTTCCCCTTCTGTCCAACTCCACTTTGGGTAAAAAAAAAGAAAAATGGAAGCTTTGTAACAAATACACAGTGTCAAGAAAAACACATTCCCTTATTAGCCATGTCCAAAAATGTGTGTCTCCTGCATATTTAATCCATCACTTCTGTCACAAGGTGGGTAGCATTCTTTACTGTGCCCTCTGGAATCCTTGCATTGGTTGATCACTGTGTTAAGTTTCCAGCCTACTTTTACCATTAAATAATACCATTTCCCCCCCAATTACATGTAAAAACTATTTTTAACATTTGTTTTTAAAATTTTGAGTTCCAAATTCTCCCCCTCACTCCCTTCCTCCCTCATTTCTCCCTTCCCTGAAAAGGCAAGCAATTATACATGTGCAGTCATGCAAAACATATTTCCATATTAGTCATGTTGTGAAAGAAAACACAGACAAAAAAAACTCAAGAAAAATAAAGTAAGAAAAAAGTATGCTTCAATCTGCATTCAGACTCCATCTGTTCTTTTTGTGGAGATAGCATTTTTCATCATCAGTCCTTTGGAGTTGTCTTGGATCATTGTATTGCTGAGAATAGCTAAGTTATTCACAATTGATCATCATCCAGTATTGCTGTTACTGTGTACACTGTTCTGGTTCTGCTCACTTCACTTTGCATCAGTTCATATATGTCTTTCCAGGTTTTTGCAGAGAGCATCCTGCTTGTCACTTCTTATAGTACAGTAGTATTCTATCACAATCATCTGCCACAACTGTTCAGCCATTCCCCAGTTGATGGGCATCCCCTCAATTTTCAATTCTTTGCTACCACTAAAAGAACTGCTGTAAATATTTTTGTACAAATAAATCCTCTTCCTTTTTTTTTAAACCTCTTTGAGCTATGGAACTAGTAGTGATATTGCTGGATCAAAGAGTATGCATGGTTTTATAGCCCTTTGGGCATAGTTCCAAATTGTTTTTCAGAATGGTTGAATCAGTTCACAATTCCACTGACAATGCATTAGTGTCTCAATTTTCCCACATCCCCTCCAATATTTGTCATTTTCTTTTTCTGTCATATTAGTCAATCTGATAAATGTGGGGTGATACTTCAGAGTTGTTTTAATTTGCATTTTTCTAATCAATAGTGAGAGTGTTTTTTCATATGACTATAGATAGCTTTGATTACTTCGTCTGAAAACATCCTGTTCATAGCCTTTGACCATTTATCAATTGGAGAATGGTTCTTATTTTTATAAATCTGACTCAGTTCTCTATATGTTTGAGAAATGATCCAACCTACTTTTCTGTAGTTATTTTGTTATTCTTCTTCATTTATTCTTATGTACTAGCCAAACTAGCTTACTTGCTATTCCTTAAGTCTGCATTCCTTCTCTGTCTCTGTGCCTTTATACAGGCTGTCCCAAATGCTTGGAATGCATTACCTCCTACACCTATGTTTCTTAGAATGCTTAGCATCCTTTAAAGTTTATCTGTACTTCCTTTGACAACTATATCCAGATCACCCGGTTGTCAGCATGCCCTCCCCGCTCATATTAGATTATGTTTCCTTTTCTGTTTATATATTACATCCCCCTAGTAGAATGTAAGCTCCTGAAATGCAGAGACTTTTGTTTTTGTCTTTGTATTCTCAAATACTATGGTTTGTCCATATTAGGTACTTATTTGTTGAATTGAATTAAAGTGGGGAGACAAGAAGTTACTGAAGGGTTTTGATCAGATTAATAACATTTATTAAATCTATTCATATAAAGGAAGATAAATCTGAAGCAGTCATGACTTCAAGCTGATCTTGGAGTTATCTTGATCCCAGAGCTGGCTAAGCTATCTTGGAGCATGGACCATGGAGTTCTAGATCATTCTGTACACCTCTACTGACTCTTCCTGTTGTGTCCAAAGCCCTCTCTTAACCTCCCTGATAAAAGGTCAAAATGTATATTTACTGCAATAGTAAAAGGATACAGTTTTACAATGTGATTTGAATTGACCTTCAGAGGAACAGTGGAACCTGACAGATACATAATTCTGGGAGATACATAATCATTACTCATGGTTTGTTTAGTGACATTTACCCTCAGAATAGAACTTCTGTAAGCATGAGATCATGAGGAATTATGGAAAACTGAAAAGGGAAGGATAGAGACTTAGAAAAACAATAGTATTTGCTGGCTGGGATGCTGAAGAATTTGGTCTGTTGATATCTACTGAATGGGCTGATCAGAATTCCAAAATATTAATGTAGTTTCTTCTGAAGAAGGAAACTTCACTCTGAAAATCAGCTGTATGCCACTAATGTACAAATTGATATTATTGAGCTTAAAGAAAGAGCTAACCAGCTGTCCCTCTCTGCCTCAGCTCAGCTTGTCTATAAAGCTTATGGCTCATTCCCCAAGCTTTAACTGCTGAGATAAGGGACAAAAAGAGCTAAAAAGTAGAAGACTCAATACTGACCCAAGGGGATATGACAGATTGCTGTGTGATAAGATAGAGAACAAGAGCGAGGAAGAATGTGGCTCCATACCTGGGCCACTGCTTAAGCCTAGACTCACCACTCTGCCACCAAAGTGGCAGCAATAAGGAACAATTAAAATTCTATCCAGAGCAGTGGATGAGTCACCTCTTTCAGGAGGCAGTCAGAGGTCAGGATCAAAGGTCTTAACCAGCTACAGAATCCTGAAAGGAAAAATAAGAGCATAAGGAGATGTCAGGGATCCATAAAGTGGGCTTTTCCCCTGTAATAATGAGAGGGAAGAGGTCTGAGGCTCAGCACCTAAACTGTGTTCTTAGAATCAGCTGGCAAAGATAGTCATCTAAATGAGAGGCAGGCAGGCAAGCAAGCAGGCGGCCCAACTCCCAAATACCTACTCCAGAAAAGCCTGAAAGTTCAGACCAGATTGAATAATCCAAACATCCATTAAGAAACTATAGTAAGTAACATCTTCTGCCCCAGAACTGCACAAAAGTCAACTAGCAGCCTGAAGACAAGAGGAAAAGGTGGGTTTACATATACTTCTCCCAGCAAAGCCAACACTTGTATGTCCCAGACATAATGGAAATATGTGGCCTACAAAGTTCTGCAACTGGAGGCAGCAAGAATTGAGGACTCCTCTGAGTAGACCCTAGGGAAAGGACCTTGGAAGCCCTAGAGAGTGGCAACAGCAGTGACTAGGATGGCACAGCACTCAAACATGAACAGCCCAGGCCCAGGGGCCTTTCCTGAGATGCCAGGTGTTGAGTGAAATAAAAGCTCTTGAGGAAAGAATTGGAAAGAAATAAGTAGCTTAGAAGAGAAAGTGGCAGGGGCAGCTGGGTGGCACACCGGATAGAGCACTGGCCCTGGAGTCTGGACAACGTGAGTTCAAATGCCACTTCAGATACATAACACTCCCTAGCCATGTGACTCTGGGCAAGTCACTTTACCCCAATTGTCTCACCAAAAAAAAAAAAAAAGAAAAAGAAAAAAAAGAGAGAAAGTGGCAAACCTTATCCAAGAAATGGGATTCCTTGAAAACTAGAATAGACCAAACAAATTAATGATTCTATGAGATAGCAAGAAACATTATGGTACAGACAAAAGATTGAAGACATAGAAGAAAATGTAAGATACCAAAAATAGCAGACCTGGAAAATATCAAAAAGAGACAATTTTAAAATCATTTAACTTCCTAAAAACTATGATTTTTTAAAAAGCCTGGATAATATTTCAAGCAATCTTAAATGAAAACTGCTATATCTTTTAGAACCAGAGGGCCAAGCAAAGACAAAAATAATCCACTGATCATCTCCTGAAATGAAACCCAAAAGGAAAAGGGCCAGGAATATCATAATCAAAATCCAGAATTCATGTCAAAGAAAAAATGCAAGTATCTAGAAAAGTGTTTGAAGAAACTAGTTCGAGAAACTAGTCAGAATCACAGAAGACCTAAGCAGCTTCTACTAAAACTAGAAGAAATCTTGGATACAATATTCCAAAAAGCAAACTCAATCAATCAATCAAACATTTGTTAAGTACCTACTGTGAGCCAGGCACTATGCTAGGTACTGGGAATACAAATAAAAACAAAAAACAAAAACAGTCCCAGCACTCAAGCAGCTTATATTCTAACGAAGGAAACAACAACTATACAAAGCAAGCTATATAGAGGATAAGTAGGAAATAATAGGGGGAAAGCATTGAAATTAAGAAGGGTTGAAGAAGGCTTCCTGTAAAGATGGAATTTTAGTTAGGACTTAAAGGAAGCCAGAAAGGTCAGTAGTTGGAGCAGAGGAGGGAGAGTGATCCAGGCATGGGAGGGAGTCAGAGAAAATGTCTGAAGCTGAGAGATGGAGCCAAAAGGCCAGTGTCACTCCATCAGAGTATCTGTTGAGAAGTAAGGTAGAAGAAGACTAGAAATGTGGGAGGGGCTAGGTTATGAAGGGCTTTGAATGGGAAACAGAGCATTTTGTATTTGCTCTTGGTGGCAATAGGAAACCACTGGAGTTTATTGCAGTGGGGGAGGTGGTGACATGACTCGACCCATATTTTAGGAAAATTACTTTAGTGGCTGAATGGAGAATGGATTGAAGTGGGGAGAGTTGAGTCAGGCAGACTCACCTGCAAGCTATTGTAGTAATCAAGGCAGGAGGTGAGGAGGGCCTGCACTAGAGTAGTGATGGCAGTGTCAGAGGAGAGAAAGGAATGTTTTGGAGAGATATTCCAAAAGTGAGATGGACAGGCTTTGGTTATGGGGGATGGGGAGTGTATAGTAAGAGACAGAAGATGACTCCTAAGTTATGACCCTGAAGGACTGGGAGGATGGTGTTGCCCTCTACAGTAATAGGGAACGTATTGGGGGTGGGGATATTAGGGGGAAAGATAACGAATTCTGTTTTGGACATACTGAATTTAAGATGTCTGAAAGGCATTTGGAGATGGGAGGTCAGCAGAGAGATTGGGCAACAAAAATAGATTTAAGAATCATCAGTATAGAGATGATAATTAAATCCATAGGAGCTGATAAGCTCACCATGAGTACTATACTACATGAAGTAGTATAGAGGGAGAAGAGAAGAGAGCCTAGGACAGAACCTTGAGGAATACCTGTGATTAGAGGTTGTAATCATGATCCAGCCAAGGAGATAGAGAAGGAACAGTCAAATAGGTAGGAAGAAAACCAGGAGAGAATGGTATCTCAAACATAGAGAGAGAGAAGAGTATCAAGTGGGAGAAATCGATCAACAGTGTCAAAAACTACAGAGAAGTCAAGGAGAAAGAGGATTGAGAAAAGGCCATTGGATTTGGCAACTAAGGGATCATTATTAGCTTCGGGGAGAGCAGTTTCAGGGTAATAATTAGGTCAAAAACTTGATTGTAAGGGTTTAAGAAGAGAAAAGGTGGAGGCTTACAACCAAGAATAACTTAGTTATTTATCTAACCCAGGGTTGGTAGAGGGAAACAGACATAGAGGTGTTTGACACTGAGGCTGGATCAGGCCAGGAGCATATCATGTGCAGAGGACTCCAGTGTCTAGTGAGAGGCTGTGCACCTGAGCAGAGGTCCCAGACCTTTGCCAAGATCTGTGATGGCTTTATGGCTGTGTACTCAGTTTCTAGTCACAGTTCCAGGACAGACTGAAAAGGAGACCTTTACCTGATGGAGGGAGAGGGGTAATGTTATCAAGTAGGGAGGATCTGAGCTATGTATTAAGATAGAAGGAAGTTCAGAAGCAAGTAGCAGTAGTGTAGCTAAGACCTCCAGGAGCAAACATGATCTCAATTCTAACTTTTAGCCAAGACTGCAGAAGAATAAGGAGGGCAGGAAACCCAGGCCAAAGAGGAGTCTACAATTCTATCACTTAGATACAGCTAGTTGATAGGGGCTGAGTTCAGCAGCATTTTACTGTTGCTCAGACTGAAACTCAAGTCAGTAAGTAACTTGTAGAGCTCAGACAAGGGGAGGGGTAGCAGTTAGATTTTGCCCTGTTTTAGACCACTTTGGGAGCACTAAAAGCTTTCAGGTCCCCAACCTGAGCTGGCCCTGAGATTCTGAAACAAGTAAATACATTACCCCGAAGAAAACTGGAACAGGACCGACCCAAACTTATTATGGTGGCAAGGAAGCTCAAGACACAAACCCAGAAGAAAAGAATGATTGCAAAACACCTTCAAGCAAAGCCTTACAGAAGAAAAAAAAAAAAAAAACAACAAAACAGCTTGGGAACAAACTCAACTTGGATTTCTGGGAGAAATAAAGCAAGCATTTAAAATGTTTTTATAAATGAAATGAGTGTGCTTGAGGAAAAAATTGGAAGACAAATAAGAGCTATGATAGAAAGAATTGGAAAGGAAATTAACAACTTGGCACAAAGAGGTACAAAACTTTACCCAAGCATCAAACTTCCTGAAAATTTGAATGGACCAAATAGAAGCCAATGACTCCATAAGACAACAAAAAATATTAAAACCAAGTCAGAAGACAGGAAAAAAATGAAAGAAAATGTATGATTTTCACAGCAAGAACAAATGGCCTAGAAAACAGATTGAGGAGAAAAAATTTAAGAATCATTGGACTATCTGAACACCGTTGCAAAAAAAAAAAAAAAATAGCCTAAGCATTCTATTTCAAGAAATCTTAAAAGAAAACTGTCCAGATCTCTCTCTCTCTCTCTCTCTTTTGGAGTGGGGTGGGAGACTAGGCAATCATGGTTAAGTGACTTGCCCAAGGTCACACAACTAGTAAGTGTCAAGTGTCTGAAGCCAGATTTGAACTTAGGGCCTCCTGACTCCAGGGCAGGTGCTCTAGCTACCATGTCACCTAGTTGCCCCCAGATCCCTTATAACCAGAGGACAAAGTAGAAATAGAGTCCACTGATGATCTCCTGAAAAAAAAATCCAAAATGAAAACTCCCAGAAACATCATAGACAAAATCCTGAGTTCCAAGTTAAATATATATGTATATATGTATGTATATGTATGTGTATATATATATATATATGTATATAGCAAATAGCCAGAAAGAATTCAGGTACTGAGAGCCACAGTTAATAACAAATTGTTGGTAATTGTGTTTGTGCAAAAATCTTTTGATTTTTATAATCAAAATTATCTATTTTACATTTTATAATGCTCTCTATATTTTCTTTGGTCCTAAATTCTTCCCTTATTCACAAATCTAACAAATAAACTATTCCACGCTCTCCCGATTTGCTTATGGTAGCATTCTTTATGTGTAAATCATGTACCCATTTTGATCTTATCTTGGTATACAGTGTGTGATACCTAGTTTCTGCCATACTGTTTTCCAGTTTTTCAAGCAGTTTTTGTCAAATACTGAGTTTTTGTTCCAAAAGCTTGGATCTTTGTGTTTATCATATACTAAATTACTATGGCCATTTACCATAATGTAATGTGTACCTAATCTATTCCACTCATCCATCACTCTATTTCTTAGCAGTCCCAGATTGTTTTGATAATACTATGTGAGATTTGGTACAGCTCAACTACCTTCCTTCACATTTCTTTTCATTGATTCCCTTGATATCCTTGACCTTTTTTTCTTCCAGATGAACTTTATTATTTTTTTCTAGCTCTATAGAATAAATTTTTGGTAGTTTGATATGGCTCAGTCATGCACAGTTTAACAGCCTCCACTGTAAAGGAGCTGAGAACCTGGAATATAATATTTCAGAAGGCAAAAAATATAGGCTTATAGCCAAGAATAGCTTACCTAGCACAACTGAACATAATGCTACAGGGGAAAAAATGGACCCTTATTGAGACAGTACTTCTAAGTTCAAACCCAGGAGTGAAGAGAAACATAAAAAGATAAGCACGAATGAAAAGTGATAAGGGGCTAAGTGAAGATAAACTTATTTTTAAATATGGGGAGATGATACATGTGTTCCCTCTGAACCCTATCATCTTCAGGGATCATAGAGGGAGATTAATTACACAAGACCTGAGAGTGGTTCTGTTAGTTCTTGATCTTAACAGAAGAATGAAATAAGAGGGGAAGAGGAATACATTAGGTGGAGGGATGAAGGGAGAGAAAGGAAGGTTAGGGAAAATTATTTCACATAACCAGGGTTTAAAAATAAACATCTATACAAATAAGGGGAGCAGCTGACAATTGAACCTCACTCTCATATGAAGTGGTCAAAGGAAGGAGTAATATAGAATACACATGCACATAGAAATTCATTTCACTAGAGGGAAGAGAAAGGGGAACAGGAGGAATTAGAGGGGAGAGTAGATTAAGTAGATTAAGGGAAGGATCAGTCCTAAGCAAAAGTAACTCTAAAGATGTACAAAATATTTATAACTCTTTTTGAGGTGGCAAAGAATAGGAATCTGAGGAGGTACCTATAAACTGGGGCGTGGATAAACAAATTATGGCATATAAATGCAATGAATGGTTGGTTGTTGTCCTTTATTCTAGAAGAAGACCAAAATGACATCACTTTGTTGGGAGTCAAGGTACAGTGTGTCCTCCCCTGTGGCTGATCAGACCAATATGAGCTCAGAATGCTCTCCTACAGGTCGGGCACAAATAGTCCACGTGAACATTGTGGATTCTCTAAATTTGCACATCTCATTTCTTTTGAGCTACTACAGTTCTGCTTCACTCATAGAGTGAAACACACCTTCTTTGATGTGGGCACGCCATGCTGGGCGGTCCTGTACTAGTGTCTCCAATGTCTCCCAATCAGTTCCAAAGTTCTTCAGAGAGACCTTGAGTGTCATTGTATCACTTCTTCAGACCACCATATGAGCACTTGCCTTTCGTGAGTTCTCCATAAAATAATCTTTTAGGCAACTATACATTTGGCATTTGAACAATGTGACCAGTCCATCAAGAGCTGTTCTCTCTTTAGTAGTTTGAATGCTTGGCAGTTCACCTTGAGAAAGGACCTTAGTGTCTGGTACCTTATGTTGCCAGGTGATCTTCAGAGTCTTCCTAAGACAACTCAAATGGGAGCGATTCATTTTCCTGGCATGGTGCTGTTATACTGTTCAGGTTTTACAGGCATACAACAATGAGGCCAGCACAAAAGATCTGTAGACCTTCAGTTTGGTAGGCAGCCTAATACCTCTTTTCTTCCACGCTTTCCTTCGGAGCCTCCCCAACACTGAGCTAGCTCTGGCAATGCGTGTGTCAACCTCATCATCTGTGTGTACATCCCTGGAAAGTATACTTCTAAGGTAAGTCCACAACATTCAAAATTTCTCCATTTGCCTGTAACCAGTGGTTCCATATATGTTTGGTGTGGTGCTGGCTGATGCAGAGCCTGTGTTTTCTTGGTGTTAATTTTTAGGCTAAAATTAGCACAAGCAGCAGAAAATCGATCCATACTTTGTTGTAGCTCAGTTTCAGAGGCTACACTGAGTGCCCAGTCATCTGCAAACAAAAAATCATGTACCAACTCTCCCTCCTCTTTAGTGTTGATGTGATGGAATACTATTGTGCTGTAAGAAATGATGAAGGAGATGATTTCAGAGAAACCTTGGAAGATTTGTACAAACTGATATGGAGTAAAGTGACGAGAGTGAGAACAGTTTATTCAATGACATCAGTATGGTAAAGACAAACAACTTTGAAAGAATTAGGAACTCTCATCAGTATTTCCAGAGAAACAAATAATGAAATAGGCTTCCCATCTTCTGACAGGCAAAAGCGTTAAAGTGAAGAATGAAGTAAGTAGTTTTTTGGACATGGTGAATGTGGACATTTGTTTTGATTAACTACAGATGTTTGTAGTAGGTTTATTTTATTTTATTTTTCTTGGTATCTCAGTGGATTGGGGAAGGGGGAAGAGTGAGAAAGTAGGTTTTTGCTGATTTGTTTATAATACATATGTATATATATATATACATATATAATTTTTTAAAATGAGGATGTTTAATGGAATAGAGGACTTTCGAGTTTTATGATGAAAGATAAGAGCTAAGTAGTTACTTTGAACTATAAATACATGAGTTCAGAGAAACCTAGAAAAGTAAATTTATTTGAGCTATTGGAAGGAGCTGTATGATATATGATTCTTGCAGGGGGAAAAGATTACAAGTGTCCCTTCAGAATCTTAATGTCTTCAAAAGATACTGAGGGAGTTAAATAAGAACAGAGGGGGGAGAGGAGTGGATTGTTTCTGTCCTCTGTGTTTTAAGGGGACAAAGAGAGGAGAAGGTAAAAGGAATACAGTGGTGTAGAAAGGAGAAAGAAGAGATTGGAACTTGCTATTTCTCTTAATTGGGATGTATGAGAAGAAGAATATCAAATATCCAAACAGAGGAAGAGGTAGAGGAGTGGGCAGCAATGAACCATCACTCTCACTCTGGACAAAGGTGGGTTGAACACATACACAAAGAGTTTTGTGTAAAAATATATTTAGCTCGACAGGAAAATAATTTGGAGTAGTAAGGGTGCTGGGATTAAGAGGGATGATAATAACAGGGAAATAATTTGTTGTTGTTGAGTCATTAAGTTTTGTCCAGCGCTTTGTGACCCTATGTACTGTAGCATACCAGGTCCTTTTGTCCTCCACTCTGTCCTGAAGTCTGTCCAAGCTCATGTTCATTTGCTTCCATGACACTATCTATCCATCTCATCCTCTGCCAGCACCTTCTCCTTTTACTTTCAGTCTTTCCTACCATCACTCTTTTCCAGTGAATCCTATTTTCTCCTTATGTGGCCAAAATATTTCAGCTTCAGCTTCAGTATTGACTGAGGTGGGAAGATCTGTTAGGAAACTGGTACATTATTCTGAATGGTATGGGGGAGTCTGTACTAGAGTGATAGTGTAGAAATAGAGGGAGGAGGGACAGGTGCTAGAGAGAGGCAAAGAGAGAATCTGTAGAACTTGGTAACTAAAGGGATATGAATAGTGAAGCTTTATTATTCCTCTTTATCCATAGTTACCCCCATGACTTAGCTTTTTCTCCTTATCCTCATACTATTCTTTGACCCTCTCCTCCCTTTCTTTTACCCCAGTCCTTCCCAACCCTGTCCACCTTCCACTGTGCCTTCCGCAATTCCTGTTACAGTGTGAACCACTTTCCCTTCATCCTATACTCCTTTTTCTCAAATTCCTTCCTTCTACCTGCCCTCACTGGCAGGAACCCTCACGGGTTCCACCCAGACCACACTGCATCCATGGTTATCCCTCTTTAGTTTTATTTCACACCCCTCCCCAACCCCCAACTTCAAATCCCCTGCTCCTAGAGGGAGTCTGTCCAATCAATCAACCAGCCTTTAATTAAATGTTTACTAGTATTTGATTTGGTGCTAAATCCTGGCAATGCAAATACTTGGGGAAAGAAAGTTTTTGCCCTCAGGGAGCTTACATTCTTATAGTAGAAGACTCTACCTAAAAAGAAGTTGAAAAATAGAGGGAGAGAGTAGGTATATTGGAAGAAATGCTGAGAGTCTGCAGTGTAGCTCCTTGAGGGAAAAAGAGCTTGAGTACCCTGGGCACTATTCAAATAAGGGGCCTCAGGGTACCATATACTTTGAGTGTAGAGGGCAACGTAGTAGAAAATCAGGAGTGGAGTCTGGAAAGCAATGAAGATATGGCATGACAGGAGTCTGAATAAGTTTTGCTCCCTGCTGTCATTTCCAGACTTTGTCTTTACCTCCTTCAATCCTTGCCTTCTTTGAAAGCCCACTGAATCAGAATTTTTTTTATCTTATCCAAATTATGGTGGCTGTAGGATACCAACTAAATCATTCTCACATCTTTATCAAGAAATTTAGCATCTAGGGCAGCTAGGTGGCTCAGTGGATAGAGCACTGGCCTTGGAGTCAGGAGGACCTGAGTTAAAATCCTGCCTCAGATACTTATTAGCTAGCTGTGTGACCTTGGGCAAGTCACTTAACCCCCAATGCCTCCAAAAGAAAAAAAAAAGAAAAATTTAGCATCTAGTTCATTATTTTCTTCTCCCCAACTCCTACTGTTATACTAGGGGACTTTACTAGTCACATAGATGTTCTCTCAAATTCTCTAATTTCCCAATTCCTTAACCTCTTTAATGGCCTTCAGGGATGGGGAACCTTCGGCCTCGAAGCCACGGATTCAGTCAAAGGGCCACATATGAGTACCTAGAGGGCCAGTTGTGGTCTTGAGGCCAAAGGTTCTCCACCCCTGAGCCCTATACCTTCACTTCACCACAGGCATACATAGGGATGGTCACACGCTAGATTTCATCATTACCCAAAAGTTTTCTACTTCCCTGAAAACTTTTAAAGATGAGGAAACTGAGGCAAACAGGGTTTGGAACTCTGGTCCTCCTACATCTGATATTGAAGAAAAAATTATTAAGGCTGTGCTCTGCATTTTAGTTACACAATTTAGTCTGACAATTTTATTTTATTTAACATTAACCTGATATCCAAGCCATTAATCCGATATCTAGCTTAGTGAGAGATGTCCAGACCAGCCTAGCACCTCCTACCTTCATGCCCTGAGACATATTCCCACGCCAAAACAATTAGAGGTAACATTATAGGAATCTTGAAAAATATATACACAATATATAAAAATACAATTTTGGGTTACTATTTCAGAATAGTTAAATAACGATGGTCATTATTCCATTCTTTCCTTGACCATTCCCTTCAAGAATTTAAAAGGGACTCTTTGTGAACAGTATCAAAAATCTCTTCTGACTGTTGAAAATTATAGTAGCTAGCCTTTATATAATATTTTTAAGGTTTACAAAGCTCTACAAATATTATCTCACTTCATTCTCACAATAGCCCTGAGAGGTAGGTATTGTTATTCCCATTTTACAGATGAGGAAACTGGGGCAGAAGGCAGTTAAGTGTCTTGCCCTGGGTCCAACAGCTAGTAAGTATCTAAGGCCAGATTTGGACTTAGACCTTCCTAACTTCAGATATAGTACTCTCTGCACTGAACCTTTTTTGCTGCATCTTTCAGAATCTCTTCTGAATATTAGAATATCCTAAATATTTCATTTGAAGAGAATTGGGCACTTTCTTTGGTAAAGTCAAGTCTACAAACAAATTCCCTTCTATGACCCTGGGAAAGTCATTTAACCCTGTTTGCCTCAGTTTCCTCATCTTTAAAAGAGCTGGAAAAGGAAATGGCAAACCACTCCATTGAATTTGCCAAGAAAACCCCAAATGGGGTCCTAAAGCATTGGACACAGCTAACTAACTAAACAACAACAAAATATGCTAAGTGTTGGCGATACAAGGAAAGGCAAAAAACATTGCCTTCTCCCAAGGTAATCAGGACATGCTAACAACTGTGAACTGACCAGATATCTGTTGAATAAATCATAGGTAATCACAAATGGAAGGCATTAGCATTGTGAGGGATTGGAAAAGGCTTCTTGGAGAAGATAGAACTTTCTCTGAGACTTGTAGAAAACCTGGAGGCAGAGATGGGAAAGGAGAGAATTTCAGGCATTGGGGGGGGGGGGGGGGGGGGCAGTGGAGTAATGCCTGGAGACAGGAGTATCTTATGTGAAGAACAACTAGGAGGCTAGTATCACTGGAATCAAAGAGTATGTGATAAGTAGTTAGATGTGAGAAGATTTGAAAGATAGGGAAAGGACCATATTATAAAGGCTTTTGGAGCAAAATAGAGGATTTTATATTTGACCCTAGAGATAATAAGGAGCTACTGGAGCTTATTGAACAAGGGAGTGACTGGGACAGACCACACTTTAGAAAGATGAATTTGGTCTGGAAGATTGACTGAAGTAGGAAGAGGAGGCTAGGAGACCATCTTTGGGTGGGTCACAGGACAATCCCCTTAGGGGAAGAAGACTGCCCTTAGCCCTAGTTGAAGCTAGAGCTCTATCTATGCTTGGGAAGTAAAAACTATGATCTTAACTTGGTGGAGGTATTCTTTGTTCTTGATTTAGTTTCCACTTTTTATGTGTTTCCTTAAGAAAAGCCTTTTGTCCTTGATCTATTACCTACCTTTCTAGAGGAGGTGGGAGGCAAGCCTAAAAAGGGGTTTTAGACCAAAAACTAAACCAAACTAAAAAAAAAAAAGTGGTTTTGTTCTTTTTTAAATTTGCTTTCATACCGAACATAACCTCCTATCATTCTACCTTTCCCTATACTTCACTCCTCTTAAACCTATTTTTCACCTTTGTGGAGATCCTCAATCCTTCTCCTCTTGCTACTTTCTCAGAACATTACCCTTTCTCTGACTTCACTTTCTTCTCGCTTTAATCTTGGTTTAGTATTTAGTTATTTCTATTCCATACTATCTTCTGCTCTCAGTTCACTTGCCTCCTACTGTCACTATTCATATCTTGCCAAACCTCAGCCCTGGATCACTCCCACCATCTGCCTCCACTTCTATTCACCAGCTAATAAATGCAGTTGGAGAAAATCTTACAACCTTGTTCCCTGGATACATTGTAAATTCATGGTAACTGACTTCTACTACACCTCACTGATGAAAGTCAGAGATTTTCTGGCATCAGCCAACCTCTATACATATGTACTTGATCCTGTCTTCTCTGGTCTTCTCCAGCAGATTGTTTCCTCAGTCATCTCTCAAATTTTCAACCTCTCAGTACCTATTGGTTCTTTTCTACTGCCTTTGAACTTTCCCAAGTCTCCCCCATCCTTTAAAAAAAAGAAAAAACAACCAAAAAAAAAACCTTTACTAGACCTTATTATCTCCTCAAGCTATCACCCTCTTCCCTTTCTTAGCCAGACTCTTCGAAAAAGCTGTCCACTACTTACCTCTACTTCCTCTCCTATCACTTTTCAGTCCTTTGCAGTATAACTACCAACCTCGTCACTCAGCTGACACTGCTCTTTTTAAAATGACCAACTATCTCTTATTTTTAAAATTTGATGGTCTTTTGTCAGTCCCTGTCTGCTTCTCTGCAACCTTTGCCACTGTTGATCATCATCTCTGACTGGATAATCTCTTCCTGAGGTTTTTGGAACAGTGGGGAGACAGTGATCTCTCCTGGGTCTCACCTACTTCTTTATCCATTCCCCCTCAGTCTTCCTTTGCTGACTCATCTTCCATATCATTCTTCCTAAAGTTCTACCCAAGGCCCTCTTGTTCTTTTCTCTCTACATGAGTTCTCATGAGTTTCATTTGCATCTTGCTGCGGATGATGCCCAGATTTCTATATCCAGCCCCAGGCTCTCTCTTGAATATAAGTCCCCCACGTCAGCCGTTGCTTATTGGACATTTCAAACTGAATGGCCCAAAGATATCTCAAATTCAACATGTTCAAAGGTGTTATCATTCTTTCTTCTCATAGTTCCTATTTTTGTTTAAGGCACTACAAGCTTTCTAATCTCCCAAGTTTTTAACCTTTTCATTATCCAATTTACTCTGCCTCATCCCATATATCCCATATATTCCTCATCCCATATATCCAGTTCACTGCCAAATGTTGTTTCTCAGTGCATATCTCTGGCATCTTCCTTCTTCTCTACTTGAGCAGCTACCACCTTAGTTCAGGCCCTCTTCAATTCTCACAGATTAGTTTAACGTACTCCTCATTGGTCTCCCTACTCCATCTTTTCCCATTCCTGTCCATCCTACACACTACAGTCAGAGTAATTTATCTTAAGGGTAAATCTGACCCCATGACTCCCCTATTCATTCAACTCCTGGGCTCCCTACTGCCTCTAGGACAAAATATTAACTCCTCTGTGTAACTTTTAAGATCTTTTACAAACTGGCTCCAACCTATCTTTACAGTTTTAATAGACATTGCTTTTCCTCCTGCACCCTCCAGTCAAGTCAAACTCACATCCACTCCATTGCCTGTCTCCTTACCTTTGTACTGGCAACCCATATGCCTGAAATGCTCTCCCTCCTTAACTCAACTTCATAGAATCCTTATGTTGCTTTAAGATGCAACTCAAGCAGGGGGCGAAGCCAAGATGGCGGAGTAAAAGCAGTGATTGCTTGAGCTCTCTCCCAAACCCCTCCAAATACCTATAAAAAATGGCTCTAAACAAATTCTAAAGCAGCAGAACCTACAAAAAGACAAAGTAAAACAAATTTCCTGCCCAAGACAACCTGGATGTTTGGTTGCAAAGGTATATCACGCTGGGTTGGGAGAGAAGCACGGTTTGGCGAAGGCTGCAGTGAACCTGGAGCAGACCTCGAGGGACTGAATCGAGGGCAGCTGTGGTGGTTTCTAGAACTCTCATCCCACAAACGCTGAAGGCAACTTGGAAGGTCAGTGGGAAAAGTCTGTGTCTGTGGTGAGAGAGAGAAGCATGGTGGTTTCAGCTCCAGTCCCTGAGCTAGGACCTGGGGCGGTGGCTGCCTCCTGAACTTCTGGCCCACAGACTGAGGGGGGGAATCAAGTTGCTGATCAGAGGAGGATTGCAGGGATCTCTCTGCTGGTGCAGGATTCTCTTGCTTTGCCTGTGTTTGGATCTGGGTCACAATTCTGGGTGGATGTCCTGGGGCAAGGAGGAGCGCTGGCGTGGTAGAGCTTGTAGTGGCTGTGGAGAAGAAGTCCCCCTCACAGTTCCAAGACAGAAAAGAGTGTTTGTGGTCACTCATAGACCAGAGCACAGGCCAGGAAAGGAGTAAACACCTCACCCTTGATCATACCATCTTGGAAGAACTGAAAATTTACGGGTCCCTAGAAGTATCTCTGAAAACAGCTGCACAAAACTCCTGAAGCTTGGGACAGTACATTCTCCTCCACACTGGAAACAGACCCCTGCCTTAACAAGGAGTTTATAACTCAAGTAATTGACTGGGATTGTGAGCAAGCAGCACAAAAAGAGTCAGACTATATTATCTTACTTTGGTGACAAAGAAAATCAAAACATACAACCAGAAGAAGACAACAAAGCCAAAGCTCCTACATCCAAAGCCTCCAAGAAAAATATGAATTGGTCCCAGGCCATAGAAGAGCTCAAAAAGGATTTTGGGAAGTAAGTAAGAGAAGTAGAGGAAAAACTGAGAGTGATGCTAAAGGAGACCCAAAAAAATACTGAAGAAAATAACACCTTAAAAAATAACCTAACCCAAATGGCAAAAGAGGTCCAAAAAGCCAATGAGGAGAAGAATGCCCTAAAAAGCAAAATTGGCCAAATGGAAAAGGAAGTCCAAAAGCTTACTGAAGAAAATACTTTCTTAAAAATTAGAGTGGAGCAATTGGAAGCTGGTGACTTTACGTGCAATCAAAGCACTGTAAAACTAATCCAAAAGAATGAAAAAATAGAAGAGAATGTGAAATATCTCATTGGAAAAACAACTGACCTGGAAAGTAGATCCAGGAGAGACAATTTAAAAATTATTGGACTATCTGAGAGCCATGATCAGAAAAAGAGCCTAGACACAGGAGAGGATTGTATATGAAATTTCAAATTTCCATTATGCAGAGTTTGCTTTCTTTTAAAGCATATAATAAATTCACTATGAAACTTTGCTTGTTTGAGATTCCTTCTGTTCTCAACTTTTAGTCAGGGAGAGGGGAATCCTATTCCTCTCCTTTCTCTTTGTTCTACCTCTCTCCCCTCCCTCCTTAAAAAAAAACAAACTAAAAACCATTGTGATAAATGCTTATAGTCAAACAAAACAAATTCCCACACTCACCATATCTAAAAATGTATATGCTGAGTCTGTTATCTCTCAGAAGGTGGAGTAGCACGCTTCCTCATAAGTTAAGTCTTTTAAAGTTTTTGCTTTTTGCAGTGTTGTTATTTTGTGAATCATTCTTCTGGTTCTGCTCACTTCACTCTTCATCAGTTCATAACTGATAACAAGAATTCAGGTTTCTCGAAAACCATTCCTTTTGTCATTTCTGACAACGCAATATTCCATTATATTCACATGTCACAATTTGTTCCATCATTCCCCCAATGGCCACTCCCTTGAAGTTTCCAGTTTTTTTCAAGCCTTGTACACAAAGCCTTTCCTGATCCTTCTCCAACTGCCAGTGTCCTCACTCCCACACCACCTTGTATTGATTTACTTTATGTGTATTATATATCCGCTTTATGTTTATGCTGTACATATTTATATATGAACTTGTATTCCTTGTGAGTAGGGATTATTTCTTTCTTTCACTTGTAACCCCAGCACCTGGGAAAATATCTTGTACATAGTGGGTACTTAATAAATGTTTATTGTTTGAACAATTGAGAAGGAAGAGTTAGAGAGGATCCTGCTAAGGATCAGGACTTTGGAGGCTGAGTAAGTGCTGGTGCTGCTCCCAGATATAATTGAACAGGTTTAGATAGAAAGATAATGAGCTTGGGCCATCAGTGTGATGATGTCATTCCCTAGATTGAGATGGATCTCTGTGTCTGAGGAGAGGCATAAACATCTACCTCTAAGAGACGTAGAAAAACAAAGCACTCGGGGCAGCTAGGTGGATAGAGCACCAGCCCTGGAATCAGGAGGACCTGAGTTCAAATCTGGCCTCAGACATATAATACTTCCTAGCTGTGTGACTCTGGGCAAGTCACTTAACCCCAGTTGCTTCACTGAAAAAAGAAGAAGAAGAAGAAGAAAAACGAAGCACTTTCTAAGAAGGAGACCTAGTGGTTTGGGAGGTAGAAAGAGGACCTGGAAAGTGGGAAGCCCCTGAAACCCTGGGGAAAAGTTGGGTTGTCTCTCCTTGCCAAAAGCTGCTGAGGTCAAATGGAGGATTGAAAAAAAAGGCCTTTGAACTGAATAATCATTGATAACTTTTTTAACATGTGATTTCACTGTTATAAATCACTCCCAGTGAGGAAACTCCCTCTACCTTTGCATGTCCACCCAGTTCAGCAGTTTATAGTCTCAGAGATTTGCTGCAGACCTGAGAAGTTAAATGACTTGCCAAAGTAGCAGCATTGGTCACTTTTAAGGAAGTTATTTCTGTAGAGTAGTGGGCACCTCAGCCAGAATGTAAGAGTTAAGAAGAGAGTGGATCTTGAGGAAGTGATGGCATTGGGTTTAGAACACTTTCTCCAAAAGTATTTCTTTTTTGTGAAGTTGGGGAAGGGGGGGAATGTGTGGAGGGCTGGAGCTAGATTATGTAGAAGGGTCAAGGGAAGGATTCCTTTCCCTCTCCCACCCCGTAATTAGGGAGATGAGCATTTTTATAGGGAGATGGGATGGAGCCAGTAAATAAGAAGAGATTGAAGATGTAGGAGAGGGAAGGTTGGGAAGAAAAAGAGAGGTTTTAAGAAGAATAAGCTTAGCAAAGGAATAGGTATGCTGTTGTGTAGAGAGGGAAGGAGAAGGAAATGGGTAAGGATCCTGAACTTGTCCTCAGACTCCTTAGTACACTATCTGCTCCAAACATGGTGGTTTGGGATGTGGTTGTGGCTTTGAAGAGAGAAGAAAGAGTTTGAAACAATCACTGTCGGGAATGAAATATGGATTCATTACGGAAATTGGAGATTAACCCGGAGGTGCCATTAGCTCCGATAGGAAGAGGGCCGTATAATCAGTATTATTGTTATTTCTATTCTTTTTCTTGCTTTCCCATCTGTGAAATGGACGTATCATCAAAATACTGCCAACCTACTTCACAGGGTTGTTGTGAATATCAAATATGTTTTAAAAGGTGGAAATCCTTTTTTTTTTAAGTTAAAACAGTCTCAACTTGACTTTAATAAAAATAATAGCAACCAACATTTTTATAGCACTTACTATGTACCAGGCATTGTGCTTACGCAAAGTGAGTTATTGACTGAAAAGTAGGAATGGACATCATCCGTCATTTTCTCCTCCTTTACTTCAAGATCTGTTGGAGAGGTGATCCTTCTCCTTGCCAAGGCCAACCTCTCTACTTATACCCCTAAAAATGTTATGTGATTTAACTTAAGGACCCCTTAGCCTGGTCATCTATCTTGATGCCTACGCTTGGGATTTCCAAGTGAGTTGTTATTTTTTTTCTTTTAATTTTTACTCATTTTCAACTCAAATACAAAAAAAAAAAAATTTCCATGTACACAGCACAACATAAGAAGAGGATTCAATATAAAATCATGAATTTCCATTTGTGAAAAACTATGTAAGAAATACTACATAGCATTTTCAAAGCTATCTGCTTTTCTGTGCTTCCTTCTGATTTTTCTTTTGTTCTCTGCTGTGTACTTTTTTTTTTTTTCTCCCTCCCTATCCAGCCTACCCTAGCAAAGGCTACCATTAAACATAAATGTATATAGTAATATATATGTGTAAAACTATACTATACATACTCCTATTTCTTGGGCTGTGGATAGCATCTTCCTTCATAGGACCTTTGTAATGGATTTGGAATTAGTTGACCTTTTAATGTTGAGTAGAATTCACTTGTAAATCCATTTCTTGAGAAGCTCATTTATGGCCTGTTCAATTTCTTTTTCTAAAATAGAGTTATTTAGATATTCTATTTCCTCTTCTATTAACCTAGGCAGTTTGTGTTTTTGTAAATATTCTTCTGTTTCACTTTAAATTGTTAAATTTGTTGGCATATAATTGGACGAAATAACTCCTTATAATTACTTTGATTTCATCTTCATTAGTGGTATATTCACTGGCGTTTTTTAATACTAGTAATTTGTTTTTTTCTCACTTTTTTTAATATTTTATTGTTTTTTTAATTATAAAACCAACTCCTAGTTTTATTTATTAATTCAGTGGTTTTCTTACACTCAGCACTTGTTTTTTAAGATTTCCAATTTGATGTTTAATTGGGAATTTTTAATTTGTTCTTTTTCTAGTTTTCTTAATTGTATACCCAGTTCATTGGCCTACTCTTTCTCTGTTTCATTGACAGAACCATTTAGAGATAGAAATTTTTCTCTAATTACTCTTTTTGTTGCATCCCATAGGTTTTGATATGTTATCTTATTAGAAGGTTAAAATCTTAGACTTTACTTAGTTCCCCTTACCCTTCTCTGCCTAACCACTTCCTTTCTCTTTTCAGGAATCCCGACCTCTTCATGTTGTATTGGGAAATGAGGCTTGTGACTTGGATTCTATGGTGTCTGCTCTCACCTTGGCCTTCTACCTGGAAAATGTGAGTGCCTGTGTCAGGGTTGTTTGTATCACTTGTTGTTGCACACTTCATAGTGTGGTCTTCCTAATTCAGTTTTCCACTTATGTAGGCATTTGGATTCCATTTTTCCAAGCTTCTGCATACTAATAATTGTCTTTTCCCTCTAGCACTTAGACTTCAGAATCATCTATCATTTCACTGATTTCCACATTTTCACTGTTTAGAAGGATGGCATTTTCAAACATACAGATGAGTAATAAACACAAAAATGTCTGTGACTTAAAATTCACATTATGACTAGTGTCATAGATAGTAACAAAGTAAGGTCCCAACCTGAAGTTATGTCACCCTGCTTTGCCTTCTTTCATTCTGTGTGGGTGTGGGTGTGGGTGTGGGTGTGTGCGTGTGTTGCCTTATAGCCAAGAGATGGACTATTTTTCCCTTCTCCCACCTACGCTTAATACACCAAATTTATTTTCACCTTTGTACCCAGACTTCTGAGTCCAAGGCAGCCTTTGTGCCAGTTTTAAATATCCCACGCTCTGAGCTAGCCCTGCGAGGTGATAGTGTCTTTCTGCTTTCGGAACTTAACATCCCAGAGTCCTCCTTGATATTCCGTGATGAAATTGACCTTCATGCTTTGCACCAGACTGGACAACTTAGCCTTACCCTTGTTGACCATCACATCCTGCCAAGGTAAGTATAACTATTATTAATTATCAGTATTTATCAAGTGTCCCTCTCATGTGCAGAGCATATAACCATACTGGAAGACACATAATCTTTCACAAGAGGTTCCCAATTTAATAGTTGAAGATGAGTGACACACTGGTAATAACCAAAAAATAAAAAGTAATCTCTCAAAGATCCTTGTTACTACAATACATAGTGTCATGGATAACCCAAAATAGTTAATAATCCATACCTTTTTTTGCTTGGTTTTGGTGTATTATTTATAGTAATGCTTAATATTACTGTCATGGTAGCCAGTGTATAATGTTGTTGTAGCTCTGCTTTTGAAAAGATATCAGAAAATTCCTGTATAAAAGTATGTGACTTCTTAGTTACCTTTGAGTAAAATCTTATAGTAGATTCTGTAAATATTTTGGTAGTGTTTGTTTTTACTTTATGATATAATTATCCCATCCCTATTTTTCTACTGGAACAATCATCATAATACATAAATATAGCTTCCTTATTATGTTTTGCTCTAACTAATATTAAAATAAGTTTTGCATTTCCTGAGCACACACTTTAACGGGTAGCTAGATTTTGGAGGGAGACATCCCAGAATGCTGAGTGGCAGAGAGAAGACAGTTTGGAAATAAATAAATTCAGATAGTATGTAAGATATGTAATCCACTCATGTATGATTGAGAGGTGACTACAGTTATCAAAAGAATTATACAAGTGAACTGAGGGAGAGTGTGATTGTTGAATTGTTGATCTGGGGAAGGGCTAAAGGTCCTGGAGGGTTAGCTTAAGCATCTCCTAAGTACTTCTGTAATGACTTCTTATGAGATCCATAGATTAGTAGGAAACAATTGGAGTTTTCTCCCATATCTCTATCTTTTTCTCTCTCTCACCCCTCACAGCAGTGACACAGCTCTAGAGAAGGCTGTAACAGAGGTATTGGACCACCGACCCCTGGAGCAACAACACCCCCCTCCCTGCCGAGTAACAGCAGAGCTGGTGGGGTCCTGTGCCACTCTGGTGGCCGAGAGAATCCTTCAGGGAAAGCCAGAAATCTTGGACTGGCAAACTGCAGCACTTCTGCATGGTGAGGGGAGTGTGGGGAAGTGTGGGGGAGGGAATGACTGAATCTTCTTCACATCATCTCAGTACAGACCAAAGGGCTTTTCCCCGTTTGCTCACTGGGGTTATCCTACAATATGGTTCAGTATTTGTCTGAAGGCTTTCATTTTGGACATTTTGGGGGTAGGAAGACAGAAGTGAACAATGGTAACCTGCACTTTTACAAGCTATTTAGTAGCCCAACATCACTGGTTTTTGCCTGTTTTGCTTTGGGGAATCTCATCTATCCTTGCCTGTGATAAAAGCTTTCCAAACCTGGAACAACTGTGCTTCTCTTTATTTCCACTTCAACCTCAGGGCCTTTTTTTTTCTCTTTCTACATTTTCTGGGATTTTGATAAGTAGTCTTCATTCTCAGTTTATAAGTGAAGGAGGAAATAAAGTCAACACAGTGCTTCCCAGCCCTTTTTCCCCCAGTGAATTTACTCCACTCTTTCCAATGCTGTGTGTTCAGTCAATTTGAAGAAAGTGTTTGGGGTAGTGTGTGAGGGCAGAATTTCAGGTATCATTATTCTTCTTTCCACAGGGACCATAATCTTGGATTGTGTCAACATGGCCCCTGAAGCTGGCAAGGTCACTCCAAAGGATTCTAAATATGTGGCACAGCTAGAAGCCCACTTTCCAGACCTACCTAGTAGGAGCAACATCTTTGAGTCCCTGCAGAAGGCAAAGTTTGATGTATCAGGTATGAAACATTAAGCTGACTTCCCTTAGCACAGGAGGTAGGCAAACCAATGGAAAACTCTTGTCCTTCCTTTGTTCTTGAACACTGTTGTCGTGGTTTGGGGCAGTTGAGAAGTATGAGAGATAGTTTAGACTATAAATATAGGGTAAACATAAGCCAGAAAGAAACCAGGATTTGAATGAGACTGATTATTTAATTAGTCTATAAGGAATATTTGTCCAGCATCTAGGTGTATTCTTGGTACCTGTGGTCACATAGTGTCTTGGCTTGTGTGGATTGGGAGAGTCTGTACCAAGAGACATGTTCCCTTCACTCAGGAGCTCCCTATCTAATCAGGGAAACAGAACATACATTTTAAAGCAAGTAAATCATGTATTAACTGAGTTTATAGGTACTGAGATATAATACCAAGTGATGCAGGGATTGGAGTCAGTATGCGGGGAGGGACTAGAACTGAATTTGGGTACCTGCCTCTAATCCAAGGGAAGGATAGTGTTAATGTTTCTGGGATATGAAATTCTGTGAGCCTAGCCATTTACTGGTATACCCCCATTCCTTAGACTTTTTTTTTTAAATCGTTGAGATCATTTGTTTAGATTCTGCTCAAACTGTGCTGCAATCTGTATTTTTCTTTTTACAGTGTTAACATTAGAGGTAGCCATATTTATTTTATGCCATTTTTGGATGATTTTTTTCTTTATCTTGCCTATTCACTCCCATCATACAATCCCTTTATACCTTCTCAGTAGTCCTAGTCCTTTATCAGACTGAGGTTTCTTGGTCTTTGAGCCCTCTGCTCTTCCTGTAGCTCTTTTGTTCCATATCTTCACCCTTTGCCTGTCCACTTTCCAGGGCTGACTACAGAGCAGATGCTGAGAAAGGATTTGAAGACAATCTCTGGGGATGGTACCATGCTGGCCATTAGTGCAATATACATGGATTTGGAGGTAAAAGCCAGGTATAAGGGAGTTTACTCAGAATAGGTATGGAAGAGACAAACCATTGTTTGTGTATCCTTCCCCTGAAACCTCAAATTACACTTGGTGTATTTGATGATAGTGTTAGAGAATCATACAATGTTAACACTAAAAGAGACCTTAGAAATCATTTAGTCAAACCGTCTCATTTTACACATGACAAAATTTGAGTTCTTAATTAGTCTGTGGCTCTAGGTCAGTCAGCAATCCTATTATTGGAGGACTGCTTATATCATTTCATGCCCATAGGTCACTAATGGAAATATGTCACAGACTATTTACATTCACCATTTATCCCTCCTTTGCCCTTTGGATGATCTGAAATTTTGATTCTTCAGAGAGTATGGTGTTCTAAGATTTGCAACCACACAATGTCAGTGGAAGAAATTTCAGTTAAAAAATGATGGGTTTTTGTGCCAAGGTTTTTGTGCTTAGGCTCATAAGAAAGACTGCAGTTTCTCCAGTGCAGTCCAGCTGATTTGGAGGGTAGAGGAGAGGGGGTAAAAAGAGAGGCAGGCACCTTCCCCCTTGTTCCTAGTGTCTCCTCCTTGATTTCCAGCCCCAGTAGAAGTGGGAAGAGGAGAAGTGGGTGCCTTACCTTCGTACCTCTTGCATCTCTTTACTGGCCTGCTGTGGGAAGATTAGAAGCTCCATTCCAACATACCTGTCTCCCATTCCATCAAGTTTCCAACCTGGTCCCCTGCCTTGGGGAAGTAGAATATCACTTCCCCTTCTTTTCCAAGTTCTTGCTCTCTCACTTAAACTGCCTGATGCTTTCAAAGGGAAGGGAAGAGAGAGGAAGGGGAATATGAATTTATTAAGCTCTCCTGCTAAGTGTCAGGCATTGTGTCAGGTGCTTTATAAATATTATCTCATTTGATCCTCACGAGCAATAAGGGATAGGAGCTATTATTATCTCCATTTTACAGATGAAGAACTGAGGCAGACAGGGTTAAGTGACTTGCCCAGGGTCAGACAACTAGTAAGTGTCTGAGGCCACATTTGAACTCAGGAAGATGAGTCTTCCAGACTCCAGGTCTGTCTCTCTATCCACTGTACCACCTAGCTGCCCTACTTGACACAGTGCCTGGCACATTGTAAGTTCTATATATGTTAGCTGCTATTATTATTATTATTGTTATTATTATTACTACTATTACATGAAGAAGTGGCCCTTCTCCTTGCCAAGAAAACCTCTGTATGTCCCGGTGATCCCATTCTATCCCTCTCTTTCAGCAGATTCCCTCTTTTATCATTCCCCACTCTCTTACTTATCTTTAGCCTCTCCTTGTCTACTGACTGGCTTCCCTATTGTCTACAAACATGCCCATGTCTTCTCACCCTTAAATAATCCTCACGTGATCTTACCATTCCCTCGAATGTCCCAAATCTCTCCTGCCTTTTTGGCCAAACTCAATAGGTGCCTTCACTTTCTCTGCTCTCATTCTCTTCTTAACTCTCTTCTGTAGGGCTTCTCACCTTATCAGTAAACTGAAACTGCTCTCACCAAAGTTACCAGTGATCTCAACTGCCAAATCCAATGGCCTTTTCTCAGTCTTCTTTATCCTTGACCTCTCTGCATCCTCTGACACTTTTGATCATCCTCTCCTCCTTGTTACTCTCTTCTTTGTCGTTTTTTAGCACAACTTTCTTTCCTGGTTCTCCTCTTACCTATCTGACCGTACCTTCTCTGTCTCCT
The DNA here is from genome assembly GCF_900497805.2 of Vombatus ursinus. NCBI lineage: Eukaryota > Metazoa > Chordata > Mammalia > Diprotodontia > Vombatidae > Vombatus > Vombatus ursinus. The sequence goes on along the minus strand of NW_020954546.1, from coordinate 5,401,586 downwards.
TTGCTGAATCTTCATCCATGTCACATCTGCTAGCTATGGTTGTTCCACAGGGCTCTGTCCTGGGGCCTCTTCTCTCCTCCTTCTGTATTAATTAACTCGGTGATCTCATCAGCTCCCATGGATTCATTTTAATCTCTCTGCTAATAATTCTCACAACTACCTATCCTGCCTCAGTCTCTCTGCTGACTTCCAATCTCGCATCTCCAGCTGCCTTTTAGACATCTCACACTGGATATTTGTAGACATCTTAAACTCAAATATGTCCAAAGTAGAACTCATTATCTTTCTCCATAAACTCTCCCCCCTCCTACCTTCACTATTACTGTAGAAGGCAACATTATCATCCCAGTCTCTCAGGTTCACAACCTAGGAGTCATCCTGGACTCCTCACTATCTTTCACAGCCTTTAACCAATCTGTTGCCAATGCCTGTCCATTTTCTCTAATAGACTCTCCAACACCTGATTCTTGGACTATTACAGTAACCTGTTGGTGGCTCTACCTGTCTCAAGTTCCTTCCCACTCCAATCAATCCTCTATTCAGCCACTAAAGTGATTTTCCTATAGTATAAGTCACTCCCCTCTCCCAGTCAGTAAACTCCAGTTGCTCCCTAGTGCATCCAGGATCAAAAGCAAAGTGTTCAGTTTCATATTCACAGCCCTTCATAACCTAGCCTTCTCCTACTCTCCAGTCTTTTTACACCTAATTCCCTGTCCAGTATTCTTCAGTCCAGTGACATTGGTCTCCTGGCTGTTCCATGAACAAGACACTTCACCTCTCCGCTCTAGGCAATTTCCCTGACTGTCCTCCATGCCTGGAATGCTCTCCCTCTTCAATCCCCACTTCTGACTTCTTGGCTTCCTTGAAGTCTCATGTAAAATCCCATCTTCTGCAGGAAGCATTTCCCAACCTCTCTTAATTCTAGTGTCTTCTTTCTCCTAATTATTTCCCATTCATCCTGTATATAGCTTGTTTGTACAGATTTGTTTGCTTTTTGTTGTCTCTCCCATTAGATTGTGAGCTTGAGGGCAGGGCCTATGTTTTGCCTTTTTTTGTATCCCTATCACTTAGCCTAGTGCCTGGCACATAGTAGGCATTAATAAACGTTTATTGATTGATTGATTTCCTGCACTGTCAGGATGGGAAGGATCTCATGGACTAAAATTTTATAAAGGAAGTCAGTCCAGAAGAAGTGGGAAACTCTCAAGAATAAAATTTTGAAGACACAAAGGGAAATGAAGGGAAAATAGGAATCCCAACTTAGATTTTTTTTTTTAAAGATATGTGTAGAAAAGGGGAGGAAGGGGAAATAATCGAGTAAATATAGAAGTATGGCTTAGTGCTGTAGAAAACTGTCGGGAGCAAAAAGAGTCAGAATGAGCAGAGGTTCATGGGAAAAGCTAAGGATAACAAGAAAGAGTTATGGAAAGTTGGGTTTTGTTTTTGTTTTTTTTCTGAAAAGACTGTTTTATTCACACCCCAGTGGTAAATAATAACCTTAATAGGATGACTAAGTTTCTTTGTAGATCACTATGTCACATTAAAATACAAAAATCCATAAACAAACAGACAGTTAATGAACATTAGATGTGGTTTTACTGGAAATTCTTAACCATATACTAGTCTTTTCTCAAATCAGATTGCAAAATGCTGTGTCTCCTAGTTAGTACAAGTCACTGCATTTCTCTAACAAAGTAATGAAGGCATAACTAGTACAAGCAGACTTAAATCCATTCAACTACTGGGCTGGAAAAATACTTTTGTTGGTTGTTCAGAAGGATTTCTTTTTTTCTAAACCAGTATTGGTCTCAAATAACAGTTTGGATAATTTTCACAGCTGTAGTCTGATAGCTACATGACAAATGACAAGAACCAAACTACGTACCAGTGGACATACATTAGGAGATTTCACTGCATTCTACATATCCAGCAGAACTTATACTATTAAAATGCTAGGTAAAATGAACCTGTAGTGCTGGTTCTTAAACATTCATTTTTTCTTTTTTTTCCTTTTTTAACAAAAATTGTTTATTTGATTCTACTAAGAAAATATAAAACATAAGGCTGTAAGTAACTACTAGTTGTGTTTAGACTGGGACAGTGCAGTAAACCTCAAGGCCACAGCACACACTGCTCACTGCCGCTTGCACTCGGCTGGGGTTGGATCTTTCTTTGGATCATATTCGGGATCATTTTTCTCATCAGCTTCTTCTTCCCCTTCTTTATCATCAGCCTCTTCACTTTCTTCATCATAATCATCATCATCATCTTCAGTAGCTTCTCCTGTGAAGTATAATACTGATCTCAGGACTCAGGTAAAAAGTGACCAATTTTGAAGTTTGCTGCAAGGATAGCTTCTGCATCATCATCCAGGTCCCCACTCTCAGGAACTTCAGGAGGAGAAAAGAAATCAAAGAAGGAATCATTTGAAACTATTTTTGTCACAGTTCGAACAGTCCCACATCCCTTGTTTTTCTGTTTCTTCTTAAGTTTTCAAAGTGACATTTTTCCCTTTTTTCTAATCTTTCTGACACCCCGTGCAACTCATAATCTCTGGTCCATCAAAGGAGAAGGGATCAGAATCATCTGGCCCTGATGGCATATGATATGTTTTCGTCAACACCTCGTTTGTGAAATATTCATTGGTTTCAAAGTGAAATTCTAATGTAAAACTCATAGGTTGGCCAGCATCTGAGAACTTCACTTTAGTATCTTTCAAGTGCTTCAGAATAGGTTCGTCATGTTCCTGAACCATATCACTGAGCAAGTCAACATTTTTAAAAACAGTCAGCCAAAATGTAGGAATTCTTTTAGGGTCTTCTTTTTCTTCATCTTTTTTCTCCTCTTCAAGAGAATATATAGAAAAATAGCCTTCTCTTTTATTTCTGAAATCTCTTCATCATCATGTGGTTTCCATTCACATTCTTCCTCTGTAGGTTCATAGATTGCATTGATCCTTTCACTTCTCTTATCAAAAAGTGCCTGGTAAAGAACAGCATAGTCTCTTTCAAGAGCATGAACTTCCTCATGGAACTTGGCTTCTATCTGTGCACATTTCACATGAAGGTTTTTGAGAGCATTCACACATCGCTTAACTACTTTTGGCAAGCTTTCGATGTATCTGGTTGATGTTCCAACTAAACCATCCAATCTTTCTTGAAGAGTTGCAAGAATCTGAGGATTCTGCATCATCTGAACAGTCAACTGACAAGCTTTCCTGTTTGCATCTTCACCAGTTTCTTCTTCTTGCACTTCTTCAACATCTTCCATATCTTGTTGGTCAAGTTCAGTTTCTTTGTTGTCATCGTCCACCATGTTGTAAGACCTCTGAATATTTGAGTTTCGAGGCTGCTGCGGGGACCAACCTGCTGGAGCTATTGGAGCTATTCAAGCTGTGACTCGGCAGTGGCAGCAACGGCGGGAGGAGGTGAAGGAGACAGAGGAGGAGGGAGAGAAGGAAGCAGCACCCTGAATAGATGACACTAAAAAAGCAACAGTTGGGGTGAAAAGTATTAAAGAAGGACTAGGGCTGCTACTTGGGGTGACCACGACAAGGATAACTCATTTCCAAGAAGACAGAGCCGCTCAATTCCTGCCTTGCATCTGTTTTCTCTTCCAAAGAAAGTGACATTTAGATAGGAAAGGATGGAACAAAAGTACCTTACAGGGAATTGTTACCCAAGATAAGTAATTAGTTAGTAAGAGATCCCTTAGCTACTCTGAATGAATTCAAGACAGTTGGCTCAGGTGAACTACATTCTTGGGTACAGAACGAAACGGTAAGTATGATTGCCAGTCCAGTGTCAGTGATAATTAAAAGGTCATGGAGAATAAGGTATCACAGAAATAGAGAAGGGTGAATGTCCTAATTTTCAAAAAAGGGAAGTGAATAAAATCTGCAAACTATGGGCCAGTAATTGATTCTTAGGAAAATGCTAGAATATAAAGGTAACTGTTAGAATGTAAAGGTAATAGTGACTATCTAAAAAACAAAAGCTTCATCAAGAGCAGGTTATTATAAAAATATTTATATCAGCTTTTTTTATACTAGCAAAAAACTGGACACTAAGAGTAGCCAGCTATTGGGAAATGGCTAAACAAATTATGGTATATGAATGTAATGGAAAGTTATTGCTCTATAAGATGTGACAAAATGGAGAATTTCAGAGAAAACTACAAAGACTTCTGTGAACTAATGCTGAGTGAAGTGAGCAAAACCAAGAGAACAATTTATACAACAACAATATTGTTAAGAGAAACAGTTTTGAAAGACTTCAGAACTGTTTGTTGCAATGAGAAACATGATTCCATAGGACCAAAGGGGTACCTCTGGTAGAGTGCCCTTGGATCTGTGGTTGGCCCTGTGCTGTTTATCATTTTTAATCAGTGATTTAGACAAAGATATAGACAACATATTTGTGTTTATAGATGACACACAACTAAGAGATATAGCTAAAACACTCGATAGAATTAGAATCTCAAAAGATCTTAATTGGCTCGAACATTAAGCTAATCTAATAAGATGAAATTTAATAAGGATAAATGTAAAATCTTATGTCTGGGTTTAAAAAAATTAACTTGTGAGTATAAGGTGGAGGAGGTAGGGTTAGACAACATTTTGAAAAAAGATCTGGAGGTTTCTTTATGCTACCAACATGGTATGAGCCAGCAGTGTAATGTGGCAGCCAAAAAACTAAAGCTAAACATGGCCTTAAGCTATCTTGAAGAGAGATGCAACTCTAAGCTTTTAGGGAAGAGATTGTTTTCATTGTTTTTATCTCCTACTTCTAGTGCATAAAAGCATTTTGTAGGAGCTTAATAAATGTTTATTGAATTGGTTTCTAGTCACGAAAAGGTGATAGGCACACTATACTGTGCCCTAAACAGACGTCTGGAATATTGTATCTAGGTCCGCAAATACCTTGAAGAAAAAAAATTGAAAAATGCCTGGAAGAGGATAACTAAAATGATAAAGGGCCTTTAATCTATGCCATGTAAAGATAGGTTGAAGCATGGAAAAGAGAAGTCTTAGGAGCACCATGATTGCTGTCTTCAAGTTTTTGAAAATGATGCTTCATGTAGAAGAAGCATCAGATTTGCTCTTTTTTCCCCATAGGTCCTAGGACCTATGAGTGGATATTGTAAGGATTTAAATGTGATGTTAGGGGAAACATCCCAGAAATTGAATTGATACAGAAGTGGAATGAGCTAATTTGGGAGGTAGTGAGATACTCCTCACTGAAGGGCTTCAAAAAGAGACTGTCATGTAGGATTTTTAAATGTGGTATGGGTTGGGCTCTGGGGGCTTTTCCAATTCTGAAATTTTGTTATTCTGTAATTTGTTCTGGTATTGATGACAATGTCTTCCCTTACGAGGTGAAGTTCCCTCAACAAGGTTAAAATGTTCCCAGCTACATGGTCACTTCTAGGAACCATGTAGCTACTAAGAAGACAACAGTTAAAAGAGTTTCTGGACCAAGCCAGTGACTATAGGAACTTAAGCTGACAGCAGCGAAGAAGCAGAGAATTCTTCAACCAGGAGTCCTTGAACCAAGGGGGATCCACAACCAAAACATAACAAAGGACAGGACTATGGGGTGATGATGGGAAGGTGCAGAATCCAACCTGCCCTTTCCTGGGAACCATAGTACACTTTGGGCATTAACCCAAAGACTTTGTTCCTTGACAGAGAAGGGTAAGGAATCAGGCCTCAACTTCATTGTAGCATTGTTGAGATTGAAGGTCAACATAAGCGGAACTCGCTGGTGGAGAGAATTGCTGTCTTCTCACAGGACAGTCTCAACTCTAGGGTAGGATTCTGTCTGTAGGACTAGCTAGGTCCCTACAGAAGGTGTGGCCTATTAGAGAAGGAAAGTAGATTTGTCTTTTTGTGTTTGTTGGATTAAAAAAAGCCTGGCCTGTATTTATTATTTTGTTATTCTAAGTATTCACTTGAGACCTGAGGGTCGTCATATATAAGCCAAATTCTAATGTTTCTGGGGAAACACAAAAGCCACAGACGTACATTGGGAAGTTCCCAAGACTGAAGCTGATACATATAAGCCCGGAAGTTCTGTTTACATTCAAGATAAAAGGATACTGAGTTGGAAGAGGCCCTTACTCTGTAGGCAGGGAAGTTTGAACTGTACTTGGTGAGCAATAAGGAGCCTCTGAAGGTTTTTGAGCAGAAGAGTGACAAGAATGACTGTACATTTTAAAAATTATTCTGCATTTTTGTTATAAAGATTGTGTTTTTATTTTATACTTTTAAATTGAGAGGGAAAGAAAACAACTGCTTGCTATTAGAAAAATAATTTTTTTAAAGGCAAGATTATTCTATTACGTATGAAGAACAGATTAGAGGGGAAATAAAGTGGTGGCAAGAACTGTAAGAGGTTTGTTATAGCAATCCAGTTAGATGATGGTAAGGGTCTGTACTGTGGTGGTAGCAGTGAAAATAGAGGTGAGATAAAGTTCAACAGATGTTGTAGGGGTGGAATTAAGAAGTCTGGGTAATCACCTGAAGATGTGGGGAGAGGGAAGAGTCAAAAAATAACCCCAGCGATATGAACATGGAGGACTAAGTGAATTGTGGTGGCATTGACACAAATTATGTAGTTAGAGAAACTAATTTGTTTAACGTGTTAACTCTGAGGTACGAGTGGACTTCAGACCCACTTCCAGACCCACGTGGAGGTGTCTGATTGGCAGTTGGAGCTCAGAAGAGAGATCAAGAAAGAGTTTTGTGCACTACCATCTGCATGCATGCAGTAGTTGACACTGTAGGAGTTAATGAAATTAGCAGGTGAGGCACAAGAAAAGCACATAGAAAAGAAGGATTTAGAACCTTAAGAAAACCCCCATTTTAAGAGGTTTATCAGTGATGAGGAGAAAGAAAATGGGAGAGTAGCTAAATGGTTTAGATGGGTTAAGAGACGTAGATTGTTTTTTGATTGGGGAGACCTGAGAGTGTTTGTAGGCAGACATGAAGGTATCATTTGTGAGGGTGAAGTTGAAAATTCATGAGAGAGTTAGCAGGTCCCAGAGAAAACAGTCAGGAATCAGATCAAGATGAAATTCCTGCTTCCAGTCTCTCTTCCTATTTATTCCACATGAGACTGACCTTGTCATTCCCTACTCAGAAATCTTCAGTGACTCTTTGTGGCTTGTGGGATAAAATGTAAATTCCTTAGCCTGACTTTTAATGCCCCTCCTGCTAGCCTTTCCATACTTCTTACACACTACTCTCCTTCACTCGGTCTGAGTTCCAGCCTAACTGGCCTCCTAGCTATTCCTTGAGGTGGAAAGATAGGAAGTTCATGTCAATCTTCTGGACATTTATGATAATCCACTGCATGCCAAGTACTGTGCTAAGTATGGGGGATAGAAAGAAAAAATGAAGTCATCATGACCCTTAAGGGGTATAAAAGTATAAAATAAAGTAATATATAAATAAATATATATACATGTCTAAATGTATATACATATATATAAAAATATATATATATATAAAGTAATAAAATAAAGTAAAATAAAGGGGTATAAAAGTAAAAAAATAAAAACACTATCTGTTGGGGTGCACAACTTGTACACAAATTAGTAGCAAAAGATAAATTGAGGAGTGAAACTGTACTAACAAATGAGATTTTGGGTGGAGGGAGGAATTTCAAGATTGTGATATATTTCTTAAAGATGGTAAGGTCTAAGTCATGATCATATTTTCATGTAGCAGAGATAGCATAGAGAAGGTTATTGGAATCGAGTGTGTCATTAGAGGACTTGTCATCATGAATATTGGATTATAGCAGGGAAGAGGAAAACAGAACACTAAAGTGATTGAAAAGTTTGGAAGAATGATCTAGAGGTCCTAAATGAGGGATGGATGGAAGGACAGATGGAGAGGGGGAGAGATGGCTACATAGACTGATGCACAGAGAGACAGAGATACCATTTATTATGTGCCTACTATATGCCAAGCGCCGTTCTAAGCCCTAAGGGTATAAAAAACAAGAAATACGACAGTCTGTATCCTGAAGGAGCTTACAATGATGCAGGGGAGCTAAAAAGTACTTATGTATGAGGGTAAGGTGGCATGTGAGGAGAAGAGGTCTCCAGAGTGAGTCCACATGTGACTGTGGAGTCCTTCCCAAGATGGTGTTCTTGGGGAAGGAGTCACCAACCAAGAGAGCAGGGCCTCAGGGGGAAGTTTTTCCATGATGACGAGGCAGCAAGTGAGGAGAAAAAGAGGTCCCAAGAATGACTCCGGGCTTGAGATTTCCAAAGAAGAAAGATTATTGATGAATGTGATAGAATAGTGATCTAGAAGTGGTTATGGGGAGCAGAAGCTTCTTCCTAGCTTTGTGATTTGGATGAGTCAGAGAAGGAAGGACCACTAGGGGAAAGGATAGTGAGGCTTGGAATGTCTTCAGGAGAGACCTGGATTTCCATTCAGGTGAAGAGGTAGAAAGAATACTTTTTGAAAACTTTGAGGATGTAGAAGAGTTTATTAATGATGGAGCAGGGGTTCAGAAGGATCCCCAGTGGTTCATAGGTGAACCAAATTCAAGTGGGACTGTGGAAGAGGATTAGTGATTAGAATATGAGTTAAGGTTTAGGAGAAGCTTGTATGGACATGCAGTTTGTTCCCGGGCTTTATGATCAGGACTAGACAGGAAGTACAATAGGAATTAAGTTGGGGTGGCATGAACCATTCTTTGGCTGAACCTAACCATTAGAGAATTTAACCAGGCTCAGCGTTTGAAAATTTATGACTCCATCAGGTTTCCCTTCCAGGTGCTCCTCTGTTCATAGAACAGTTGGACCTTCCTAGTGTTAACTAGCACAGTTGAAGGATTGTCGAGTATATGAGCAGCCTTCATGGGGTAATTCCTCTAGGTTTGTTTTATACCATTAATTGAGCCATAAAATAACAACAACATGGGAATGACTGAACAGTGAAGTTGTGGTATTTCAATATATCGCACTATTAAAAATATTGTTAAGAATTACATTGATATAAGGAATATCAAAAAGTGTGAAAAGACATGAATTGATGCAAAGAATTACAAGAACAAAGTCCATTTTGACAACTACGTAAAAAATAATAACAAAACTTTAAGTATACATATACAAAAGAGATCAAATGGGGAAATAACGTTATATTATTATAGTTATATTTATTTTAATTATACAGTTGATATGGTTTTATATGTATTTTTGTTCCATTGCTATTTGTTCGTTTGCAGTAAGACTTAAATTTTCATTTAAAAAACGTTAAAATGTGAATGAAGATCATGAATTTGCAGAGAATAAGTGGGGAAATATTTCTGTTGTCCTGTGTCTGTCCTTCACTTTGTGTGCATTATTATTATTTTTCTGTTTGTATATAAGCACCTAGAAGATGAGGAACTACGTAAGATTTTGAGTTCCAAATTTTTTTTCTCCCCATCTTGTCCCCCCACCTCAAGATGGCATGCATTCTGAATACCCCTTCCCCTAATCTGCCCTCCATTCTATCTCTCCCTCCCCTTCAGTTTTCCTCTAGGGCAGGATAGATTTCTATACCCCATTTTCTGTATATCTTATTTCCCAGTTGCATGTCAAAACAATTTTTTTTAACATTTGTTTTTAAAACTTTGGGTTCCAAATTTTCTCCCTTCCTCCCTTCCCACCCACCCTCATTGAGAAAGGCAAGCAACTCGATACAGGTTATACATGTGTAGTCATGCAAAATACTTCCATAGTAATCATGTTGTGAAAAACTAAGTATATTTTGCTTAATCCTATCCTACCCCCAATTTATTCTATTCTCTCATTTGACCTTGTCCCTCCTTAGAAGTATTTGCTTCTGATTACCCCTTTCCCCAGTCTGCCCTCCCCTGTATCATCTCCCTGCTCTCTTGTCCCCTTCCCCCCCATTTTCCTGTAGAGTAAGATAGATTTCCATACCCAAATGCGTATGTATGTTATTCCCTCCTTAAGCCAAATCCCATGAGAATAAGATTCACTCATTCCCTCTCACCTTCCCCCATTTCCCCTCCACTATAAAAGCCTTTTCTTGTCTTGTTTTATGTGAGATAATTTACCCCATTTTACATCTCCCTTTCTCCTCCCAGTATAATCCTCTCTCACCCCTTAATTTAATTCTCCAGATATTACTCCTTCATCTTCAACTTACCCTGTGCCCTCTATCTATCTATCTATCTATCTGTCTATATACATACATACATATAATTTTTTCCCTCCAACTACCCTAATACTGACAAAGGTCTCATGAGTTACAAATATCAGCTTTCCATACAGGAATGTAAACAGTTCAACCTTAATAAGTCCCTTGTCATTTCTCTTTCCTGTTTACCTCTTCATGTTTCTCTTGAGTCTTGTATTTGAAAGTCAGATTTTCTGTTCAGCTCTGGTCTCTTCATCAAGAATGCTTGAAAGTCCTCTATTTCACTGAATGTCCATTTTTTCTCCTGAAGGATTATACTCAGTTTCGCTGGGTAGGAGATTCTTGGTTGTAATCCTATCTCCTTTGATGTCTGGAATATTATATTCCAAGCCCTCTGGTCCCTTAATGTAGAAGCTGTGACTGTAAGATTTTAAAAGCTTATTGGAGACAAAAACTCTTTTATTTCTTTTGTATCCCCAATTGCACTTCGCATGGTATTACATGAATAATAAGATACGTAGTGGGTAGTCAAAAAAATATTTGTACAGATTAGGTAATTTTCTTTGTACACTAGCATACTACATGAAAACATGAGCTTTTTATTGGTGAGTGCCTTTGTATAGGTCTTATGTGTCCCTTCCCCCCCCCTTTTTTTTTTCCAGATCTTCCTTCAGAGATCCAACCTCATGGCAGAGCTAGATATCTTCTGCCAAGCTCAAGGCTATGATGCCCTTGTTGCGATGACTATCAATTTCAACCCTCATAATGAGCCAGTGAGGCATCTGGTTGTTTTCTGTCCTAGCATGGACCTCCAGAGTATGGTGAGTCTGTAGCTCTTTGACCTAACTTCCGTCTGACCATAGGGTTAGGAACTCTTTTGGCAGCTCACCCTGAGTAGATCCTGATATTTTTGTTTGGAATGTTACAGAGGTTATAGCTTTATCCTAGCTGTTGGTGGCAGGAGAGGTTACAGCAGAAACATGGATCATAGTCTCTACCTTTAAGGAACTTTAAATCTATTTGAATGGAACTATTCTAAATTGATGATCAGTTCTGGGTTCTCTTTACTTAGCCACTCATCTCTTATCCATGTCCACCAAAGTATTTCCCCATTCAGATCTCACCTACTCCTTTCTGTACCTGATTCTATCCATTCCCCTGTAAAATTCAGGTGAATTTTCCTCACCATGAACAAATTAATTGGGTTATGAGTTATTGGGTGATATTCTTATAGAAAGGGTTGTGAGAAGGTAGCCTTGGCTCCTTTCCCAATCTTCTTGTTAACCATCTGGCCTCATCTGCCCCTTTTCTCACCTCTTGATGGTTACTGATTAATTCAGGGAAAAATTTTAAGCTAAACAGAAAGGCAAAGGGACTCCTAGGGCGATAGGAGATGCCACGGACTGATCTAATTATAACCAGACACTTTTATTCACTTAAATAAGTTATATCCATCCTTTCCTCTGTCCCTTTCTCTACCCTATCCCCAGCTGCCCTGGCTGGACAATTTGATTCAGTCTCAGAAGGCAGAGAGTATTAAGGGAAGCAGGAAACAGTCCTTCATTTCCCTTACTATTACTGAGTCCAAGGCCCTTCTGTCCCCCTTCTCAGATTGTGCTGGGGGTGTGGAACCCACAGCCTTGAGGCTCCAAGTGGCCTTCTAGGTGTTTGGGTTTTACAGAACAAATCCTTTTATTAAGGGGATTTGTTCTGTGAAGTTTGGATTCAGTCAAAAGGCTAAACTTGAGGACTTAGAGGGCCACTTGTGGCCTCGAGGCTCCAGGTTCCCCACGCTTGTACCATATATCATCCAGATTGCCTCTCTTGGGAGGCTGGTTTTCATTCTTCTCAATATCCTCCACCATATCCTCCTTCCCTTGCATTTGATTGTTCATTCCAGCTCTACAGTTTTTTCCCTTTCTTCTCTAGGTAAGTGCTTCTCTCTCCACAGCTAGGGACAAGAGTAAAATCTCAAGCATGAGATTACCCCCTTTGTCTTTAGGATGAGACTATTTTAGGAGCTCAGCTTAGGAGATAGACTTCATTCATTCTTATCTCTTCTTCCTTAGATCTGTGAAGCCTTGGAATGTTCCCGCTGTCCACCTCTGAATCTGACTCCAGCCCCGTCCCACCACCCTAATCTCAGGGCCTATTTCCAAGGAAATGCTCTTGCTTCTAGGAAGAAAGTTCTCCCCATCCTCAGAGATGCCCTATGGGGGCATCCTGGTGCCATGAAGACACCTTCAGGAACACCTGGGCCAGAAGGCTGCTCTCAGGAGCAGATGGATGATGAACTGGGCAAAGCCATTAATACCCTGATTCCTGAAATGTGTAGAGATGACGAGGAACCCGTGCTGCCCCCCACGCCTATGAACAGCTTAGTAGACGAGTGCCCTCTGGATCGGGGACTACCTAAACTTTCAGCTGAGGCTATCTTTGAGAAATGTAGCCAGATCACAATAGCACGTTCCTCCACCAGTCCTCCCCAAAAGAAGAAGTGATCTGTGGGGTGGGAATAGGGGGACATTGCAGAACATAGTGGGAGAAGGTGCCCAGCCCAGCTTGAATGCATGATTTGGAATATGTAGGGAATTTCTGTGATTCTCTTCATTGCTGCAGGACCCAGGTACACTATTCACATAGATGTGGAAGGAGATAGAAGTGAAAGGAGATGTGATGGCTATAGGGATGGTTTTCTACCTTCCCTGACAATTTGCTATGAATCAGCCAATTTTCTTTATTGATTAATTCTGGAAATCTGCACTGGCCTCATTCTTCTACAACCCAGGGGTGTAGCATCTCACACACAGATCTATGAAAAGGTAGATATTAAGAGGGAGAAGGAAATGGTATCAGGTGAACTCCAGCAATGCTCTCGGCCCCTATCTGAACAAAGACTGGGTTCCTCTCATGAAACTGAGGTACAAATCCATGTGTTCATCAAGTGTTTGACTCTGTATTCTGTGCTAGGTAGAGTGAAGGTAACTTTGGAAACTTACAGTTTTCAGCCTATTTATGATACCTAGGACCATGATTTTTCTTTCTGCCATTATTGAGGTGATAGTGTTTAACTTGAAAGTTAAATCCATTCAATTGGTTCCATAAAATTAGATCTGGCATTGCAGAGGATTATGCTTGAGGCCAGATTCAAATCTCACTTTTCTAAGCAGGTTACCAGGCTTCAGGGTTCTTCTAGTCCTGTTTTCCAGAGTGCCAGGGGTTCTTAAAGATTAGTGTCTGAACTAATCAGTGAATCATTGTCACCTTCAAGAAACTTCTCTCAGAACAGTAAAACTGAAGCAGTGGTTCATTCTGTCTTTGTGTCTCTGCCTCTCTGTCTTTCTCTGAGTCTGTCTCTGATCTGTCTCTTGTTTCTCTCTTCCCCTACCATCAATTTCTTTTATGTTTCTTACTTCTTTGCTAGTATTTCCTCTCTCTTCATTTAGGAAAACACTTAGTGTTGTGGAAAGAATTGGACTGACAGTCTGGAGATTTGATTTCTGCTGACTTTGGGTTTTATTTTTATTGATGTCCTTTGTATTTACATCTGAATTTGTATTTACATTTTTTAATATATCCCACTTCACTCTTCTACCCAGTGAACTATCCTTGTAACAAAGATTTAAAAAGAAAGAGAATTCAAGTCTTAACTGTGGGACTGTAGGTGTCAGTCAACCTTGCTGAGCTTCTGTTTCCTCCTATATAAAATGAATTAATTTTCATTGAATGATCCCTTAAGATTTCTTCCAACTGTAAGTCTTTTATCTCTCTCCCTCTATTTTTCTGTCTTCTTTCTTCATCAATTTTCACTTGAGGATGCGAAGTGGGAATGTACTCTCCCTCTCCCAACTCAGCCCAGCAAGGTCCAGTGTTGCTAAATTGTAGGGTGTATGTTCGTGTGTGTGTGTGTGTGTGTGTGTGTGAGAGAGAGAGAGAGAGAGAGAGAGAGAGATTAGGCCAAAGGACTCAGCCTCATGTAGCATATACAAGTATATGAATCATACCATACCTTAGTGATTTATCTAGGAGGAGCCTTCCACTGACTTTCATGTGTTTGACTCAGCCCTCTGTTCTTCCCCTTTAGTGTCCTCCTGTACCCCTCCAACAAGCCTGCTTCCCTGCCACTTCTTTATGTTCCCAGATGACCAGAGAAGGTGCTACCGTTAACTTTACTGAGTATTTAGGTACCTCTCACCCTTTGGCATGACATTGTTCCTCAGAGAGATGAGAGAGAGTGTGAGAGAGAGTGTGTGTGTGTGTGTGTGTGTAGGAAGATTGTTTCTTTGAAGGATGTCTGCAGCCATATGAAAGATAAAAAGCAATGGCATAATCACTGAACCAAAGGAATTTGTGTTTTGTAATTGTGGGAAGTTTTATTTTGCACTTTGTTAAGGCATTAAATGCATTTTTCCTGTTCTGTGTCATTTTGTCTTTTTAAAAAAACAAACTCTTGCAATCTTTCCTTTTGCCTTCCTCCTATGAACCTCATTCTTTTACCCCCAGTTCTACTCTTCAGTATGGATGGTCTGTGGCTTTGCCCTTACCCATCTCCAGCTCCCTTTATCCATTCCTAAAATAAACAATGCCATCTTTGAGAGCCTTTTTTCTCTGTTAATAGAGGCCTACACCCTTCCCTACTTTACCCAGCTTAATTTAGGGAGACTGCCAAGAATCAAATCAGTTTTGGGACTGTGGAGAGGGACATAAGAGGTACTGGCTTTCTCTTAAGCACCTCCAGAGGGCTAGGAGAGAAAGAAGAAAGGCCAGTTCTTCACATACACAGATTCTCTCTTTTTCATTGTACCCCAAACTACCTATCCCTTGGAAATCTAGTCTGGGAACCAGAGCGTTCTCTTCCCGCCCACCCACTCCCCACACCTCAGCATAAAGAGGTGGATTTTCTTTGGGCAAGCCTCTTTGGGAGGGGAGGTGGCAAAACCTGTTTGAAGATGAGTTTACTTCCCTCTCTCTCCCTCCTCCTTTGGAGGCCATAAGAGCAGTCACTGAGACAGCAGCACAAGAGGGAAGAGGGGACAGGGAGCTTCCTCCACCCCTCATCTTAGATGTTTAGAGAGCAGTGAGACTTGTGAAGATGGGAACTTTACAGGAACCAAGAGATCCTGGGTAAGTGCTGGGCCTTCCCCTCTCTCCTGGATGCCTCTTGAAAACCTGGTGTCATTGGTCTTGAGGGAGCATCTCTTTAAGTCCCATTAATTTGACTCAAGCTGAAGCTCAGGCTGGTTTTGTAGAGGAGATGGGACAAAGTCATTACTTTTGGCAAAGAACAGGGATAGTTTTAAATAGAAACTATAGAGACAGGTGGGTTGAAAGAACCCCAGAAGAACTCCTTGGGCAAAATGGGAGAACGTGGTGAATCTATCCATGCTTTCGGTTCTAATCCACACTCTCCAAAACAAGGAAACTGGGACCACAACCTTCATGACTGTTTTCTTGTTCCTAGCTGATGTTGACCCATACCTTGATTTCCCTGGCCCCACCCCACAAAAGGTTGGGGAAAGGCAGGCCTGACTGGTTGTCGTCTTCCTCAGCTGTAAGGGAACAGCTGGGTGATCTGTTCTGGATTCACGCCAGTTGCAATGTGGACTACCTCTCAACTTTGTAGGTGGGGAAACTGAGTTAGAGAGGTGAAAGGTAGTCAAGTCATGCACCTTCCTGAGTCTGTCCCCAGAACCAGAGTAGGGATAAGTCGGTTCACCTGGAGGGTGGGAAAAGACGTCTGGCTAGATTCTGTTACAGGCCTGCCGTTTGTGCCTTCTGCTGCTTCCTGTTACTCCCAAGAGTAATGCTGCCCAGCTAACTGCTTCTCAATTCCTTTGTACCTTGGCAATGGTCTCAGGGCCGGAGAGAATGTGGAAGCAGAAGAGCCGGGACCATCACTGAGATTTGGGGAAGTGGAATTAAAGGAAGAGTGGCAAGATGAAGAGTTCCCCCGGTGAGAGGATGGGGAAAAAGAAAGTGGAGTCGGGATGTATAGGAAGAGAGGATCAGGAAGCCCTGAGAGCATCAGTGGGGAGACAGGAGTGGCAAAGTGACCGTGGGAAGAGCAGGATTTAGCACGCTATGCCCAATTTCTTCCTGTTCTCTTCAACTAATTAATTTCCCATATCCCAGACTGCTCCCTGAGGAGATCCATTCCTCTGAAGATCCAGAGGACAGTAGAGAAGGTACCCAGATGGGTGAGTAAGGGCAGAGCTGGGTACCAAGCCTGGGTTTTTACTGTGGGGAGGGGGTGCCTCCCTTTGCCATCCTCAATACTTGCCCAGTTCCCCTTCTCTTGTGTTCCTCTCATCAGGTCCACCCTCCTCCCTCCCCCCTTGCTGTTCCCAAGCTGTTTAATTTACCTTTTTCCTCTCTTCAGTTCTCTTCTCCCTGTTGCCCTAGGTCCCTTAAACACTTTAGCACTATGTGGCAGGCGTCACATGCGGAAGCGCCTTTCAGCCCCAGAGCTCCAGCTGAGCTTAGGGGAGGACACAGGAGATAAAGAAGCCTCTCCCACCCACTCCACACCTTCTTCCCCACATGGTAGCTCTGACCTAGATGTGGATGATTTGGAGACACCCTCAGACTCGGAACAGCTGGACAGCGAGCCTGACTTTGAATGGGAAGGTAGGAACTGAGCTAGAATAACTGAGGGCTGAGGGCATGAATGGATCAGGCTAGAATAACAGGGCTAATAAAGTGGGAGACGATATTAAGAGGGCAAGGGGCCAGTGGGGGTAAAGGTGTAGTTAGCAAGTCTGTAAGGGGTATAGCTGGTAGAGCTGAGAAATAATCACTCGAAGTTAATAGGATTGATCTAAGATATGAATTGTCCAAGTGCAGTGGGCTGTTCACAAAGTAGTCAGTTCCCCCAATGGTGGTCTTCAAACAGAGGCTGAATAGCCACTGGTCGGGAATATTCTAAAGGGGTCTTTTTTTTTTTTTTTTTGGCAGAAGTTGGACTAGATGGCCCCTAGGCTTCATTCCCTCTTTTACATTCTGTGAACTAAAAGAGTAGCTGGTAAGGGGCTGGTCTGATACAGACTCCTTGCCAGTGAGATAAAAATTCAGTTAAAAAAAAAAGTTCAATAAAAATCATACTGGATTTAGAGTCAGAAGACCTCAATTTGAGGCCCTCTGTTCAGGCCTCAGAGCAAACTGAGGTGACCAAACTAGATAGCCTTTAAGGTGTCTTCTAACTAAATGTTTTGATTTTGAAAATGGGAATAAAACTGGGAGGTCAGCATGGGAAAGAAGCTAATAAGGCAGTAGGTGAGGCTAACAGAGTCATAACCAGGAATGTGTGTATCTGTGTGCATTTTTTATGTACTTAAATATAATGCATTTATAAATTTATATGTTATACACACACATATACATAGATACATATTTTACGTGTATTTGTATTTGCAAGCTCTTTATATCAAAAGGGCCATAAAAGTAATTAGTGGGCACATAAAAATTAAATAACTGGTTGCTGGAAAGGACTTTCATTTGGGGCATAAGTCCCCAAATGGAAGAAGACCACCAGTTGTCCCCACTGTGGGTAAACTCTGGCTGTATTCTCTGAGAATTGGAGAATAAAGGTTGAAGTGAGGTGATAGGGAGATGAATGGGAATGTAACCTAGTGCTCATGGTCATTTTGCTTCTGTTACACCCAAGAGTAATGAGTGTAAATTCATCTAACCTGTTCCTGTCTCTTTAGATGAGCTTCCCCAAACAGAGGGCCTAGGGGCAAGTGAAGCAGCTGAAAGACTGGGCCAGGGTTGTGTGTGGGATGTGGCTGGGGAGGATGGTCATCGGTGGAAGGTGTTCCGAATAGGACATCGGGAGCTTCGAGTGGATATGACAGTCATTGAACCCTATAAGAAGGTCCTGTCTCATGGAGGTAAGAGATGACAGGAGGATAAATATAGGAGCTGGGGACTATCAGTCCCCATCACCATTCTAACTTCCTAACTCCCTGTCCCTTTCCCTCCTGGTCTGCTCTCAAGCTACTTCTCTCAGATTTCACTAATTCTCTTTTCCTTCCTTCCCCTAATCCTGTCCTCCCCAGGTTACCATGGTGATGGCCTCAATGCTATTATCCTTTTTGCTTCCTGTTACCTACCCAGAAACAGCATCCCTAACTACAATTATATCATGGAGCACCTGTTTAGGTGAGGAGGGAAACCTGAAAAATTGTGGGGAGAGGGGACTGAAGGAGGGAGGGGAAAAGAAGTCAAAAAGACCTATAATATAATCAGTAATCAGTGTTACACTTTTCTCCTCTTCATTCCCCCTCCCCACTCAATTCCACCCTCAGGTACATAGTGGGGACTCTAGAACTATTAGTAGCTGAGAATTACCTGCTTGTGCACCTGAATGGAGGCACAAGCCGAGCCCAGGTACCCCCTCTGAGTTGGATCCGCCAATGTTACCATACCCTGGACCGTCGGTGAGAAGCCTGGCAAAGATCATGATTATTGGCTGTTCCTACCCCCTCCTTTCTCCTCCCTTGGTCTCCCTCTCTTTATTTTCCCCCATCCTTTCTTCTCTGTTCCCTTTTTTCCTTCTCTCCCTTTCCCCAAATATCCCTCCTCTCATTTATTTTTGCTCTGTCCCTGCCTTCCAGGCTCATGTTTCCTTTTTCTCTCAGCCTTTCTTGATCTCCTCTAGTCAATGACTATGTGCCACCTGGAGTTCTTGTACAAGAACTCTGTGGAATAGAAAGAACTCGAGAGGGAACAAAGGAGACACAAGAATGAGGACGAAATAGGAAACTACAGATAGGGGAGTCCAGAGAAAGTAAGCTGAAGGCCTGTGTTCCCAAGCTGGGGTGGATTGGAGACAGAAGACATTTCAGGAATTTTTTTAGAATGAGGAGGGCATGAGAGACCAAAAAAAAAAAAAGTGAGGGCCTCAGACTGCAGCTAGAAGAATGAGGGTTAGACCTCAAAGGGTAAGTCCTAATGGAGGATTGCAAATGGATGTTGATCAAAGGGGGTATGAAGAAGATACAGAGGAGACCTTCATCTGGGCTTGGGGCTCAGATTAAGAAGAAGAATGTGATGATCCCACACTTTTTGCTTCAGACTCCGAAAAAACCTTCATGCACTGTTGGTTGTCCATGCCACATGGTACGTGAAGGCATTTCTGGTGATGCTCCGGCCTTTTATCAGGTATTTACCTCAGGGGATACAGGCATCCTCCTCGGACCCACTGCCCTTTTCTCTTCCTCACATTCAGGGCCCAGACCCTTTCTGGCTCTAACCATTCTTCCCTGTACCAACTAACTACTGATTACCCTTGTATTCTATGAAGATGTATGAGACCTGTTTCTCTAATCTTAAATACACATGACTTTTCCTCTATCCTGAGTTCCAAGTTTAGCAGAAAGGTTCGTTTTCTGGACAGTCTAGGAGAGCTGGCCCAGCTCATCTCCTTGGAACATATCCACATCCCTGATGCTGTCAGACAGTGAGTTCTGGGAGGGACTCCTAGGGTGGGAGAGAGGGGAGAAATAGACAAGCAGAATCATGTGGAGAGAGAAGAAATGAAAGACCTAGTTCTTACCTTCAGAACTTTACACTTAAAACTTAACTGGGAGACCCAGCACTCATAAGAAAGTGACTTAGGAATTCCCTGTATTTGGCCCATGCAAATATGTTGATTATAGGCTGGGCAAAATCCTAGGGAGACAAAAAAAGAGTGGGCAGAGCAGGATAGGGTTAGAAGAGAAGGCTCTCCTGAGGTGAGTTTGGAAAGAGGGGAGGGACAAAAATCATGGGATCAAAGATTGGAAAATGGGAGGGACCTCAACTGTCATCTACTCTGTTGAGGAGGGAGCTGAAGTTTAGAGATGTGGGTGGCTTGATCAAGATTACACAGGTAGTAACTAACTAATGTGGAAATATATTTAATATGATGGTGCGTGTATAACCTCTATAAGATTGCTTGCTGTCTTGGGGAGAAGGGTGGGAAGAGAGAAAGGGAGAAAATTTTGGAAACCAAAATCTTATAAAAGTGAATGTTGAAAACTATCTTTACATGTAATTGGAAAAATAAAATAAAATATTAAGTGGGGAAGGGGGGAAGATTGCACAGGTAGTGAGCAGCAAAGCCCCATTTGAAACCAAAATCCAGCACATACAATGTGGGGAGACTGGTCATAGTTTTGAGAGGGCAGATTTTATGTAGAGAAGCTAAGGAGTGAGGAAGAGTAGAAGGGACTCAGACATCTATTTACTAGATCCACTCCTTCACCCAAGTAATAGTAAGGTGTGCAGATATGATGCTCCACTCTTTGTCCTTTCTCTCGCCCTGCAACCTAGGTTGGACAAGGATATGCATGGCTCTGGAGGGACCTAGCACTGATGTCTGAATTGGCTAATTGAGCCCTAGAACCAAGGAAGGAGACTGCCCTCCTGCACCTGAACTTCCTGAATTTATATATACTCTGTCTCTGGGTCTCTGTCTGTCTCTTTCCCTCTCTCCCCCAACCCTTTTTGAATTTTGCTTTCCAACTCATCCAGGTATTCTCAACTCTCAAACTTCTGGGATCCAAGGAATCCTAATTATCAACCGTGCCGGTGACTTTCCCCTTTACATTTAAGCCTAAGGGCTGGGCTGAAAAGGCAGGTTTGGACTTAATGCCTGCAGCTTGTTTGTGCCCATGACTATGTATTAGGCATAGCCAGCTGTCTGAGCTGCCTTTCTGCCTGTTTTCAGTGCCTTCCTATCTTGATTCTTCTTCAGCTAATTCAGATGTGCAACTGCAGTTTAATAAATTAAGTTACCAGAGAAGATTCGATTTTGTGAAGAAAACCTCCCCAGTGCCATCCCAGTGATAGTCACAATCTCTTTGCCTACTGGTTCTACCTGCAAGCATGTCTTGTGGGGAAGGGGTATTCAGGAGGAGAAGGAAGCAGAGACAGAGATGATAAGGGTCGGAGTGGGGGTGGGGGTGGGAGTGGGAGTTCTATAGCAAGGGCCCTCTGTTTCCATGCAACGCCCAAGAGGAAACGTCACGAGCTGCCGGACTTCCCCTCAGTTCAAACGAACCCGGGAGTCCGGAACGAAGAAAAGGGAGGGAGGGAGAAAGAAGCTGAGCCCCTGCCCCTTCCCTCCCCTCCCATCTTTTCCCCTCAACTGCCTATAAACCTGTCCTCCCCATGATCCCCACCGGCGGCGCGCTGCTCTGGGCCCTGTGGCTGACCCTGGGGGCCGGGGCTGTGAAAGCCAGGGTCCTTGTCCAGAGCCACCCCGGAGCGGATTGGGCTGGTGGCCGCGAAGGGGTCACCGTCACGGCAGGGATCCCGAACAAGTTCTGGTCCAAGATGATGAAAAGGAATGAACCTGGTTTGGTTGGGAAAATAATAAATCCCGAGGAAAAGGAGGAAGACAAGCTGGCTGCCCCTGCTGCCGCTGAGCACCTGGCAGCCTCAGTGTCCTCGGTATCGAGGAACCAGCAAGGACAGGGCCTGGAGGAGGGCCAGGAGCTCGAGGGGGATGAGCAGCAGACGGAATACGGAGAAAATGACGAGGACCTAGCACAGGAGGAGGACGAAGAGCAGGACCAGGAACTTAGCCAGATGAAGAAGCATTCCAGAGACCCAGGGCAGGATCAGGGTCAAGCGCAGACAACAGAGCAGGAGCAGAACCAAAAACAGGGAGAGATTCAGGAGACAGAGAAGGAAAAGGAGAGAGAGGGAGAGGAACAAGGGCGGGAAGAAGCGCAAGACCAGGTGCAGGAGCTTGAGCGAAGGCAAGGACAGGGGAAAGTGGGTCAGAGGCAAGAGGAGGAGGCTGGAGGGTTAGAGGAAAGTCAGAGCCTGGGCCGAGAGCTAGAGCGACAGCAGGAGCTGGAGCCGCCGAAGGCGAAAGAGCAGCCGCAGAAACAGGTGGGGAAACAGACGAGGAAGCAGCACCACGTTCATATGCAGGAAGAGGAGGAGCAGGAAGAGCCCGAGCAGCTGCAGATGGAGGAGCAGGAGCGGGAACGGGGGGAGGAGGAGGAGCAGCAGAAGGAGCCGCAGCAACAAATTCAGCAACAGTGGCGGGAGCAGGAGCTGCCTCAGGCGAAGGAGCAGCAGAAGATTCTGGTGCCCGAGCAGCAACAACAGATCCAGAAACTGGCGCAGGAGCTGCTGCAGGAGAAGGAGCCGCAGCAGCAGCCGCCAGCGAGAACAGAAGGGCCAGCGTGGAAGCAGTTGGCCCTCAAGGCCTCTGAGCAGGAAAGCATGGGTCTGGACCCTGCGCACAGGAGAAAGGGACCAGGAATTTTCCCATTCCTCGGTTTCGGGACCTATGAACCGCATCAGCGACCACCCGAACTGGAGCAGATACCATTCCAACCGCATCAGCGACCACCCCAACCGGAGCAGCGACCACCCCAACTTGAGCAGATACCATTCCAACCGCATCAGCGACCACCCCAACTGGAGCAGATACCATTCCAACCGCATCAGCGACCACCCCAGCTGGAGCAGCGACCACCCCAACTGGAGCAGATACCATTCCAACCGCATCAGCGACCACCCCAACTGGAGTTTTCCAACACAGGTTCGATTCCTTCGCTAGATATGCACCTGGTGATGCTAGCTTGGAGCCCGTGGGAATGTCATTGCTCCACGGGTACCATGAGCCGAGTTCGGAGAGGAATATTTTTGGGTTTCACTTGGCGTCTTCGACCTGGGCCCCTGGAGACCCAGCGCCAGCCCTGCACTTATGCCCAATGCCACTGTAACCAGGAGAGGAAAGAATGCCCCTCAGACCACATCTTGTGTTCCTCTACCCCTGGTGCCTGCAACCACCGTGCTTTCCTAACCTCATTGGCAAGTCCAGAAAACACCATCAACGAAACAGCATTCTGGAAACAAGTCCAAGACGGGCTAGATGAAGTTTGGGTAGGACTCCGATCTCTGGTGACCAAGGAGAAAAAGGTGAGCATCAAGGATGAATGAGTGAATAAATAAATGAATGAATGAATGAGGCATTTATTAAGCACTTGCTATGTGCAAAGCACTGGGAATTCCAAGAAGATAACCACTGCTGTAATGATCTATCATCTAATGAATTATCTGATCCATGGTTGTTACTAGTTTTATATCAATGCTTGATTTATTATTATGTGCCAATTAGTCATTGAAATCAACATATTTAGATGGTAACTAATAATTTCTGATCAAATAGCCCTTGATTGTTCTTTGACCAATCTGTTGGTCATCATTTTGTTATCTAAAACTGCTGAGATTGTACAAAGCAATCATTGTACAGATTAATCCTTAATAAATGGAACTGACCCATTGATAATTATTAGATGTGGATGGATCAGTGATTTATCAATTTGTTGGCTAGAGCAACTCAAACAGCACCTACTGACTGGGTAATGAGTAATTTTTACACTGACTAGTATAGTTCCTTTATTTTACTGGTAGGATGATTTTTCAGTATAAGGATGAAGTCAGGTAAATGGGATGTACATTTATCTGTCACTGCCTGTTCCTATTTCTCCCCCTTAATGGGTCTCTTTACATACCTATAAATGTCCAATGAGAGTATAGCTTAATATATAAAATGAGTAGATTGCTTTGTATTCTAGGAGAAGTGGAAAGTTTCAAAGCCTTGTATTTTCCCCACTACTAAAGCCCAAGACATTATCCTGTAAGGTGGTTGGGAGTAGTACTGTGGTTGGGGAGGGCAGTACCAGTAGGATAGTAGGTGGAGGAAAAGTCAAGGAGAAGGGATAATATACAAATGTGATTGTAATTTCCCCCTTTCTCTGCCCTAGATAAAGAGAAACCAGAGGTGATGGCCATGTCCAGCCCCAAAGGAAGAGGAGAGGATGTCAGCACCCTAGTCTCCTTTCTCCCTTCCACTACCACTTCTAATTTTCCACATCCTATGGATATCTTTTGTAAAGTAATAAAGGCTGTTTATTTAAAAAAAAAAGACTCTTTTGATCTTTTATTTCATTGAAGGGGTGGTTGGGCCTAGAAGAGGATGGAGACATACCCCCTCCCAAGAAAAGAATCAGTAATTTCTGTACAGGTTTCCTTCCCTGCTCCCAAGTTATAGCCTGATATATTGTTATTTATTTTCCTTATTTCCAAGGCTAGTTTTTTAAATGTCTGAATCTAGGTCAATCTAAAGTCAAGGAAAGGGAAGTAAAGGAGAGTCCCTAGGAGTCAGGGTCTTCAGATGTTATCCCAGTCTTTCCCCTGACTCCATTTTGTCCAGCCCCTTCCTGAGGCAGGAATTCCTAAGGCCATCTGGGTGCATTCATCTTTGTTCCTCACCCTCCTATACGCACAATGTAAGCCAAGAACCTCCTAACTCCACCCACCCAGATACAACATTGCCTCTCCTCTCCCAACTCCCCATCCCCATAAACCCCTACAAAGAAAGACCCTTCTGAAGCTTTTTGCTGGACAATTTTTTTTTATTTGAAAAAACGTATTTAACAAAGTCTGGCAGTTTTTTGTTTTTGCTTTTTTTTTTTTTGATAAATTAAGACTCTCAAACTCACCCTAATCACTTTTGCAAGTTGGTAGAAGTGATAGGGAAGGCATAAGTGACATCAGGTGAGTTCCATAAAAGGGAAGGCCAATGGTAAGAAATCTCAAAAGGAAAGAAAAAAAGGAGTGTGGCCCAAGACTAGAGATGAAAACCTACAGTGTTCACAGATCCAGCTGATCGGACAGTACTTCAACCCTTCCAGAACCAAGTCAATTCAATTCCCAGGCAGAGAATCCTAGTTTCTACTTAGCTTTCAGGGTAGAATCCAGGCTACCCCTCAAAATAACCAGAAAGATGAACCAAGAGTGAGCCAGGGAATTATTATGCCATATCAACCATTGACCTAAAGAGATATAAAAAAGTAGGAAGAGCAAAGTTTTGAAGAAACAAGAGCCCCTAGTCAGTGTAGGTGGAGGCAAAGTACTTATAAAGATGGAAGAATCGGAGTCTCAGGTCACATGCTCCTAAGAGTTCCTCTCTTAGTGCCTCCTTCCTGCCCCAGGAGTGACTACAGAGACAGAGAACTCCTTGCCTGCTTTCCTCAGTTGAGTGGAAGGTCAGGTTTAGGTTTGGCTTATGTCTTCCTCGATCTACTTCCCTACTCCTTCAGAAAGAGAATAAAGCAGAGAATACCAGAGAAAGATTGGAGGTATCAAGACCCCCACCACTTTCCTCTTTCAAATAACACTGGCCCCTTTTGTCAGGTGGGGAGCTTCTCAGAATTCATCCCAACCCTCACCGGGGTCTGGTCTTGCACAGGAGGGAAACAATATGTGGAATTTTCACCACTGCACTGGCCCTTCCCGTGTCAGGGTACTCTACTAAGGTCTTACTTAGCCCTTTGGGACCTATCCCAATCAGCAAGAATGACATCACACAAACATACATCTATCACAGAAACATCAGATACACACACAGAAATAGTCAAGTTGCATGGCTTGAAAAGGTGTAGAATCTTGCTAATCCTGGCTACAAGTGACCCCATGGCTGTCCACAGCCCAGCTGCAGACTCTAAGATGGGTCAGAACTTGAGGAAGAAAATCACATCCTCAAATCTACTAGGGTTTATACTCTGAGCAGAACCCTGCCCCCAAGCAACCACATTATCTTGAGGTTTCCACCTACAAATTCAAAGGTAGCCTTTTATCTCTCTCCCAGGATGATCAGGAGGTCCTCCCTGAGATATAACTTCCTTCTGTAGTCCCAGGTCCCACTTCCTTTTTCCATTCTCTCCCTCACCTGTGCCAGCAGGGGAGGTCAATGGAGGTCAAGCCTGACCCTGAGAATCTGACAGAAGGACAAATGTCTAGTACACAGGCGGTTTCTCCCAATTCCCAACCCCGAGATAGATGTAGTGGGGATTGTGATGGTTCCTGGCATGGTTGGGGAGTAATTAAGAGAAGTGGTCTTAAATTAACTTTTTAATTAAAAAAAAAAAGTGGGGGAGGGGGAGGGGATAATTGGTGGGGAGATACTAATGCTATAGAAACCAGGGCTCAAAGGCCTTAGGTATTCAGAGATAGATGCTGAAATGCTGTGAGCTGAGGAGCTAGAGTCCAAAGGGGAAAAATGAGAGAAGTAGCTGGTTGTCTTTCCCAGCCCCTCGCCTGAAATCTGCTTTCAGTCCAGGAAGAAAGTTGGAGAGGTTGTGGATATAGGTAACGATCAACAAAGCTGACCTCAGCTCTGCAATGCAACCCATCTACCCCAAGAAGAGGATTCCTAAGGTAGGGGTCCAAGTTAAAGAGCAGCCCAGGGCCCAGACCATCATTAAGGAACCTAGAGTTCACCCATGGTTCCTCCCAGGGGTGGGTGTGAGGGTTCCTATCTCAGGTCAGTTGGGCATCCAAGGCTAGAAGCTGGCTAGCCAGTGGTCATTTGGTCAGTCCTGCTGCCTTGACCCCATCTCCAGGAGGGGCTTGACCAGGGTGGTATAGTGGGGAGTCCAATCTCCCAAGCCCTTCTAGACAATGATAGGGAGGGAAGACAGAGGGGAAGGTCCTGGGGTCATTGGTTCGGGATGGGGCAGCATTCATTTCTTCTTAGCTGAGCACAGGACTGGGGACTCCAAGATGGCAAAACCTGAGTAGGAAAAGAGGGGAATGGTCAGGCTTAAAATAGACTGAGGACCTAGGAGGAAAGGAAAGACCTACTTAGGAAAGACTGTCATTGTGGCTATTTCCAACATAGTGGAGCTTAATGACTGTTTGAACTGAATAAACCATATGTCTCTGACTATTTTGCTTTCTGAATTTCTGCCTCATTCAGTCTCCACATTGCTGTCACTTGCTTGTTTCTTTTAATTACTCTTCTTCTAGCTGTTGGACTTCTCTGGCTGTGGGACTTCACACATATTTTTTCCTCTCCCATTAATTTCCAAGCTGGGTCAGAGGATCAGAACTGAAAAGTTAGAGGATGGAGTGGGTGCTGGGGGAAGGGTTTCTTTCTCCTTCACTCACCATCTCCTTTAGAGCTATAAGCCCCTGGAGCTGCTCCATGGCCTGTCCCGGTTTCCCTTGGATCTCATTTGCTCTTGTACAGCACCTGTCTGTGAGGAAAAGGCATCTTAGATAATTATATTAACCCTTCTGTGTCTCACCTCCCCACATAGATAGATAGCTGTTGTACCCGGAAAGGAGATATCTCAAGCTTCCCTTGCTATTTTATCCCTACGTCTCAACCATGAAGTCATTTCTCAGATCTCCCTGCCTTGCCTCCAGCTATATAGTCTCAGCCTCTCTTCTCTTATTCTGTCCTTCATAAGCATGAAATGTAAGCAGGTATTCCTAATAATATTTTGCATTTGTATAATGCTTTATATTTTTATAACTATTTTTAAACACTCATTTTATTTGACTTTCAAAACCATGTTTTTGAAATAGGCTTTGGAAAAGTCCTTTTCATAGCCCCCACCCGGGCAATAGTCTCAGTCTTCAGTATGAGGGAACAGTTCCTGATGAGGTCCCCATGCCAAGCCTTCCTCTTTTCTCTTATTTACCATGGATAGTCCATCTCCAGCCCCCATCTCTCCAGAGCCAATGTGTGTTAGATGAACAAAATTCATAGGTTCTCCAATCATGGTCCTGTCAATCCGCCTTCTCTTCTTTTTCTGCTGGGAAAGGGTGGAGTGATTAAGAGTAAAGACTGTCAGCCAGAGCTGGGAAAGAGGGACAACATACTAGACAAGATACTCTAGAGAGGAAAGACTTTTTTCCTCGATAAGACCACAGGGGAGAGGGGCAGACAAATGTACTAGGGAATGGGACAAGAAGTGAAGAAGCCCTGTCCTGGGTAGACAGTAATATGGAAGAAAAAGACCTGGCTGTGGTCTATAGTGCAGATACTGAATCAGCTGATGTCACTGGTCAATGAGGGAACAATGTGGATGGTTGCCTAGCACTGCCCCCTGCTGTCTACCCAGGACTGGTGGGCAGGGTGGGAGAAACTGGGACCATTAATTTTTTAGCTTTGCTTCATGTACTAGCTGCCTATATGAGATACTAACCTGGCAGAAAAGCAAGTGTGCCTCAAAGAAGACAGAACCTGGACGATGTGTATAGTATAAGGTATGTTACCTCTTGTGTGACAGGGGTGGGGTAAGGGAGGGAGAAGGAGAGAGACTCACCGGCTGGGGTTTCTCTACCACGCAGCAGCCCAGTTTGTGCCAAAACTCACTCATGTTCCCTGATGGTTCCAGTTTTGTCCCCCTGCTCGAGGCCCCAGAGGGCTCCTTTTCTGGTCCCTTGGTCCTCCTTTGGAGACCTCCTCTTCCCCCTCGTTCTCCTCTGGGGATTGATGAACAATTAGAATGAGTCAGATGGACCTGCGAAGGTAGACTCCTAAGAACCTTCAACTAGTCAGTGCCTCAGACCATGGGAGACTGGGAAGGAAGAGAAGAGAGTAGGACATATGGGGCAGAAAGCTGTTATCTTCCTCAAAACTTGGAGACCTGGAAGAGAGGAGAAGGAGGCAAGGTTAGTAAGTACACTGTCCCCTTGAGGACCCTTTATTCCAATGCCAAAAGCTTCCCATCCTCCTCATATCCTCCCCCCTCCACATTCCAGCACTAACTACTCTTTTCCCACTTCAGGGCTTATGTGTTTCATAACCCTCAGGTAAAGAGGTGACAGTGATGGAAAGGAAAGGGCATTAAAAGGCTGAAGGGCAGAAACTTGGGGTGCTGGGGGAAAGATAAAAGGAGGTGGGGCCAATGATGAGAACAGAGCTAATCTAGGTTGGGGAGTGTTGCAAGCTTCAGCTTTCTCTCCCTGAGGTGGGGGCGGAAGAGGAGGGGCAGATAAATAACTTAGAAGTGAAGAGGAAATAGTGGTTTCTTTTCACCAACAGGGCCCCTAACCCTAACAAGCTTCCTTCCCTACAAACACCATTTCTGCTCTATCTTGTCCCTCCTCATAACTTTGCCCCTCTCCGCTTACCCCCTATCACTTAGATTTCTATATAAACAATCCAGGCCTTATCTAAGACACTTAGACTATAGCGAGAGAGATGACAAGCAGACTTCAGAAAAGGCTTCCTAACAAATTAGATTTCATCCCTTATTTACTGCCTTTACTCATCCTTCATTTTCTCCAACTAAAGTATTTCCCTATTAGCCAGAGAATTTAAAAAAAAAAAA
>NW_020954546.1:5135396-5372272 GCF_900497805.2 Vombatus ursinus | reverse complement strand
TAACCTATCTTTCCTGCTTTATCTCATACTACTCTTTTTTTTTTTTTTTTGCATTCTATACTCCAGTGCAACACAGGCCTATTAATTAGCTGTTGTCCGGTCTTATTATGTATCTTTTCATTTTCCTACATTAGGGTAGGACAACCCCCATTCTTAGAACTTACTCCTTTCTCATCTGTGCCTGGTGAAATCTTTCTCTTCAGCGCCTGACTCAAGTGACACAACCTCCATGAAATCTCTGATTCCTTCAGATAAACGTAATCACTCCCTATTTAGACTTTCTTAGAGCACTTTGTCCAGAGATTCCCCTGCCCCACCATATTCTACCTTGTATCATACTAACTTATCATGTTCGTGCTCTATCCCCCACCCCCAATTAAATTTTAAACTCCTTGAGGGAAGACAATTATATGGTTTGTCTTTGTATTCCAGAGCCTAGCACAATGCCTTGAACATAGTTGGTACAATAAATGTTCGATAAATTGAAATGATTTCCTCCCTCTTTTCCCCAGGGAAACTTTGGCATAATTCTTCCATTACCTGACCTTGAAAAATAGAGTCAAGGATGTGTGTGTGTATGTATCTACTTTTTGTATCTGTGTTCTATGCCTGTTTGTATGCACTTTGGATGACCATGTTTTGCTGTCTCGATGGTATGTAGATATCTGTCTGTTATATGTATGCTGGCTATGTGTGTCCCCAGGGTGAGGTTTGAAGGTTTCAAGCTCAGTCTCTCCATCCCTTTTTGTGTAATGCTCTATTCTGCATCATTCTCCACAAGACCCCTGCCTCTCTCCAGTCTTGACCCACTCTGCTCCTCTCCACAACCACCCTCAGCTGCATCATCAGTCAAGCACCCTCAACAATCAAATGCTTAACACCTGACTAAAAGACACATCCATTGCTATTTAAAGTGCTTAATGATCTTCAGTATCTGTAATATCAGAACGTTTCAGTTCAACATCTGTTACAATTCATTTATTCAATACGAACTTACTAAGTGTCTACTAGATGCCAAGCACTATGCTAGGCACCAGTGACACAAAGATGGAAAAATAACAGTACTTACCCTCAAGTAATTACAATCTATTAGGTATGACACAAAATACAGTATGACTATATCTCTACTGACCTCCAGAAGCTTCAGCGTCTCCCTGTTGCCTCTAGAACAAAGATGAACTCTTGTTTGGCATTTAAAGCCCTTTCCAATCTGACTTCCACATATCTTTTGAGACCCATTCCATATTACCCCCTTTCCTAGATTCCACAATCCAGTCAAATTGGCCTCCTTGGAACATGTTTTCTGTATACTATATTCCATCTCCTGTCTCAATCTCTGTCTTCCCCTTCTCCTCTTGAAATTCTAAGTCTGTCTGTTACATGAGGATTTTCTTGGTTTTCTTTGTTGTTGGTCTATACTCAAGCCTTGTATAAGGCTTTGCATGTATTTTGCATTTACTTATATGTGATACGTTGTTTTCCCTCAGTAGAGTGCACACTCCTCAAAGGCATTTTTCTCTTTATATACCTCCTATACTTAGCAGTGTTTGGCACATAGGCAATTACTAAATTCTTACTGAATTAAATTGAGTAAGAGCAAAGGACAGATAATATTCACATTAATATACTGAATGAGGGTTTGACAAAGTGCTTTCCTCAAAGTAGCCCTGTGAGATACAGAATACAAGTATTATTATCTCCCTTTTTCTTAGCAGAGAAGGGAAGTTTGAGTGGACCAGGAAAGGTTTGATGGAGGAAGGAGGGGCCTTCCAGGGAGAGCATTTCAAATGGAGGAGATGAGGAGGAGGGAGGGCACTCTTAGCATAAGGAATGACCTGAGTGATGATGGCACAGAGGCAGGAGATGTCACATCTCATTTTTCTCAAGTCATTACTCTAATCTGGATCCAAGAAGGAAGGTGAGCCTCTATATTCCAAATTAAGTCCATTTTATGCATGTATTCATCAAAATATGTATTGCCAATTATTTTAATTAAATAAACATTTATTAGGGACCTACTAGGCCCAAGGTGTCCTGCCATACAATTAGCATTAGAATTTCAGATACCCAAGGTAAGCAGCATTGGATTTGGAAGCTGGTAGAAACCAAGGTAAGAATCCTGATTTTCACGCTTACTAGCTGTGTAAACATGAGCAAATCACTCAATCTCATGAAGCTAATCTCCTGATCTGTAAACTGGAAATAATAATATATGTACTACCTATTTTTACAAGGTTACAAGAAAAGAACTTTTTAACCTTAAAGCTTATATGTGAGTATTTCATTTATTATACCAAGGGACTTCCCTCCCCCTTAGCCTGGCTCTTGGATGCCCCCCTATTGAGAACTCGAGATTTTAACAGCAGTGAGATGGGAACACAAACATATAGGAAACTGAGTGAAGACACAAAGGAGAAGAGAACAGTAGCTGGGGTTTCCTCTCCTATTGCTGAAGAAGGACCAGACAAAGGACGTAAGCTAGGACAGACAAACATGGGTTTGGGGATGGGGGGGAGGGGAACTTGTGGTCTGCTGGGCAGTCAGTCATAGGATTTGTCTCAGTGGTAACAGTGGGTGGAAGAAGTCAAGGGGGAAATGGAGAAAACAATGAAGAATCGAAGGAAACTCCCCCCCCCCCCCCCCCATCGAAGGCAGGCTATGTTAAGACTGGACTCTCCCGGGAAGCTGAGTGGACAGAGGTAAAGAAGGGGGTGGTGGCGGAGGGAACAAGGATCCTTCTGTTCCTTCTTCCAGGGACCTGGCCAGAGCTCGGGGGAGGGAAAGTGGGGACTTGGCACCAACGGACAAATGATGCTAAGTGACCAGGAAATTCCGTTCTTCAAGACTTTAGAATCTTTAAGCTACTGAGGTTCAAAGCAGACACTTCATGACCCTACCTCTCCCCGCCCCTGTCCCCACCCCCCCTCCAGCCCAGGTGGCCATCTTGTATAGAAGTGGGGATCTGGGGAGGTCAGGCCCGGGTGACTGTGGTGGGGGGAAGGGGAACAACATCAGAGCAGAAAAGGAAGCAGGCAGTCTGCGAGAGCTACGGCAGCTAGCAAAGGGTGGGCCTCTGGAGAGAATGGAGCCCAAGGCTGGAGAGCTCCAGAGGCAGAGTCTCTAGCCTTTCCCATCCATATAGAGGGAGGGGGGAGTGGCTGAGAATCCAGCAAGAAGGATGGGGGTTTGATTCTAGGAGGGGACTTCCAGATAGTCAAGGAGACCTCCAACTCTTCATTTGTTGAAAAAGAGAAACGGAGAAGCAAGACAACCTCCTCTGCCCAAGGTCACAGGGCATAAATAAAATCATTCTCTCCCTCATGTGAAAAGAAAAAGCTGTGGCAGCCTAGCCAACTTATATCCTAGGAATTCAAGACCCAAGGTGATCTCGCCCTCTGGTCTCCCAAACCCAAGATTCACTGCCCGGGCTTGATGGGGTTGAGATTTTATGGGAAAAGAAACCTAGAGGGAGGCAGGAGGTACTCTGTTCCCTGATCCTACACTGGCCCCAAACCGGTTTTCCCGGTCCCACAGCCTCTCAGCACCCGGCCTCCGGCTTGCTCCCGCTGCCTGACAAGCCTTCACAAGAAGCAGCTGGAGAGAAAGAGAAAGGAAAAGGGGGGGAGAGAAAGGGGAAGCTCTGACTCTGAGTACAACACCTCTACCTCTTCCTGGAAGGGTTCTAGGATAAGAAGGGGGTGAAGGACCAAGTACGGGGGACAGGACCCCAGGTGAATTTCAGTCAAGTGACAGGCTCAAGCAAGATCTAGCCCACCCCCAATCGCACCTAGTTTGGGGGTTGGTGGCAGCACTGTACCCCACCCCAGGCCTCCTGGAGGGATCCCCCAATAAACAGAATCCTGATGCTCCCCTGAGCTCCATTCCTGACCCATAGCCCCAGCATTCCCAGAAGCCCTTCTCAGGGAGGGACATGCTCTTTTCTGTAAGCCTCTCACTGGCCTGTGGCTTGAAACTTGTAGGCGGAAGTCCACCATCCTCCTCCTTAGCGGCTGCTCCCCTTTACCTTACTTAGACTTCATCCAAGCTTCCCCCACCCAAGTCCCAGATCTAAATCTCCCACACCGGAATCCCAGACTTAGTTGGGCTGGGGGGAGTTCCTCCCCACCCCCACTTCTTCAACCCTTGACTCCCCACTCTCCCCTGCTCTGGTATTTTGGTTGCTCTAACTGTAAGGAACCAACTAGACCTAGGTTTGGAGAGTTCTTGGGGGGAGCCAAGTAAACGGGGGGGGGGGTTTCCTCCTCCCCCAAACCTCTGCCACCTCGAATCCAGCCAGTCTCAGACTCTTTCCCACCAGCATCCGGTGGCCCTCCTCCCCACCCCTCCCGCCACAGAGTGGACAAAAGACCAGAGATGTCCAAATCCCGACTCTCTGACCTGCCTTTCCTGGGGATTGAAATGTTTGGTGGTGATATTGAGGGGCTTCTTGGCTCCAGGTCTGGGTCCTCCCGTCAGGGACTTCAAGGTTTTCTCTTCTAGGCGGTGTGGGGGAACTGAGGGCGGGCCTGGAGAGAGGTGGGGCTGGCTGATGGCGGAAACGGTAGCAACTCGATTACGAAATCCGCCTTTCTACAGGCAGGCCCGCAGCTCCCACTCTGGACAGATTGGGGAATGCATGGCTGAGAGACGAGGGGGCAGTTCTGGGTACCAGCCCACCCAGCTGTGCAAAACCAGGAGGGCTGGAGAGCCCAGGTGGGCCTGCTTCTTCACCCTCCCGGCAGAGGGAGGGGGAGGAGCGAGTGGTGATCTCCTGAGTCACACGTAGGTATTTGTTCTTCACTGAAGGTCAAAAGGAACATTTCTGCCTTTTCTGCAAGCAGATTAAACATTACTGACATTAGAGACTTCATGGATCACAGACCTACCTATTCCCTCTGTGTCTCCTCTCCAAGCCTCTTCTGTGCCCTTCGATAAGAGGAATAGGTATAGGTTTCTTTTTGGATGGTCCTCCCAACTTGGGTTTGTGTGAGAAGGGGATTCTGAGAGATGACAATGTTGAAAAAGAGTCACGGATTTCTCTAATTCTCAAAGTGATTTCAAAGTCTGGGTTACTTGAAGTTGGGGGAGGGAGGAATACCCCTTTTACCCTCTACTCTTGCTGCAATGTAGACATTTTAACTCATAAACCTAAAAATAAATCAAAGAATGAGAAACTGGTTACTCATGCACTACTAGCAGATATCTGGGAGAAATGGGAGTTAATTAACATATTGTGACTGGACCTCCAGCAGGCCTATCTTCTTTCTTCCCCTAGAGAGGATAGGCCCTAGAATCATTGAGAATTAGCAGAGTCACAGACCCAGGCAAGGAGGGGGAGGGGAGCGGGGGAGTCCTTCCGCCCCTTTAGGAGGGGCTGCATTGCAGGGGGAGACCGAATAGACAGTGAGACAGACTCACAGTCAGAGAGAGAAAGGCGTGAAAGCAAGGCAGACAAAGCTTCAACCGCAACCTTCTCTTTATCCATCAGCCCCAAGCCTCCTGAAGCCTGACACATCCGTGGAATCCACAAACTACTGGTGATTGGTAAGCTGAGCTAAGGGAGAAAGGTAGTTAGGACTAACAGAGAGGCAGCTTGTTTTGCAGGGATGGACCATGGGTTGGACAGGAGATTCACCGGGAGGGCGGAAAAGGCAAAAAAAAAAAAAAAAAAAAAGGGAGCTCTAAATAATAGGTGGTCAGTTGAAAGAATTGATCTATCATATTTATTCATGTATTTATTTTCACATCTATTTGCATATCTCTAGCTATAGATAGATATATTTACCTACATATTTAATAACTTTTCCAAATCTTATTTCTGGCTATTTGTGTGTGTGTGTGTATATATACTCTTATAATTTATCTTAAATATGTAATAATATATGTGTTGATATATTTATCTTTCAATCTATTGATAAATCTTTATTATTACTCGTCTATCTTCCTCAAAAAAAAAATCCTTTTAGTATTTCTCCGATGTGTCTACCCATTCCATGAAAACAGTGTTCACCCTAGGAAGGATTTAAAGAAGGAGGTGTGTAGGAATAGCTCGCGGTCCTCTGGACATCAGTCTTCCCTTGTCCTAACCTTTCTCTATACAGAAGAGGCAGAAGTAGGGAAGGTGAGGCCTTCTGTGGTAGGGAGCTGTCCTACAAAATCATTTGAATTCAATGCAGTATACAAGAGCAGGGAAGGGGAGTCAGTTTCTGGGGAACTGTATGTTCGCAGATTAAAGGTCGGGAAGATCCAGGGAAAAGGATTGGGGACAGGATGGCATATTTATAATAGAAGGGTTCCCATTACTTTTCCTCCATGAGTAACATCATGACATAGACCCTGTGAAGTGAATGAAGTAGGATACACATAACATCTTAAGAAGGTTTGATGAGAACAAGTCTTTGTGTGGCTGTGAATGGGTGTGTCTCTGTCTCTGTATTTCTATATTCCTATATATCCTCTCTCCCTATATCTGATAATCTCTGCCTGCATCAACATGTGAAATTATCCAGATAATTGAGGGCAAGATATGTTTTTGCTTGAAATTCTAGATAACTGAAAATGAAGGCTATAGCTTCTGTCGTAGCAGTGCTTAGGGTACAAGGGTGTTTGGTGGAGTAAGGAAAGGCTTTTACCACATTTTGTTTAGAATTTCGGATGGAATTAAAATGTATACCATTGTTATGTAAAATGTATGCCATTGTTATCAAGGGCATTTTAAGCATCAGTCATTCAGATAAATTTTATATGTAGACCTAATTTTTTTCTCTGTTGTAAATTACTACCTATTTATTTAGATCTTTGTATGTGTCTCTATCTATCTCTGTATGAGCTTCTGGGTTAATGACATATCTAGATCTAGATCCTAAGCAAATATTTTTAAAAAGATGTTTTGCCTGACAATTGCAAAAAAAAAATTAGATTTCCTGCTCTGCCTACTATGTAAGGACTATTCAGTCAGCCTTTTACATCAGAGGAATGGAAAATGGAGGCAGCTCTTAGGATCTATTTCTCGTTCTTTATGATCTTTTACATTTTCCCCATGTATACAGGATATTTTAACACTCAGAAAAATAAGTCTAGTTAAGTAGATAGTTCTTGCACATTTAGAGGATATAACTAGGGTTTGTAAGTAGAGAGTTTGTATTATCTTGTAAGTCTGATCAATAAGTATTAAGAAGCCTATTAGCTTAGTACTGTATTAGGTTTTTTAGGAGATATAAGAGAAGTATAAATTATCAATCCTGTCTTCAAGGAAGCATTGTAATACAACACTTGGAAAATATGTACTGCAGGTAAGGCTATTTGCTAAACCTGGTACTACTGTTTTGCTTTCTGGATTTATTTCTTGGGACCTCTTAGCCCCAAGCCTTTGCAGGGTTAAATATATGAAAAGTGTATCTTTTGGCACATGTACATATATTTTTCGCAAATATTTTTGAGGTGGAGCAGAGCTGAATATCCCAGGATGATGACCTCACCTTTCCCACATACTTCCCCCATGCTATGCCAGCTCTCCCTGCCTCACCCTCCCTTTCTTCTAAGCAACTTCCATGCTGACTAATGCTCAGCTTGTAGGGTTTATTTTAGAGTTCATGCCTAGTTAAAAAGAGAAAGAGCAACAAGGATCAGTTAACATTTAAAAATCCCTTCCAGCCTTCTTATGCCAAAGACTTCCATAGCCCTATTCGAGCAAAGGAAAACTCTTTAAGACTCCAGGACAGAAATTTCACATTATTCAGGAAATGTTTTTTCCATTATTTAAGACAGAGGCAAAGACTTACAGGTCCAGAGTGGTGATGGGAACTATTGCAGGGAATTATTTTCTACAGCCTCGAAGGCATTTCTTCTCAGGGATGGGGTTGTCTTCTTGTCCCTTCTGGACATTCTAGGCAATACCTGACACCTCCACTTCAATCTCTCTTTGGTTGCCAGGATTGTACAAAGATAGAGTGGTTTGTTCTGCTTGGCAGCAGTGTGTGGGTGGGATGAGTCTGGTTAGGGAGAAGAGTGATGGGAATTCAATCAGCTTGGAGAAAACTCCATTTAATAACTGAATCTTCTACCCAGGATTTCTAGTCATTTGCCTTTACTGCCCTTAACTATTAACTGAAATAAGGGCAAAAGAAATAACAAGGATCAGCTTTTGTGTAGCGGAGGGCAAAGCTGGAAAACTGGACCAGGTATTTAAGACATCACTGTGGCCTGACAGATTTGGGGTATTAATCTACATGTGTACCTTGAAAGTGAAAAGTCAGTTGATATCATTGACTAACCTTTGTGTGCTGAACTCCGTACAACTGTTAGAAGAAAATAGAGAGGTTTGTATCTTGCTCTTAGAAAAAGTCAGAGCTAAATGGAGATATATATTTTTAATAAACACTTTAAAAGACATGAGGCCTATGAAATGCAACTAATTTTATATATTACATTCTACATATATAATATAGAAGGAATTCTCTATATTTTACATGTATAATATGGAACTAATTCTATGTATTATATTCTACATACATAATATAGAACTAATTCTAGTCTATAATAGTGCTATATTCTTATAGCACTCTATACGTGGGTTCTGGGGAAATGCTGGAAGGAT
The DNA here is from genome assembly GCF_900497805.2 of Vombatus ursinus. NCBI lineage: Eukaryota > Metazoa > Chordata > Mammalia > Diprotodontia > Vombatidae > Vombatus > Vombatus ursinus. The sequence continues at coordinate 5,363,676 of NW_020954546.1, read as the reverse complement.
AGGTATGGAGCCAATCAAAGTTAATTAAAGAAGGCCTCCAGAAGGAGTTGATTCTATCATAGGATTTAGAAGGAAAGAAGGAGCAAAGAGAATGGTAGAGAGGTGGAGGGAAACCTTTTAAAGACAGGGTATAATCTGTTAAAAAAATAAAACCTCAGAGGTAGAAAATAAAGGTTTATTTGCCTGTAGTAGTAAATCCAAACCATCCTCATTCATTGAATACTTATGTGCCTAGCATTGGATAGGGAAAGATTCTAAAACCTGGTTCCTACCTTCAAGGATCTTATAATCTAGTTGGGGGGAAATTAACCTGTGAAACAATTAGAGAATAATAAATTACAAAATGGTATGTGTTGTACACCATAAATACAACAAGAGTACACAGAAGAATGCAGCATGGGGTGACATCTTCACGGATTCTAGTACCCTCTTAGAAGAGTAGGACAGGTGTAGAATATCTTGCACTTTTAACTGTGTGGAATGTTACACACTCTAATAGTAGAGATCACTGTAGTAGAAAGTCTTGCTTAACTTTTTTGGATTTTTATTATCAAATGAGATACTATATGTAAAGTGCTATTATTAAGTGCTTTGCAAACCTTAAAGCACTACATAAATCTTAGCTATAATATAAAGGATGGCACCATGGGAAAAGTGAGAATTACTGGGAAGTATAGAAAATCTTTCAAAGGTTTCTGTTTAAAAGAAAACAGAATACAGATAAGCAGATAGTTACTTGTGAGCAAAAGTTCAAGGCAAGGAATGTGAGGAATGATGGTGACAACAATCTGTCAGCAGTGAAGAGTGTGGATAGAGAGAGGGACCAGATTGCAGAGTTGAGTTGATGATGCTAGAGGGAACCATTCTAAGACGGTTCACTAAGAACAGACAGCAGTGAAAGGCAAAGGATGAAAGGGGGAGGATTATTGAAGTCCTCTGATTGGATGGGTGGAGCACAGGAGCTGTTACTGCACGTTTCTGAGCAGGGGAGGTACAGGAAAACAGGCCAGAAACATCACGGGGACTCTTTGCAGTGTGTATACTAATTGGTGATTCCTTCCCAGGGAGTCATGAGGGACCCTGTGAGCAGCCAGTACAGCTCTTTCCTTTTCTGGAGGATGCCCATTCCTGAACTGGACCTGTCCGAGTTGGAGGGCCTGGGTCTGCTGGACGTGTCCACTTATAAGACCCGAGGCAACAACAGTGGGAAAATGTCTGAGGAGGAGCCAAGCAAAGCTGGGCAGAAGAACTGTCCTGAAGGCGATGCCCTACTTGAGTACAGCACCTTCAACTTCTGGAGAGCCCCTATTGCCAGCATCCACTCCTTTGAGTTGGACTTGATTTAAGGCTAACACCTCTCTATCACCATTTCTGTATTTTCTTTTTCTTTGGCCCCTTCCTCCCTATCTACACTTCTTTTTAGCCCTGCTTTCCCCCCTTCATTGTGTTGAGGTGGTGCTAAAAGAATCTGCCATGGAATAGCTATTTATTTATTGTTATTTATTTCCCTCTATATTGTATCCCCACAGGCACCCCTCCTTCTCTACCAAGTCCTTCAAATCACTTCAGAAGAGGTATGGTTCTTCAAAAAAAAAGGTCCTAGGTATCCAAATTCCTTTCTCTCCTGAGACTAGCTTTAGAAAACAAGTCTGACTGGGCGGCAGGCACAAACCAACCTGCCTCAAAGAGGAGCAGTACAGTAGTGAGAGGTGTGGTAAATTGATTCTTGACCCCATTGTTACCAGCTTTACAGTTTACCAGCCTTTCCATCTCTACCCCTAGGTCAGTTAGCATGGGTGGCTTTCTCACTAATTGAAAATTCTGGGATTTTTATTTGGGATTGTCTGCTATAAAAAGGTAAAGCCTGTTCCAAACAATAAAGTAACCAAGCGTCTTTCCAGACCCAGAAGTAAGGGATGAAGACTTAAGCCCTGAGGCAACATGTTGGAAAAATGGAGCCAAGTGAAAATACTTAAGCAAATTCTGAAATAATTGAAGCCTTTCCCTCTCTTCTATGGAGTTATTTTCTTTCCTCCTCAAGACTTCTCTCTTCCTCAGCTTTGTTCTTAACTGAAGAACATGGGTAGGGATACAGAAAGTTCACTAAGAAAAAAAAACACTTAAATCTCAAACTTTAACATGTTATTTTGCTGTTTATGACAGTCCCACATTGTTGGGAGCAGGTCCTTAAGCCTGTTCTTAGCTCCATCATGTAACCTACAGTCTCAAAGGACCTCAGCTTCAACCCCTTTAGAAATTACCAGCCCAGCAGTCTCTAATGGTTCAGGTACCTTGAGGGCATGAAATAAGATGATCAATACCTTCTTCACATCCTGACACTTTACCACACTATCTTTGAGAGTTCTCCAGTCTTTCCCCGTTATTGCTGCCCATTTGTGCTGACAATTCCTCACCCTCATCTAATAAAGCTGTTTAATCCCGCGCCTGAATTTCATGTTACCGTCTCTTTGTTCACAGGGAAGCAGCAGTGTTTTAGGATTTTGTTTCCTAATTAATTGTACAGCTTTATTCATTTCAGCCTATCTCTTTGGGGGAGGTGGGGCTGGGTACAAAGAAATGAACACCCTTTTACCAAAACAGGTGGAGGTCCAAGTATATGATGAAGGAAATGATGAAAACTCGAGTTCAGAGAATATGGTTTGCTCCAATTTTATGTGCCTCTCTTCCACTAGTTTGCTCTGAACCTAGCACGTTCCCCAGCAACTGAGAGGCTTAGGTGCAAAGGCTTCTTCTGAGCAGACATACAGCAAAAGGGATGTTAGAGGTCATTTACAGAAGAGGAAACAAGGCCAGAGAAGTGACTTCAACAAAGCTTTTAAGTGACACCTACTGCACCAAGATCTTACCAGCCCCCTTTTAATTCATGTGCCCGATTTCCCCTCCTCCCTTTACCTCATTTCTCAGAGGTGAACCTATCATTTAATGGGTATTACTATCAAGTGATGAGTGCTGTGGAACACTTCGGAAAGAGAAGAGAAAGTAGTTAAAGGTTGCCCTTCTTAATTTATAATAAATTTATAAAACGGTTAGAGCAACACGTTAAGTAAACTTAAGCTAGCATTCAAGTGACAATGTATTAAGCTCTCTAAAGGTACCACAAAGGAGATACAGGAATTCAAAGAGAGAAATCCCTTTCAAATAAGAAAACACATTTTTCTTTTTGTAGTAACCAAAGGTGAAGTTTATACTCCCCACCTTGGGCATTCAAAAAAAGGGAGCGGTAAGTACCCCCACCATCTCTAAGCACTGAAAATTTTTCATTAATATCAATGCCATATTCAAGGAGGAGTGACATCATTAACACGGCTATTGTAATAACAATCTGACATTTAAGAAGATTGCCTGAAGCGACTTCTCAAGAAAAAGGATCTTGTGAGGGGAAAAAAAAAATCAACCTAAGTCAGATAAATAAACTTGCTGGATCCTGGAATTATTTTCTCTGCCTGCCCAGGGTCAGCCCCCTTGGGGTCGGTCAAACGGTCTTAATTCTCCTTTCTTTCCTTGCATCTCCTCCCCTCCCCCATTTTTCTGTTCCCTTTTAAGGGTAGTTTCCCCCATCCCCAATTAGAATGGAAGCTGCAGGCGGGCAGGTTATGTACCTCTCCCAGCGAGGTGCACGGTGACCGGCACACAGTAAGATTAATAAAAGCTCATCGCCTTTCGTATTAATGTCTCTTAAAAAAAAGCAACCATTTCCACGCGGGGGTCACGGCCACGCTCTTGCGTGCTCGAGGGGGAGAGAGCGGGGATGACCTCCAAAGGCCGCGGACGCGACCGCGTGACCCCAGCATTCTAAACGTCATTTGGTGCCACGCCCCGCCCCCAGTCTGGGACGTCAGAGGAGCCGCGGTCCCGTGGGGTCCGGGAATGGGACAGCCACATGGCGATCACGGCGCGGGAGGAGTTTCTCCTCACGGTTTCTTCCCGTTCTTGGCGCCAAAAAAAAAAAAAAAAAAAAAAAGCCCGGGCCCCGCCCCTTGCCGGGACTTTGTAGTACGTGAGCTCACGTAAGAGCGCGCGGCGCTAAAATAGTCCCATTCACCCCGACCTCGGGGAATGTCTGTCGCCTTCACCAGGCCTCCGGACTCGGAGAATGACCCCCCGAACCCGCGCGACCCTCTCTTCGCCGGGGACGGGGATGTCTTTGATCGTTTCCCACAGCAGATTCCTCCGCCGGAGATGATCCTCGGCGGCCCCAGCACTTCCGGGTCCGCCATTTTGTCTCCTCCATTTCTCCACGAGGGGGGGTTAAAGGGCCCCCCCACCCACCCAATATACATTTATGAAAAAGTCGAAAAAAGTCGCTCCTGCCGACGGGGCGTCCGACTCAGGGGAAAAAAGAGGAGCAAACTGGCGGGCGCGGAGGGAGCAGGGTCGGCGGCGCCCCCGACGCAGCGGTGAGTCCCCGGGGAGGGGGTAGGGAGAGGGGGGCGGGGGGGACCCGCGCCCCCTCCCGCCTCCCCCCTCGCGGCCCCGGAAGCCGAGGGCTCTAGCGCGGCCGCGGGAGCCCCCGAGGGGCCCGGAGGAAGGGGATGGAGTCGGGAGGAAGGGGAGGGGTCTGGGAGAGGGCGGGGAGCGCCGGGGCCTGTGCCCGGGCTCGGCCGCGGGGGGCGCCGGCTAGGCCGCTAGGGGGCCCCACGTGTGCGCCCCGCGATCGCGAGGCGTGGGCCCCGGCCCTGGCGCGGCGCGGCGCTGCGGACCCCATGCTTCCCGGGGCCTCGCTTAGCCTCGCGCGTGGCGGTGCCCAGATGCCCCGACACGCAGTCCTCCCGCGTCCACCTGCATTTCACGCTTGCTTGGGGGGTCGGCCGCATTCCTTCGGGGAGCCCGGGGGTCTTCGTCTCGGTCCAGGGCTGCATCTGCATCGGCGTGCGATGCTGGAGCAAAGTTGGGACCCCCTGCCCCCTCATCCGTCACCGAACAAAGCGCCTTCGTCCCACAAACGCATTTTATTTTTGTCCTTGGGGTTCAGGGGATAGAATTAGCAGGGAAGGATCCTCAGTGGGGAGTGGGAGTTGGGGCTTCAAAATACCAGCCACCGTAAGAATACATCTGTTCTAAATGTGTACGGTGGCGATTATAATACACCATTTACAGTCCTTCCTTGGTTTCTGTCTTTGAGATGTTAGAAAATAAAACTGTTCTTGGCCTTTTTCGAGAATTAATGTTAACCTCAATTGCAGTTTAGTGATGTCACCCCCCCACCACCACCACTTTTTCCTCTTCTGTAGCAGATGATGGCCTCAAAATGAGATTGAAGACACTTGATAACATTGAGTGGTTAAGACAGAAAACACAGATGGGGAAAACTCACAGTCCCACCGAAACCTGGAGTTTTGGTTTTTTTTTTTTTTTTTTTTTTTGAAAAACACTTGAGAAAAGAGTTGTGATGATGATACCAACGGAAATGTGATACGCTGAACTTCTTGAAGGAGGCTAATTTTTCAGAGCCGTTGAAGTAATTTATATTTACGTTCTCTAACTGCCTCCCTAGAAAATTGGAGTCTTTTTGGTTAAGGAAAGTCAACATCATTACATGTGCAGATAAAGAGTTAGTTTTCATACCAGGATTTCTGCACTTTATTGCTTAGCTCATTCATTCCTCCTTGTTCTGGGAGCAATTATTGTAGGGGTGATCACGGTGTGTAAAGTTTGTATCTTATAAATAGATTTTTTGAAAATGCTTTTCTGCAGCTTTAGTAGTTAAATGGAGTTTTTGACTGGTAAACACTTGAAAAACTGCATTTAATTTTAAATTAGTAGGCAAAAAACACTAAGCAAAGAATCCTTTGTGCCATTTGATCTACAAAGGCAAAACCTTTAGGGAGGCTACGTGGCAGAGTGGGGAAAGTACAACATTTGGAGTCTGGCGGACCTGGGATGTAGTACTGTGTCTTCCAATTAGACCATGGCAGTGCTACTTAGTCTCTCTCAGACTGTTTCTTGATCTGTAAAATGGGGGTGCATCACTTAAGGCTGTCCTAAGGAAAGATATTTTTTAACCTCAAAGCACTATGGAAACTTAAGCTGTTATGATTTATTCCCTTCTGAGAATTGAAACATTCTTGGAAGATATGGATCATGATAATCTTACGTAAATGGAGAAATTGAGTCGTGGAGTGATAGCACAGTTGGCCTAAGATAGGGGTCCTGTGCCCTCACACTCCCTTGGAGAGAGGGACCTGTGTTAAACTGGTTTGATTTAGAAACCCTGTGCTTACTATTCCATTGTGTTGCAGGCTCACCCCTAGTCCCTCCAGTGTTCATAAGATAGTGGCTTCTAACATGAACTCCTAAATTTCATCAAGCAGTGGTTTATAATAGGAGGTTTTTACACAGCCAAGCATTCTCCATGCCCTCTGGAGATCATAAGCACTATACAGGGTGTCCCAAAAGACTTAGTGCAGTTTTAAACTATTAAAGCCTAAAACCTGCACTGAGACTTTTGGGACACCCTGTATAATGTGCACAATACTTTGTACTGTGTTTCCTGAAATGATGTTTGGCACCGGGCTTGTTTCACAGCAGTGGCGTGCTGCTTTATTAACTGACACCCAGGACAAGAAAGTGGACTTGGGATCATTTCATTGTAGCGCTTTGTACTTGCCAGAGCATTTTTTTGAAGGCTAAAAGTGAAGGTCTGTTGGTTAGGATGTGTGCATCTCCCAGAGCACTCATTTCTTGTGTCACTTAAAGTAAAATCAGAAGGTGAGCCGCTGATAGGTCAGCCAAGAGAGTCTTAGAAAGCATTTTCATTAACACTATTGTTTTGGGGGTTACAGCTTCCTGAAAATACTTGTTCTTATGCATAAAGATGTCTTTGGTGGACCTGGGGAAGAGGTTGCTAGAAGCAGCAAGAAAAGGACAAGATGATGAAGTGAGGACTTTGATGGCCAATGGTGCCCCTTTTACTACGGATTGGGTAAGTTTAGGGGAGAGAAGAAGCAGAGACCATCCCGTCACGTGTTTACAATCAAGGGAAGTAAAGAAGGGGATGAATCCTAGAGTGGGAAGGGACCTCAGAAGTTGTTGAGGCCAACCCTTACATGAGACAGAAACTTAATCTACACCATCCCTGATTTAAGCTTTCATCCAGTCTGTGTTTTAAGACCTCCAGTGATGGGGGAAACTCACTACCCACCAAGACTGTTCATTCTGTTTTTGGACAACAGTAGTTGTTAGGAAGTTCAGCCAAAATCTGCTGCCCTATAAATTCTGCCTATTCCACCCATCAGTCCTTCAGCATGAAACAAAACAGGACAAGGCTGTGGAGTATTTTTCTAGAGAACTTCGGAATCCTGAGAATATCGATGAGGGGCGGGACAGAGACAGAATGTAGCCTATACTCTATGTTTGTGGTGATCTGTGATTCAGAGAAGATGAAAAAGGATTTCACTGGACTCTTCTTACCAGGGGACCTCATTTTGGTGCTTTATTCTCACTGCTCCAGATTTTGTGCCTTTTGTTATACCTGAAGACATGATTAGTATGCTATTTTTTACTCTGATTTTCCAAATTGGATCTTATGAATATATTGGTGGTGGTTGGGATGTGTGTTTCTGAAATGTTTTTGATTGTGTCTTCTAAAGATTTAATTTTCTTTTGGGTGTATTTGTGTATATTAGCAAAGCAGCTAGATGGCATTGTGGATAGAGTGCTAGGCCTGGAGTCAGGAAGAGCTGAGTTCAAATCACCATCAGACACCTACTAGCAGTGTGACCCTGGGCAAGTCACTTACCCCAGTTTGCCTCAATTTCCTCATCTGTCACATAAACTGGAGAAGGAAATGGCAAACCACTCCAGTATCTTTGCCAAGAACACCCCAAATGTGGTCATGAAGAATCGGACATGACTGAAACCCCAAAATGACTGAACAGCAGTACTTGGGTTGGAAGCATTTGTAATTACCTGAAATTCAACAGAATCAGTAAAATGAGAATGAATTCTTAAAGCAATAAACCTCCTGGCCCTCTTTTCACCATTGCGTTCTGGTAAAAAGGAATTTTCTAGCCTTTTTGATTTCCTTTGCCAATCTTTTAACAATTAAAGAGAAAGATATAATTTCCTGAGACTTCAAAGCCAGCTTTGGGAGCAGAGATCCAGGCCATAATATTAATTCTTCAGCTTGAGGTTCCTCAGACTTTCTGGGTTTTAACTGTTTGGTGAAGGAACTTTTTTCATAGCCTCAGGGCCAGCTGCTCTTCCATGAGAGGAAGAACAAAAAGAGAACCTGTGAAATGAACATTTCTGTAAATAGATCTGGAAAAGAGCAACGTGAATTAAACCCAATTATGCATATCACAAGGAAAATGAAAATGTGAGATGCTAAGAATGAGTGAAAGGAGCTTAAAATAGAGAGCACTAGACCTTGAGGAACAGCCTCTGTTCAGATTTCAGAGCAGAGTATTGATAACTCAAGTAGGATCTGGCCCTGGGTGAGAAATAATTGTTTTTTTTTTTTTTGCCATTGACAGGTCATCACCAACACCATTCTACTGCATGCTCCTGCCCTTACTTCCAGTCCTGTAACCTCATTTTATGTGGCCTCCACAGACGTATTAAGATGCATTATAGAATCCTAGATTCCTGTTCTTTAATAAGACTTCTACATATAACTTGCTAGTCCCTATTTCTCTCTTCTAATTCTTTCACCAGTTTGTATTACTCATTTGCTTTCACCTCTGCACAAGGGTCAGTTCTTCTAGGAAAATTTCCCTGATTTTATCCTACCTGATGGTTCAGTTTTTATTTATTTATTTTTAAGATGACCAATCTCTTTTGTTTTAACCACTTTCATTTCTAAATATTTCCCTTCCCCACTAAGACATGAACAAGGAATAAAAGAAAAAAAAAGAAACAGTTCAGATTTAACTAACACATCAGTTGGGTCTGACAGTATTTGTGATGTCCATACCCGTAGTCCTCCACCTCTGTAGAGAAGGGCTGACTAGTTTTACTCTTTCACCTAAGCACTTGGGTAATCTGCTGGCAATATAGTAGTTCATGTTTACTGATGGGCTGCTACGAAAGTGATGGAAGAGGTTTCTAGATCTTTAGTGCTGACTTCTCATCCAGGTTGTAAGCTTCAGTAGGACATAGATGCCTGGCCTCTCCGTCTTTATATATCCTCCAGGATGTGCACACGTTCAACGGGCGCTATTTCTCCACAGCTTGGAACATCACCTCTCCACCTCGCAGCCCAGTACGGTCATTATTCCACAGCGGAAGTGCTCCTGAGAGCAGGGGTTAGCAGGGATGCCAGGACTAAGGTAGACAGAACCCCTTTGCATATGGCTGCAGCAGATGGACACGCACATATCGTGGAGCTGCTCGTCCGGGTAAAGCGAGGCATGGCTGGGTTGAGTCATATATAAATGAGAAACATTACTGTAACTCTAAAGCAGGCCTGCAGAGTCTTACCCAGCACTCTGATTCACTTGCCTGAATGGGCAGGTGGGAACTGTGGGCAGAGAGAAATTGGGTGGAAAGGCAAGGCTCCTGGGGCAGGAGAACTGATCTTTCTCAAGGTTAGCAGTGGTTGAGAGAAGTCAGCCTCCTCACACTCTTAAAACATGGAATAATAAGCAGGCAGTCCCTGATTGTTTTTCAGGCACTTAGATTTCATTATGTGTACATATATAGTGAGACAAATATGTGTTCTTTTTGTCTTACTGAGAAGGACTGCTCCCCCATCAGTTGCAGTTCCTCAGTACTCTCCTGTACTGTCCCCAGTCTGTGTAGCATGTTTATTGGCATTGAGAGAGAGACAGGATTTGGAGATGTTTTCCTTCTAAGGTACTTAAGCATAATCCAAATTGGAGTATGTATAATTCTCCAGTAATCCTTCAGATTTTGTGATGGAAATTCACACCTACTGCCCTGTGGCTGTCATCTGAGGGAAATTTTGGTTTTTTGTGGCAGAATGGTGCAGATGTGAATGCCAAGGACATGCTGAAAATGACTGCTTTGCATTGGGCCACTGAACACCATCATCGTGATGTGGTGGAGCTGCTGATCAAGTATGGAGCTGACGTCCATGCCTTCAGCAAATTTGATAAGTCTGCTTTTGACATAGCTCTGGAAAAGAACAACCCAGAGATTCTTGTCATTCTCCAGGTGTGTGGCTATTGTACTTAACTGCCATTTCCCTAGATGCTAGTCAAACGAGTTGAAATTTATTATAGAGACGGATTCAAAATTGAACTTTCCCAACCCTTTCAAAGTAATACTTTTTTAAATCACTTTAAAAATGGAGGTGGGTGGGGGAGGGGTGTCTGTAGCATGCTCTGTAGTCAATTCAGTTTTTATTTTTCAAAGAGAATAATGGTGTGGGCAGTTAACAAATAATTTATATTTATTTAGTTTTGGAATATGCTGTGTTGTTTCCATACAAGAGGTTTGTCTTTCCAGTTACATTTGACTGAGGCAAATCTTTAAATGTCATTGCATGCTTTCTGAATGTGTATTCGGGGAGGCTGTCCCATAATCAGGCTTAGGATCACAAGGAAGGCTAAAATCTAAAATTTAGTTGTAGACGATTCATGGGTAGGTAATTACGTTGACTGTATATGAGAAATAGATGCAACTTTTTATTCCTTTTGTGTCTGTTTTCCCAATAAGTAGTTTCCTACAGACTTGTTGCCCTGTTCAACTCTCAGTTCCCTATTTAAACTTCCTTACGTAACAGGGATTTTTTTAGCCCTGAGCATGTTTGTGGAAAACTGCTTCTGATAATATAGAATCTAAAGGGAGGTCATCTTTGCTTCAGCTGTATGGGAACTAGACTTCAAAAGGTCATGTTCCAAATGTGAGAGTCATTTGCTGGGCTGGTGCATATTTTCGCATTTCTTCCTAGGAAAAGTGGAGTGCATTGTTGTTCCACACTCAGGAGGTGATTCCTTACTGTATGGAGGCAGATTAGCATACCGATCATATAAATTAGGGGCCAGAAGACATAATAGAGGTTAACTAGTCTAGCCCCTTCATTAGGGAAGGGAAGAAACAACAGAGTTAAGTGGTTTGCCTGTCTTCAGAGTTTTTGAACATAATATCTCTTTATTTTTCTAAGACATAAACAACCTTGGGAAGATAGCTTAATGGTTCTGTTTCTTTTGTCTGAGGAAAAAAACCCAACAGCCTTAATGCGAACACAGAGCTCCCTTGTACTGAAGCTGGTTCTGGATGGTAGAATGCTGTCAAGGGAGCTGTTGAGTAACTGTATAACTAAGGCTACAATAAGCATTCTGACTTTGAAAAGTCATGCCTTGTCTGGTAGGAGGCAATGCAGAACAAGGGGAATGCCCCCCCGGCGACCAGCACTGTGACAATGGCTACACCCTTTATCTTCACATCTGGAGAAGTCGTCAACCTTGCCAGCCTTGTTTCTTCAGCCAGCACCAAAACCACTACAGGTAATAGGCCATTGAGCAGGGGGCTGATTTCCATGTGGAAAGTCCATAGAATGCTAGCAGGTTTTCCTTTATACTAGAGAAGCAGTGATGCCACAATGCACAGAGAGCTGAGCCCGGACTCAGGGACCCCTGAGTTCAAATACAGCCTCAGATACTGTGACCCTGGGCAGGTCACTTCACCTCTACCTGCCTCAATTTTCCTCAATTGTAAAATGGGAATAATAACAGCACCTACCTCACAGGGTTGTTGTGAGGATCAAATGAGAAAATACTTGTAAAGTGCTTAGCACAGTGCCTGGTACATAGTAGGTATTGTAAGTTATTATCATCTTCATCATCTCTGTAAATAGGATAAATAGGAAGAGATTTCTTAATAGGTTACATTTGTGTTTCTACCCTTATCCCTGTTTCTGAGGAATGTAGCATAGAGAATAAAAGCAGGGTGGTATAGGGAAAGGAGCTCTATATTGGGAGTCGGGACCTGTGTTCAAATTCAGCCTAGGTCATTTACTGCCTATGTGACTTTGGGAAATTTACTTTCTGGGTCTCAGTTTTCTTATTTAAAAGTTGATCTCTATGGTCACTTCTAACTCTAAATTTATGGTTCTGTGAATATATTTGGGTACTTTTTCTGATTAAAAATAAAGCTTGCTACTGAAGAGCTGTATATAATATGTTAAGTACCATGTTTATCTCCCAAATAAAAGTGGAGAAGTGTTTGTCAGTTGATAACAAGAAAAATAATCGAATATACATGGTCTGGAGGTATAGCAATTACAGGAAAAGAGGAATTGATAAAATTTTAAATCTAGTTGTAATCCTGAAGTTGCTAAAATAGTTACATGTGAGTTATTTAACTCAAGAAATTATGAGTGTGTTCTTGCAAGCTGCTTAGAAATGAAGTCTGTAGTTTTTGCAGTCCAGTGCTTCAGCAAATTTATCAGTTTTTACAAATATTTGCCTGTACTTCAGAGGAGTTGGAGGCTTCTCTTTTTTGCTCCATTAACTTCATCTGACTTGATATTTGACCTTTTTTTATTAATTTACTTTGATTTATCAACAATCCTTTCCATAAACTTTTGAGTTTTAAGTTTTTCTCCCCTTCCCTTCCTACCTCCCTCCCCAAGATGGCGTGCAATATGATAGAGGCTCTGCATATACATTCTTATTAAACATATTTTCATATTGGTCATGTTGTAAGGAAGAATTAGAACCAATAGGAGGAACCACAAGAAAGAGGAAACAAAACAGAAGGAAAAAAAGAGCAAATAGTGTGCTTCCATCTGCATTCAAACTCCATGCTTCTTTCTCTGGACGTGGATAGCATTTTCCATCATGAGATTTTTGAAATTGTCTTAGATCCTTGCATTGCTGAGAAGAGCTAAGTCTGTCAAAGTTAGTCATTGTACAGTGTGGCTGTTACTGTGTACAATGTTCTCCTGGTTCTGCTCACTTCACTCAGCATCAGTCCATACAAGTCTTTCCAGGTTTTTCTGGAGTCTACTTGCTCATCATTTTTTATAGCACAATAGTATTCCATTCCATTCATACACCGCAACTTGTTCAGCCATTCCTCAATTGATGGGCATGCCCTCAATTTGTAGTTCTTTGCCACCACAAAAAGAGCTACAATATTTTTGTACATGTGGGTCCTGTTCCCATTTTTGTGATCTCTTTGGGATACAGCCCTAGAAGTACTATTGCTGGGTCAAAGGGTATGCACATTTTTATAGCCCTTTGGGCATAGTTCCAAATTGCTCTCCAAAATGGTTGGATCATTTCACAACTCCACCAGTAATGCATTAGTGTTCCAATTTTGATGTTTGACTTTTTTTAAAATCCTTAACTCGAAGTTAAAAGAAAGATTCATAATTCTAGTGCAGTTTTCCAAATATTAGAGAAAGAATACAGCACTGCTGTTTTAAGAAAAAAAAATTGTTCTCTATAGACAGTGTAATTGCCTCTTTTCTCTTTATGACCACTAGGGGACAATATTGCTCTTCCTTTTTATAAGCCATAAGCCACCTTTGGTTTCAAATGGATAATTAAAAAAAGTTATTTTTAACGATGCACAGACACAAAAAATGCTGCTTATTGGCCACACTCAAGGACATGACTTTGGACATCCTTTAAATAAAGTTCCATTATTTGGGAATTGAAACCTGTGAGGAGTGGGTATGTTTCTGATGTTTTAACTGGCTTGTCCTGCAGACAGTGTGGCCTCCATTCTCATGAGCCAGAATCACATTGCTTGCCTGCCATGTTTTGGGCAAATATGCACCTCCTCGTGGCTCTTTGGTGTAGCAGATTTGAGGTGCTAAGGCCAGTCTATAATTGAAGTCGTGTCCTTACTCTGGTCTATTACTCATAAAGTGGTTTGCCCAGCAGTTCTCTATAGCTTGCTGATCTTTCTGTTGTTTAATACATGTAGAAAAGAGGAAGAGAAAAGAAGTAGGAAAAATTCAGTGTGGGCTATTCAGCTGAAGAGTTTTCCACTTTGGCATTTTAAGTTTCTCAGTGTCTCACTTCAAAGTGTTCCTTTTTCTAAGAAATAGTTGAATTTATACTAGAATATATATCATTTTGGTGTTTGAGATTGCAGAGTTCAAATCCTACCCTTTAAAATCCAGAGCTTTCGATTATCCATATGCGAATTATTTGCAGTAGTTCAAAAATTCGAGACTTCAGTCCTTGTACAACCTGGTATCCTCCAGGCCATCTAACCTCCAGCCGTCAGTCAGCTTATATGTACCCTAGGAAAGTACAAATTAATTTTAAAAATTGACATAGACAGATTTGCTGCCCTTGTAACACAATGCATTCCCAAATTTGATATAAATAATTTTTGGGTACTCTGGTGTTTTGATTATTTCTTGCTTCTGTTGCCTTTCATAAATGTAGATAACAGAGAGTAGCTTAAAAACCTATTGCCAGCTAAGGCATAATATTTCATTAAGCTGACACTTAGCTCCATCGAACTTAAGATGGAGGCAGCTTGTTGCCTTTGGATTTATAGTAATTACATTAGGATCTGCTCTAATTCTCACTAACATTGAGATTGCCTAGCTGGTGACAGTTAGTTTCCTTTATCCCAAGCCTCCAGTTAATCCTGGCCTGAGGCTTTTGATCATATGTTTCAAGTTATAAACAAATAATTCAGTTCCCCAGCATTTTATATTTTTTAATGTTGGGTTATGCCCTCCAGGAGCAAGGAAAGAATAATGTTGAGGAGAAAATCTACTTCCTCATCCCAAATGCTTCTGGGAGAGGTGTAATATGTCACATGCTTCTTTAGTGTATCTGTTAGTTATAATTGGCTTTAAGTATCAGACACCGTGTGTGTGTGTGTGTGTGTGTGTACGTGTACATACATACATACATACATACATATATATATGTATGAAAAGGCCTCCATTTCAGAAAATTTCTGTGTGTGGAAGACCATTTACATAATGATACTCTGAAGTTCTCTTGTTAATTCATTTCTGTGTTAAAAGGAAATGGGGTGAATGATTGTCTGAACCAAAGTACAAAATCATTCAAAAGTAATGAAGACTCATACTTAATGCTATAGTCACAGGGCTTAGCAAAGCAGAGTTCTAATGAACTAATTCCACCATTCTATCCTTACGAGGAACTCAAAGATAGAAGGTTCCGTGTTTCCCTCAGCTGAGGCGAGGATGGGAAGGTGTTACATTAGTGTTTGCTATGGCTGGCAACCACCAACCAGGAAAGTGCATTAGGGGATGAATAATAGTTGAATCCTGCCCAGCAGGAAGTAAGTCCAGATACTCCCCTGGTGGAGGTCAGGCAGTCCTATTGGCTCCAGCCATTTGGCTTCCTGAGCAGGTTCTTTTCTTTGGAATACGGTGCTCAGAGCGCTGGGCCTTGAGTCAGGAAGAACCAAGTTCAAATATTGCCTCAGACATTTACTAGATATGAGATCCTGTGAAAATCACTTAGCCTTTGTCTTCCTCAGTTTCCTCTGCTGTAAAATGGGCATAACACCACCTACCTCTCAGGGTTGTTGTGAGGACTAAATGAGACATTATTTGTAAAAGGGCTTTACATACCTTAAATTTAGCAATAGTTAAATGTTAGCAATTATATTTTTTAAAAGAATTTTGTTTTTTAAAAAATTCTGAACTTCAGAAACACTGGATAAAATGAACATTTCCATATACATGATTGGCACATAGTAAGCACTTAATAAATGCTTGTTGACTGACACATAGTAGAACAGAAAAAGAGGATTATACACAAAACTGTGAATTTCTTTGGTGTACAGCATACTTTTCTTTTTAAATGTCTAATAAATTCAACATGTAACTTTCAAAACAGTCTTGCTTGTCTGTCATTCTTTCTGGCCTTCTGTTCTCTTATGTGTATTTTAAGCAAGTGTTTGAATGACCCACTTTTCTTTTTCTTTCTTTTTGGCTACCTTATTCTAATCTTCCTCTTCTTCGATCTACCCCACCCTACCTCTGCTGGAAAAGATAAGAGAAAAACAAAGCCTATGTAGCTAATAGGCATAGCCAAGCAAAGCAGATTCCCACATTGTCCAGGTCCAAAAAAGTTTCATCATTGGTTCTCTGGAAGTATAGCTGGTCATTCATTGATCAAGCCTTTTAAAGTTACTTCTTTTTATAATGTTGTTACTGTATACATTCCTCTGAATCTCACTTCACTCTCCATCAGTTCATACAAATCTTCCCAGGCTTCTCTGAAACTGTTCCTTGCATCATTTCTTATGGCTCAGTAATATTATATTGTACTCATATAATAATTACAGAAATAGCCAACATTTAGATAACTCTTTAAGGTTTAAAGAGCACTTTTCACACATTAATTCTCATTTGGTCCTCACAACAATCTTGTTGACTAAGTGCTGTTATCCCCATTTTGTAGGTGAGGAAACTGAGGCATATAGAGGTTAAGTGGCTTGTCCAGGGTGACACACCTTGTAAGCTTTGAGGTAGAATTTTAACTCTGGTCTTCTGATGCCAAAATCAGTGATCTATCCATTGTACCACCTAGCTGCCTTTATATTATCATTTGTTCAGCCGTCTCCAATTTAAGGGCATCCCCTTAGTTTCCATTTCTTTTCTGTAACAACAACAAGCTGCTGTAAATATTTTTGTCCCTATGGATCCATTTTGTTTGGTTCATTGGCTGTGTCCAAAATATAGTGTCCCAAAAGTCTTAGTGCAGTTTAAAGCTTTAATAGCTTATTTATTTTCATTAATTAAATATTAATAATAGCTTATTATTTTAAGCTATTAAATTTTAGAATTGCACCCTGCATATATATGTTTTGCAGTTGAAGTTCATCATTTCTCATGCAAGGGGTTAGTGGCCTGTTTCATCTTTAGTCTTCAGGGTTCGTGGTTTATCATTGCATTGATCAGAGTTCTAAAGTCTTTCAAAGTTGTTTTTCTCTGTTATGTTTTATTTATTTATTGTAGTATAACAATTTATTATATAAATTGTTCCCTTAGTTCTGCTCACTTAGCTCTGCATAGATCTGCATCAGTTCATAGAGGTCTTTCCAGTTTTCTCTGATTTCTTATGGAACAAGAAGTTTTTCTGTTTGTAAACCATAACTTGTTTAGCCATTGCACAGTAGGGAGATATCCCTTTATTTTCTAGTTTGAGGCTCCCATGAGACCTTTTTTGCTTTCTTTGATCTCTTTAGAGTATAAACCTCATAATGGCATAGCTGGATCAAAGGGTATGTATGCACAGTTTAGTGACCTTGCAGTGACAGTTTCTACCTACTTTCAGATGAGCTGGACCAGTTCTTAGTTCCACCAGCAGTTACTGGTGTTCCTGTTGTCCTATAGGCCCTCCAGCAACTTTCATTTTTCTTCTTTTGCCATCTTAACCAGTCTGATAGGTGTGAGGTGGAGCCTCAGAGTTGCTTTAATTTACATTTCTGTAATTATTACTTGGAGCATTTTTTCATATGGTTTTTGATTGCTCGGGTATCTTCCTTTGAAAACTGTCTATCCATAGCCTTCCTTTGATCATTTCGGAACATCTCTTTTTCTTATAAATTTGAATCAGTTATATTATATTGGAAATGAGACTTTCATCAGAAAAATTTGCTGGAAGATTTTTTTCTCAGTTTTTCTTCCAATTTCATTTGTTTTGGTTTAGTTGTATGACAGAGTTAAAGCACTAAGCCAATACATAATTGGACTAGACAATCAAGTATATATTTGCATGTATTGCAGGGTACACATTGATCCAGCTTTAAAACCATCAGTATTTTTGTATGTGAAGATTCTAGTTTCCGCTATAATTGCTGTTGGGTTGAAGTGTTCCCCACCTAGCTTCTTCCTGTTCACAATAGTAGTGATAGTAGTGTAATAATGATAATAATCACTTACATTTGCAAAAAAGCCTTTTTAATGAGGTAGTTAGAATTTTATAAATAAATAGACAAGTGAATTTAGAATCAGAAGATTGGAGTTTTAGTCACATCTCTGCTTCTTACTAGATGTGTGATCTTAGATAAATCATTTAACTTCACTGCCCATATAGTGATGAGCGAGAGGATGTGTTCAGCCAGTAAGAGAAGCTCTGTGTGTGTGTGTGTGTGTGTGTGTGTGTGTGTGTGTGTGTGTGTGTTCGTTCACTGGCACCAGCTGCTGCTGCTGAGGAGTGGAAGGTGGGGGATGTTCCGGACCTGTCAGCTACTGGTGCTAAACAGCAGCAGCAACATAGGAACCACCTCGTGGAGGGAGTCAGAGGGGGAATCTCACTTGTCCACATACCCACCTTGTTCGTTTACCCTTATTTCAGGGAAGGGATTTGTTTTTGACCTTAAATAAATTTACTTAAGTATGATGCATGTTAGCGTAGAATAGCAGGGAAGATTAAGTCCATCATTGTATTTTAGTTCATCTCAAATCAGCCTGACTCTGCTGGACCTTATCTGCCTTTTCCTCCCCAATAGGTGACTCCCGTACTTCTACAGTCCAGTTCTCCAATTCTACCACCTCAGTGCTGGCTACCCTGGCTGCTCTGGCTGAGGCATCTGCTCCCCTTTCCAACTCCCACCGAGCTGCAGGTAACTGAGGGAGCATGTGACTGGTGAAAGTCCCTTTTATTTTTTCAGATTTAATTTGCATGCGATTAAAAAGAATTGTGCTTAATTACAGGCAGCTCTAAAAAAGGTGATGTGGATTCATTGAACCTCAGAAAGAAAAGTTGCTAAGTGATGTAATCAGTCAGCTGAATAATATCAGGGAATGAGAGTCATTCTTTTGTGTCCTTGCAACCTTGGTGTGTCTGCTGGGACTCCAGTTGCTTCACATTGAATGAAGTGTTTTAATTTGTGTTAGAAGATCTTTCAGAGATATCGTATGGCATGTTTTGACTCTGATGCTCTTAGAATCTGAATAGCCAGCTGAGATATCTTGTAGATAGGAACATTACCTGCCTCTTTGCCATAGCATGCGTACTCCAAGTTGTCTGGTTTCTATTTTCTCTGAGTTTTTTATGTGGGGGCGGGCGAGTGTACTTCCCAAATGTAGAGCCCAAAAGCATTCCAGTCATTGAGCCATGTCCGAAGGGAAAAGGCAGCTCCCAACACCCAGCAGACAGTTTGGAGGCAGAAAGGAATCCAGTAATATTTGAGGAATCCCCAAGGGAATCTTTCTTATAGTTCACACATAAAAGCAATAGTTCTAATTTATCTCCATCATTAACACTTGAGTAGTGATGGTGATAATGTTGTTCTGTTGCCATTCAAGTCCAGTCAAGTCTGCTTTGTGAGGCGTTCTGCTTGTGGGAATGATAGAGGCAAAATACATAAGTCCCTGCCTTCAAGAAACTTCTGTTTTACCAGGAGCCAAGAGGTGGATGAAGAGACATAGGTACAAGGTCATTTGAGGAAGGGGAGCACTAGTAATGGGAGAGAAGGCTTCGTGGCTAAATCCTCCAAGAAAAATGAGGATTGGGAGAGGTAGAAATGAAGAGGAATTGCATTCCAGGCATAATGGAAGTCTTGCAAAAATGCAGGAAGGCAGGAAATTGACTGTGAGGCTCAGGGGGCAGTTAGTTCTTAGTCCAGCGTGGCTGGTTCATGGAATGCACAGTACATGGAGGTCAGCAGTGCTAGCAGATAAGTCTTTAACTTATTAAAGGCAGATAATGAAGGGCCTTCATTGTCAGGCTGAAGAGTCAGTTTCTCATCCTTCAGCCGGTGTGGAGTTTTCAAATAGGAAAGTGACATGATCAGACCAGTGCCTTACAAAGATTATTTTGGCCACTCTGCATCTTTGCCAGAGCTCACTTGTGTTTACACAGATGAGTGAGTGTGTGACTACAGTTATAGAACAGAATCAGGGAGAGCAATTAGGAGGCTGTTTCAGCAGTCCATGAGAGAGGTGATGAAGGGCTGAACTTGGGTGATGGCCATGGCTGTGAAGAGAAGGGGCTCAGTCCCCAAAACTCAAGTGCAAAGCTCCGCTGGGGTGCTGCCTTCCATCAAAGCCTGTCCTCATTAGCCTAGGTGCTAGTAGCCTCCCTTCAGAAATTACTCTGTAAATATTTTGTATTTAATTTTCTGTGTGCGTGTTTTTTTCTTCCCAGTGGAATATGAGCTACTTCGTGGCAGGGATTGCTTCATTTTTTCATCTTTGTGTCTCAGTGTCTAGGGCAGTTAGGTGGCACAGTGCCAAGTCTGGAGTCAGGAAGACTCATCTTTCTGAGTTCAAAATTTGGCCTCAGACATTTACTAGCTGTGTGACCTGGGCCAAGTCACTTAACCCTGTTTACCTCAGTTTCCAAGGAAATGGCAAACCTCTCCAATATCTTTGCCAGAAAAACCCCAAATGGGGTCACAAAGAGTCAGACACAACTGAAAAACTACTAAACAACAACAGTCTCAGTGCCCAGTATATAGGCTCTTAATAAATACTTATTGTATTGAATTGAATGCTCAGATACCACTAAGAGTAAGGCTCTTGATCCATGTATTCATGCTTTTTTTCTTATCAGGGTGACCTTTGATTAAAATCTGTTACATTTACCTGTACCTTCCCTGGTGAAAGACTTGCTCTCTCTCTCTCTCTCCATATATATAGATATATCTATATATCTATATAGATCTATATAGATATATCTATATAGATATATATATATCTTGCTCGTTCTCTCTCGCTAATCCTCTGAACCTCTACAGAGGAGGGACTGTGCTTATGCCAGCATCTAATTTTCCTGTGAAACTACTCAAGTATATTTAGTCCCAATATTGTGGACTGCCAACTAACCTATTCCCTGAACTTGACAGTTTTTTCTCCTGTCTCTGTGTGTTCATACAATTCTCCCCCCAGGTCTGGAATATATTCCCTCCTTCTCTGCACCTGTCAGAGTCTGGGTCTTCAGTGCTTGGGTCACATGCTGCCTCTTTTGTAAAGCCTATCCCTGACCCCCACCCCCCCCAATAATCTTCCCATCTCAGTCCACCTTGTGTCATTCATGTCTCTGTTCTCCCTGATCATCCTCAGAAGCTTCTGCAGGGCTGGGAATGGTTTCTTGGAATTTTTTTCCCTGAAGTCCCTAGTGGCTGGCACAATTCCTTGCACATACATTTGTACCAGCATACATTTATTAAGTACATCATCCTATGTGCAAAGTGACAACAACTGAGGAAACTGAAAAGCTGTATCATCAGACCAACTTACTTTAAAGGAGCAAACCTTTAGACATGTGGCGCATTACTTAGCTTGTGCAGCATTAGCATGTTTGTTGGTCTCATTTAGACGTGCTGATTTTCAGATTTGCTTTTTTTGTTGTTGCATGAGCCAGTGTTGTTCTTTCCTTATTATTGTTACCAGAATCTTGTGACTTGCTCATGAATTGTTCAGTTTAAGTAACAGGATTTCCAGATTTCATCTGATTTTTGAATATTGTTGTTTCCAGGAGACATAGAGCTATATTCTTGTTTTAAAAGTGCCGGGATTGAAAAAAAAAGCTTTTTATTCCTTTTTTATTTCTAGCCAATTCAGAAGAAATCATGGAGGCAAATTCTGTTGACTCAGCAATCCAACAAGTGGTGGGGAGTGGAGGCCAAAGGGTCATCACCATAGTGACAGATGGAGTCCCGCTGGGTAACCTCCAGACTGCAATTCCCACCGGTGGTATTGGCCACCCGTTCATTGTGACTGTGCAAGATGGGCAGCAAGGTGAGCTGCCTTGTTTGGATAGTTGTCCATTAAAAGATGGAACAGAAATTAAACTCTTCAGTATAAAAAGCAAGTTAGGATGAGGGTGAACTGGTAGAGGTTGCAGGATATTGCAAAAATTGGCATAAAAATGAAGTCAGGTTGTTTCAGCTTCCTTCACTCCTTCTAAAAATGTCTTGAGGTGAGAAGAGAATCAGTGGACTCACCTTTCTCTCTACTGTTATGACTCAGGTGTTGACCAAACCTATAACTTCTGTTCAGAATCCCACACTTTCTTGTTTGCGTGATGCTAAGTGAGACTTTTCCCTTCCTCACATTCATTGAAAAAAAAAAAACCAAACCAATTTGTGTCTGTAGTGGGAAGAGAAATGTAAAAAGGACTAAAAACTTTATTTACAGTACAGTTAGGTCTTCTCAGGCCTGTTTAGAAAATTATTGATGATAAGCTCATCTACACAGTTTATATTCCCAGATTCTTTTCAGGGCTTATTTGGTACTCATTTACTGAAATTGTTGAGTCGGTGAAATCTGAGTTAATTGGAGTAAGAGGCTAGATTCATTAGCATTTTTGTCTATATGTAGAATATGCTAGTGTTGAAGTGATTGAGATTATGTTTGTTTAGCTTACTCCTGAAAGCAGCCTGGTGTAGTGGCTAGAGAACTAGCCTTGAATCAGGAATCTGTAGGATTGAGTGCCCCCAGGAGACCTCCTGTCTCTGAGACTCTGGGGCCAGTCATTTAACATAGAAAGTTTCCTCATCTGAAAGTTCCCAATTGGGTGGAAAGCTAGGCCTAGCTTACTCTTAACAGAAGAATGCATTGGGATAAAAATTGTGATTGACATACTGTCAAATTTACATTTTGTGAATTGTCCACATTTATAGATTACCTCCAGCAGGTTTTAAGTTCCTAGGTTGATCTCTAGTGGAGGGAGGAGGCTCAGATTTACTGTCACTTGAAGTAAACTCAAGGAATACAAATGATTTGTAAAGTCAACCTAAGTTAAATTTAATGGGGCAAATAAACAGACTGAAGCCAAAATAGAGAAAGTCTGCTTTAGATGATCTTTGCCGTGGCTCACTTCCACAGGGTAGCAGGACCCCCAGAGCTTACTTAACACAGGTAAGTGAAAGTTGACTTTAGCTTCTTTGCTGTGAACTGTAACATCTCCTAAAGTTTTGTCTTGTTGTGACTGGATCCAGGAGCTGCTCTAGGTCTTCTTTAGATTGCTCCTGCTATTTCACTAAATCTCCATGAATCCCGTTAGTAAATATGCCAGTCCATTTCCCAAACCTCTGCACCATACTCTGCACAAAGGAAAATTCATTCTTTGTTCTTGGTTGTTCACCACACAGTATGCCTAGCTCCAGGCTTGGAACTGTCTTCGAAGCCTTAGTCGTTTTGACTGTGTACCTCTGCTCCTTTAAGAGCTTTGCAATGTTTCCATAGTCCTATCTGGGTTCCCCAGAGAGTGTATATAATAAAAGGATATCAGATTAAGCTTTTCAGTGTTGATTTCTTTGGGCAGAGAATCCCCAAACCCACGGAAAACAAGACCTATATTTTTTATTGTGTATTCACTTCCTCCCCTTGGTGTCCCTTGGCTTATAGTTCTAACTGTACCTGCTGGTCAGGTTGCAGAGGAGACCATTATTGAAGAGGAAGCAGAAGAGGAAGGAGCAGCTGGGGAGCTGCCAGTGGCCAAGAAACAAAGAAGAGAAGAAGTGACAGACGGTGTGGATGAAGCCAAGGTAACGTTCTTGGCCTTGGTGGCGGAAAGAAGTGGCTGACGAGGTGAGGAAAGAGAACGTTCCTGGGAACGGCCAGTGCAGAGGCATGAGGTTGGGAGTGTCACACACGAGGAGCAGCAAGTCAGCCCCAGAGGTGGATGTGGACTGAAAGGGAGACACGCTCTTGAGGGCAGCAGGACCCCCTTGGAGCTCAGATTGAGTAGGAAGCAGATGTGATCAGAGCGGAGCTTTAAGTAGATCACCTTGGCAGCTAAGTGGAGGATGGACGGTGTAGAGAGTGGCCTGAATCCAGGGGGCCAAGCAGGAGGCCAGGTGGTCACGCAAGCAGCTGTTGCGAGCGTAGAGAAGGACACGTCCGTGACAGATGGTATTAGCGTAGAAGGACAAGAATGGACATCAGATTAGGTTTGTGGGCGAAGTGATAGAGAATAAGAAGCCTGTGTGTGATAGGAGAGCTGAGGAGAGGGGAGTGTCTGGGAGAGAAAGAATGAGATCTCTTCTGGATCTGTCGAGTGTGAAACACCAATGGGACATCTGGTTGGAGATGCTCACCAGGCCCCTGGTAGTGAAAGACCAAAGCATTTTTTCCCCACCCGGGAGGTGGGCAAACACAAATGGACTCTGGTTTACTTTTACAGGAAGACCCAGAGAGAGAACTGCTACAGCAGCAGCTCCAAGAGGCCAATCGCAGGGCCCAGGAATACCGACATCAGTTGCTGAAGAAAGAACAGGAAGCTGAGCAATATCGTCTCAAGCTGGAGGCCATGTCCCGGCAGCAGCCAGATGGAACTGAGATCGCTATGGTAGAGGAGGTGGCCGAGGTGGATGCCTTAGTGGTTAGAGAAGAGGTGGAAGGGAGGGGGACAGAAGTTACAGGGTCAGCGGGGACTGCAGAACCGCATGCTGATGTTGCCATGGAAACTGTTGCATCCTAACATTCAGGCCTCTACCCTCCATCCCCCTTTTTTTTCTTCCTTTTAAAAAAACAACAGGAAAAAAAAACCATAAGAATATTAAGAAATATCGAGGACATTTAAAAAAAGAAAATAACAGTAGGACACAGCCCTGTGGGCTTAGGAGATTTCTTCATACAACTGGAAAATTAAAACATAAATTACAGGGAGATGTCTTCTGGGACCCAAAGAATGGGGACCAAATTTCTCAGCTCACAAAATTTGTTTCAAGCATAAAGGTTTGGGGATTTCTGTTTGCTCTTATAAATAGATCCCTAATTTTAAATCCCCAGAGTTTTATATTTGTTTTGATAATGCCCCCTACGCACCCAGGCTCCTTAATCATATTACCAGCACGTGACCTGAAATTTGCCTTGGACTTACAATGCATGCCTGCCTGCCTCCTAGATGAGATTTGGAGAAGAAAAGGGAATACCCTGTATTCAGAATAACTTGTTGATCTCCGCTGCCCTGATTTGCCTGCACTGAAAACAACTATTAGGCAGTTGCCTGACAAAACTGGAAGCTGTTTTATGTCACAGCAGAGGCCCCAGTTTAAGAAATTAAAGTCTTTGACAGCCAGGATTGCCAGGACTTAGAGTGGCCCCAGTGATACTGGAGCCTGGGAAGCCCAGTGGGACTCACCTGTGGGGTGTAAGGGCAGTAGGAGATGGGAGGCCATGTGGACAGTCCACGCAGGGCTATGGATTCAGGGAACGGCCTTTTTGTACTTGGTATTCAGCCCAGAACCTTCAGTTTTCTGAGCATATTCTTGACCTACCTGTGCCTTTCCCCGGTGTTTAGATTCACCCTGTCACAGATGCAAACTATCAGGGCTGAGAGTGTTTCATTGTTCTGTGTTCGTCTATATTGGGATGAGTAAATTTGCCTAATTATTTCTCTCCCTTCACATCTGCCTTCCCCCCAGCACTTAGTAAAGTGGTATTCTGCCTTCAGTGAATGTTAACACATGTTGAGTGACTAAATCAGAATTATCAGTGTTGTAAAATGAGGGGGAACCAAAGACTTTACCAAGGACTACTTAGAAAACAAAACAAAAAACATAGGCTATTTGAAAAGTGCTTTCTTCCTTCATTTTTCATATGTACCTGTGTAGTTTGTTTTCCAGAAAAAAAAATGTTTATAAAGGAACAAGGGAGAAGGGGAATGCAAGGGTGGGTTAGGGTTATATTTCAGAGAGGAGCCCCCTCCCCTCTCGCCTTGTTGTCTTTCTTCTTTTGTTGTAAAGCAGAGGAAGAAACCCAGGGAGAGATGAGCCAAGTAAACACTCAAATGACTGTTTAGAATATGGTTGTCTTAATTAGTGATCATGGGGAAAACATGCATTTTTAATTGGGAAAAAAACTTGACAGTTAACATGGCTCCATTTACCTTGATTAACCAAGCAATTTGATGCAGTTTTCCAGAGTTTCAGAATCAATTTGGCCTTAGAATAGATTGAAAACAGAACTTAAAAAACAGATTTAACAATTGGATTTGGCTCTAGTGCTGTATATTCGTTTAATCAGTTTTGGAAGTTGGTCTCAGCTTGTGGTTCCCTCAGCCAGGCCTCCCCCAAGCCTTCATCGTGGCCTTCATGGAGCAGGGTGGCTCTTAGAGGCTTCCCCTGGCCTGGGAAGGGGACCCAGCTCTACATTCTCTTGATTCCACTTGGCGTATTTTTTTTGTTTGTTTTTTAGCTTCCCTTTGGGAACCAGGGGTTAATTGTATGTGTGTGTGTATGTGTGCACACGCATGCATGTTCATGTATGTGTGTGTGTGTGCATGTGTTCGTGTGTGCTTCTGCGTGCACAAGAGAGAGATTTTGTAGTCTTAGATTTAGACAAGGCAAATGAGGAAAGCCGAACAAAGTCTATTTCAGGGGACTTTTGTTTTATATTCTCTCTTCATGTGTTGACTTGAATGCATTTTTTTAAATCCATAGAAGCTCTTTAGGCCAAAGAACCTTGGCTGCCTGGCATGATCTGGGTGATGCAGGTTTGTCCTCCTATCCTTCCTTTGTCTGGCATTTGTATGTTTCCTTCTGTGTACCCAGAACTCCCTCTTCCTCCCTCCCATTGATTGGCACATTGATACAAGTTACTCTTGACTTCTTTCCCCAAACTTCTTCTTTTCTGCCCAATTCTTTTTCTTTTTTTTTTTCTTAATTAAAAACTGTGGGGGCCTTTCATAAAGTCTTTAAAAGAAAGGTCATTTGACAATTCTACCCATGAAACAGGCCCCCGTAACAGTCAGTACACAGCCTGCTGGGAAACAATCTTGGGCTGGATGGGCCTTCTTCCAACAAGCATGTCAGAGAATCCTAAGAGATTGCCAGTGAAAGTGGTTAGCTATAGAGGCTTTCCAGTTTCATTGTATTGGTGAAGTGCCTCTCAGTAGCTTGGGGTTTCTGTTGCTGACTCCAGTTTGATGGGGACTTGACTCGTTGGTCTCCTGGGGTCTGAAGCTGAGGGGAGTGCTGCTGTTGGGACATGTGTGAGATCCTGGTTTGGGAGCACCTTTTTAGCTTCCCTCCGGGATCCCCCAGGATCCCCAGTGTCCGTGATTGGGTTGATGGCTTCTTCCCATTCACAGTCTGTGGGATCTTTTTGATTTCCTGTTAACTGGGGTGGGGGGGTTACCTAAAATACTCATCAAGATAGACTGGACTCGGGAGTGCCTTCTTCCTCATTGCCTGTTGCCTGGGGTGTGGATTGGCTTTCTAGAGATGGGAGTGATAAAAATGTACATCTGTGGATGGGAGTGTGATGGAAGTCACTGGGATATTGAATGGCTTAGCACTTGAAGGCTTTATCAATTGGAGTTCAAGTTTGGGATGGGTTATGTTGTCTTCAAGTAAGTTGGTGTATTGTTGGGGAAAGGATGGGCTTTTCTCTTGTCCTCCAGTTAGTCTTGGGGGCTAACTGCAGGTTGAGCTTCTCAAGCCATTCTCTCTTAGCCTTCAGCTAAGCACGCACTTTTGCTGATGTTTACTAATTGCATTTTTCTGCTGATGAAACTCTGCAAGAATTTCTTCCTCTTTTTTCTAACCCAAGGCTCTTAACTTCCAATATTTCTCGATGTTGTTTTAGCTTGCTTTCAGCCTCATGGGCTAACTCCCAAAGGGCCAGATACCTCTCATCAAGATTCACCCTGATGAGTGTCCTTCCATGGGCAGAAGCAGCAACACCCATTACACTAGTGGAATGGAAAATTGTGGGTACAAACCATGTTCCAACTGATTGACCTTGGCAAGATTCAGGAGTCAAGCACAGGAGGCATAAATTCCATGTTTTGATATCTCTTTCACTGCCCATTGAAAAGCTATCAAGTTCACTTTGGAGACTCCTGCCTCAGGCTAGGGGGTGTAGTTCAACTCCTTGTTTTGTTCGAAGTAGGATAGGATCCAGAACTGTTTTTACGATCAGCAACCCAGCAAAACGTCCTCGGGCAACTGATGTTGCAATTATTGAGTCTGATGCATCATCCAGCTGGTTGATGGAGTCCTTGGAGTATAATGACAAACTTGAGGAGGAAACTTTGACGCGTCGTTGTAAAAATGATCTTGTTGAGACCCAAGTTTGCGGAAGTTCTGCAAGGCCTTGTTCAGAGTAAACCCTGATTAGGCGTCGGACTTTTTCTATGCAGGCTCGTTCCCCCACAACCAGTTTGGGGAGGGAGAGGCTACAAAATGAGATGAAGAGACCACTTCTTCCTCTGTTTGATTCCTCTTGTGGGACTGCTTGAATGGCTTGTTGTAGTAGAGGGTTTTGATTGTTGGCATCCAGGATCTTCCCAAGCCAGCAGTGTCATCCCCACCAAGTTGATGGGCTTCGTGTCCATGCTTTAATAGATAACTGGGCCACTGGACTTTGTAGGTACTTTTTGATATTGCCTTCATAATAATAAAAAATTAGTAAGGTCACTAAACCATGATTGAAATGGTCTGCTAAGTCGACTCTTGCTTCTGTGATGTCAGTGACCCTGGAGCATAGAGGGTCAAGGTCTTGGGTGTCGTGAAAGATCAGCTTCCTTGCCCTAGCATATTCAACCCAACCTCAAGTAAGTCATGTAGTGAATCCATAATTGTAGGCTTGATTATAGTGTAGATTTTGATGCTTGTTAAAAGTTTTGTAATGAAACTGGTTTGGAAAATCTCTTTCTTCTCTTTTGAATTTCACCTTTACACCCTATATATCAATTCCTGTTTCAGTTCCTGAAGTACCTGATTTAACTCTTCCTCCCCTTTGCCCATTTCTTGAATGTCAGTATTCCTGACAGATCATGGAGGTAGGTGGTAGGGGTATTTTTCATGGTTACAAGGGTAAGGCTTGTTGGTGGAAAAGAGTGGACCAGCACACCCTGTCATTTTCATTCCTTTGGAATAGAGAGTTTTGTACGCAGGAGAAGGGAGGTAGGAGCTTGGTCTTTGGTTATATGACAGTGTTTCAAATCAGGGTGGCTTGAGAGGTTGTTTGATGTTAAATGATAGTAATTCCCATGTGTATTTTCTTGGGATTTGCTGGGGTAGGTAATTGCCCCAGCTCTAGGGAACCATGCAGCAGCTCCTCCTTACTTCATTTGGCTTTAGAGGGTCAGAGCAGGCTCATTGGCTGTTCTGCCAACAGAGGGTTAGATAGCAGCTTCTGTTCCCCAGGCAGATGGTTAGAGAGTTGGTACTAATGAGAAGGAAATTTGGGGCCCCAGGGGTTGTCTCTCTTAAAATAAAAGCTGCTTCAGAAATGTCAGTATTACTGTCAGGAACCCCCATGCTGACATTTGCATTTTAGTCTAAGGGTGATTTGTCTTATCCTTTCCTCAAAAAGGAAGAAGTTGGAATTCCTTCCTTCTCAACTTTAGGGAAATTGAGGTATGAGTTTGTAGCCCCTTCCCATCATTGCCCATGTGGGGACTTCACCATTGCAAGAACTAGTTTCAAGATACATATGCACATGATACAAACACACACACACACACAAACACACACATACACACACACACACGTTTGGTTTTATGTCTCACTTCCCCCACCCCACCACTGACCATAGCTTTAAAAAATACTTCCTCTCTATTCAGCAATGCCAGGAATCTGTGACATATAAAATGACTTGTTTTCTTTATTTTTGCTTTGAAAGGACTGAATTCTTCGTAGGGCTGTCCCTTTAGGGAGTAGAATTATTGTGACTCAGATGTTTTATTGGTGCCTTGTGTTTACGTGGGTGCATACATATGTGTATATATCTGTGTATACATACATGTATGTATGTATGTATAAACACAGACATGTACCTTTTCCACATTTTCTCTTCTTTTCTTCAGGGTTCAACTCTGAGGAAACACTGTGTAGAATGAAAGTGTTAAGGGATCTGTAAGAAGTATTTTTTTCTCCTTAGATTATTGCAAAGGCGGGAGGGAGAGAACAGAGACTCTTCATTCCTTGGTTTGGGCTCCTTTGTGAAGAGTGCCCTTTGGGCAGCTGTGAGGAGGCTGTGAAGCGAGTATCCAGGATGAGCTGGTACTGGGCTTCTAAAGGCTTTGCTTGGCATGTGGTGTGACTGGTTGCTGTGGGTGCTGGATGTTTTACAATGGCATCAGACATTGCAGGTGGAGCTTCATAATTCAATAGTATGGACTAGGCATCTCCTCTTCCTATGACTGTTATCCAGCCTGGGCTTTTGACTCTTCAAAGTAGAGCCAGAAAAGAGGGAACCGACTATCTGTGCCTCTCCTTCCCCAGTCTTGTGACCACATTGGGAGTCCCCGTCACCATTCTCCCAGTGATTTGTCTTCATAAAAAGTCAAATGATGCTGGGACAGAGTTAATTCTCCCAAAAAATGCAATTCTAAATGAAAATATTCCTTTTGTGATTTCTTTGGACGTCACCTTATGCTTTATTTTCTAGCTATGCACACCCAGCCTTGAAAGGCTGGAGGCAGAAATTAGGGTGAGGTGACTGTGGAGACTGAATGACCTTTATGCTGCTTTCTGTCACACATGATGGCTAAATGCCCCAGATTCCTATTCATTTGATGAATTCTCTGAATGCACACCTTACGTTCTACCCAGGGACCACCAGCAAGAGAGGCCATGAGTAGCTTTGAATCCCAGGTGCTGTCTTTTCTGAGCCTCACAGAGCTGAAAGGGATGGAGGTGCTGGTGATGTTTCTAGACCGTGTAATGGTAGTCATGTTATCGTCAGGAAATTGTGACCCCAGATCTCCACCTCACATCCCCTGCCTCTCTGACCCCATTGCACTTACCACAATGAGGTTTTTCCACACAGGGGGAATATAATTACTTGATCATTTCCATTCTCTGTGTTCGAGTTCCTGTCTCTCTCTGCCCTTCCCCCTCGAGGCCCCTGTCCCCATCCCTTCCACCCTGGCCATGTTCTGAGGGGTGTTTCTGAGAATTAATGTAGGTTGTGACCTACAGCCATGCTGCCCTCTCTGCTTCAGGGCTTGCTTTGTTACCAGCAATGACAGAATCTCCCTCCTTCAGCTTTGCCTTCTTTGCCAGCCTTCTATTCCCCATTCCCCAGTGTGCCTCTCCCCCTCAAACCACTCAGCACAAACCATTTCTCCAAGTGCCCTCAATTTTTCAAGTTGTCTGACAGTTTTACATACAAGACACTTTTAGGAAAACCTAAATATTTTCCTTTTTCTATATAGGATGTCATTGAAATAGTGTTTGATTCTGATGAGTGTGTATGTATACATATACAGATATATATTATATATATTTACAATTTTTGTACAATTGTTTTAAAAATAAAGATGTTTCTTAATAAAATGCCAAAGTTTTACTGTCTCTGGTTGTCTTGATACTTCCTGCCTCTAGTATCATACTCCAGTATCTATCAGATGTGGAACTTTACTATTCTGAACTTGGCTACTGGGGTGTTCAGCACTTCTTTGTTTCATCAGTCTCCTTCCTCAGCTTGCTCCCACACCCTTTTCCTTTTCTTTCTCTGACCTGTTTTATCCTCGTATACAGCTACGGAGAAGCAGAGACTGATGTGGGAATGGGCTAGGCAACTTTGAACTTTCAAGGTATGGCCTTCCTGCTAAATTAATGTCATCCCCTTACCCACCCCTAATGTTTCCCTATGAACAAATCTCCAGGGAGGAGAGATGGAGGAAATGCCTCGCCCTTGTGTGGGGTGAGACCATTGCTGAGGGATAGAGATGCCATAGCCCAGGGAAACAAGAATACAGGAGATTTGTACCAACAGTGGTTCCTAGCTAATGGGGTGATTAGCAGATGTCTCAGAGGTGTGTGTTTATGTGTATATATTTCTTTGGGGGCACTGAAGGGATAGGAAAGGAGCTTAAGGGGACATAGAATTAAGGTATTCTTAACCCCTGCCAAGTGGTCTGTGGATAGACTTGGGCGGGGGGGATTATTTCAATATAGTATGTTTCCTTTGCAATCCAATGTATTTTGTGCATTTAAAAACATTCAGAGAAGGGACACATAGGCTTCACCAGACTGCCAAAGGTGGGTCGTGGGAAGGAAGAGTCTATGATGCAAAAAAAGTTAAGAACACCTGCTGTAGGAGTAGGCAAGCAGGACCTAATAGATGTGGCCAGAAGTTGCATATTCTACCCATCACCTACCCCTAAAAAATATTTTCCTTAAAGCAAAGTTCCTGGAAGAAGAAGAATAGTGAAGGTCAGGGTGGAAGGGTCAGAGGTTCACTGATTCTTAATGGAAGGAAAACCACGAATGGCACCACTTGAAAACCATGAATGGCACCATGTTACCTCCTCTACCAGAGTCAGGCCCCCTCTACCTCCAAGAAGTGTAGCTGGTAGGTAAAGACATCGTGGTTTAATGTGGAAGCCACTTGTTCCTACATATAAGAAGTTTCAAAAATAATGGTGAATTGGCTAAGGAGTTCCCAAAGCAAACAATGAAATTTGAGCCTGGTCATAGTCCTAGGACCACGCTGGGGAGGGAGGCAGGGAGAGAGAGAGAAAACTAGACAAGTAAAGACACTGAAGACCAAAGCAGTTTTTTTTGGGGGGGGGGGGTTGTTTTTTTGGCTAGGCAATGGGGTTAAGGGACTTGCCCAGGGTCACACAGCTAGTAAGTGTCAAGTGTCTGAGGTCACATTTGAACTCGGCTCCTCCTGCTGCTCTATCCACTACACCACCTAGCTGCCCCCAAAGCTGTTCTCTTTTCAGAGTTGCAGCCTCCTTGATGGCTGAGGGAATCATGTCTCTTCTCTGCAGGTCATTTCTTAGCTGGTGAATTGTTTCCTAGCTGGTTCAGAATATTATCTTCATGGCAGAAATCCCTCTCCTCTTACAAATTCGGGAACTTAGTCAGCTGGCTTTGGGCAGCTTACTTCAGGAAAAATGCAAAGAAGAAACGGGAAATTCTTCCAGGTCTTAATATCTTGTTGGTGAGATCAATCACAGGAAAAATTAGGGGCGAGGGGCTGCTGACTGGCAACATCTATGCGAGAAACGACTGCTAATAACCAAATGCATGCCTGTGCCTTACTTGTACGGGAGAGGTTGCAGGGACTATTAAAATCTCTCTAGGTATCATCATGCCTATTAAAAATAAACAAATACTGTTCATCTTAAGGGATCAGTTTTATTCCTTGCCCCGAGTCCTCAGAATTTTGAAGGGTCAATTTCTGGTCTTTGGCACACAGAAACTGTATGATGAGGTACCTAGGGGACATTAATCTGAGTTAGCACAGTAGAGCTCAGGTCCCTAGTGACTAAGCCTCCTCAAAGCCCACAAGGCAGAGCAGCTTTTCCAAGCTGGTGATTGTGGAACCTTCTGTGTTTCAAATCCTTAGAGCCCGTCACAAGGTGATGGACTCTGTCCCCCCAGGGCCCTGCTTTCTCCACAACCTTCTAAGGTGCCTCTGGGATCCCAGCTTGGAAATCCTTGCAGGAGGAATCTGGTGCTCCTTATTGTCAGCTTCTGCTCTTTCTGAAGACCAGATCTACAATGCAAACAGACCACTGTTAGCATTGATTTCTAAATCACGTTTACCCTTTTATTAACATCACTAATAATTTATTTAAAAGCAGGTAAATTTTTTAAGCATGTGTGAATTGTACCCTGACAGTTCTTAAATTAAGAAATTTTTATTTTTCACAATTAGCTTCAAATAGGACCCTGATGAAATGAATTCATTAATGCCTGTTCATTGCAAAAGACCCTAAAGGAAGATAAACTTATAAATTTACCTTCCTTTAGGGTCTTCTTATAAATCTTATAAAACTGAGATCCAAAATGAGACTGGTGTTAGTTTTTCATTTGGCTATCTATCATCTGCTTCAGCCCCTTTTTACAGCTTAGGAGACTGAGGCCCAAAGGTAAAATGAATTGCTCAAAGTCATACAATAAATTTATCATGTATATCCTACTGCCCTTAGGAGAAAATACCAACTCATCTTGGCATTTAAAGCCCTCTGTAACATGATCCCAGCTGACTTTTCCATGATTTTTTCATGTTAGTCTCCTGCACAAACTTCCATTTAAACTAGGAGCAGGGTGGTAGATCTGGAGTCAAAGGATCTGGGTTCAAATTCTGAACCTGCCATTTACTACTCGAGTGACCTTAGGCCAATCAACTTACTTCCTTGGGCCTGTTTCTTCACCTTTAAAATTGGGCTTTATGTACAACCTCTAAGGCCTTTTCCGGCTGTAAATCTATGATCTCGTGACTCTCTTAGTTTGAGAGCAACTTGGAAAAAACAAAACAAAAAAAACTCTGGTGGTATTTGTTCTTCCCTCCAGAGACAATGACCTGAGTTCAAATCCAGCCTCAGACACTTCTTAGCTGTGTGACTCTGGGCAAGTTACTTAACCTCTCAAGGAATTTGCATCCAGAAGACACCTCTTCCCCAAAGAAGGCCTGTAACTGTGGATGTTAGCCCAAAGCTCTATGCCGAGCTCCCTTCTCTTTTCACATAATACTATCTCAGTACTTTCATCAGCTGTCATGTTCAATTATCATCTTTATGCAGATGAATCTCATATCTATATAATCAAGCCTTCGTTTCTTTCCTGAGTTAAAGTCTTGTCATCTCCAGCTGCCTCTTGGACATCTCAAACTGAATGTTCTTGCAAGGCATCTCAAACTCAACATGTCCAAAACAATTCATTGTCTCACCCCAACCCTCCCCACTGCAGAACTCCCTCACTGTTGTGGAGGGCACCATCACCCTCCCAGTCACCCAGGTCCACAACTTTGGTATCGGGCTCTCACTCCCCCCATCCAATCCATTTCCAAATTTTGTGATTTCTTTTCACAAAATAGATTTTCTTTTTCTCCATTTATATGGCCACCCAGCTAAAAAAAGAACTTCCTTACCTCTAACTGGACTAATGCAATAGTCCGCTAAATGGTTTCCTTACCTTAAGTCTCTCCCCACTCATTCAGGTGATTTTTCTAAAGCCTTACCACGGCTCCCTCCCTTTGGGATGGACCTTTCTTGGGAGCAGAGACTTTGCCTTTCTTCCTATCTGGCATATACTAAGCACTTAAAAAAATAAATGCTTGTTGGCCCACCGAATGGAGCCTTCCCTCCCCAATCTCTCATTTTTAATTTTGACCCCGACTAGGTATTTATCGTGCTAAGCTCATCCCTAACCTCCCAAAATACAACTAAATTCAGTTTAGTTTCTTTTGCTGTACCGTCTCCAGCTCTGGGGGGGCCAGCTTCTGGACTGTATATTACAAGTGTGCTAAACTGTAGCCATTGCAACATTTCTTTAAATCCCTCTGTCCCACCCAACACATACTTCGGTAGTAAAATGTGATCTTTCCTTTTCCTGCATCTCCAGAGCTTAGCACAGAGTTGACGTTTATAATAAATGTGTCGAAATGAACCACTGAAATTGAGCAGCGATGCAAAATTAGGGTAACTGAGGAGTGGGACTGAAAGCAGTAAAGGAGCTTCCTGCAATTAAAAACCTAAGCAAGGCGGCCACGGCAGATGTATGGAAGCGATGCAGCTGTTGCATTAGGAGCTGGGGCCTTAGAGATCACCCAGAAACCACCTAACCATCTTGCGGATGAACAAAGTGAGGATGGCTAGGAACGGTCTGCATGTGGCAACAGCAGCCTTGGGGTGGGCTGGGGCAGCCAGCAGAAAGCCTGAGTGTGAAGAGCCCGAAGAGAACCATCCCAGGAACGGGAAAAGGGGAGGCCCGGACCGTAAACCAGGAGGACGCAGGGCCGGACAGGGCAAAGGAGCAACTTTAGAGCTGGGGCGGGGGGCGATGTTGAAAGCCCTCTGACGGTCCAGGGCCGATGCCAAAGGGCAGTGGCCAGGAACGAGCCGGGGTTTTCAAGAGTGACCGAAGGGGCAGGCTGGGCGCGGGGAGGGGGCGTATGTAGGTCGGCAGCTCCGAGCTCCCGCCCCTCTGCGGCTGCTTTTCCTGCGGCTGCTTTTCCTCCGCCTCCGCCGCCTCCGCCTCCTCCGCCTCCTCCGCCTCCGCCGCCTCCGCCTCCTCCGCCTCCTCCTCCTCCGCGCCGCGCCTGAGCCAACACAGACCCCGACGTGGAACCCCCAGGAGACGCGACTGGAGCCTGGTCTTAAAGGTCTCAGCGCGAAGAGCGGGGAGGTCGGGGCGGCAGGGTGGGGGAGGGCCCGCCTTTCCCATTGGCCCTTCTAGATAACGGACGGGCGTAGCCAGCCAGCCCCACCCTGAGGAAGGCAGGGCCAAGCCCGCCTCAGCGCTATAACCGCGGGGGAGGGGTCGGGAGGAGAGCTGCGCATGCGTATGAGAGCCCATACTGGGCGTTCTCCTTGCGGGTATGTGTGAGGCCGCGATCCTTGCGGCTCAGGCCGAAGCTCCTGCCCAAGGCCTTCCTTCCCCTCGCAATCCAGCGTTCTGTGGGCCTACACAAGTCCAGCCCTCCCCAAGGCCCCAGCCCCGTGCCGCGGCCGCCCCCCGTCTCAGCGGGGAGGTCGGCCCTCGCTGGACGCTTCGCGCCCTCGGCCAGCTGAATTGTAGGCGCTGCATCCATTAGCAGCGTCCTCCCGGCATCCTCTTCCCGCCCCTTGGCTCGCCCTCCCTCCTACCCTCTGCAAAAGCGCTGGAACCTTGGAAATTGCCTTCCCGCATCCCCACCCACATTTTCCTCAGTTCCCTAATTGAGGAAACCTTTCCTGATTAACTCCCCCGGGACCTTAGCCGCTCCAGCTGCTTCACAAAATGTGAGATGGAGATGCAGAACAGAAGCGGACAAACCGAGAGAAATGTGGAGACGTTTTCTGGCATCATTTCCCTCCCCCCCGCCCTGCATTAGTAAACAGACAGTAGATCTGGGGGCACATCGTTGTATTGGGGTGAGGGAAGGCTCCTACACGGTAGGAGGTGATGATGTCTCGGGGCAGCCCCAAGAACTCTGTACACTATACATATATACCCTACCCCAATCCCCCAGTCGTGGACATCCCCAGTCTGGGGGTTCCAGACTATGGAGGAAGCTGGGAGGGGAGGGGCTAAGGCAGCTTGGCTGGAGGAGATAAGGGTGGGAGCCCCAGCCAGCTCTCACTGAGTAGGGCTGGCTCACAGTGGTGGGAGGGAGAGGTAAGGCCTCCCCCATTACCCAAACCCCTGGAGTCTAGGGGCAACAGGGAAAGACTACGATGAGAGTCAATAAATAAGCCCAAAACGGGCAATAAGTACAGGAGAGGAGAGGTCCAGGGTCCAGGAAGGATGTAAGTAGGCAATGTGATTAGTGAGTTATTTGTCCCTTCTAGAGTCTTCATTGCCACACCCTTTCTAGGCTGCGTAGTTACCTTCAATAGTTAAAATGGCCACCAGGAGGGGCGGCCTGAGAGGGGGAGGTGACAAGGAGGGGAGCCTTTGGGGGCAGCTGTGGCTTCTCCACGTCGACCCTCTTCAGGGCGCGTCCCCTGTATCCCTCAGGCCGGCCAAGGTACAGAGGGTACCTTCCGTGACCCCCAGAATATCTTGAGATTCCCACTGAGGGGACTCGAGTCAGCAGGCCTGGGGGCATCCGGTGTGGTGAAGGGGACATGCCCCGGCTGCCTCCAATCCCAAGTCGAGGAGCAGGGGCAGAAAGTGGGGGGCGGGACGGAGGTGGGCATTTCCCATCCGGGGGAATGTCCAGCCGGAGTGGAGGGGTACAGTCTCGTGGGAGTGGAGAGGAGCCAGAAAAGAGGCCATGGGCCGGCTCTGGTGGGGGTACTCGGGGCTGCACCCGGGTAGCCAAGGCGAGAGGGGTACAAGGATTATTTGGGGACAGAGGCTCTGTCCCCTTCCTAGGAGGCTGGGGAGCATGGAGATATCGAAGCAGTTCCTCTAAGGTGGTCACTTCTACAGCCTGGCCAGGACAGCCAGGAGGGGGTGGCCTCACCAGCACCCTCGGGGCAGGTCCAGAGCCACTCCGGGAGTGGGCAGAGCTTTCCTTGGCATTGTTCCCATTATGGTTCCACTCCCAAGGCCCCTGGACTGGTTGAAGTTGCTTGACTGGAAGCTCTGGGGTGGATTCAGGGGTGGGCAGGCAGGCCAGCTCTGAGGCAGGCATGCCCTCAGTGGGTGGCAGGAATGTGGTATAAAGCTGGGGCACTGGGGGTGAGTCCCCGTCCTTGGCTGGGGGTGGTGGGTCAGGACCCCCACCATGGAGCCTGGCCAAGCTTCGGAGAGAGAGCGGCCGGGGGAGTCCAGGGGTCTCGACATCCTTGTTTCCCCTGTGAGCGTGTCTATAGGCATGACGACAAGCACAGGAGACCAGGAAACCAGAAATGGAGGCACCCAGGGCAAAGGCTGCAGCCACACTGGCCAGGAGGAGCGGCACAGGGACCGTGTGAGGAGATGAGGCATGGGGAGGATCTCGGCGAACGCCTGAGGGAACAGAGAGAGAGACTTGGAGGTGGAGGCAGGAGAGGAGGAGAAAGGTATGGGAAAGGTTAGGAGAAATGCCGTACGGAGGGTTCTCTGAAGTCTGACCCTCATCCCTTATGCTGAAGCCTCAAATCCACTGCACACAACCCGGACCTCCCCTCCCAAAGCACAGTCAGACAGTGGGTCAGCTCCTACACACTCACACCCCCCCCCACAGAAGGGATCACAGGACTGAGGTGTCCCTGGACCCTAGTCCTGCCCCCCTGTAGCCATGCTGAGAACACTTTCCATACTCTGTCCATGCAGAGGGAGTCGGTGCTGAGAGAGGAGGCCCAGGTCTGAGGAGCAGGAGGCAACCAACGGAAGATTATTAGTAAAAAGCAAACCCCAGCCGCTAAGGTGTTAAATTCCCTGGGATGCAGCAACCCCCACCAAACCACCACACTCTCCATTACCTGCCTTACCCTCTATGTGAGCCCGAAGAGTGGAGGGCGGGGACCAGGGGTGGGCATCATTGGGGGGACTGGGGGCCTCAGGGGGAGGGCTGGGACCCAGAGGCTCTGGTGACAGAGACCAAGTCAGAGCCAGTGAGGTCCCTACTCTCAGCCACTTTCCCCAGAACAATTCAAACAGATGGATTAGCCCACCCCCCTCCTCACTGAACCCAAGAGTCCAGGAGTCCAGCCTCAGCCACCACCCCCAACCCTGGAGTCTGGTGTACTCCGACAGGGAGATTAGAGGGAAGAGTTGCTGACCACTCTCTGATCACCACCCCCACCCTCCCAATTGCTCTGTCATATTAGCAACTCCAGACTCTTGGGAATAAGGGAATAAGGGTTTAGCAAGTTGAATATAAGGTTATGGGAGGGGAGAACTCACCATAGGCAGAATCCCCTGGCCCTGAATGACTCCCAGTGGCCCCATCTGTGAGGTGGGAGAAAAAGGCAGGATGAGGGGAAAAGGTGGAGATGGGCGAGGGCTGGGATATGTGTAGAGATCAGGAGTTTGACACCAAAGAGCTGGGGAAGAGGCAGAGAAAAGATTGAGAGACAGTGAAAGGGTGTGCGGTGTGGGGGAGACAGCTGGGATACAGTCACAGCACTATTAGGGTGGTGGCGGGTGTAGCCCCTTTACCGTGGCAGTCTCCCTCCTCCATCACTTCCCTGTCCCCATCCAGCTCCAGGTCAGTCCTGGGGAGGAAGAATTGAAGTTTAATGCTCAACTCAATCCTGCTTCTACTGGTGCATTCAATTTCCCCACTTCCTCTCCCCACCAGCTTCCAGGAGAGGGGAACCACTGGCCCCTCACTCACCAGGTGGGTCCCCTGACATCCATGCAGCCTCTGAAGCTTCCCCACCCACAGTATGGGTCCTGGGAGTCAAGACAGCTTCTGGGGGGAAAATGAGTCCCACAGTTCTGGGGAAGAAGCAGGGGGGCAGGGGAAGAATCCTTCCCCCTTGTCCCACTTCTTGGCTCCCATAATATTAGTAATAGTAACTAGCATTTACATAGTGCTTCACAGTTTGCCAAAATGACTTTTGAGCCTCAAAATCCTATGATTCTGCAGACATTATTATTCCCATTTTACAAATGAGGAAACTGAGCTCACAGAGATGAAGTAAACTGTTCTGGTTACGGAGCCTGTATATATCAGAGGCAGGATTTAAGTCTGAGTTTTCCTGTATGACTCCAGCATTCTACCCTCTATAGCAGAGTTGTCTTGCTCATGACCCAGCCAACAAAACTCCAAAATTTAGGCTTCAACCAGATTAAAATGCAAATGGAAAATCTTTAACAAGATAAATAAAAATACAATAAAACACAGAAAATGGCAATTTATGGTTTTCTAAGCAATATGTGCCCTCAGGATGCCCTTCTATTTGAGTCTGAAACCACTGCTTCATACAATACCAAGTGAGGCACCATGGTTCTTCCACATTTTACTTTCCCTCAATTCCAAACCCCCCAAACCTCTGTCTGATCCCTTTAAATGCAGCACGCCCCATATTACAAGCTACCCTATCCCTTTGTGACCTCTCCAGCACATGTCCCACAACCTTTCCCTGAGTGGGCTGTGTCCTCTCTCTCTCTCCCCTGTCCCCACTGCTCTCTCCCTAAAACATTTTCTGGGACTTCCAATCCATCCTCCTAACTCCCACTGTATTTCCCAGGTCCTCCCACCATGTCCCATCAGTTCTGTTTGTCCCCAAGCAGCCTGCATACATGTCATGTCCCCTCCCTGGGGTCTCTTACCTTTGACAAGCCCCATGCTGGGCACATCGACTGAGAGGCATGTGGACAACACAGCCTGGAAAGGCCACAAAGAGCCTGTGCCCATCAGGATCCAGCACCAGTCCGAGAACCTGGCGGGCTAACTGTACTGATCGCTTCCCACTACACCTGAGAGAGGGACGGAGGTGGAGACTTAGGAGTGGGGCTCCTTACACAAGAGTAAATAGTGAAGAGACAGAACAAAGTCAGAGAGATGAGTTGGAACCTCTGTGCTAAGCTCCCCAGATGCTCCCCAGATGCTCCCCACAACATCTGCTCTCCTATTGGAGGGTCTCTTTCTCCTCCCCACCAGTGACTCCCAAACATCCTTTACAGTCTCCTTGCCAAATCAACTGAGATAACACATATAAACTGGCTTATAAACCTTCAAGTGCTACAACAAAAGCAGTTTTTATGGTGGCCAAACCCAAGCTCTCAGACCTATTGCTTCCCTCTCCAATTTTACTAACATGTCCTACATCTAACCCCAGGGATAAAAAACAGAACCTGGCTTTCAAAGACCTCACCGGGAAGAGCTGTAGGTGTCAGTCTCTTCCAACAAGATGGGCTCTGCATTACCATACCCCCCTCCTGGGGGGAACACCTTCAGTACTGTCCCATCCTCGGTACCCAAGAAGAGGATGGTGGTATTGCCATGGCGACCAGCTGCTCCATCAACAGCCACCTGGGTCAGCAGGGCTCTGGAAAGGTACAACTCCCAAGTCAGTAAAGGGAGAGGGGACCTCATACTGCAGACCTGAGATGGTCATATTGGGGAGTCTGCCCTACCCAGTGACTCCACCAGAAGATCATGCGATGGGATGGCTATACTGGGTAGCGATGGTGAGTCTAGTTGGCTCTACCATAAAAAGTCACAAGGAAGGGAGTCACATTAAGACCATGTTAATCAAAACTGATTGGATAGTAGAGGTAGGATAACATTTATTCCAAACCATTTGTTTTACAGATGAGGAAACTGAGGCCCAGAGAGGGGTAAGTGTCTTGCCAAAGACCACGTGGCCAATATGTGGGAAATGCAAGACTAGAACCAGCCTCCTGACTCCTAGTAATACTCTTTCCATTACACAACATTTAAC
The DNA here is from genome assembly GCF_900497805.2 of Vombatus ursinus. Taxonomy (NCBI): domain Eukaryota; kingdom Metazoa; phylum Chordata; class Mammalia; order Diprotodontia; family Vombatidae; genus Vombatus; species Vombatus ursinus. The sequence continues at coordinate 5,322,121 of NW_020954546.1, read as the reverse complement.
TCCCTTCCCTGCGGCTCTTCCCCCAAACCAAGTAGGGCTGGGAGCCACTTTACTCTCCTTCATTGGGGTGGGGGATGAGTTTGAGTTTTTCTGCTCTCCAGAGTCATTTCACCTCATACTCCTCCATTTCCTAATTGGTTTCCCCTCCGGAGTCATATTTGCCAGGGCACATGAAAAGGGGCTAGGCTGGTGAGCTGCCCTCCTCACCTTTCCCTCCCTACTCTTCTCTACCTAATTCCTTGCCCAGCTTTCCCCTCCTCCCCTTCCAAACCCTCCATGTCTTCCCACCCCTGGATACCTGCCGGTGCGGATGAGAAGGGGCCGATGGGTGGCAGGTGGCACAGCAGGATCCAGCAGTGGGTGAGCCTTGATGAAAGTCAGGACTTCGTCAGGGAGGTCCCGGGAAGAAGGAAATGAAGCAGCTCTACCCACCCCTGCACAGGACCCTGGCCTGAGGGATACAGGGAGGGTAGTGCTCAGGGCAGGGTGACTAGGTACTGTGGTGTTCCCTGGATCCCTGAATACCTGGGACTCCATGGTCCCTTCACGGAGATCCTGCAACTCCTCCCTTCCCCACACCCATTTCATTCCTCAGCCCCATCCCTGCAATTTAGGAACCCAAGGAAACTCGCCAAAGCACTACAACATCCCTTTCTTACTCGCGCTACAGGCTCCCCTGCTCAAGTCCCCTGTCCTTAGATTTGAGGGTCTCTCTCCCCAACCCTATTCTGTTCACGGACCAATCCTATGTCTCCAACTAGCTGCTGGACACTTCTATGGGATAGCCATGGGCCCTTCAAACTTACAGAGATGAGCTCAGTATCTCCCCTATACCCACAAATGCAACACCTCAATTTCCCCACTTCTCCAAACATCCCTATCTGTGCCAAGAGTTCCCCCATCCTTCCAGTCAGTCACCCTTCAGTTCTCTCCCCACCCACCATGCCATCATTCATGTTCAGCTGCCGAGGACTGTCGACTTTACCTCCATAGAATCTCGTGCATCTGTCTCTGTCTTCCACTTACATAACCACCACCCTAGTGCAGGCTGCACTCACCTCTCCCCTGGACCATTGCACCTGTTTTTTTTTTCTCTTTTCTGCAATAAATCCTCCACCTAGCTGCCCAAACCATCTTCCTAAACCATAGGTCTGACCCTTATTACTTTTCTGCTCAAAAACATTCAATGGCTCCCTACTGCCTCTAGAATAAAACACAAACCACTCAGCTTGGCATTTAAGCCTCTTCTGCGCGTGGCTCTCACTTACTTCTCCACCTTTATTTGAGATAACTTCCCTTCAGACACTAGATTCCAGCCAAACAGGACTATTTCCTGTTTCCTGAACTTGGCTCCTAGTCTCCTGCCTCTGGGTTAATAAAAGCACTCCTTTAAGCCTGGAATGCTTTTTTAATCTCGGCCTTTCAAAAGCTTTATCTTCTTTCAAGATAGCTGAAGGAGGCCCTTCCTTCGGGGGAACATTTTCTGTTATCTCTGGTCTCTCTCCACTACTGGTTCTCCCTCCTTACTCTAATATTCCTAGGATTTTTTATCTGATATTTCTTGAACTAATATTTGAATCCATGTTCCATCCCCCCTCCCCCAATAGAAGGTAAACTCTAAGGGAAGCAGCAGTTTTTCTTTCCTTCTATCCCCTTATCCCAGTGCTTCCCTATGGTAGGTGCTTAACAGTTTCATGAACAGACACTATCCCATCCCCACAGAAGCTGCCCATAGATACCTGGGTGAGGGGACCCTGTCCTCAGGCACAGGGGTCCAGGCCCCATCTGGGCTCCTCTGCTCCTTGAACTTGCCCTCAAACCCATGTTCAATGTCATCCAGATAGAAGGCACAGACAGCAGAACCAGGGATGCTATAGGGCACCAGGAAAGTGTGGGAGAGGAACTGTATGAGCTGGGTCTGGGAGAAAGCAAGGAATGCTCCCTCCCAGGTCACTGACCATTCTAGGTACAGGAAACAAGAGCCACCACCTTGCTCTGTGGTGGCCTTCAAAAAGGGTAAGGAAACTTGGCTACAGGTCACGGTGGGATATAGTCAGGCATAGAGATTATGGAAGAAAGCATATTGCTTAGGACAGCTCCTCCTTTCTCCACCCTAACTGCTGACCTGAATGGTGAGGGCTATAGTGTTTGGGGTGGGTTGGCCATATTGTTTGGGTGGGTCAGCCATATTGGTTAGGAGATTTTCCACACCTACTTCACATGCCTCCCAACCTGTTGGTCTGGGTGGTGAAGACCCCAAATAGAGCAGGACGTCCATGCAGAGGGACAGGCCCAGTCAGGGCCTGCAGTACATCAAAGTAGAAAGCAGAGTCTCCAGGGACAGAGCAGTTGAGCCGAAGCTTTAGAAAAGATGTCCAGTGACGGTCCAAGGCCCGGGGGGAGCCACCTACATCACGTTTACACACGCGTGCTACACGAGAGAACTGTACCTGGTGGGGAGGAGAATTAATAGGATACCACGATAAGTGTTGTGGGGCAGGGTAGAAATAACAGGGGAAGAGAGGTCAAGGGAAACAGGGGGAGCTAAAGGCATAGGTCATATGGGGTGTGCCAGAACAGGCGCGGGCTCTCCTCTTGGAGTGGAGTCTCCTGTCTCCCCTCCCCAAGGTGGGGTCCACTCTGCTTACCCGTCCCAGCCGCGCGTCCTCCACAGAGACTTCTCGGAAAAAGAAGTAAACATGGTCTCTGTGCTCCACGGCATGGACAAAGTGTGGCTCTGGGGAAGGGGGTGATGAAATGGGGAGTGTCTACATAGGCCTCTTCCAACTTAGGATTTGATAATGATTACTCTCCATCCCCGAATCCCCTGGTACCTCTTGCAACCCCACACCCCCATGCAATATCCTCTAGGAGATTTCCTGCTCTTCCCCAGACCCTGCTACATCCCACTCCCCAACCCTGATCCCCCCTGACCTCGAAGCCACTTGGAGTCGTACTTGGCGGAGCGGAGAGGGGGCTGGGGGCCAAGACTTCGATAAACAACTGCGTCGCTGGCCTGAAAATCTGCAGCCGTGGCCGAGTAAAGGCTACCCTCTGGAGGGGGCATCCCAAGGTCATGGGAGGTCATCATAGAAAGATGGAGATGGAAGATGGAGGTGAGAGAGGCCACAGGAAGGAAGAGATTGTACTGTGTCCTAACCTGGCCCCCTCCTACCTTTCCAGGCTTCTTACTCCTTATTCCTTACCACATACTCTGCAATCCAGTGGCACGGGCCCCCTCCTGCTGTTCCTTGCACAAGACCGTCCGTCTCCTGACTTTGGGCATTTTCACTGGCTGTCCCCCATCCTCATCTCTGTCTCCTGGCCTCCCTGGATTCAAATCCCAGCTAAAATCCCACCTCCTCCAAGAAGCCCTTCCCAATCCCCCTTAATGCTCCAGCCTTCCCTCTTCTGATTATCTTCAGTTTATCCTGTATGTGTCTTGTTTGCACACAGCTGTCTGTGTGTTTCTCCCCATTAGACAGTGAGCTCCTTGAGGGCAGGGATGGTCTTTTACCTTTCTCTGTACCCCCAGTGCTTAGCACAGTGCTTGGCACACTGTGGCACACATTTATTAAGTGCCTGTTAACTGTCTCATGAGAGGAAAGGAGGTCTCATAGAAAGAACTAGCTGGAGGAAACACAGGAGGGGGGAACATAGCAGGTCTCAGAAGGGTATGAACACATTTGAAAGATGTGTTTTGAGACATTTTAACAGCACATTCACACCCCACTTTCTCCACCCCCGTACATATCCTTCAGGGAAATTCTCCACTCATCCTCAAAATTCCTGTGGGTGTTGAATGATAAAGGTGTGGAATCAGTGGGGGTTGAGGGGGATAGGAAGGGGGCTGCTAGTGTCTCTCAATCACTAGCCTTCATTCACCCCACCATCCCATAATGCTTTACCTGCAAAGATGGCGACACTGGACTGTGCGGCATCAAAGGGGCATCGAGCTTGCCCACTCAGCTCCTCACCCTCCTGTTGCAGGGAAGAGATCTGGGTGGGAGGAAGGGGGAATGTGATCCTGAAGCCCTTGGATATCTCAGGGAGTAAACTGAAAACCCACAATATCTTCCTTCATCTTCTTAGAACACTAATGCCTTCTTCATTATGCCTGTCCCTCCCCTCATTCCAAATTCTCCTAGCTCTCCTCTGTCTCCTACCACTGGGCCTTATGTCCCATCCAACACCCCAAGATCCAACCCTATCCTAAAGCTTGTCCCCTCATATTTATTATTCATTAATTCATTCCCTCCACACCATGCCCCCCATATCTGTAACCTCATCCCCCAACTCCCGTACCCCATAGCTGCGGCACATGGGGCTGAATGAATTTGTCCCGCAGGCAAGGAGGGTCCGGGAGTCCCGGGGAACGAGGACACGGATGTAGTTGTAGCACTCGTCCTAGGGGCCCCAGGAGGTGGGACCAGAGGTCAAAAGTCACTGAAGGTAACAGGGGGACTGGGCATTCTGGGATCCCCAAGGGCAAGAGAAGGGCTGGGGACTGCACATGCCAAGCATTGTTCCCTTTGGGTTGTTTCCCCTGTGGTCTGGGAGAGGAAGGAAAAGAGGGCTTGGGAGAAGAGGTCACGGGGGAAGGAGATACACAGCCCACCTCCCAAACCCCTGTCACATCCCTCACCCTCAGCTTCCCTCGAACAGCACAGTTCTCCACATCCTGACTTCTCCATGTCAGATACTGATGGAGAAGAGAAGGAAAGAGGTTTTGTGAAGAAAGCACCAATTCTAGAGGTTGGCCCCAGAGCCCTCTTTCTGCTGCCTGACTCCAGAACCCAGACTGTCCCACAGTCTCTCACCTTGTCTGGTACCAGCCCTTCCCCGTCTTGAGCTTGAAGATCAAAGGAGAAAACATGATCCCTAAAGGTACAAAGAGGGAATGGGTCAGTAGGTCAATATTTGCCATCCCACCCCCTCCAACTTTTCACATGGTAAACACCCATTGCATACTTGGCCAGGTGTAGACATACATGTAACTCCACAGACAAGTACAGTCGTATCTCCCATAGCTGTTCATCTAAACGTGTCCTGTGACCCATGTCTCTAGACATACTGGCTTATATATAGTGGGCCTTTATTATATCATATTATGGTATGTCTTTATTCCACTGTGCATATATCTACCATACCTCTGTGTGTATACATTCATGTTTCCTGGGTCTCTACTCCTGTTCACAGGTGCCATGTCTATGTTCAGTCCATTCATATGTTCCGTGCAACTTACCGGGCAGCTACCAGCAATGTCCGGTTCAGGATCAAGAATCTCTGAAAGTCCAGACCCAGTTCTCCAGCCACAGCATCATCTTCTAAACCCCGGAACCAGGATAATGGTGATAGACCTTGTGGGAAAGGAGCAGAAAGGAGAAATATTTGGGTCACCAATACTTCACCCCAAAAACCTGCTCCCCAACCCTATGAGAAAAGAGAGAAACATCTAAACCCCCTCCCCACAAAAGAGAGAAGCTACGTGATCATGGATGGAGTAAGAGTAAGTTTACTGATCCCTACCTACTCTTTCAGCCTTCTCATCTACTACTGCCCTAGCCAAGCCTCCTTCCTCCTCACCATTCCCCAATCTGCCTCCTAGCTCCTTCCCTCTGTTCACCCTATTCCCCTCCACCTAGAATAACATTTTCCATCACCTTCACATATCCAAATCCTTCCTTCTAGAATCAGACCAAGTCTTACCTCCTCTATTAAACCATCTCTAGCCACTCCAGCCAACAAGACATCTCCATCCTTTAAACTCCTATAGCATTGTTGTCTGTACTACCTAGTAATTAATAATTAAGTAATTAAGGATCACTGCTTTGTCTAGTTCCCTAACTTTTATGTTTTTCTCATCACCCTAGGCCCTTGAGGGCTAGGGCCATGTCACATTCATTATATTCCCCAGCATCTAGCCTAATATCCTTACCCAATTAATAATTAACTACTAATTGATTAATATGAATAGCTAATGTGGAACCCACAATTAGGGACAGTGCTTGAATAGGGGGCAGGCATAATATCTGGGGGAAGTCTGAGCCAGCCAAGGGCAGATGTGGAAGAGAAGGGCTGAGCTGGACGTGGCTGCCACTTACCTTGGAGGTCAGAGGTCACTAGAGGGAGGGGATCCTGGGGGAAGGTGGCCTGGCTGTGAGGAGTTGAGGAGAGCAGCAGCAGCAGGAGCAACAAGGACGTGAAAGGAGGGCCACGGGGCATCCTGGGCAGGCCGGCTCAGGCCCTAGGTGGCACCCTCTCACCCATATGTCAAGCCTGAGGGAGAAGACAGAGAGAAGGTTGAGGGGAGGGGGCTGGAAGCCTAGACTCACTGGGAGATTCAGAGCCAAGGGTGTGGACACCAGGGTTGTTTCTTTTCTGTATTTTGGTCTTCTCAAGCAGGGATGTGGACACAACTCCTCCCTTGGTCTATCCCCAGGGGACCCTAGAGAGGGGAGGGGATCTTTCCCTACACCTGTCCCAACTGTGCCTGTCACTGTCACTCAAGTTTCATCTACCCTAACAGGAACAAACCGGCTACGGCAAGGAAAGACAGACCCAAGTTATGACCTCAGGTAAGGTCAGGGCATATCCCCTCCCCCGCAGTTCCTCTTTCTGGGTACCCTGACTTTCTCTGGTTGATTCTGCTCATCCCCCCACCTCCCTCCACCAAACCTTCCCTGTTATAATTAGATGCGGGGGGGGGGGGGGGTGTTGAAGCCTCACATTATAAATAGTAGTTCCTGAGGACCATTTGAGGGAGAAGAAGCAATCTACTCTTGCCCTCACCTTACAGACCTTCCTCAGCACAGTCTCCCTGGCAGCCCAGTGTATATGTGTGAGGGATATACTGTGACTATCTCTCATCCTAGGTCTGGAAAAGAACATTGTGATATTCAGGTGTGTCCGTGGTTGTTCCCTCAGTGAGAGATATGGGATGTTGGGGGTTGCTGTCCTGATCCAGGCAGGACTCCCCAGGACTAAAAGTTCAGAACGGGACAGAGGACCATCTTAGCCAAAAATGAATCTGCATCAAAGCCAAATTGAAGGCTATATTTAATTCTGGTTTCAGCTGTTTCTCCAGACCCCCTCCCTTCCTCCTCTCTTTGGCCCCCCTTACCCAGTATATTTGCCTTTTAGGGGGAAGTACCACCCGTGGGGACACTAGGAAGACAGAGAGCTGGAATGGGAGGAAGGGCTGGACAGCCTCATCTTCTTTCCCTCCTCAACGGACTGCCTCTGAAATTGACATATAAATAATTCAGCCAGCAGCCAGGCACTAGAGCCCAGAGTCAGGGGGAGAGATGGATGGGGTAAGGATGGGAGTTGAGGTGAAAAGAAGATCCTGAGACACGGAGACATGCCTCCCCTCCCATCAGCCTCCTGAAACTGCCTGGCCCTAGTTTAAACCAGCTCTGACTAGGGGGATGGGGGGGAGGGAGATGGAAACATAGTAGTAACTTCAGGCTTTTGCCAGTGATTGCTACTCTGAAACCTTTGGGTGGGGTGCCAGGAGGTACCCCACCCAGAGGACAAATATCCTTTTAGCAGATACAAACAGGGATACCTTTATAATCTAATCCTCCCTCAGATGAAAGAACTGGGAACCTTGTTGTTCTAAGATCCCAGCTCCCCTCTTCTCTGCCCCACCCCTCCAGCAAGCTCCATTCCCAGAGTCAGGAACCCAGGTGTCCCCTCCCTCCCCCTGGAGAGTCCCCTCCCTCTATATGACATCATCTGGGGGAGGCTAACGTCAGATAGGGACCCCAGAGGGCTTGAGGAGGGGAGGGGGCAGAGACACCTAATGATGACCCCCTCCCCTGAGAGGACAGCAGCCAACTAACGACCCTCCAGGCTCACAAGCCATAAGGCCCCCCTCTTTTCAGGATGCTGACACTCCCCTGGGAGCTCTCCTGTTGTCCTTCCCATTACTCTCACACCTTTCCTCCTCACCACTATGTTGCCCTTGACAACAAATAGTATCACCCTGGAATGACTTTGGTCTCTGGGCAAGGAAGAGACATTCCTTGCTTCCTGGGCCACACTCCCGTCTTTTCACCTCCTTACCAGAGACACCCTTTTTCTTACCTGGAGTTGTGACTCTTGTGGAGATCTAATAATAGGTGAGTGATAAGAGGTCATCGCCATCCCCCAAAAGCCGATACCAATGCTCCAAAGAGACAGGAGACCCATGAAGGGCAAAAGGCAGTGTAAAGAAGATGAAGATGTCAAGCGGGGGAGAAGCAGGTGAGGGAACCATGGACAGGGCAGTTTGCACTGGAGCTTGGTTTGAGGAGCAAAGGGTGGCCAGGCATTGGCCTTTTGGGGTGCCCTTCCTGCCTAGGAGGTACTGGGCAAAAGGAACACCTGAGGCCACTGGACAAGCCTAGGGGAGATAAAGAAGCAGCCAGGACAAGACCCAAAAAGGAGAATAAGGGACTGAGAGACCATTCCTCAACAGAATCCTGAAAATACTTAGCCAAAAGGCCCAAGCTGGGAACCAAGACAATAGAGGCTTATTTGCATCTCATTTGCATGCTTTCATCTTGAAGCAAAATGTGCAGACAGCATCCCTCCACTCCCCACCAGCCGGCCAGTGGTGGTGCCTCCTAGTCTTCTGACAAAGGCCTATCCTCTCGCTCCTTTCCCCAAAGAGCTCACCGACACCCCTAATCTCGGGTGCTTTCTGCACAGGTTACCTAGTGCTCTTTTCTCCCAGTTCTCAGTGTTGATTTGGGTTGGCCTGGCCTGAAAAAAACATCTGGTTGGGCTTTACACTGGTACCTTCACTCTTACCTGCAGAGCCAGGAGAGCCCTCTGCAGCTTCCTGCAGGCATTAGCAGGATGAGTGCACCTACTTCTAGGGCCTAAAACCCCTCTCCAGTGTCCCTGACACCACCCCCACCTTGACCTCGGTGCCCTCTGACTCCCATTGTGGCAGCAATATTTGTGTTTGTGTGTGTGTGTGTGTGTGTGTGTGTGTGTGTGTGTGTGTGTGTTTTGGGGGTGGGGGAAACGCTAAGCAAGGTGGGATTAGAGAACAGGAGGAATCAGCATCCTGAGTCTCTCAACCAGCCAAATCTCATAGGGGCCAGGCTCGCCTGGGCTCACCTCCTATATGGAAAAGGAAGCTGGCCCCTCTTCTCTCCTCAGGCTCAAAGCCACCTCTGGGGAGTGGCTAGGGTCACAGCCAAAGAGTCTGGCAGGAGGAATGGGGGGGGAGCCTCCCACCCTGGGACAATAGCAGGAAACCCTTAGCCCTGTAGTCCAGCCCCCTGTCCCCCTTCCTTTCAGGGAAGGGGGAGGCTTTACTGAGGAGGGGCTTAAGAGAACTCTATCCTCTCTCAGACACTTCCCCCTCCTCTCTCCTCTGGTTCTAAATAAACAGTGACTCTACCATTCCCGTCATCACCAGAGCAAGGATAATCCAGGTGTCTAGACCCCTGCATGAGGTGGGCACTGTGCCAGCAGATGGAGAAATCTTCAAATTGTCCGTCCCCCCCTCCCATCTCTGGAGCTCCAAACATAGAGGCCAGGGGGCCTGGGGGTGAATGTCTGCTGCCTGGGACTCTGTCCCAGAGCCACGTTAGCGAGAGGAGGGGCTTGGGAGGGGGTGCCTGCAGGCAGAGAGCTGACAGGGGATGGGGGGAACCAGAGGATAGGACAGCAGATACAGGGCTTTGGAAAAACAGAGGAAGGGGAAGCTGGTAGCAACAGAGAAGGTTTAGGGGAGATAGAGCTAAACTGGTAGTCACTGGGGCCCACAGATGGAGTCTACCATTTCTGCCCTCTTTCAGTGGCAACCTAAAATAACAAAGTCCAAGAGTGGGTTTGGGATTGGGGCTGGGGTCACAACCCTTCAGAAGGAAAAGGACTTCTACAAACACCACCCTTATACCCGATTACTCTGAGCTGGGGCCTGGGATCCCTCCTTCCAGGACTCAAGTCTCCTCTCCCTACGTTAGGGAAAGCATCTCAGCCAAGACATCAAGGTCCAGGAATGACTTCTCCCCTCCCTCGACCATCCCCTCCAATTTCTAGTGCCCCGGTTTCCCTATTCTGTAGGTTGAAGTGGAAAAGGGCTCAGCTCATCGATTCAATTCACTTTAGACTGGGCACCCCACTCCTCCGATCTGATCTCGGAAATTATTCCCCGCCCCCCCAATCTGTATCCACCAGATAACACCCCGAAAAAGCCTCCCAGAAAGTTTGGGTCGAGGGGTCTGCGCCAAGGCTCCTTGGTGTCCCTGGGTCTTCGGTTCTCCAGTCCTGTCGCGCGCCCCACGATTCCCCAGTACAGCCCGGAGCCTGTCCCCCGCGGCTTGCGGGGACCCCACCTCGGCCGCTCCCCCAGCCCCCAGTGCCTGCTCCGCTGCCCTCCCTCCCTCCAGCCCCGGCCCCTGCCCCCGCGCTTCCCTGTGGTTACTTGCCCTGGAAGCCAGGTCCGTGGGGTGGAGGCGGCGGCCGCGGGCTCGGGGATCCCAGGAGTCCCGGTTTTGGGGGTCCGGGAGCGGGGATCCCGGGGGACAGGGAGAGGGACTCGGTTTGGGAGGAGGAGGCCGGCAGCCCGGAGCTGGGAGCTCCTGGCGGGCTCCCGGGTCTCGTGTGTCCGAGGTCCGAGCCGCAGAGCCCACTCTGGCCGCAGCTCGGCGGAGGAAAACAATGCGACCGCCCGGAGCTCTCGGCCCTGGCCTCGGCCGCCCCTCCCGCAGGCGGCCCCAGCCCCGCCCTCCGACCCGGCCCTCGCTTCACGGTGCCCAATCCGAACCCGGGAGAGCTGTGAAGGGACCGCCCTCTTCCACAGCCCCGTGGCCAATCGCAGGGTCCCGCGCTCCGAACACCTATCTCAGAAGAGCAGCTAAGGGTGGGAGGGCTTGCCCGGGAGGGAGGGAGGGAGTCGGGGAGACGGAGAGAGAAAAAACAGAGACCTTCGGAGGAAGAGAGACGGAGAGACTGGGGAGACCGGCCCTTCTTGCCAGGGAGAGGGCGTCCGGGAGAAAGCACTTGAGGAGGAAGGAAGGGACAGCAAGAAGAGGATAGAAAAGGCCGGAAAGCTGGACCCCCGGGGGCTGTCTCGCTCTCGCCTACCTGGCCTTTGTGAACCCAGACGGGGGCCCGGGGATGACTGCCCCCTGCTCTTTGGCGGAAAGCAAGGGCCAGGTGACCTCCAGGGTCCCTGCCACATGCACATCTCTAGCCGTCGATCCTCCTCCCCTGGCCCTGCATGCAGCCCCCTGTGCTGGGCCCAGCCCTCCCGCACCCCAAAGACCCTCGCATTTCTCCAGCCCTCCTCTGAAGCCAGGGTCTATGATGCCAGGGGTTGGGAAGGAAGGACAGATGTTTGTGAGCCACGAGCATGAGGACCCGATCTAAACTGAAAGAGTGGGAACCATTTGGGGAGGAAAGTCTGTCCAATTCCATTGGGGCTGGGTCAGGGAGGAGCTGGGGTGCGGTAAGGAGGGAAAGAAAGAGCTGGACAGGATGGACCCATAGGCAATAGGGTGATGGAGGAGGACAGTTAAAAGAGACTGGACTTAATGGGAGTACAGAGAGACACGAAAAGCTAGCAGCAGCACAGAAACACGGACCGGGGCTCAGGGCTCAGTCTCAGATGCAGAAAGACACAGAAGCATACCCTACTCCACCTCCCCCCATTATTCCTTTCCTGGCACAGCCCGACCTGACACTTCTCACATTCTGTTCCCCAAGCTCCTAGCCTTTCTTTACCACAGACACTGGATTTGGGAGACACTACCATCTCCCCTAAGATGGACCCAGTCATTTGTCCAGTGGCAAAGCAGAACACTGCTCTCTCCATCCCCACTCCACCACACCCCCTACAAAGCCCTTTTGATTCCAGGAATGCTAGCATGGGAAGAGGAGAGAGGCTCTTTCAGGCATCTCTGTTGTTGTCCCCACCTTGGTGATGCCTGCTCAAGATTCCTTCCTGTGTGGGTTTGGGATGAAAAAAAACATTCTTGAAATTCTGGGGACAGGGGGCAGCTTGGGGGGGGGATTGGAATTTTTGACTTTTTTCTCTGAGCTTCCCCCTCACTTCCTAGTCTCTGGAGTCGGGGAGGACGGGCACAGCAGGGTCTGTTCTTCCAGGCAAGACATGGCTAAAGCAGCGTCAGAGTGGGAAGCACAAAGGCAGAGAGAGAAACACACAGGAGGAGAAAACATACCCACGAAGAAAGAGACAGAGAAACAGGACAGAGGCAGAAAAATACATGGAGACTGAGAAGCTGAGTTAGTGGGATAGCCATGCTTTCCCAGAATTGTTCTCTATGGGCTCCGGATTCATGACATTGGGTAGGCACTGGTGCTGGGATACAGGATGACAGAGACAATGGGGAAACCCAGAGAAGAGAACTGAAAGAAGGAAGTGCATAGAATAGAATGTAATTTTAGGACTCAGCTTCAACTTAACAGGTACTTACTGAATAAAAATAACATCTTTGCCAAATGCTTTAAGGCTTTCAAAACACTTAACATACATTTTCTCATGTGATCATCAAAACGACCCGTGAGGTATGTATTTCAGGTATTATAATCCTCTTTATATAGAAGAACTGAGGCTGAGAGACATTAAATAATTTGCCAATAAATAATTGGTCACACGGCCAATAAATGTCAGAATCAGGATTTAAAACCAAATCTTTTCTGACTCCAAGTCAAATGCTCTTTCCACTAAGGAGGAAGGGAATGGAGTATGTACCTAGTGCCTACTATGTGCTGGGCACAAATATTATCTCATTTGGCTTTCACATCAACCCAGTGAGGTAATTGACATCATTATCCTCATTTTACACTGGAGGAAAGTGAGGCAAGCAGATGTTAAGTGATTTGCCCAGGGTCACACAGGTAGTTAAATGTATGAAGCTGCATTTGAATTCAGGTCTTCCTGGCTCCAGGCCTGGTACTTTAGCTACTGAACCACCTAGCTGCCTTGGAAGGCAAGCAGTAGAGTTTTAGTACCCAGGTTCCAAAATGATGGTTTTGAGATAATTTGTTCAACCCATGGATGGAACCCCCCCACCCTTATTGTTAGTCATATTAGAGACCCATAAACCCAAGAGCAAAACATTTAATTAATTTTTTTTTTTTGGCTAGGCAATGGGGTTAAGTGACTTGCCCAGGGTCACACAGCTAGTAAATGTCAAGTGTCTGCCCCCTGCTCTTTGGTGGAAAGCAAGGGCCAGGTGACCTCCAGGGTCCCCGCCACATGTACATCTCTAGCCGTCGATCCTCCTCCCCTGGCCCCGCATGCAGCCTGGATTTGAGGCTGGATTTGAACTCAGGTCCTCCTGACTCCAAGACCAGTGCTCTATCCACTGCACCACTTAGCTGCCCCTCAAAACATTTAATTAAAACATGAAATGGTAGGGGCAGCTAGGTGGCACAATGGATAGAGTACAGGCCCTAGAGTCAGGAGGACCTGAGTTCCAATCCGGCCTCAGACTAGACACCTGACACTAGCTGTGTGACCCTGGGCAAGTCACTTAACCCCAATTTCCTAAAACAAACAAACAAAAAAAAAACCAAAACATGAAATTGTAAACAACAAGAAAGGCGATCATATAATAAAACATTCTCTGCATGCAGGTGCAAAGAGGTAGAAATCTCACCTCCAGAGTAATTATACTGTTATTTCCCTTCAATCCCTCTAAATTACAGATGTCACAGGTAGGCAAAGTCACTTCATTAACTCACAGCTTGTGGAAGCTTAGAGTACGTTGCCTTTTGATTCTTAGAACCTTTCCTAAGACTCCGTCTGGATAGGTTAGAAAATGACTCAACTGTGTAGTCATTATCATGGTCCAGAAAGGATTCAGGACATCATGTCCACCTTTTCTTTTTTTTTAATAATTCAATTTCATTTTATTGTTAAGTCCAAATTATCTCCCTTCCAGCCACTCTCCCCTCTCCAATACAGCATTGAGAAAGCAAGAAAAACAAAGCCCGTTAAAAACAGATATAATCAAACAAAACAAATTCCCACATTGTCCATGTCCAAAATTCCATAAACCTTAATCTGTACTCTGAATCTATCAGCTTTCTATTTGGAGGTGGGTAGCATGTTTAATCATGAGTCCTCTGGAATTGTGATTAGTCATTGTGTTGATAGAATTCCTGCTTCAAAATTTTTTTTCTTTACACTATTGCTGTCACATAAATTATTCTCCTGATTCTGCTCACTTCATTTTTAGATCAGTTCATACAAGTCTTCTCAGGTTTCTCTGAAACTATCTCCTTCATCATTTTTTTATAGCACATCCAAATATTACAACTAGTTCAGTCATTCCCTCAATTAATGATAGGTACCCCTCCCTCAGTTTCCAATTCTTTGCCACCACAAAAAGAGCTACTACAGTTTTGTCCATAAGGATTCTTTTCCTCTTTCTTTGATCTTTTTGGGGGTATAGACCTAGTAGTAGTATTGCTGAGTGAAATGGCATGCACAGTTAAATAGCTTTTAGGGCATAGTTCCAAATTGCTTTCTAAAATGGCTGAACAGTTCCACCAACAGTGCATTAATGTACCTATTTACTCACAACTCCTCCGAGATTTATTTTCATTTTTTGTCCTCTTTGACAATTTGATGGGCATGAAGTAGTACCTCAAAGTTTTTTTTTTAATTTGCATTTCCCTATTAGTGATTTAGAGCATTTTTTCATATGGCTATTGATAGCTTGAATTTCTTCCTCTGAAAACTGTCCTTTCATATCCCTTGACTATTTATCAATTGGGAAATGGTTCTTATTCTTATAAATTTGAATCCTTTCCCTATGTAGCTTAGAAATGCAAACTTTACCAGAGAAACTTGCTGCAAAGATCACCCCCCTCCCACAAAACTTCCTGCTTCTTTTCTAATTTTAGCTGAATTGGTTTTACTTGCACATAAACTTTTAAATTTTATATAATAAAAATTGTCCATTTTACCTCCTATGGACCCCTCTGTCTCCTTTGGTCATATCTTCTCCTTTCCTTAGATCTGATAGATAATTGCTTATAAACTCTTCTGCTTTGTTTATAATGTCATTCTTTATGTCTAAATTATGTACCATTTGGAGCTTGTATTGTGAATTATTGCACTGTATCCAACTTCTTTCTCCCCTCCACCTGTGTCTTCAACATTTTGCCACTATCATCCACTTGCCCTCTTCATTGTGGCAGCCTCTCTTTTCTGCTTTCTGTCTTCAAATTTGACTTTTCCTGTTCATCTCTTTTCCTTTACCTTCTCTCTCTCTCTCCTATGACTATCATATCCTCTTCCAAGTCGTCACTGACTACTACAATTCCCGTGTCTAGTCATGGCTCCTCTCCCAGAAAATTCCACATCCAGGAGATTTATCTCCTGTCTATGGGCACCTGAATCCAACCATACTGGAGGATGCTCATTAAGGCAAAGACAAACTCTCAGTCTATGACATTAGCCCCAATTTACATATGGGAGAACTGGATCTGAGAGGTTTAGTGACTTGCCCATAACAGCACAGCTAGTTTTATCTAAGGCATGATTAGTGTCAACTAATGTGCTCAACACTGGCTAAGCAGAATCAAGGATACAAAAGAAGTATTGATTCCTTCATTCCAGAAACTGATGGTCTTTTAGGGGAGACAAAGCTCAGACACATGAAACAATTAGCAACAAAACAATTATAGAACAATGTAAAACAGTTTGATGGGGAAAGTTGACTAGGACAACACTGGTGAGTTGATTCCCCCCACCCCCCACCCCCGCCCCCAGCTCAGGTGATGAAATTAGAGAAGGTAAGAGGCAGCAAGGTGTGAAAGTATTAAATGAAGTGTCTATGTGGGACACTTTCAGCCTCAAGGCCACATGTGGCCCGCTATGTCCTCGAGTGCAGCCTTTTGACTGAATCTAAACTTCACAGAACAAATCCTTCCTTTTATTAAGGGGATTTGTTCTGTGAAGTTTGGATTCAGTCAAAGGACCTAAAGGGCCACCTGTGGCCTCGAGGCTGCAGGTTCCCCACCCCTGCACCCTATTACCCCCTTTTTTTTTTTTTTTTTTTTTGGCTAGGCAGTGGGGTTAAGTGACTTGCCCAGAGTCACACAGCTAGTAAATGTTATGTGTCTGATGCTGGATTTGAACTCAGGTCCACCTGAATCCAGGGCCGGTGCTCTATCCACTGTGCCACCTAGCTGCCCCCTCCTATTACCCCTTTACAAGATGTGGAGAAGTACTTCAGTCCCAGCTTGATGGAATTAAAGAATGCCTAGCCAATGGCTAGCCAAAGGATGGGCCACACCCCTGCTGATATTTAAATATCAAGATATCTGTCTAGCTCTTCAGTTGAAGCAGGAGATAGTTCTGAGAAATGCCATTTCTGTCAGGAAGGAAGAGAGTCAGCTTTGGAGGAAAAACCCTGTTGGTTTTTTTTTAATTAATTTATTTTGAATTATCCACAATCACTTCCATAAGCTTTTGAGTTTTAAATTTTTCTTCCCCTCCCTCCCCAAAGAACCCAGTTCTTAAAAGGGAATCCTTCTTTGCCTTTTGTCTTGGGTGTTTACCCCAGGGCAGCAGAGGTTTCCTCTCCTCCCTTTTTCCCCAATCACCTACAGCATCTTCAGTGGAGCTATCTACCCAGTAGGAGATACTGCACTGAACTAGCAGTAGGCTCAGTCAATCAAGGCACAAGGCAGGAGAAGTTTTGTGAATCTTCAGAGAGTTAGCCCTGGCTACCAACCTGCCCCAAGAGATGCTATGCCATGTCTTCCGGGGCAGCAACATAAGGACACCACAAGAAGAAAAAGATCCCTGGGGCTCTGCAGGACTGGAGGTGTGAATTACCTTCGGCATGTGTGTTCCCTACATGTTCTTCTCTACTAGTATACACTATGCACATTCTTCCTCCTGATGCTGTTTGTAGTGGTGGAAGAATGGGCCCCAGGTTTAAGGAGGGAAAGTTGTGTTTCTCTTGTTCCTAATTAGAAAATGTTCCTAATAATGCTAGTTAGTTAATAACTAGTTCCTAGTTCCATGTTAGTAAATGCCTTTACTTTGAGTTAATTATGTAACTGGCTGATTATTAAAGATAAATGCACCACTGGGGGCCTGTGTGCTAGGATTTTTGTCCAGACCCACATAATAACTTGAACCTAGGGTTGTTGATTACTCTGGGAGTTAACCAGAAAGACCGAATTTTGGGAGATTCTCAGGGGACTACTATCCCACCTCACTCCCCACCAAATGTATTTATCAGTGATATCATTAATCCATTACAACCAAACACTCACTTCTGAGCCACAAAATCCAGTAGCAATGCTATTTGTCCAAAATTATAATGTAGATTTATCCAGCATTCACCTCCTAGTAGCAATGGGTGACTTCAACTATTGGGAAAGCTTCATAGGATCACAGATTTGGAGCTAGAAAGGACCTTACCAAAAAAAAAAAAAAAGAAAAAAAAGCAAGGACCTTACAAGTCATCTATTCCATTCCTTTTGTTTTAAAGATCAGAAAAAGGAGGCTCAACAAGGTTAAGTGACATGCCCAGGGTTACACAGGAAGTAAATATCAGAGGCAGGATTTGAACCCAGGTCAGTGTTTTTTCTACAGTATCTTTCTCTCTCTGACCAAAACTGAGAAGCTTGTAAATGATTGACTTGTTTTAAAGATCATTTAATGATCAGAACTCTGAAAGAAAATGACCACGCAGTATTTGTGATAGAGGAGAAGAATGTTGGGAACAGCCTAACACTAACTCTAGATTATGAGAGAGCAGATTTTAAAAGGTTCAGAGAAAGGACAGGTAAGACTTCATGGACTAAAATTCCATATGATACCACCTCACATCAAGAGCAGCATTCTTTGACTGTTCTGGAGTTGTTATCATCTACGCTATGACTCTGATTTTCCTAGTGCTTTTCTGGTTCACTTGTGAACAGCTTGAATTAGAAGACCCATCACGAACTGAAAATATTTGGCATCACATGGACCAGAATGTGACACTTGAGATTTGTTCTTTCTGAAAGAGATAGGAAAGACCTAGGATTTCTGGTTTTTGTTCCCCTCCACATTTTGGGGTTTTTTGTCTCTCCCCTTTATATCCCCCCACCCCACATTTTAGTACTGCTTTTGCAAGGAAGACTGTCCAATAAAAGCCCTATAAGCATTTAAATCTTGGAAAGTCCTTTAGAAGATCATTAGGACCTTGCCACCAATGGGTGGTATGTGATAGGACCAGGGTTTCCCAGACATATCTTCTTTCCTCCTATCCACAATATGAGGAGGCTTTACCTAAAAAACAAAACAAACAAACAAACAAAAAAAAAAACCAAAGCTTCCCCTGGAACCTGACTGGCCCCAGACTTCCAGACACAGCTTTCTCCCCCTCCTCCCCACCCGACCACTCCCATACCCCATTTACCCAGCCAACACAGGCTAGGTCCCTCAGATCTGACTGGTTCCCTGGTTTCCTTGATGCAGCTTTCTGGTTATCTAGGGACATTATAATCCCAGCCACAAAGTGTCTAGGCCTCTCAGACTTCTTGAATGTCTAAGACCATAAGAGCTACCATATCCTGATGAGCTAATGAGTAGAAGGAAGAAAATAGGGAAGGAGAGAGAGAGAGAGACAGAGAGAGAGAAACAAAGAAAAAAGAGAGTCAGAGGCAACAGAACTTCAGATATTCATGGAAGAGGATGCCGAATAAAAACATTCTTTGCTTGCTATTTGTTCATTGGTTTCCACATTGTTAGGCTAGGTGGTGCAGTAGATAAGAGCACCAGGCCTGGAATCAGGAAGACCGGAATTCAAATCTGACCTAGCATTGTGACCCTGGGCAAGTCACTTAACCTTGCTTGCCTCAGTTTCTTCATCTATCAAATGAGCTGGAGAAGGAAATGGCAAACCACTCCAATATTTTGGCCAAGAAAATGGAGTCCAAATGGAGTCATGAAGAATTGGACATAAATGACCACAAAGTTTAAGGATTTTATTTAAGATTTTACTCCTTTTATTTTTTTGTTTTGGTTCAGTTTTTAAATTATAATAACACTATTTCAAAGACATGCACAGAAGATAGAAATCAATCAGTCAGCATTTTTAAAGTGCCAATTATATGCCAAGCACTCTGCTAAGGGCTGGGAAGGCAAGGACAGGTAATGGAAAAGAAACACAAAAGAGGTCTGGTCCTCTAAGAATGTTGTCTAGAATTACCAAACTCAGAAGGTGAATGCTAAAGACAACAAAGTTCAAGAGGAAGCTCAAAGGAAGGATGAATTCACTGTTCACAGTAAGTGGGACAATGATAAGAGGTAATGATAAGATAGAAAGCACAACTACTCAGTTATTTTGCATCTGTTTTCTCTACGTAAAAAGTGGGGTAACAGGGAGTTGAAACCCAAAATGAATGAGAAATTTTAAGAGAATGAATTCAAGTCAAGAACTGGTAGACCTAATTGCTGAGCCACTGTCAGTGAACATTTAAAACTTGTGTAAATGCTATAGGACTGCAGGAGTACAAATATTCTAATTTCTTAAGAGGGCAAAATCTGTAAAAACTGAGACACTTGACTTTAATTCATGATGAAATTCTAAAACGTAATTCCCTTTTTGGAAATTTAGAAAGGGAAACACTCATCAGTAGGAGCTGGCATAGCTTCATCAGTAATAGGCCAAAAGCCAGTCTAACTTCATTTCCCTTTTTGACAGGGTTCCTAGTCTGGAA
The DNA here is from genome assembly GCF_900497805.2 of Vombatus ursinus. NCBI lineage: Eukaryota > Metazoa > Chordata > Mammalia > Diprotodontia > Vombatidae > Vombatus > Vombatus ursinus. The sequence goes on along the minus strand of NW_020954546.1, from coordinate 5,302,414 downwards.
GATCAGGAAAATCTCATAGACATAAAATATCCAAGTTTCAGCAAAGTGTAAGTCAAAATCTCTCAAGCTGTCTTTTAAGACAAGATGGAGAGATGTGCATTAGATGTTAGTATAGTTACATGAATATGGAGTTAGATGAATGACAAAATCCAAAGAGAAGTCATTAGTGGGTCAGTATCAACTTAGATGACAGTCTCTAGTTGAATGCCTAGGGATTTCTATTTAACCCTGTGCTGTTTAACATTTTTATCAATGATTTAGATGGAAGCATAGATGGCATGCACATGAAATCTGCAAATGATACAAACCTGGAAGGCTCAGTTAACATGTTAGATGAGAGCCAGGATCCAGAAAGATCTTGACAGGTTAGCACAGTGGCTGAAATGAACGATGAAATTTTGTTCCTCTTCTATGGACCTATGATATCATCAATGTGGGTATTCCTACCAATGGTATAGATTGCAATTCATTCATGCCTTCTAATCTTGTGGAACACTTGTCTATGTTTTCCCATAAATCATCTACAGGGTATCCAAACAGGGTACTCAGAGCCTTCCTAACATTAACTAATCCTAATCATTAACTAATGAAGCATATGTATTATTACTATTTTTTTAAAAAGGCTATCAAGTACAGGGCCAGACCCCGGTCTGTCTCCATGGGCTCCACAGGACTTCCGACACTCCCTCCTCTCCTCTGCACTGTGGGTGGGTGGCGGGGCAGGCGTGATGGACACAGTGTGAGCGTAAGAGATGACAATAGCAACATGACAAGAAGTTCTCAACCTGGACCGCAGGCTTTCAGGCCTGCAAGGAGGTGGCATGCAGCATCGGGGAGATGGAAGACACCATCAGAGAAAAGCAAGCAGTATATTATAAACGAAGCCAGAATGTTGTTCCAGAAAAACAAAAATCTTACGGATTCAGAACTAACTAAACAATGCATAGATGAATGTGCAGCAAGAATTGAAATAGGATTGCATTATCAGATCCCATATCCAAGGCCAATTCACCTGCCTCCAATGGCCCTCACTTCCCTACAGAGTTGTGAACTTCAAGCCTAGGAGAAGCTAAGAAAATTTTCCAAACCATTATATCTCAAGTCTCACGATGAAGTTTCTTAATCCAAGAAATGGGTTTTCTGTATGAACTGTGAGCCAGGCAGCGCCTGAGCACAAACTAGATGATGAATCTTTTCTACTTAAGTCCAGTCAAAGAAAGGAAGGACAAAGAATCTAGTCTTCACTGCAATTTCTCTTAAACACTCAAAGATTTGAGTCCTTATTCTCAATAACACTAATTTAATGTCCTTGAATTGATCAGTATCAGTGTTTTGCTACTAGATAGAAATGTGCTAACTCCCAAAGATCATTTCTAATCATGATCTTGGTAACATCTTAGATGAAAGTCCGAACATAGCAAGAATCAGGCTTAAATTTAAATTTTAAAAATTAAATTTTTTTGTGGAAATTAAGTAGCTGTATACACAGAGGAAGCTGCAGAGTAGAGATATGGTGGTATGGCAATTAGATGCTAACCTCAGACTTATAAATCTCTGTGGGCTTTATTTTGATTTGTATTTAAGTTATGGCTATATTTAAAATAAGCCCTTTTATGTTTTAGTTGTTCTACTGATATCTTTTTTTGGCTCTCGACTCAAAGACATACTTTTCATTAATATTCAAGTAGGCTAGTTTCTCCTTTACCACACTAGCAGAGTTCGTCATATATACTCTAGTCCCATCATCCCCTTAACTATTAGTGGAAAATATTATAGTATCTCAGGGAAATTTTGGGGGAGGAGGGAAATATCCCAAATTTTCAGGAATTGATGTTGTGTATTTAATTCTTTTTTGGGGGGGAGGCCTAGGCAATGGGATTAAGTGACTTGCCCAGGGTCACACAGCTAGTGTCAAGGGTCTGGTCTGAGACCAGATTTGCACTCAGGTCCTCCTGACTCCCGGGGCCTGTGTTTATCCACTGCGCCACCTAGCTGCCCCTCATGTATTTACTTCTGTCCATTAAATGCATACTCTGTACAAATTCTAAAACATGTGAGTTATAATTCTGGCCTCAAAGCCTCACTGCAAACTCATACTACAATAGGTAAAAGTAATCACTATTTCTAAGTGACAACAAAATTGGAATCTCACAAGTAGAAGAACATGCTGTATAAATTACAAGGCTAGGCTCATTTGAAATTATGTACAAATAGGAAAAGGAAAATCTAGATCAAAAGGAGAAAGGACTGTGCCTTTGTGATAAACTAAGGGGAAACCCCACTGACAGTCATTGTACATCAGTGTTTTGTTTTCAAAGATGATGAAAATCTTCAATAAAAATTGTTCACAAAAAAAGGTTATCAAGAAAATGTCAGCAACTACCACTATGCCTACTTCCCCATTTCTACAAAATCTTTATAAAAATAAAGGGCTTTCTTTTTTCCCATTAAACATATTTTCATATTAGCCATGTTATAAAGAATAATTAGAACCAATAGGAGGAACCACAAGAAAGAAGAAACAAAACAAAACAGAAGAAAAAAAAAGAGCAAATTTTTTCTCTAGATGTGGATAGCATTTTCTATCATGAGACTTTTGGGGATATCTTAGATCCTTGCATTGCTGAGAAGAGCTAAGTCTATCAAAGTTAGCCATCACACAACATGGCTGTTACTTTGCACAACATCCTCCTGGTTCTGCTCATTTCACTCAGCATCAGTCCATACAAGTCTTTATTCCGTAACATTCATATACCATAACTTGTTCAGCCATTCCCCAATTAATGGGCATCCCCTCAATTTCCAATTCTTTGCCACCACAGAAAGAGCTGCTTTAAATACTTTTGTACATGTGGGTCTTTTTCCCACATGTGAGGCAGCTAGGTGGCCTGGAGTCAGGAGGACCTGAGTTCAAATACAGCCTCAGACACGTAACACTCACTAGCTGTGTGACTGTGGGCAAGTCACTTAACCCCAATTGCCTCACAAAGAGAGAGACAGACAGACAGACACAGACAGAAAGAGAGAGAGACACACACAGAGAGAGAGAGAGAGAAATGTCGTACCAGCCCTGGAGTCACGAGGACCTGAGTTCAAATAAAGGGCTTTCTTGATGAAGGTCTGAGAAGGGGAAAGAAAAATTTTCATCGGTGTTATACTACGGGGGACCACAGTCACACAATTAACCAAAAGATACAGGAAACAGAAGATCCCACTGCGCTTACTCTTTAATGACTATAAAGAACTTGATTCAATAGAGTGAAATGCCACCTTAAAAAGTCTCCTCCAAGGTGTTTCCCATTCATATGTTAAAATATTAGAATATTTGAAAGATGCAGCAACAAAGATAATTTTGTTTGACTCTTCATTTATTAACATCAAGCAAAATATAAAACCAGAGAGACATATGCTCACCAAAGGTATGAGCCATTGTTATGGAGTCCAAATGGAAGGATTCTCCATAGATAACGAAGTTCTCTAGATGCTCCTAAATGAGATCCAAAATCACTCATAAGAAATTAGCTTAACTATTCAAGAAGAAAAGATCAAATGTGTAAAAAACACCTATTGTCCAAACTAAGATATGAAGTTGATTGGACAGCTGGTCCATTAGTGTTTGTGTGTGTATGTATATGTGTATAATTATATGCAAGAGAGATTCAATTTTTTCTGTTTGATACATATATGTGCATATACCTAAATGTGAGTGTGTATACACACACACACACACACACACACACACACACACACATCACAGATAGACAATGAAGATGATTAAGGAATTGGACCCATAACTTGGGTTTTAATTGATCCCAAACTTACCAAACAAAACCCAAAATACTCCCCATCTTTTGAACACAAGTATTTTTCCATTTGGACTTTATGCTGGGCATTCTCCATTACAAGGGCAAACATCAATGGTAAGCATACATTGCCCTATTTTATTCCTTGATTGATAATGACAATGATCTTAGGGCCAAAGTTATTTTTGTTTACTTGTCTTTTAAAGATTTTAGGGTGAAAGTAGGAAATGCCTGGTTGGTGGAGAGCATTTTGCTCTACTGAATCAAATTCTTTCTTTTACAGTTGACAAACAATTTACCCAGACAAGCATAATGGGATCTTCTATTTTCTGAACCTTTCAGTCAATTGTTACTGAAAAGAATTGGTCTGCTGTAGAATCTGATTTCTGAAAGCCTTCCTGTTCCCTTTTCAAATTTTCATCAGAGGCCTTTGATATGTATATAGATTGTTCTCAAAAAGATTTTGTAGAGATGAGAAAGTAAGCATATGGATCAGTTGTTACTGATACTTTTCAATTGCTTTTTGGGGAATAAAAGCATCTGTAATATTCCCCCCTAAGTGTCTGGCAGCCTCCCCTATTTCAGATATCTTGAGAATCCCAACTCCCTTAAAATCGTGTTGCCTACAACATGGACCGTCTATATCTATTATTTTGGTCTAGTCCAATTGCTCTCATCATCTTTTTTTTTTAATGTCATTTTTGCATCTTCATGCCACACATTGGGGACTGTGATATAAGAGTCTAAATGTGGCCATTCCACTGTCATTAACAGAGTTTGTTATGGAAATGTTGACAGCTGTTTTCCATTTCCCATCTATTTGTTGTGCCTCTTCCAGTTTTATCCTTCTCCACCCTTAGGGTGATCTGGCTTAATTGGATCCCTCACAAAACTTTCTGTAAACTTGCTTTTCCTTTTACTTCTCATTGTTTTTGGAGGCAATATAATCCCCTACAATATGCCTCAGTAAGATTTTATAAATGAGTTTACACACTAAACCAGTGTTGCCCTTGGCTGCCCTAACTGTCTGGCAAGGAGAACAAGTGCTACTGGCTGAAGTGGTCTCTAGGTTCTCTCGGCCTCAGCATTATAGCAACTGATTTTCATTCGTTAAACTTCCATAGGAAGTGATAGTTAATGATCAATGTTGGTGTCTGCTCCTTTATCCATTTCCCCTTCGGGGGCCATCAATAGTTTGTTTAAATAACTTACACTAGAAGTGTTTTAACTGCATGCATTATCTTATTTTCTTTCTGCTAACAGGGTATCCATTTTTATACTCACTTTAACTACTCAATGGTCTGACTATACACAGCTCATTCAGAAACGACCTCCATAATAACTAGTTATTTCTTATCTATTAAAATATAGTCAATTTCTACAAATTCTGTAGAGCTTGCCATACCCAGTACCTCCTAAATCTCTCCTTGAAGAAAGCATTAATGCTGTCTAGGCATGAAGCTTCTATTTAGTCTGCAAGTTTTTGGCTTCTTTTGTTTCTCAATCTTTTGCCATATATCCCAACATATTTTTCACCATCCTCCCTGTGCCCATTTCTGTACTGAAGTCACTGAGTATTGTTGATTTAATTTAGAGAGTGTTATTGAGTTCTTCAGCAGCTAGGTGGCACGGTGGATTGAGTAGTAGGCCTGGAGTCAGGAAGAGGCATCTTCCTGAGTTCAAATCTGGCCTCGGACACTTACTAGTTGTGTGACCTTGGGCAAGTCACTTAATCCTCTTTCCCTCAGTTTCCTCATCTGTAAAAATGAGCTGGAGGGGGCAGCTAGGTGGTGCAGTGGATAGAGCACTGGCCCAGGAGTCAGGAGGACCTGAGTTCAAATCCAGTCTCAGACCAGACACTTGACACTTACAAGTTGTGTGACCCTGGGCAAGTCACTTAACCACAACTGCCTCACCCAAAAAATAAATAAATAAATAAAAATGAGCTGGAGTAGGAATTGGCAAATTGCCAAGAAAACCCCAAATGGGGGGGGGGCATGAAGAATCATGAAACAACTAAGTAACAACATTGAGTTCTACACAGATTCAAAGAATTTTAGAATTAGAAGAGATCTTGGTAGTCATCTACTCTAGCCAGGACCCAAAAAGGAATGAATCCCCACTACAACACAGACAAGTGGGTCATCCAGACTCTTCTTGAAGATCTTCACTGAGAAGGGACCAATACATTCTGGGGAGCACAAACCATGGGGATTCAGAAGTCCAGGAATCCAGGTTGGTGTTGTAGCCTACCCAGCACAAAAGTCCTGAAGATCCAGGGATATGGACTCAAGCCCAGCATAAGCCAATACCCATGCCAGTTGTGGATGTTAACTTGGTAGGATTAATGTTATATAGGAAATAAGCTAAACTGAGCCTAATCCACTCCCCACCTGGGGGACATAGGTGATATAGAGGGGATTATGCCCCGTGGTGTTGGAGGAGATGTCTGTACATTTCTTCTTCTTGTATCTTTGATGTAAATATTCCTTTGTAAAAGATAATCTGTTAAATGAAATTGAGGTACTAGTCACTGTGCCCCTCAAAAAAGAAGGGGGAGGAAACACAACTAGTGTAGACTTGAGTCAGTGGTAAAGGAAAAAGAGTCCTCAACTACTTCAGGGTAACAGGGAACCCTATGGGAAGCAGAATGTAGTAGGACCAGCCCTAAGAGACTGGAGCCAGAGTCAACCATGCAGCTGGCAACGTCAACACAAAAAGAGAAAGACTGAGGGTCATTTTATATTTTCGTCTGTTTATTTCATTGATTACCATGGCCAAAGAATTTATCACCTCATTTTCAGTCTAAAGGGGATGAGGCTGTTCATACTTAGCTATGCTGGTCCTCAGAAAACTGGCAATCTACCCAAAGTGAAAAAGGACCCTTATGTACAAAAATATTTATGGCAGCTCTCTTTGAAGTGGTAAGTAATCAGAAACCAAGGGAATGAACATCCATCGGGGTCTGTGGGCCACTGGTTAAGCCATTTTAAAGAAAATGCCCAAACCAGGTATTTCTTTATCTCTCTCTGGGATCCACTGCTGACTATCTGGTCTTTATCTACCATGCCCTCATATGGGTACCTCCTCTATCCCTGCTTTCCAGATTTTTTTTTTTTAGGTGTCATCTTCCTCCATTAGAATGTAAACTACTTGAAGGAAAGGACTATCTTTCTGCTTGTATTTATATTCCCAGAATTTAGCACAGTGCCTGACAAGTAGTGGATGCTTAATAAATGGTTCTTGGCTTGGCTTGACTGGCATTTAGGAAATGGCTGAACAAATTATGATATATGAATGTAATGGAATACTATATTGCTGTAAGAAATGATTAAAGGGATGGTTAGAGAAACCTAGAAGACTTGTATGAATTGATACAGAGTGAAATGAGAATTAGACTGATTTACATAATAACAATTTTGTAAAGATAAACAGCTTTGAAAACTTAAGAACTCTGATTAATGCAATGACCAGCCAAGATTTCAGAGGCCTGATGATGAATCACAACCTCCTGACAGAGAGGTGATGGAATCAAGATGTAGAACGAGACATATTTTTTGACATGGCCAATGTGGGAATTTGTTTTACTTGACTATGCATAGTCATTATAAGAGTTTTTTTCTTTTTCTTTCCCCCCAAGAAGTGTACATGTAGGCGAAACAAAGGATGCTGAATCAGGGTTTAAAAAAAAAGAAAAGAAAATGTTTCCAGGACAATATCTGAAGCCTTTTCATTATTCTAGAACCTGTCCATTTATCCTCTGCTGCCATGGCCTTCAAAGGTAAAATTTATACACACATATGTAAAGGGCTAAAAAAAAATTACCAGAATTTTTAGGATTGGAGGGGACCTCAGCGACTGTGTAGTTCAAGTCATACCCAAAAGAATTCCCAACTATGACATTTATACAAGTAGTCATCTAACTTGCTCTATGAGGATATTCAATGAGGGGGAATCCACCACGCTTGAGGTAGCCCATTCCACTTTTGAACAGCTCGAACTGTTAGGAAGTTTTTCCTGACATCTAACCTAAATTCACTTCCTTGCAACGTCCACCCCCTGCTCCAGGATCTGAGACCGGGAGCATTGCTCCCTTACTTTGGAGAACCAATAACCCTCTCTCACACAACAGCCCTTTAAATACCTGAATTCAACTACCCTGTCTCTCAGAGTGCCCCACCCCCCATCCAATCTAGGTTTTCTCTAGGTGGCATGTTCCCAGTTTATTTAACTAATCCTCAAATGACATGAACTCCAAGTCCTTCATCATCATGGCTTCCCTGCTCTGGGTATTCTCCAGTTCTTCACTGTCCTTAATGAACTGTGGTTCCCAGACATGAACACTATATTCCACATGTGGTCTGATGGGGGTAAGGCACAAAAGGACTCTCAGTTCCTTATTCCTGGGTATTGTGCCTCTCAATGCAGCCCAAGATTCTCCTGGCTTTTTTTTTTCCCTCCCAAGCTGGTGCATCGCATTGCTAACTCATGTTGAGCTTGTCAACCACTAAAATGCCTAGATCTACCCCCCCATTCCAACCCTGCCCCAACAAAATGCTGTCCAACCTTTCCTCCCCTGGTTTGTATATGGGAAGTGAATTTTTTGAACCCAAGTTTAAGACTTTACATACCCCACCGAATTCCTTCTTTTGAGATTCGGCCCAGTACTATAGCCTAAAGATACTTTTTTTTCTTTTTTCAGATCTAGGTTCTGTCATCCAACGTGTTAGCTAACTTTCTCAAGCTCTGTGCCATCTGCAGATCTGAGGAGCACACCCTCTCGATCTTAACAAAGTCATTGATAAAAATGTTAAATAGCACAAGCCAAGTATAGATGCCTGAGGCACTCTGCAGGAGACCTCCTGCCAGGCTGGCACTGAACCATTAATGACTACTCTTTATGACCGAGTCATTTCAACCATTTCCAAAGGCACCTCTTGGTATCACAGTCTAGCTCACACTTCTCCATTCATTCCACAAGCATAGTGAGAGAGGCTGCATCAAACGCTTTGCTCAAATCTAGGTCAATTCTGTCTACAGCATTCCCGTGAGTTATCGGTTTAGTGACCATATTTGCCTGGCACGATCTGCTCTTGATGAAGCTATGCTGGGTCTCTGAAATCATCATGACATTTCATAAAGACAAGATGGGGGACATGAGGCTAGCTAACGCTAAGCTATGATAAGATCTGGGGAACTCAGTGGACTGTAAGTTCAACAGTGTGGCAAGGCAGCCAAAAATCTAGTCTAATCTTAAAACTATAATAAGGGAAGCTCACTCTTCTCTTCAGGATATCTACTGTTTCTGCCTCTGCTTCCTCGCTACTTGCTCATTTCTCAACTCCTTAAAACCAGGCTTCCTACAACTCAACTGAAAATGCTTTCTCTAAAGGGGCAGCTAGATGGCGAAGCAGACAGAGCTCTGGCCTTGGAGTCAGGAGGACCTGAGTTCAAATGTGGCCTCAGACATGTGATGCTTACCAGCTGTGTTACCCTGGGTAAGTCCCTTAATCCCGATTGCCTCACTAAAAAGCAAAAACAAAGTAATAAATAAAACACTATCTATCTCTGAAGTTACCAGTCACCTTTTAAGTTCTAAATCAAATTGCCCCTTCCCGCTGCTCATTCTTCTTGACCTCCCTGATATTCCTTACACATTTTCTTGGCAATTGTTGCTTGATATTCTTTCCTCTCTTGGTTTCCATGGCATTGGTCTCTCCTGGTTCTCCTCCTACATATTTAATTGGCTGCTCTTTTTCAGTCTTCTTTGTTGGTTCATGATCTATCTACCTCCTACTCCCTAACCATGGGTGTCAAGGTTCTATCTTGGGCTCTCTTCTCAGTCTATACTCTATCCCTTAGTGATCTCAGCAGGGTTCAGTGTATCATCTTTAAGCAGATGATTCCCAAGTCTATGAGCCCAGCCCTAAAAAATCTCCTGAACTTTAGTCCCATATTGCCAGCTGCCTGCTGGACATCTCAACCCTGGTATATCATCAATACCTCAAATTTCCCATTTCTAAAACTCATCTTCCTTCCTCCCTAACTCTAGCCCCTCCTCTCAATTTCCTCAATTTTCTTGAGAGCAACACCACCTTCCTAATCACATAGGTTCGCAACCTTAGAGTAATCCTTGACCCTCCCTTTTTCTTTATTACTAGTTAATCAGTTAGCAAGTCTTACAGATTCTCCCTTCATAATCTCTCTCATATCTGTCCCCTTCTTTCCACTCACATAGTACTTCTCATTTGGACTACTATCAGAGTCTCCTCAATCGCACTGCTTTCAATGTCTCCCCTCTCCAATCCATTGTTGATCCAGAGTAATCTTCCTCAAACATGGGCATCATTGTGTTGCTACACTACTCAAGTCTCCAGTGAATCTCGACTGCCTCTAGGAGAAAATAAAAACTCTTCAGCTTGGCACTTAAGGCTCTCTATAAGCTGGCCCCTACCCTTCCGACCTTATTTTATATCACTCCCCTTCACTCACAATAGTAAACAGAGATTTTTGCATAAAAACTGTCAGTAGAAAGATAAAAAAAAAAAATCATCACAAATGATGGGGCCCATGCACGGAGGATGAACAACTTATAGTCCCAGTGCCCCAGGATTCCTATATCCTCTATCCTCCTGCTATCCTCCTCTGATTTCCCCTGAGGGACTTCTTACTGGGCAAGATCTTTTGGCCTAGAACATTGCTCTTTTGGGCTCTCTGGGCTTGCTCTCTGTAAGAAACATTGCTCCACCACTTGACTGTGGTCTACCCTTACTCCAGGTTCAGGCTCAACTGAAGTACTTGGCTAGGGTACGTCTACACTCTCTCAGAAAGAACCAGAAGCAAAACCTTTCCCCGAGGATGATAAGCCCTTCAATTCTGTCTCTCCATGATCTTGGCTCCGAGGCCTTCCAGCTTTCAACCAGTAGGACCCCAGCTCCAGGCACTACTGTCTTCAGCTCTTTCTCCAAAGAAGGTTGGGGTTTTCGGAACAAAATCCTTGAGTTCTCAGGTCAGGCAAGAAAGAAAGAGACAGACAGAGACACAAAGACAGAGCGTATGTGTATGTGTGTGTGTTTGGTTGTGTATTCCAGAGGTCAAGTTACCTTCCCAAGGTCACATAGTAAGTGATAGAGTCAAGATTCAAATCCACTGAACCACACTGCTGCCCCCCCGCAAAAGTTTAGACTTGGTTAGCTTGGCCCCAGAGGGTAACTCTAGGAGTAGGAGTTGAAAGTTCTAGAAAGGCAGGTGTGCTCCACCTGAAGAACGACTTTCTAAAAACCAGAGCATCCTAATAACTTAGGAGGCAGGGATTTAACTCTCACTGGGACCTCTTCAAATGGAAATCAGTTAGATGCTTCTAAGCAAATGATGTACCTTTTAATGTCTGATTGGTTGAGGTGCAGTTTCCAAAGTCTCCTCCACCTCTTGGATTATGTGCTGCCCCAGCCCAGCTTTTTTGGAACATCCCTATACCCTCTGTGTAGGCTTCTTCCAGCGGCACTCCCTCTATCCACCAAATCCTCTTCCATTTATAACATTGCTCCTATCATACCCACAACTTTGTTTTACCTAAAGTTGTGTTTTGGGGGATACAGTTAATGATGTTAGGGGACAGATCAGTACTTAACTGTCAAGAGCAAAACAGAACATGACCAAGGTACCCAGTATGGTACAGACAAGTGTTATCCATGGTGTAGAAAGGGAAGAGCAATGCAAAAGAGTGAGTTTCATGGAAAGATTCGGCTGGAATTGGGCTCTATACAGAATGAGAAGAGAGGTCATTTCACATAGTGGAAACCTATAAGGAGGAGCAAATGCATGGTTGGACACTGGGGTGGGATACTTTTGGAGCTGAAAAGAACCTCAGAGATCAACTAGACCACAATTTCTGAGCCTAATTTATCTCTATAACTTTACTGAATTATGTTTATAGAACCTATAAATGCTGGTCTGGAGCCATCTTGGGGTATAGAATGCCTATAGAATAAAAGGTTGGGGAAATTTGGGAGCAAAACAGAAATCAGGAAGACAGTATGAAGGAATATGGTTTGTGTGCCAGACCAAAAGTACATGTAAGGGTAGTAAGGGTGTTGTGGAAAAATGGAGATAAGAGTGTGTGAGAAGGGGCTGTGTGAGGAGATAAGGATATAATGTGAAAAAAGATGGTGTCATGGATGTGATGGGGATAGCTACCCAATTCGGGGGATGGAGTAGAAATAAGTAACATGGTTGTAGTAAGGTGGATAAAGGTTTGAGGTGGATGAAGACTGAGCTGTGGGGTGTGGGGGATGGAAGATGAGGTCAGCATGAAAAGGAAGCATCCCTGCCAGCTTTCAGCTACATTAATATTTATTTTCATTAAACCCCTATTCTCATTACAAGGAAGTTACAGGAGAAAACTAAACCCAGAGGAGCTAATTAGTTTCCTCAAAGTCACACAGTGAGTTGGTTAAAAGGTAGTAAAATGGATAGAATACTGGATTTAGTTCACACCAGACTTGAGTTCAAATACTGCCTCTGACATTTACTAGCTGTGTGACCATGGGAAATACACTTATCTACACTGAGGTCTAGTCTCATCTGCAAAATGGAATAATGCCCTTAGTACCTATCTCACAGGGTTGTTACAAGGATCAAATAAGACTGTCTACATAAAGCACTTTGTAAACCTTAAAACACTCTATAAAGGTCAGCTATGATACAGTGGAAAAAGTGCTAACTTTGGATTCAAAGGCTTTAGATTCAAATCCTAGTTGCCATTTCCTACTCATGAGACATTGGGCAGGTCACATGCTCTCTGGTCTCCATTTCCTCAGCTATAAAATGAGACGGCCAGTCTAGAAGACCTCTAAATTCTAAATAGACCTTCCAGTTCTAAATATGTGATCTCATGATTCCATTATTAGTAGCAGAGCTGAGTGTAAAAGCTATGCAAACGAAATGGTGGGTATGTGTTGGTTGGGAATACTGGGAAAAAGAACTCACTGTAATATAGCATCATTTCAAGGTTTGTAAACCATTGTCTTCACAACCATGAAACAGGTGGTACAAACTTATAACTGTTCATTTCATAGATAAGTAAACAGAGGTTTTGAGAGCTTGTGACTAACCTGCAATTATATACTGAGTAAATGTCTAAAGTTGAACTCAAACCCAAGTTCCCTGACTCCAGCACTTTATCCACTAAACTGTGGTTGGATAGGTACAGCAAGTTCTTGAGTATAGGAGTGACAATGAAATTAAAAACACCACCACATTCCATTAACACAGTGCTTTGTAGTTTGCTGTTGTTCAGTTCTGACTTTTCATGACCCCATTTTGGGGTTTTCTTGGCAAAGATACTGGAGCGGTTTGCCATCTCCTTCTCCAGCTCATTGACAGATGAGGAAACTGAGGCAAACAGGATTAAGTGATTAGATCAGAGTCACACAGCTAACTGTCAGAGGCTACATCTGAATTCAGGAAGATGCGTCTTGACTCCAGTCCGGGCACTCTACCCACTGCGCCATCTAGCTGCACCTTTGTAACTTACAAGGCCCTTTTACATAGGTAGAGGGTGGGAGCTGGTTTCCCATCCCCCCCCTTACTGCAACCCCCCCCAACCCAGAAGGTAATTAATAAAAATAAGGGACAGATATAGATAACAAATTGTTAATATATGTTTCTTACTGAATGATGTATATAAGCCTTTTTTTTTTTGGGGGGTGAGGCAATTGGGGTTAAGTGACTTGCCCAGGGTCACACAGCTATTAAGTGTCAACTGTCTGGTCTGAGACCAGATTTGAACTCAGGTGCTCCTGACTCCAGGGCCAGTGCTCTATCTGCTGAACAATCTAGCTGCCCCACATAAGCCCTTTTGTTCTTTTAAAAAGCATGAAAAAACTGAATTTAAAGAGGAATTTAGTCACTAGTTGGGAAAATATTGGCCATGACCCCTAGTGGCCCTTAAAAAACTAGGTTGATAGCTTTTCAGTCAGTCCAGGAAGGAGCCAGCAGTTGAGGAAGAACTCAGCCCTTGAGAGAAAGAAGGGGAAGAAGAGATTTTTCTTTCTTTCCCCTTACCCCACTGATCCCAGTGCTTTGCAGTAGAGCCACTGGGCCAGTGGGAGACACCCCAACAAACAGAAAGCAGTAGTTTTAAATCTGAGAGAGTTCGAGGCACAGCTGAGATGCATCCAATCAGATACACATCGTCTATGGAGACACACAGACTCGAAGAAGTACAGCATTCAAAGCTGGAAACAACTTCAAGGAGTGTGACCTCTGGCAGCAAAGAAGAGAGCCTGCTGTTGCCTTGAGAGACTTAGTCCTGGCAGTTGAGAGTTGAACTGTGGAGAGGAGGATGCACTGGGAGCCCAGGTGCCCATCAGAGACAATGCATCCACGTGGCAGCAGCACAAGGGAGGCCTTGAACTGCCTGAAGTACGGGTTGCCCTAGCCACATGGGCTACCCGTGTGCGTGTGCCCATCGCTGTATCCCCAGTTTGTTCCCACTCTTCTGTGTCTATTTGTGGAAGGGTGCATTTAGGTTTGTGGGGGGAATGTTTTGTAGCTTGTTTTTACCGTTCTGCATTAGTAAATGGTGTTGCTCTATGCCAACTGTTTCTACTGGCTAACTGTTAAGGGCAAGTTCACTGTTGGCCGCTTGTGAAGTATCGTTTCTGGAGTGCAGACCCACCGGGCACCCCAGGACCTGAGAGTAACAGTCACCCTCTGGGGACCCAACCCTGCAATTCAAGTACAAGTTGGATGATTCTCCAAGAAGGGGTACTACACAGAGACTATTTACGTATTATTTTGCTTGATCCTCACAACAACCCTATAGGGTAGGCAGAGACCACTTGGAATTATTGTTTTAGAAAAAGCCACCATGTGAACGGGTTAGTTGGGAGACTACAGCAATAGTCCAGGAATGGGATGATAAGGAGTCAGATCAGGTGGAATGGGAAATGGATATTTTGAAGGAAGAATGGCAGGCAGGGTGTGGTGAGAGTTTGATCCTTAAGGGAAGAATCAGAAAACGGAGCTAAAGCCTTTCTTTAGCAATGTTCCCTTTCTTAAACTCCTGTAACATTTATATTCTGAACCACATTACCATAAATCCCTGGCTATCTAGAACTATAAAAGAATACATTTTCCTGAATATCCTTGTCTCTATAACCCAATTTTTCAAATTATAAAATGTTATCCCTTTAAACCTCGAAACTTATAAAATTGACTTAAGGTACTGTGAATGTTTAAAGAAGGATGGGGGTGGGGGGAAAGAGAGCATGAACATGCATGATAACTGTCTCCAAGCATCTGAATAAAATACTTGCATAAAATACAAACTGGAGGGCCTAGAGGGCCTGGTTTTTAGGCCCTCCACATTAGTCCCCTTCCTAGACTCTCCATTCCAGACAAATCGGATTACCAGCTGTTTCCCAAACCTGATCCAATATCTGCCTCCTTCACACACAGCTACGAACACACTCCTTCCTCACCCCTGCCTTTAGAATTTTTATCTTCCCTTCTTAGACTCAGCTTGAGTGAGACTGTCAATGGAACCTTTCCTGACACCTAGTGTTCCGAGGGCGGTCTGATCTCTCCTCTGTGCTCATCACTCCTAATTTTATGCTATACTTACCCACGGATCTGTCAATTCCCATCTCCAGTAGAATGTAATCTCGAGGGCAGGGAGAGCATCTTTTTTTTTATCCTCTTATGCCCGACAAAGTCCAGCGCATTGGACAATGTGTAGGCACATTGAACAAATGGATCTCAAGGGCTTGGAGAGACTTGAGTTTTGTGAATTTTGTTTCTCAGTATATGCTGACACCTGCTGACCATCTGTGGTCTTACACCCGTGGCTCAGGTAAGCTGCCCTATTTCTTCACTCCCACAGATGAGGTGAAAAACAAGAAGGAAACATGTTCCCCTAACGACCAGCGGACTAGAAGCCTATCCCCGTCCCATGTCCCTTCCTCTCAGCAGGCAGCACATTAGGAGAGGGAATAGAGATGAGCTAGATACTGCTAGGTTCCAGCCCCCAGACTCCTCTCCAGTGAGTCCCAAGAACCTGGTTTCTTCCGTTAAAGGATTCTGAGAGTTATACCCCACCTGTTTTATTAATCTTCCCTACAACATTCACTGTGCCTCTGCCTGGATACCTCTAGCCCTCCAGTGACAAGGAGCCCACTATCTCATAAGGCAGAACATCAGAAACAAAGAGACGAGGGGCCTTGGGGAGAGTAGGTGAGAGACAGACAGAAACATACCAAGAGAATCAGGATACCTCAATAATAGGGATCGAGAGTTTGGGGTTTTCCCTCCTAAAAGGCCCACTGACTTTCTTCCTTTGTCATTGCTAGGAGGCTCTTGTCCTTGGAGTCCTAGACCTCACTGTGTCTGCACACGCTGGGGGGTGGGGGAAGAGAAGAGAGAAGAGGAAAGAGGGAAGGAGGGTGGGGCTGGGGGCGGTGCTAGACCAGAGACTCTTCAAAGTTTCTTCATCCTCTGTCAGTTCTCTGGGTACATCCAAAGCAAGACTGGCCTCAAAGGTGAGAGATGGGCCATGGTGAAGGGACACGTTGGGGAGGGGGGTAAAAAGCAGGACTGAGCAGGCGACGCTTCCCTCACCCTCAGCCCTTCTATTTTGCAGGGGAAGTGTTAACGCCTGGGAGATATCTCACCAGGGACGGTGGGGGGCAGAACGGGGGTAACTGGACACAGATGGGGCCAAAAGAATGAAGGGAGAGAGCAGAACAAGCTGAGGGGATGAGGGATGGTGGGATGAAACGCAGGGAGAACTTGGGAGACGAGTGACCAGTCAAAGGGGACGAGAGGGACTAAGGGACCAGAGCACAGAGGGACTGAGATTGTGACAATGGTACAGACACAGAGAGGGAGACAGAAAGCGGGGGTGACAAGAGCACGAATGAGAGGAAGCAGGGCCCACCCGGCTCCTTCTGCTCCCAGGTGCCCGGCGCAGAACTGAAGAGCCTACGCTACGTCAGGAGCAAAATTCCTCCCTGGCTCCTGACTGCATGAACCCCGCTGGGGAGTGGGACTCCAGGTACCCATCCATCTGACCCTTCCAGGCTCCCACTGTGAGGAGTGGGAGAGGGCGCGTCTGCTCCTCCCTGTGGTCACAGCCACATCCTGTAGAGGCGGGGAGGGGGAAGTGAGAAGCAAAAGCACCGGAGGAACCTGAGGCAGGGAGCCTAGTTTGGGGGAAATTCTAGGACCCAGTCAGCCTTCTGCAAGGGCTACAGGGTCCCCAATTCAGCCCCAAATAGAATCGCTGAGTTCCCAGGATTAAGTTCTTTGGGGTGGGGGGGAGGGCCTGACCCCTAGCCTCCCCTGCTGCTGAGAAGAGCACGTGGGACCAGCCCCTCGTCACCTGCTTTCTTTCAGTCTGCCCTCCCTTCCTTCCATATTTGCTTTCTTCTGAGGCTTAGCTCACGGTGGGCTGCTTTCCTAGATACCTTCATCAGTCCCCTAGCCAACCCTCTCCCTGGCTCATCTGTCCTACCCTCAGAGGTTCAGAGTCTCCAGAACAGAGCCCCAAAGATGCAAGAATGTGGGGGCTCACAGGAAGAGACAGGGACCCAGCTACAGCTGGCAGGAAAGGGGGACAGCCAACGGGGGAGGGAAAGCCACCCGGCTCCCTCGCAGGGACCTGGCAGCTTGTCCCTTCTGTTGATATTTAACATGGACTGGGGTCTCTGCCCTATCAGGGATCATGGAGCCCTTCAGCTCAAGAAACCTCGCCCTGCAGGCAGAGAAAAAGCTCCTGAGCAAGCTGGCTGGGAGGTCAGTGGCGCACCTCTTCATCGACGACACCAGCAGCGACGTGCTGGATGAACTCTACAAGGTGTCCAAAGAGTACACCCACAGCCGGGGCGAGGCCCAGCGGGTCATCAAGGACCTGGTCAAGGTGGCCATTAAGGTGGCGGTGTTGCACCGAAATGAGCAGTTTGGCCCCGGGGAGATGGCGGCGGCTGACCAATTCCGCCAGAAGCTGCGCCAAGGCGCCATGACCGCCCTGAGCTTCGGTGAGGTGGACTTCACCTTCGAAGCGGCTGTGCTGGCGGGTCTGCTGACGGAGTGCCGCGACACCTTACTAGAGCTGGTGAGGCACCACCTCACGCCCAAGTCTCACGGCCGAATCCGCCACGTCTTCGACCACTTCTCAGACCCCGGCCTGCTCACGGCCCTCTACAGCCCCGGCTACGCGCAGCACCTCAGCAAGATCTGCGACGGGCTCAGGAAGCTGCTGGACGAGGGAAAGCTTTGAGGCCTGGTGTCCTGGCTCCGTCTATCCCAACGAGGGGGCAGCCTCCCGACAGGCAGCAGGCCAAGGCTCTCTGGCCCCCCAGCCCCCTTGGGGCTGGGTTGGGTCTCCTTAGAGTGCGGCTTTTACCCTCGAGTGCGAGGCCCCGGGGGTTCACAAGCCCTTCCCTCCCCTGTGCCTCTGGCCACCAGGACAGGAAATGAAGCTGCCTGAAAAAGGTGAAGTGAAAGTCGGACCTTCCACTTCCCCATGGTATGGACACATGGTATGGGGAAATCCCTTCCAGGAAGAGGGAGGACAGCACCCCAAGCTGCTGACTAGGGGACGGGAGGGCGGAGGAGGGGTGTCAGACTCAAAGCCAGCCCAGGGGGCCAGGCCTGGGGCCAGTCTGGGTGGATGCTGGAAGCCTTGCCCCCAGAGAAGGTCAGGGCAGGGGAAGATACTCAGAAGGGAAATAAACCTGCTAAACCATGCACAGGGCTCCATGTTTAATCTCTGCAGTTTCTAACAACCTACTATCAACACAGGGAGAGGGGAATGGGAAAACACATTCACTTTCCCCCATGTCCAACATTAAATTACAAAATAAGGCAGACTCTTAGCCCCAAAGAGCCTCCCTAGCCTGCTGTTTTCTCTTCAAAAATACAGAACTACACCTCAAGCTGGTGCTACAAACCATAAATAAATATGCAATGGAAAGAAAGAAAGGAACCAGGAGGCCATGGAGGTAACAGAAGAAGCCTCCAGTGCTCAGTATGTGTAGGGGAGACACACAACACACACACACACACATGCACGCACGCACGCACGCAGAACACAGGTAGTCAGACCTGCTCTTTAAATCCCAAACTGACTGACTACCCATCCAGGTGGCCTGTGGCCACGGCTCCCATCCCTCTATCTACCCCAATATACAGCTCAGTGGAACAGGGCAGAAATGTAGCGAGGGAAAGGGTGAGCAAAATCTCTAATCTCCTGAACCATGAGAAAGAAAAAAGGACCAGTGAGGTCAAGGCGAAGTCCAGCATTTCACTTCCCGATTTGGGGAAGAAAGTTGGTACAGCTTCTCGGGAGGCTGGTTCAGGACCTCAGTGCTACACAGCAGGGACTGGGGCTCAGACATACCCACACTCCCAACGGTCCCCAGGGCTCCCTGACTGAGGGGACTACGGGAGCAGCCATCATGGCTGATCATTTCTTAGCCACCATCCCCTGAGAGCTGGGAGGACTCCCATCTCCTGCTAGGAAAACAAAATATAGCCAATAAATAGGATTCCAACATAGCACCAAATAAATTAGAGAGGAGGGTAGGAGGGTGTGGGGGGACAGGTTCTGGAGATCCCTCCACCCCTACAGTAAGGCCAAGAAACTGTGACAGGAATCAGAGAGAGGAAAGAAAGGGACAGACAGAGCTCTCTGAATCTACAAGATCCCAAGATTCAGTCAGAAGAGTTTGGAAAGGATCTAATCTCAACCCTTCCATTCTTGCCTACAATTCCTCCCACAGCGTCTGGCCGTAGTCCCTGGCATGACAAGAAGGCCAGGTCAGGGGGATGAGGGCGGGGCAGGGAAGCCAAAGCAGAGATGGGCTGAGATGGTGGATCCTCAACTTTCAACCCATCAGACAGGTTCTCCTCTACTGCTTCTCTCTTCCCAACAGTTTTGGGGGTATCAGAGTTTAAAGATTTCATCTTCCTGGTCCCGTAAGGTGGCTGCCCTTGTGGTTCGAGTCAGGGGTACAGGGCCCAGTACTGCCCGTTGCTGCTTTCGGGGGGAAGCCAAGTGGGGATGCAGATCCTCCCCGGGCACCCTGCAGGTAAAGATGAAGGGAAAAGCAATCAGGAAGGGAGGCAAGGAAGGAACAAGCACTTACTATGCACCTGTGCCAGGCACTGTGCTAAACATGTTACACATTTCTCATCTGCAGGAAGAGCCGGGATGGGGGTGGGGGGTGGGTGTGAACTAAAGAGAGAGAGAGAGACAGAGAGACAGAGACAGAAAGAGAGAGACAGAGAGAGATCTAGCAAGCTGCCTCCATAACGCTGCCAAGTCTGCCCAAGGCTCAGTTCGCCTCACCCCTGAAAGGACAGAGCAGTAAGAGGAACCTGAAACCATAACCCCCTGTGTACCACAGATGTATTCCAGCAGGCGTTAGCTCACTTTGCTTCTGGAATTCAAATTTTAAGCTGGAAGGGGCCTTTGAGCTCATCTAACCCAACTCCTTGATCTTCAAGAGAAAGAAAGTGGAATCCCACAGCGTTTCAGTGCCAAGGCCTAGCTTCCCACCTCCTGTGCTCACCAAAGGTTTCTGGTGAGGGTCAGAAACGCCAAAGACTCACCCAGTCTCGCCTTTCTTCAGCTTCCTGACGGCAGCCTTCTTCGACAAACTGATCTGGGAGTCAATCTTCTTGAGGAAGTCAGTGGCAGAGAGGTCATGGCTGGGTACGGGGAGGTCCTGGCCACATCTGGAGGAAAGGCCTTCACCATTGGCTTTCTCCTCTTGTTTTTTCCTCAAGGCTGAGGGGCCTTCAGCTCCACCTCGACTCAGTGGCATCCCTTCCTCCTTGTCTTCTTCCTCCTCAGAATCTAGCCCATTGAATAATCCCCGGGGCTCAGTCAGGATGGGAATATAGAGAGTTTTCTTGAGGAAGATGGAGTCATTAGTATAAAGTCGGTTAGCACGCTTAATCTGTTCCATCTTGGGGGAAAAAAAGGGAGGGGCACCAGATTAATAACAGAAATAATAACATAGCTCCCAAATTTATAATATTTCCTATTTTTAAATGTATTTTCAAATCCATTGCTTTATTTGATATTAACAACCATCCCAAAGAATAGGGAGGGCAGGTATTATCCTTGATTTACAGATGAATATACTGAGGCCTACTTAAGAGACCATGACTTGCCTAAGAACACAGAAAAAGTTAGTAGCAAACTCTAAAGAACTTAGGGTTCCTTATTGATAAATTTGGTACCCTGAAATATTTATTATTAAACACGAATTTGTCGGCATATGTATACCTTGGCTAAACTGAAACATAACACATTGGGAAGACAGTACTCAGAATCAAGAGTCCCTAAGAATGTTAGTGTTAGAAGGGATCCACTCAGTCCAACTACTGGAAACCTCACTTGTAACCAAGATATTTCTACCCTAGCACAAAACTATCATAATGAACTCGAATAACAGATCACTGGACTAGGCGTCAGGGAGATTTCAGTCTGAATCCTGCCTCAGTCACTTATCAGATGTAGGATCCTGAGGAAGTCAGTCACCACTCTCAGCCTCAGTTCCTTCACCTGTAAATGAGACTAACAGCACCTAACTCACAGGGTGGTTATGAGGATCAAAAGGGACAACAGGTAAAACGTTCTGGGGGCTTTCAAGTGCTCTAGAAATGCTGTTATTAAAAGAAGGAAACTCTGAATAACCCCAAAGTTAATAATACCTTGAATTCGTATAGCATGTTTGTGCTTCAAAGTGCATTTACTGTTCTCTCATTTTGTTTTCAGACTTTTTAAAAAATGATTTCACAATGACGCGATACAGTTGACTCCTCACAACCACCCTTGGGGGAGGGAAAGCAACATCCCTGTTGGACTGAGTTCCAGACAAGGGCAGCCTCTCGCAGCAAAACCTGGAGACAGGACAGCCTGATGATCAGCCAAGGCTGTGGCAGAAGGGGGCAGTCCAGGGCTGTGTTCTATGTTCTCCTGGATACCGTGTGTGAGAGAGAGAGAGAGAGAGAGAGAGAGAGAGAGAGAGAGAGAGAGAGAGAGAGAGAGAGAGAGAGAGAGCGCGAGAGAGATGTGTGTGTGTGTGTGTCTGTCTGTCTGTCTGTCTGTCTGTCTGTCTGTCTGTCTGTCTGTCTGTCTTGTGATCCCCAGGTGATTAGCTCAATGCCAAAGTATGCTGGTAAATACACCCACACACTTGGTCCATTTCTACAACCATAGCAGGCAGTGCGGGTGGGAGGTTGGACAGTGGTCACAAGGCGCCCCCCCCCCAACTTTAACTCCATGCTTTCCTCCATCTATAGGATGTACCCTTATTTATGGGGGGCACCCTTCCCACACCTGGGCTCTTCACGGAGACTTCGGGGGCTGTCCTCTGTGGCTCTGGGGGGGGGGGGCGCGGGGCGGGGAGGCAGGAGGTCCTGGGTTCAAATTGGGCCTCAGCCTCAGTTTCCTCATCTGTAAAATGAGGATCCAATAGCACCAACCTCCCAAGGTTGTGGTAAGGATCAGAGGAGATAACTTTTGCCTTCACGATCTCTCTCTCTCTGATCTATGTACCGAATTATCTCGATGTGGAAGGGGTGGGAGGAGAAGAGGGAGGGGGCGAGGATGCTCCTCCAGCCAGGCATTCGGATCCGTCCTGGGCTGGCACAGTCCAGGCTCTGAACCCGGCCTGGCCACAGCCCCGGGGTCCGGGGGGAGCCGCGAGGCTGAGCCCAGGTAAGCCCTCCGGGAAGGTGCCCCCGCCGTGCCCCCCGCCCACTCACCGTCACCCCGTACTTGAGCGCCAGACCGGCCAGGGTGTCCCCGGGCTCCAGCAGGTGCTCCACGCGCCGCTCCCGCACCGGGGAGCAGGCCGACTGCACCAGGCTGCCGTAAGACCGGGCCCGGCTCCCTCGCAGGAGCCCCGAGCCTCCCGGGGACGCCTGACGGGAGGGGGACGCCATGGCCTCGTCGGCCCAACCCGGACCCGACCTCCGACCCTGACCCCCTCTGACCCCTGACCTTCGAGGAGCCCTTCTCAGCCCAGATCCCGGGGGCCGGCCTCCGCCATAGGCCGCCGACTCCCGCTCCGGGCGGCGGATCTCCCGCCCTAGTAAAGCCCAAGTGCGGAGCCCCGCCTCTCCCGTCTAAGGCCCCGGCGCCGGGTTCCACAGCAACCGGTTCGGTCGCTGCCCGCAGCCGAGGCGCGAGGAGCTGCTGGGGCCCTAGAGGCGTCCCTGCGAGCGCGGCTGGGCCAGCTCCCCACCCCGGCCCGGGTGGAAGCTCACGCGGCCCATGCGGGCTCCGGGACCAAGAGACAGCCCCAAACCCTCCGGTTTAAAGGGCCTTACAGCCCCGGGGCTCCGGAGACGCTGGGAAAGACTTGAATTCCCAGAGAGCCGCGGGACCCCAAAGCATCCTGGGAAATGTAGTCCTTTCGCGAGGCCAATCGGAGGGAGCCCAGGAAAAGTGCTCCAGCATCCCCGGAAGCATAGGCCCCGGAAGTAAGAAACCAACCAACCAAAAATTACCGCTCCCTCACGCCGCGCCTGTGGAAGCTACGGTGGCTGTGAAGGCGTCGGAGTCTGGGTGGTGGACCTGCTGTAGTTTGTGGAGGAGGGCTGCGATAGACACCATGTCCTTCAAGAGGGAGGGGGACGACTGGAGCCAGCTCAGTGTGCTCAAGGTGAGAAGTGGGGTAGTTGTCGCTCCTGAGCGTAGGCTCATGCGTTGCCTCGGCAACCTCAAGGGGCGGGGCCATGCGGGGTGGGGGAGGGGAAGGAGGAAGGGATCCAAGGAGAGGATGGGGAGGGCAGGAGAAGAGAGGGAGGAGGGGAGCCCTCATTCCTCCCCGTAGCCCCAGCGAGACCCAAAACTAGGCTGGACCCACGGGGCTTTTGCCAAGGCGCAGCCGTTTAGAGGGATGTCGCTTCCATGTCCGGAGTTCAGTTTGAACTTCTTTGACTTCTCCGCCGTGCCCCTAGTAAATTCCTCGTTGAGAAATCTTATTTATGTTGCAAGATCCAATCGGCCTCGTTACTCACTCCCCTCCTCAGTGCCCCCTGCCCCACTGATTGGAGAAGGGATGGGACAGACATCCCGTTAGACGACTCTTCATTTCCCACCCGCCTGCACTCGTTTGGGGCTTCAAAATTCATACCCCTTCCCCTACTTTTCAGCTTTTTTCTGTGTGTTGTCTACCCTCATGATTAGATTGTAAGCTTCTTGAGGGCATGCACTGGCTTTTTCATATTTGTGTCCCCAGCCCTTAATATATGTATATTGACTATTGATTGACATTTGGGAGTGAGTCACAGACAACCTACTAGAGTCAAAAGTAAAAACAGCCAGGCCACTTTTGCCCTACCCCTGTAACCCTGCATCCCAGGTTTGAGGTAGAACGCTTCCTCTCCCTCTTCTACTACCCTTGGCCTCCTATTGGTAAGGAGTTGGGATATCAGAAGACTTGGAGGGGGACAGCTGAATTGTGGGTGTGGGGAGACATAGACGAGGTTCCCTGGGGGATAAGCCTTTCTTCCCCTGACCTAATTGTGGCTTACAGGAAAGCTAGGCGGCTCAGTGAGAATGATGATTACCTGTACCCCTGAGTCGGGATCTCAGGGTCTTCACCACAAAATAAAGTCATCCATGGACTGGCCCCACCCAACTTCCTTCCCAGGGCTGGCCTTTGGTGTCCTGGTTGCCCCCCCAGTTTTTCCCCTCCCCACCCACTGCCTTGTCCTCAGCACCAGAATTTCTGGTTACAGCCTTGGACCATACCTTGCCTACTCCTTTTCTAGAAGCGAAGAGTTGGGGACTTGCTGGCCAGTTATATCCCAGAAGATGAGGCATTGATGCTTCGAGATGGACGGTGAGGTCTAGGAGACGTCAAACTTGAGGAGACAGACAAGGGGATGATGAGAAGAAAATGTTGATTCTTGAAACCTTGGATTCCAGGAAAGAGAGGGAGAGTGGTGGGTGATGGGGGAAGGGGATTGGAAGAGGTGTGTGCTGGCAAAGGAGTAGGAAGACCTGCAAAGGGAGCAGGGAAGAATAGCTTTGAGATGACCAAAAGCAAGGGTCCCTGAGGCTATTACAACTCTTTTACCCTCCTTTCCCCTCCAGATTTGCCTGTGCTGTCTGTCCCCACCGCCCTGTATTGGACACACTGACCATGTTGACTGCTCACCGTTCAGGGAAGAGACACTTGGCCAGTAAGGTTAAAAGCATTTAGGAGGTTAAAAGCAGAACACTTACTTGACAAAGCCTTCCTGAGCCATACTGAATACTTCTTCCCTACCAGGCCTGCAAGATTTCTATGGCAAGAAGCACCAGTGGAAAGGAGAAGAACAGAATCCAAAACAGCAGGTAGAATGGAGAACTGAGAAGACTGGGGACCAGGTAAGTGAGAAAGGGAGGTCTGGCCTAGGTAAAACTCTCATCCTGGGAGGTTTGAAGTGTCTTATTCCCTCTAGGTCTGAGAACATTTGTTTACTTCTGCTTTCCCATCAGGCTCCTCTGCTGACCCAGACCCGTTTAATTACCCAAAGTGCCCTACGCAGAGCCCCGAATTACAACAGTTGCTGTCGACGGCAGAGGAACAGGTAATATTGGATAGAAGAGAGAAAGAAACAAGGTGAAACAAGAGGATGAAGCAGGAGAATGGCAGCAATGGTTATAGAAGAGCAAGGAAATTAGAGAAACAGGAAGATGGGCGAGAAAAGGGAAGAGGAAAACATGGGGCAGTCAATCTAGAAGCATTTGTTACTAGACTATAAAACTCCCCATGGACAGGGATCTTAACCTTCCACCTTCCGTCACCTTGCACAGTGGATGCATGATAACCGTTAAATGAATGCTTTCAGTAATAAAAAGATGTGAAGACAGGGGAATATCAAAGGGTTGAGAAGATGGGAAGGAGAAATCCATAGGTTCCCATGTAGGGAATTGACTTAAATTTTCAAGAATAGGAGCCATTTTCCAAATGATAAATGGTCAAAGGATATGAACCCATAGTAGACTTTGGGTATGGATGGGCAGAAAGATTACTGGGAATTACTGTTATGATGGGAGGAACAGAAGTAGATAACTCTGGTGTATTAGGAACAAAAGAGGACTGGCTCCCTCCCCAACCCTGTAAACCTTTAAAACTCAATTTTATTTTATTTTTCAGTTCCAAATTCTCTCTGTATTACCCTTCTCCATTCATTAAGAAGTCAAGAAAAACAAAATCCATTACAAGTATGTATAGTCATACAAAACAAATTTCCACATTAGTCATGTCCAAAAAAGAGAGAGAGAGAAAAGAAAATATGCCTCAGTCTGCACTCTGAGGACATTATCTCTCTCCATCTGGAAAGGGTTAGCACATTTCATCTTGAGTCTTTTGGAATTGTGTTTTGTCGTCATATTGATCAGAGTCTTTCATTGCTGATTACCTTTATGATATTGCAATTATTATATACATTGTTCTCTTGGTTCTGCTCACTTCACTTTCTATCAGTTCATACATATCTTCCCAGGTTTTTCTAAAACTGCCCTCATCGTTTCTTACAGAACAATAATATTCTATCACATTCATATACCATAACTTGTTCAGCCAGTCCCCAATGGATGAGCATCCCTTTAGTTTCCAATTCTTTCCCACTGCAAAAAAGCTGCTATAATATTTTTGCACATGAATTATTTTCCTCTTTCTTTGATTTCTTTGGGTTATAGACCTAGTAGTAGTATCGCTAGGTCAAAAGATATATACCGGGGCGGGACACTAGCGGCCTCAAGGCCACATGTGGCCTTTTATTAAGGGGATTTAGTGATCTGGAGCATTTTTTTCATGTCTTAGATTTCTTCCTTTCAAAACTACTGATTCATATCCTTTGACCATTTATCATTTGGAGAATGGTTCTTATTCTTGAAAATTTAACTCAGTTCCCTCTATATTTTAGAAATAAGACCTTTATGAAAAAAGTTTGCTGGAAAGATTTTTCCCCCAGTTTCCTGCTTTTCTTCCAATTTTAGCTGCTTTGGTTTTGTTTGTACAAAACCTTTTTAATTTTAATTTTATGTAATCAAAATTACCCATTTTAGCTCCTCTTTATCTCGTTTGGTCATGAACTCTTCCTCTGTCCATAAATCTAACAGATTATTTCTTCCATGCACTACTAATTTGCTTACGATATTAGCCTTTATGTCTAAATCATGTGCCCATTTGGAGCTTATCTTGGTATATGAACACCGGAAACTTTGTTCCTTCTCCCTCAGACCAGAAGCTCCTTTGCCTTCAGTTCCCCACCTCCCATCTAGGCCCCCCCAGTCTGAGGAACCTTCAGACAAGAAGGCTGGCAGAGCATCTAAGTCTGAGGGTGATATACAGGCCAAAAGAGATTCAGCAGCAGCCCCAACCCCTGTGCCCTTGAGTCCTGCCAGACGAAGAGCATTGGACCATTATCTGACCCTGCGCAGGTCAGTAGCCCGATGTATTGCTACTCTTGTTTTCTTCTCTATCACCCTCTTTTCCCTCTCTTCTGTGAACCTATTTTCTCATTCTAACCAGACCTTTTTTTCTCTGATCTTCTCAGCTCTGGTTGGATCCAGGATGGAAGAGGTCAGTGGGTAAAGGATAAGAATGTGGAGTTTGATTCTGACGAAGAGGAACCCCCAGATCTCCCCTTGGATTGATACTGACCTCCCCACCTATTTTGTTTAAATAAATCAGGGAAGATGCTAGGAACCTAAGTTCTTTCTTCCTCTAAGGTCTGGCTCTGTGTGCCATACAACTATCTCAGGTCCTTTTAACCCTGCAGGCTGCACAACTCCCTATACCACACCCGCCCCTTCCAGAGCCATGCCAAGCGTCAGCTGCACCCAGCCTTCTGCCCTATTAATAAAGTATACGGGGCAGGACTCTGCCCTTTGAGTTGTCAGATGCCTTCCCTACCTCAACTCCCCCTGTTTTCCCCTCCCATTTCCACAGAGGCTTTTCCTGCTTTCCAGCAGGGCTTAGCCAAATTCAGGAAATACTGGAGGAGCCAACGCTGAGTGGAAATAAAGAGGATGTGTGTGTTGGGGCGGCTCAGAGGCGTAAGGGGGCTGGTAAAGGGAGGGATTTCTCCCTCCCCTTCGAGGTAACCTGAGCCTAGAACCTCCTGATCTCCGGGGTATAAATAATCCTCTAGTGAACTGGCAGACACCCTGGGAAGGGGGGGGTTGGTGTTTAATGCCAAGATCACCTCCCCATTTGCCCAGTCTCAGGCCAAAGAAAGCGGCAGGTGAAGTGGGCAAAAAGACTTTTATTTACAGGAAGGGGAGATGGGAATTCTAGCATCCAGGGGTCCCAACTTCAAACAATGGGGAAGGACAGCATTATGTCTTCTTCTGCTGCCGACCTGTGGAAGTAGGAGGAGTCAGGAAATGGGTCTATACTCAAAGCTCTTGGCTTTGAGCCTATTCAGGAGAATAATGTTCATTTATTATTTCCTCCCCAGGAACCCCATGGAAGGTAATGTCTTAGGACATCTAACTTCTGTGCTTCTCTATCCCCTTAATAAAACTGTCTTCAGCTTCCACAATCTGTTCTCTGGCTACTCATACTTCCCAGGAATCTGTGTGGAAGTAATGTCACCAGAGAGATGAGGGCAGGCAGGAAGCCCATTTTACAGGCTGGAGAGGGGTGCAGAAGGGAAGAGCTTGCTCGTGTATGAGATCACAGAATAAGGAGGAATAGACAGCCTGTGGGTCCCACTGCAATGGCAAGACATCTAGAAGAAGCACGTTAGCTGGATTCCCTGTGAATGAATGATTTATGGAAGGACAGGGACTGAAGAGACACCTGGGTTTGGTTCTGTCCAGCTGAAGGGAGTGTCTCCATTGATGAGATCACAGATCCCTCAGAGTCCATGGGAAGAACCCCACTCACTTCCAGGTTAGCCACTCAGAACCTCCAATTTCTGTTGGAACTTCTCTAGTCGGCCACTTAACTGAACTTCATGTTGGAAGAGCTAATCCCGAGAGTTCTAAGCCTCGTAACTTCCTCCGACTCAGTGGTCACTTACGTAATTCGTTGTTCCGGGTCACTGCTCGAGCTGCCCGAGCCCGAGGTCCTTGCTGTGTGAAGTGGTAGCCAAATCGTACTATGGCTGGACAGTGCTCCAGCATGGCAGCCATCTCCATCTCTACAGCATCCCCTGGCCAGTGACGCTGGAAGGGTTGGGGGGAGGGGCAGGAGTCATTGACAAGGAGGGAATAGAGAAGACAAGCCGTTGACCACTCTGCCCCGGCCACTGACTATCCCTCCAAGGTTACTGTTTCTTTGAGGGGTCAGAGAAGGGTGGCTCCAGAGTTAGGGTAGTAAGGGGGCTGGTCTTGATTCTCTGCAGAAAGTTCAGGGTTCAGGGAAGAGGGGCTATCTTGGAAAAGGAAGCTATTAACCTGGTTGTCCATCCTTAGCTCGGTAAGTGTGGCATTCTCCCGAACGGCCTTTAGCACAGCCATGAATCCTGTACTGCTGATGAAGTTAGACTCAATGTTGAGGCTCTGAAGGCTCCTGTTCTCCCGAAGCATCTCGGCTATAGCCTAAATGACAGGAACATGAGGGGCTGGGTGAGCAGATGTCACTGAGGATAGGATCGACCAGGAGCCAGTGGAAAACAAGTCTCCAGCGGAGATTTTGAGGGACAACGAGGGCAAAGTGGAGCTGAGCAAGACACAAAATGAGAGGAAAGCAGAGCATAGTGTAGGCAGTGAGAGAAGGATCTTGTGGAACTGCCTGGCTTGTAGATTTAGAGCTGGAAGGCACCTTAGAGGGCATCAAGGCCTTTCAGTGCTGTGAGCTGGGTCAATTCCCAGGCCGGAGAGAAGTGGGACATACTGGGAAGAGGAGTACCGGACTTGAGGCCCAAGACCTGGGTGATGTCAGACCACCATTTTAACTGTAAAATGGGGAGTGGGGGGAGGTTGGGCTAGATGACCTTTGAGGTCCCTTCCCTCCCAACCATTGGAGCTGGTGATTTTGCATAAGTTTGGGTAACAAGGATGGAAGACCAGGGGCAGGGTCTACTGATGGGCATGCTTGGGGTCCCAGCTGAGCTGAGAGGAGTGTGATTGGGAGCGAGTGCCCAGGACTCACGTTGGCTACAGGGTCACCACTTCGTGTAGCTACCAGGCTGAAGCTCCGGACGTGGGTATTCCCCTTCATCGCCTGGCACAGCTCAATAATTGTGGAGGCTGTGATGTCCTATCAGCAGGAAAGGGGATGATCAGGTTTCTTCCTACAATGAGGCCTTCCCGTTGGAATGTGTCATCTTCTCCTCTGGGGTGGGGCCAAATTCAATACCTGCATATTGTTGAGGTTCACCTCCTCTAGCTCCTGGTCATTGTTCTGAACTCTCTTCAACGTCTCCTCGACGTCCGTAGGGTTTGGTGGTTCGTCTGGTACCGGCTTGTATTTGTCAGGCTGCACCACACCTAGAGGGGAAGGGGTGGAGGGGGGAAATCCCCCGTGTTCCCCCATCCCTCATACCCCATCCCATTCCCTTTGGCCCTTATGCCCCCAGCCCTGTCCCCATGAGCATTGAGCCCACCCCTTTGGTTTTTACACCTCCCCTCAGCACCCACTCACTGGTGATGCCTTCAGTGTTGCAGATTTCTCCACTGCAGATGGCATCGTAGTATTGTTTGTTACTCATCAGTGTGTACATGCCCAGAATGGCTAAGGGATGGCAGAGGGGTACGTGAGCAAACGGAGGAGTGATACACTCAACTTCCCCCAAACCGTCCCGCCAATGAGTCTAGGGGCAGGGGAAGGGAAGGAGACGTGGCTTTAGCCCGGCAGGGACTGATGACTCTTCCAAGATGTTTCTCAGCCCTTTGCATACTCGCTCCCGTCCATGCTCCATTAATACACGCCTTGTGACCAACCCCTCCCTCCTCCTCTGTCACCGGGATTGCCCACCTGCAATGTCACACATTTCAGCATCTGTGGCCTTGGCCAAAGCCTCCTCCAACTCGGGTTCCAAAGTGATCTGTTCCTCCGCAGGGATTTCCCTCTTAGGTTGGATGAATGGTTTCCCTGGTAGAGGAATGAAAGTCAGCAAAGGGAAACGTTTTCCAACCCATATCCTTGGTTTCCTGTCTGCCCTGATCCTCCTTACCCAAGCTCCTTGATTACAGACGACACGCATAGGTCCTAGATAGGTGTGGGCATCATAAGATCTGGGTCTCCTATCAGACTGGGTATTACAACACCCAAACCCTGGTCGGTACAGAGGAGTGAGGGCTTAGGGTCTAGAATGTCAAGACACTTGGGACTCTGGGCTGGGACATGGAGCTAAGAGGAAAGATGGCTTTGCTGGGGAAAACGGGAGAATTGGAGAATAGGATTTCTGGGTCTCTACAGGAAGGAGAGGGAGGAACTTGAGGTCCAGATGTTGGGATTCCTCTTCCTCTAACCCCCAGTGGGGTGCTACTTCACAGAGCCCAAGAAATATGGAATGGCCAGACAATGGGCCTTGCAAGTGGGAATGACGGGCATGAGGGAGAGGGGGGAAACAGGGAAGTGCCAATGACACAGAATAAAGTAATAGCAGGGTGGGAGGCCGAGTGCCCCGCTAAGGTTCCTGTACCCTTCTTCTCTCCTGTGAAGGGCACCAGGTCATCTCTCTCCTTAGTCTCCAGGGCCTGCCGTTCCAGGTGCTGCATCAGGGCTTCCCGGTCCAGGGGCCCCGTGGGGCTCTTCTTTGTCTGGTCACGCTGCCTTAGCCCGGCTGGCAGGAGCATGTTCTTGGGAGGGGGTAGGAGTGGGGGGAAGTTCCAGCTCAGACTCCCCACTCCCAAATTTGGGACACCCTTAGGGCGCCCTGAAGTGTCTTCAGACTCCCCATCTGACCCCCTTGCACCCTTAGGGATTCCCTGAGCCCGCCCCCCTGCAGTCTGGAGCCCTGAAGACACCCTTCAGGTCCTCGCTCTGGACACTGCCTTCCCGTCCGATGCCCTTACCTCGGGGTCCATTTCTTGGAGCTCATAATCCAGCTGCTCTAGCTCCTCAGGGCTCAGGCTTCTCAGGATCTCATCTTCATCAATGTCCCTATACTTCTCCAGTTCCTTCTGATAGGATGACATGGTGGCCCACAGAGCCTAGGGAATATTAGGGAATTGTTAGACCGGAGAGGTGCAAAAAGAGATAATGGGTGAAGGAAGGTAGAGATCCTTCTGGGAGTGACAAGGTTCCCAGGACAATGGGCAGCCCAGGATGCTTGGGTGGGGTGGGAGGCAGGAAGAAGGATGGGGGACTTGGGCTAAGCATCACAGATCTTTCGTCTCCTTCCCTGCTTCCCCAGCTTCCACTCACCCCAGATGAGGCTCTCTGTAGGAAGAAGTCCTGGCAGCAACCCATCAGCACAGCCCACACCCTCACCCGTCAACGCCTCTCCTGCCCCATCACCCCCAACACAGCTGCCTGGGGTCCTTGCCAACTCTCTTGGGCCCCTGCCTAATTCCTATGGAAGGAGGGGGTGGAGAGCTTCAGGGAAATTCGTCTTCCCCCCGCTCCTTCCTTAGACTAGGGAGAGCCTAGAGGGCTGACGGAATGGGAAGCTCTGGCCAGCTTGCTCCTCTTTCCCTGGGCAATAGGGGAAGGCTTGGGGGGCATGCAGGGGGAGGGTGGGCTGGGGCACTCTCAGAACTTCACTTCCAGTGCCTTCCAAACTTCTAAGTCCTAAGAGAGATCTGGGGCTCAGGGCCGGAGGAAACCTGAGGGGGCCGCTCCAGGTGCAAGGGCTGAGGAATTACAGAGGCCGGAGGGAGGGTACTGGGTCCCCAGTATTTGTCCCTGCCCTTAAGTGGAAGGTGACACTGGCCCTGTTTGGGGGGTGAGGGAAGAATGACTTCATGCCTTGTAATCTGGGGTCAAGTTCTTCTAGAAACATTTGGTGGGAGCTTGGGGGGAGGGAAGTACAATTAGTGTGGTGGGGAGACGTACAGATCTACACCCCACACCCAGACACACAAACTGGGACATACACATACACCAAACTTGAAATAGCCACAATAGTGTAAACCACACAGAACCTCACTGTCGTGTAGACACAACCTGAGTGACAGTGTTACCTACATGCACTCAGCCTCCAACTCCCCATGATTCCCACTAAGACCCGCACTCTCCCACCCCTCCCAGGCTCCCCCAGCCCACCAATCCTGTCAGCCCCCTCCCCTCTCACCTCCCCTTCTGTCGGTCTGTCTGCTCTGCCTGGGCACTGACCGGGCAGCAGGAGGAGCCTTGTGCTGGGGGAGGGGGCAGGGGGAGCGGTGAGCTCAGCATTTTATTATTTTAGTTCTGGCCAGGTGGGGGTGGGGGTGGGAGATCGCATGTACACCCCACCTCACACACACCCAGCCCCCCTAGTGGCCAGTAGCAGCCATAGCAGTTCTTCGCTACTCCGCAGAAGAGAAGTGTTCTGGACACCTGAATTCTAGTCCCAGCGGGGTCATCAGCAAATATTTAGAGACCACGTATGAGGCGCTGAGCAATGAAGACACAAGAGACATAAGAACAATACAGCCCCTGCCCTCAACAAGGGCGCAGTCTGGTTGAAAAGACGGACGTGTGTGCCACCTCCTACATTCACTTTTTATGTATTATGCTGGATCAAAATAATGGTAAGTGATACTTTCACTGTCCATGGCACAAATGTCCCTCCTCCTCCACTCCACAGAAGGCTTATCAGACAAGAATTTTCCTATTTTTATTAGATTAAAAAATACAGACAGGACATGGGCAGGTTGCTTGAGGGAAAGAGGGAAGAAAGAATAAGGTGTCCACGATGGGTACGAGGGAGAGAAACAGCTAGAGGGGGGCAGAGAGGTGAGGTCAGGAAGGTCCGGGTGACAAAGGACAAAAGAGAGCTCTCTGAGGACCGGCCATGCTTTCATTTGATTATGATTTTCTGGCGAAGAGCCCGGGGCCCAGGCCCAGGAAGGGGCTCCGGAGGTGGTGGGCCAGGGCCCAGGGCAGAAGCAGCAGGTGGAAGTCCATGGGCTGTGATGTACTTCTTGTAGGCCTCCCGGATGATCTTGAAGGCTCGAGCTGTGGCATAGGGAATATCTGTGACGGGATCTCGGTACAGGGCTGGACGATGGGTCACAGGACAGACTTCACGCACGGGGATCTTGGGGGGTTTTCCCCTGGGAAAACATTCCTCAAATGTTGCATCATCACTGAAGGTGATGAAAGTACGTGAGCAGCGGGCAGGTGGGATCACTGGCCCCGTCCCAGCGTGAGGAACCCCTGTGGAGACCAGAGGCGGTGGCTCAAGCCTGAGAAAGGGAAGAGACAAGAAGACGTCTATGAATAAGAGACAGAAACAGAAAACGACAGGGAAAAAGTGAGCCAGGACAAAGGAAACTCTGTTAGCCTAAGGATGGGAATAGAGGAGAGAGAAGAGGGGCGATCGGGGAGTGATGCTGCGGGCCAGGGACACTTCAGGAGAGCCTCTTCCACTCACCCCTCCACGTCCACGTTCTCCTCCTTGGGTCCCGGCTCAGCCAGCAGAGGCACCGTCATGGAGTGGTAGGTGATCACCGGCCCTGGGCACTTGCGCTTCTTGTGAACCTGCTTCTTCTTGTCTGCCTCTAGTCGCTCATAGTTCTCTGGGGGATGGAGGGAAGGAGTCAGGCCCTTCTGCTCCACTGGCCCGTGCACCATCAGCCCTCCCCTCAGGCCTTGTCTTCCGCCTCCTAAGGCTTCACTCAGGGCCTCCCTCTGTCCCCAACATGCCCCCCCAGCACTGCATCTTTGTCTGTCCAGAGCCTCCTCTTGGTTCCCGGCCCCACAGCCCCAGCTTCACACCTCCCACAATGCCGGGCTGTCCGCCCTTGCCTCTTCCTGCTTCGTCCTTTACACCAAATCTCCACTCTTGGTACTTTCAGTTTCCCTCTGTTCTTCTAGCTCCTGTCTCCCATTCTCAGCCTCTCATCCCCCCCAGCCCCCCGGCTGACCGAGGGAACGCAGGTTGAGCTCCTCTGTGATCTTCGCTTCCCTGAGGAGCTCCTCTTGTGTCAGGGGTCGCTCACAGTGCGGACCCTTCCGGCGCCGTGACTGGCCCTGCCGCTCCTGAACCCGAAGGAATGTCTGACGAGTGTGCTCAGCTGTCGACTGGCGCATGGACTTCCGGCCTAGAGATATTGAGTGAGAAAGTGGGAAATCTTGTACCTCAGAACCACCTCCTCCAAGAAGCCCACTCAGATCAAAATACTCTTAGCTCCTTCCCCTAAAATAACAACTCCCCAACAAGACCGTTTCCCTTTCATCCACTTGTTAAACCCTGGCTCTGCTACTTCCTACCTAAGAGGCCCTGGACAAATCATCAGACTTGGTAAGACTCGGCTTCCTCATCCGCAAAACGGAAGTGTCAGGCTAGATTGCCTCTGGGGCTCCCTTCTGCTCTAAGTCCTACAATGCCCATACTCTGGATTAGCCATGACATTTGAGAAGAGCTGAGGGACAGATCACCTCAACATTGTCATTGATCGTTGGCTCGTTTCCCTAACTCTGTTGTGATACAGCTGTATCAAATAAGGGACCTCCTTTGAGCACAAGGAAACACAGTCCAGAAGCATGCTGACAGGCTGGAATTAAACACTAGCTACATTTAGTCCACAAGGTGGCTACCCCAAATTAAAAGTCGGCTGCCAGGCATCTACCTTTGGATCATCTCTTCTCATAAATTAAGTAACAGGTGCTCTGCGGGAAGGAACTGAGTCTCCTCTTCCCTCTGTACCCGAGAGAGAGCTGCTTTATTCTGTACTCATGAGGAGACCTCGTACCTGTAAGCATCTAGTGGACCCTGGGCTTATTTTTTCTTTGTTGTCAACAACGTGGTTCCACCACAATCCTCTAGGTCTAGTTCTGGTCTGGATGGGTAGATGTTGGGCCTGGCCAGAGCTAAATTGCACTAAGACATTCTGATGGGGAGACACAGTCTCCCCATTCTTTCCCCACTCACTGTCAAGGCCATCATCCTGCAGTTCCAAAGGTAGCAGCGTCTTCTCCTCCCGTGCCTTCTGGGAGCTGCCAGCTGGGATGCTTACTTTTCGAGGCCTCAAGCTCTTGATAGGCTCCTAGGGGCAGGTTGAGATCAGAGACCGGGGGCTAAGCGAATAAGGAGAAGGCGCAAGAACCTGGGGCCTAGCGAAGGGAACCCCAAGACTGAGGGAATTGGGTTGGAATGGGAAAAACCTTGAAGACTGGCAAAAGACAGCAGAAGCGTACAGAATCTGAGAAAGCTCATGCTGGGCAGGCCCTCCCTAACCCCAGGGTCCCCACTCCACCTTATAGGCCTTGGTGACTACACGGCGCTTTCTTCTCGGCTCATCGCCATCCCCATCACTCGCTGGCTCGTCCCCCTCGTCAATGTCAAAATCAGAGTCAACTTCATCCTCTGTGTCTGACTGGTCCCCCTGATATTCGTCATCACCAGATTCCTGGCGGAGGAAGAAGAAAATAAGAATTCAGTCAGCACAGAACATAGTCACTAATGGATCAGGGATATAACTCTCTTCTTCTTCTTCAGTGTTGAAGCACTGGGCCTGGAATCAGGAAGACTTGAGTTCAAATCCAGCCTCAAACACGTATCAGCTGTATGACCCTGGGCAAGTCACTTAACCTCTATCTACCTCAAATGTGTAAAATGCGGATGATAACAGCACCTACCTATCAGGGTTGTTGTGAGGATCAAATAAGATAATAACCTGTAAAGCACTTAACACAGTGCCTGGCACATAGTAGGTACTATAATCAAGCTAAATGCTATCATTATTACTATTATATTAAACTCAGCTAGGTGGTGCAGTGGATAGAGTGCCAGACCTAGAGTCAGGAAGACTCCTCTTCCTGAGTTCAAATTCTGCCTCAGACATTTATTAGCTGTGTGACCCTGGACAAGTCATTTAACCCTGTTTGCCTCAGTTCCTCATCTGTAAAAGGAGCTGGAGAAGGAAATGACAAACTACTTCAGTATTTCTGCCAAGAAAACCCTAAATGGGGTCATGAGGAGTCAGACATGACTGAAACAACTGAACAACAAGACTCCTCCACTAAGAAGGCTACCCAGACAGACCCCCACCCCTGCTTCCAGCATTAACAACTTCTAATTCTACCTCTGATGCTTATTATTTGTGACCCTGGATAAGGCACACTTCTCAGAGTCTTGGTTATCTACTCTGGAAAATGTGAATACTGATACCTACCCTGGCTGCCCCCTCTGGTTGCTGCAAGAATCAAATAAAACAATGGCTAGGAATAGGCTTTGGAAATATTAAAGCTCTCCCGGCTTTATTCTCCACTGGAAAGAACGCTGGGCTTTGAGTCCAAAGCCTCCTTCCCTCCCATGCCTGTTGGCACTTCCCTGAGCAAGCTGCTTAGGTTCTCCAAGCTTTAGCTTCTTGACCGAGAAAGTGAGTTTGCACAGGATGGCCTAGGAGAGCTCCTTCAGCTCTAAAATTCTATCCACGTTATGATTTTTCCCTCTTCTAAACTTCTATTTGTTCCTTTCTGATGTACTCAGTATATTGTGCCTTGCATTAATGTTAATTGTATATGTATACATGTGGGGCAGCTAGGTGGCGGAGTGGATACAGCACCGGCCCTGAAGTCAGGAGGACCTGAGTTCAAATCTGGCCTCAGACCAGACACTTGACACTTACTAGCTGTGTGACCCTGGGCAAGTACTTAACCCCAACTGCCTAAAAACAAAAAACAAAAAACAAAAAAAATTACACACACATCTCTGACTTTCACCAACAGGCTTTCAACTCCTTGAAAGAGCACATTTTACTTATCTCTCTGTGCTCTACAGTGCCTTGCAGAAGGCTGGTATATAATAGCCCTGAAAATGTTTCTTGAATGCTCACTATCAATAAACATTTATTAGGCACTTAATAGGTACAGGAGAGGAAGAGGAAGAAGCCGTGCTCTCATCGTCAAGGATTTTACAGTCTGGTTGAGGGGACAGCACGTTATAATAAGAGCTCACAATCACAGAGACCTTTTTCACAAAGGCTTACAAAGTATTTTACACA
The DNA here is from genome assembly GCF_900497805.2 of Vombatus ursinus. Lineage (NCBI taxonomy): Eukaryota > Metazoa > Chordata > Mammalia > Diprotodontia > Vombatidae > Vombatus > Vombatus ursinus. The sequence goes on along the minus strand of NW_020954546.1, from coordinate 5,264,542 downwards.
TACCACTTTATCTGATTCTAAAAACAAAGCTGTGAGGTAGGGAATACAACTATCCCCACTTTACAAATCAGGAAACTGAGGCTTAGTAAATGTAAGTGATGGTAAGTGGAAGAGCTAAGACTTGAACCTGGGTCTGGACCCACAATCCAGGGTTCCTTCTAGTACATCACATTGCTTATGAAAAGAGTAATTAATAATGAAGGGTGCATAAGGAAGAGATATGGGCAAAAAGTGCTCTAAGATTTGGAGGGAAGGTACAATCATTAAGGGATGGAGTAATAAGCCATGGCTTCCTTAAAGAGGTGGAACCTGAGTAAGCCTTGAGGGAAAGGTAGTACACCGAGAAGTAGGGAGAGGAGGAAAGGGCATGCAGGGTTTAAGGCACAAGGTCGGCAAAGGTAAAAGCAGGAATAGCTGTGGCACAATTATGGGACAAATTATTAGACTAGTCTGACCGAAGTAAAGAATTCATGTAGGGGAAAATAAGGATAAAAAGGTTAAGCTGGAACTACGTTGTACAAGGCCTTGAATGCCATCCGGAAAATAACAGGGAACATTTAAAAGTTTTTGACCAGAAAGGGGGTGAGGGTTGACTGAAAACCTGTGTTTTAAGATTAAACTGGTCATGCTTGTAGAGCAGTCTGGAAAGAGATTAGAGCAGAGGCTGTTGCAATGACGGGGCAGAGGCCTAAGGTAATTAATGAAGACCCGGACAAAAGTGGAGGCAGTGTGAATGGGGACAAGAACTGCCGAGAAAAGAAGTCAAGGATGAGCACAAGGGTTTTGGCCTAAAAAACTGGGAGGATGATGGTAGGATTGATTGAAGAGGAAGTGGGTTCGGAGGAAAGGTTATGAGTTCAATTTCAGACTTATGTCTCCATGGGCTGGTGAGTACATCAGGGCATAGGTTCGGATGACCTTGGAAAAGTCATAGAATTTTTTTAAAGAGTTGGAAGAGAACCTAGAGGTCAGTGGTGCCAAACTCCAATAGAAACAGGGGCCAGCACAATCCCGGCTGGTGCACGTTGACTTAGAAAACCATGTTTTAGCATCATCTGTCTTTTACTGTATTTTTATTTATTTTGGTTTGGGCAGTACTCAAGCACGTTTGACACCTCTGATTTAGATTAATCCTCACCCAATGTCGAAATCCCCTCTAAAATATCCTCAATATGTAGTTATCCATCCTCTGTCTAGACTCTTCTAATGATGGGAAACTCACTTCTTCATAAGGCAGTGAATCCTTTTTTTTTTTTTTTGATAACTCTAACTGGTTAAAAAAAAATCTTTCTTATGGGGCATTAAAATTTGCTTCCTGTAACTTCCTAGTTTTTTCCTCTGGAGCTAAACCGAACAGGTTCAGTCTCTCTTCCATATAATAGATGTTTAAATATCTGAAGACATATCCCAACTGAAAGAAGATTCTCCAGGTTGAACCACCCCTGATTCTTTCCTTATTGCTCATGAGATATGGTTTCCAGACCCTTTTCTATCCAGGTTGTGCTTTAATGGACCTACTCCCATTTGTCAATGTCTCTCTTAAATGTGATCCTCAAAATTAAACCCACTATTCCCAATGAAGATTGACTCCTACAGAATGTGGAATGTGGTGGGATTATCACCTCCCTCTCTCTGGATACTCTGCTTAATGACACCTAAAATCAAATTAGTTTTTTTGGCAGCCATGTCTCAATGATGATTTGCATTGAGTTTTTAGTGAATGAAATAAGGATAACAACTGGGATAAAACCCAAGAGTTAGGCTCAAAAATTTAAACTGTACAAGAACAAGATGGGGAAGCGGTGGTTACCTAATAGCTCACTGAAAAAGATCTGGGGGCTTCTGTAAGCTTGAAGCTAACTATGAGTCAATAATGTAATGTGGCACCCAATAATGCTGCCACCGTTTTAAGGCCACTTGAGAGGCCTAGGGTCTGGAATGCAGGAAATTCCCTGGCCCCCTGCCCTGATCAGAGCAGGTATGTAGTACCATGTTCAGGCACTTGTGTTTCAGAAGGATTACTGACAAGCTGGAAATCATATGTAGCCAAGTAACCAGAATGGGGACGAGACTTAAAAACATGCTCTAGACATCAATCAGCTGAAGGAAATAGGATGTTTAGCCTAGAGAAGACTAAGGGACGATGTGGTAACTAACTTCAAGTACCTGAAAGGCTCTTATGTGGAAGAGGACTATTTGTTTGGCTTGGCCCTAAAGGACAGGAATGGGAACAATGAATGCAACAAACTGAGAAGCAGATTAATGTTGAATATAAAAAACTATCTCCTAACAAGCAGAGTTGTCCTAGAACTGGGATGTGCTGTATGTAGGGAGAGGTGCTGAGTTCCCCATCACTGGAAATATTCGATCAGAAGGCTGAGTAAAGCACTTGTCAGGAACACTGTGGAGAATACTTCCATTTGGGCACAGGTTGGACTAGATGAACTCTGAGATCCCCTTCCAACTCTGTGATTCTTCAAAACAGATTTTCTGGATCTGTTTTAGATGAAGTGCTGTTTCATGTGAACTCTCCCATTCTGTACCCACACAGATGAAGTTTTAACCCTGGAGATGTATTTTATATTTATGTCTGTTAAATTTCATGATACATCAACAGGCCCAAAGTTTTGAACCCTAAGTATGTCATCCAAAACTTTCCCTTAGCTTAGGGTTATTTACAAATTTGATAAATAAGATATTTGTGCCCTCATCCATACCTTTGATGAAAAATATAGAACAGCAAGAAATAGAGGACAAAGCTCCAGGTAAGAAGATCCATTAACCAAACATTTTTTGGATAAAAGGCTCCAATCACCTACAATTCCACTTAACTGTACTACCATGGAGCTCCCATCTCTTCATCTGGTACATAAGGATATCATTAAGAACTCCATCATATGCTTTCCAGAAATCTGGGTTTACCATGGCTACAGTATTCCCTTGATAACCTCTTTAAGAAAAGAACAAACCTAAAACAGAATGCAAAAAACACTTAACTTGGAGTCAGATGACCTGAATTTAAATCCAGACTTTTTCTGCTTATTACTTATGTAACCCTGAGGAAGTCATAACTCTCTGGACTTGATTTTCCTTATACACACTAAGAAAAGGTTAGACAACATGACCTTTACAGTTGTAAATTTATTTAGACCCATCCAGCTCTAAATTTATGATCCTATGAAATGAAGTCAGTCTGGCATAATAATAATAATAATAATAATAATAATTGCTAGCCTAGCATTTATATCGTGCCTACTATGTACCAGGCACTGTATTAAGTAAGCACTTTACAAATATTATCTCACTTGATGCTCACAACAACTCCGGGGAGGGAGGTGCTTTTATTATCTCCATTTTATAGATGGGGAATCTGAGGCACATATTAAGTGACTTGCCCAAGATCACAGAGCTAGTGTGTGAGGTTGGATTTGAACTCAAGTCTTCCTGAATCCAGGCCCAGTGATCTACCAACTGAGCCACCAATTACTTCTTGTTCTTGGTAATTACCATCATTGTTCTCATGTAATTACATGCTTACTCTGATCATCACTTCCCTAATGTTCACAAACTAATTGTTTAATAATCTCCAAACTGTTTAGGGACCCTTCTCAATCTCACAGTGGATAAGAACACTACCCTTGAAGTCCAAAAGACCCTACTGAATCTCACTTCAGACATTTATTAACGGTATGACTCTGGGAAAGAAATTTGTAAAGGAAGTATGCAGCACAATAGATTGAGCTTTGGACTTGGGGTCAGGAAGACTTAAGGTCAAATACTGCCTCAGATACTTACCAGCTGTGTGACTCTGGGCAAGTCATTTAACCTCTCTGTGCCCCAGTTTCCCATCTGTAATTAGGGTTATTGTAGGGATAAAATAAGAGAAATCTGTAAAGTGCTTCATAAATGCTGATTATTATTTAACCTCTTGGAGCCTCAGTTTATAGTTTTTTCATCTGTACAATGGAAATAATAGCACCTATCTCACAGGACTTCTGTGGGACTCAAATAAGATAATATTTGTAAAGGGTTTAGCAAGGGCTTAGCGCAGTGCCTGGCATATAGTAAGCATCACATAAATGTTAGCTATTATTTAACCTCTTGGAGCTTCAGTTTCCATTTTCCTCATCTGTAAAATGGGGATGATAATAGCACCTATCTCATAGGACTGGTATAGGACTTAAATGAAATATCTGAAAAGGGCTTACTTAGCACAGTTCTTGGTACATAGTTTTTGTTTGTCCTTCTCAAAGAGGACCATGACATCAGAGAGGTGATGTCATGACATGTAAGTGAATTGGATTTAAGTGAGGGAGGGCTGTGCAAAGTCACCAGCCTCACTTTCTCTAGCGGAGCCATCCAGTCTGGTGCAGATAGGTGGTGCGAAAAATAAAGCACTGGCCCTGGAGTCAGGGAGACCTAAGTTCAAATCTGACCCCAGATACTTATTATCTGTGTGACCCTGGGTAAGTCACAAGTTCTGATTGCCTCCTTCAAGGAAAAAAGAATCAATAGAATCTCCCGGCACTATATAAATATAAGTATGAGCAGTATGTAAATGTTAGCTATTATAATATTAATAATAATTATGCATATGGCACTTTGCAATCTTTAAAATTCACTATAATTTTTCTGGGAATAGATGATGATGATGATGATGATAGTTAACATTAAGCACTTTACAAATATTCTCTCATTTTATTCCCACAACGACCCTGGAAAGTAGGTGCTATTATGAAATAATATTTATAAAGCGCTCCATAAACACTACTGTCGTCGTTGTCGTCATCGTCATCATCATCATCATCATCATCATCACCATCATCCCCACTGCATTCACATGGGGAAACACTGAGGCAGACGGAAGTGAAGTGACTTGGCCAAGACCACACAGGGGTGAATGTCAGAGGCTGGACTGGAACCCAGGCCTAGCCGACGCCTGATGCCCGGGACAGTGAAGGATGCAGAAATACAAGACTGGCCTTCCCCTTCCGATAACTGTCCCAGGGAAGGGCCCGGAAAGGCGAAGGCTGAGGAGGGGCTCCCCTCCGGCCCCCTCCTCTCCGCGCCCCCTCCCATCCCCCAGCTCTCCACTTTCAGATCCCACCCCCGGCCCCTTTTTCAGACCCTTCCGCGCAGCCCCGCCCCCTCCGCGGGACCCCGCTCTTGCCTCTGTAAACCCCCCGTAAGTGGTCTGGTAGAATTCATCTTCCTCCTCTGCCTCCAAGAGCCCAGACAATCGATTCCCTGCGGTCTTCCGGGGTGCTCGGCCTCCGGCCAAGCTCATCCCTCCTCCGGCCCCAGCCGTCACCGGCGGCGGCGGCGGCCCCGAGCTCGCTCGGCGCTCGGCGCTCGGCGCTTTCCGCCTGCTCAGCTTCGCCGCCGGAAAGGGGAAACCGTCACAGGCAGAAGCAGCCGAGCGCCGAGGTGAGGATAGAGCCGAGCTCCGGAGCGGCCCCGCCTCACTCACTCCTCGCCCCGCCCTGCTCCTAGCCCCTCCCCTCCCTCGCCATAGCCCGGCCTACTGGCGGGGAGCCTCGACAGCTCCGCCCCCTTCCTACTAGGACCGCCTACCTCTCCTCCCACCTTCTCAAGCTCCTCACAATTTCCAGTAAACTTCTACGTGAGAGGCAGCTAGGGCTGGGCTCAATCTGTCCTTGGGTGGTGGCATTCAAGTTGGAAGGCTGTGTCATTTAAGAACAGAAACAGTCACCTAGCAAATTAGTGGCAGGAAGGGACTAGAGAGCTCGGGGCCTCTAATTCCAAGGCTGGGGCTCTTTCGAACACGTAGTGCGTCTGCTTTGCCCGTCCTGGTCTCCCTAATCTTCCAAGCTTTCTTCACCTTCAAAAGCAGGGAATCAGACCACCTTCTCAAGGATTGGCTTGTCAACAAAGCTATTAAAAACGATGTGTGGACTATGTCAAAACGAGGAAATGTTTATGTGAAACAATGTGTTAACAACATAGATACAAGAAATGGGGATGAAAATAGCACCTATTGTAGGACTGGTGTGGGACTCAAGATAATATTTGTAAAGCGCTTAGCACAGTGCCGGAAAAAGTAAGCACTGTATAAAAGTTAGCTATTATTATTATTATAATTCATAAGGCACTTTGCAATTTTTTATGTTTGTTATAATTCCTCTGGAAATGATGATAATAGCTAGAATTTGTATAGCACTTTAAGATTTGTCATGTACGTATATACACTGCATATATAAAAACACATGTATGTATATATAACACAATATTACAATAATTAGCTTCTTTTAAGCCTTGGGGGCATGCAAAGTCCGTGTGGTTTTCTTCTCTTCAGTTTTAGGGAGAATATTTTAGATGAAAAGTTAAAAATTCAGTCACAATTGCTCCAAGCTCCTAGGTAAGAAAATTCCTAACATTTAGACAGAGATTGGACTATTTGCCTAACTCTTCATATATGTGTGTATATACACATGTACATATATGTTATATATGTTAACTATTAATATAATATAGTTAATATTTAATAATTAATATGCAGGAATATTTTACATATACACATATAGTTAACCCATGGCCTCTTTATGGTTTAGGCAAAAATCAGTTTACTAGAAATATGAAGTGTGCAGGCCCTGTTCACACTTGGTTCTGATTGACTGATTGAATCAAGAAGTGTTCTTACCTAACAAAAGCAGTGACTTTTAATTAGCTGAGGTAATCAATGGAGTCTGACCCTTATTCAGATTAATAAAGATCAAAAGATAAATTTCACAGAACCACAGAGATTTAGAGCTGGAAGAGATATCACAAAGGGCAAACTAGTCCAAACTGTAAGGGGTAACTAGGTTAGAGTTTAATGCTATATTTTTTCCTGTAAATTTACTTCAGTTTTGTAATTTTAAAACATAATTGTGAGGAGGAAAAAAAGATTCCTAAACTTCCTGCCTCTCCTCTCCTCCGTCCCCTTCCACCTGTTCTTAATCTAGATTCACTAAACTGTCCAGTATTCTGGAGGGTGGTCATATCTGGCTTCCCTAGTAGAGGAGTGTATATAATAATAAGAGCTGATATTTAGATAGCATCTTAAGGTTTGGAAAACGCTTTGGGGATCAATCAACTATGCCAAACTGTCTCATATATATAGAATTATCTCTATGATTCTTTTTAGAGGCACCATGCCATTTCCCCTTTTCTAGTGAAAATGGAGATTGGCCCTTTTTCCCACTTCCTCAAGAGTGCTAAACCATTCTGCCCTACCCTTGCCCCCACACTCTGCCACATCATCCTGTGTCCTCATGTGCTATGCCAGGAATGTTGCTAGGGAAGATCAGGGATATGACTCAAACAGAATGCTGCAGAGAAGGGGGTGGGGGGCTGCCTCACTGAACAGCATACCGCACCTGCATGAGTCAAGATTAAGAAGGAGGAATCCCTCATTATGTCCTTGCACATTTCCTGACCTCTCTCATTTAGTTATGAATATATAATTACTCTTTAATGTGATTTATTTTCTCATGCATGGAGAGAAAACAGATTTCCTATGCCAGCATGAAGCTAGAAATCGGAGGCCCTCAAAGGAGCTGGCCTTTATTATCCAAATCCTACTCTCTCCTGGATCCAGATATATTGCTGAGGGTGATGGGTTTCCTTCATATGGCTGGATTCCATGTTGGTCAGACTCATGGAGATATGTCCAAATTTAATTTAATTTCAGCTTTATTCTCATAACTGCTGGTTGTAGAAGTGACTCAGCGTATGAAAGGAACCCTAGGCTCCTTGGGAAGGTATTGTCTTCTCTGGGAGAATTTTCCCAGGAATGTAGTGGCCATTTTCAAAATCTCCTACACTCATAGCAGCTCATAGAATGATATCTGACCCTCCTTTGACAGATGAAATAATAGAATCATAGAAAGGTAATGTATGGGCAGCTGGGTGGTACAGTAGATAGAACATCAAGCCTAGAGTCAGTAAGACTCATCAAATCTGGCCTCAGACATTTACTAGCTGTGTGATCCTGGACAAGTCATTTAATCCTGTCTGTCAAATGAACCGGAGAAGGAAATGGCAAACCACTCTAGTATCTTTGCCAAGAAAAGGGGTCATTAAGATTCAGACACTACTGAACAAGAACAGAAAGGTTAAATAATTTAGTCAAAGTCACTCAGCTAGTCTGGCTAGGACTATAACTCAAGTCCCCTGCCTGACTCTAAATTCAGGGATTTTCCAATATGCCAAACTACCTTCCCTCTTCTCTCCTTTGGTACAGCTTGGGCCGGGCAACCTAATATCTGGGGAGAAACCAAAACAAACAAACAAAACCAAAAAGTCCAGTAGATGGCAGCAGGGAGCAATGACTATAGTTCTTCACTTCTAGGCTTTATAAGAGATAGCAAAGTTCTCAGAGTGCTTATTGGTTGGTTGTCCTTCCTTTTCCAAGAGGACCAAAATGACATCACTATGTTAGAGTCAAGTTACAATGTGTCGGACTGTGGCTGCTCAGACCCATTTGAACTCGGAATGTTCTACCACAAGTCTGGCACAAATAGTTCATGTGAATATTTGGGGTGGATTCTCCAAATTTGTGCCTCTTGCATTTCTTTTGAGCGACTTCAATTCTGCTTTGCTCATAGAGCACAGCACCTTCTCTGATGAGGGCACATCATGCTGGATGGTCCTGTGCCAGTGTCTCCTGAGTCACACATCAATTCCAAAGTTCTTTTTTGTTTTGCTTTTTTAAAATTAATTTATTTATTTATTCTTAGTTTTCAACATTCACTTTTATAAGATTTTGAGTTCTAAAATTTCCCCCCTCCCTCCTTTCTCTCCTTCCCAAGATGGCATGCAATCTGATACATGTACAATCATCTTAAATGTATTTCCACATTAGTCATGTTATGAAAGAAGAATCAGAACAAAATGGAAAAACCACAAAAAAGAATAACAAAAAACCAAAAAGAAGAGAAAATAGTATGCTTCGATCTGTATTCCGTAGTTCTTTCTCTGGATGTGGATAGCATTTTCCATCATGAGTCTTGTGGCAATTTCAAAGTTCTTAAGAAAGATCTTGGGAGTGTCCCCGTATTGATTTTTTTGGGGGGTGAGATAATTGGGGTTAAGTGACTTGCCCCAAGTCACACAGCTAGTAAGTGTTATGTGTCTGAGTCACATTTGAACTCAGATCCTCCTGACTCCAGGGCCGATGCTCTCTCCGCTGCGACATCTAGCTGCCCTCCTTATATCGCTTATTCAGACCATCATGTGAGTACTTACCTTGTGTGAGCTCTCCATGAAATAGTCTTTTAGGGCAAGCTTACATTTGGCATTCAAACAATGTGGCCAGCCCTTTGGAGTTGTGCTTTCTATAGTAGAGTTTGAATGCTTGGCAGTTTAGTTTGAGAAAGGACCTCAGTGTCTGGTATCTTATACTGCCAGGTGATCTTCACAATCTTCCTAAAACAATTCAAATAGAAGCAAATCAGTTTCCTGGCATGGCACTGGTATACTGTCCAGGTTTCACAAGCATCAATGAGGTCAGCATAATGTTCTCTGTAGACCTTCAGTTGGTACTTAGTCTAATACCTCTTCTCTCCCACACTTTCCTTCAGACCCTCCCAACCACTAAGCTAGCTCTGGCAATGCATGCATCAACCTCATTATCAATGTGTACATTCCTAGAAAGTATATTGCCAAGGTAAGCTTATATAATTCATGGGGTGCATATATGTATGGGGCAGATGCCCATGACCTTCTAGCCCTGACATTCTTTCCCCAAGAGAAGACTAAAGAAGTGAAACATTAAAATGGAGATAGGGAAGAAATCATCTTGAAAATATTTAAACAGGATTTCTCTCCTCTCCTCCAAATTTCCACAATATTTCTGGCAAATTTTGTTGAAACGAATAAGTCTAATACAAAGATGACAGGATGAAAATGTCAGCTAATTGTCTCTGTCTTATGTGAGTAGCATGATGACTTTTGGATGGGGTCAGATGACCTTCGATTACGATAAGGTCTAGAGGTTAGAGGTCCTGGAATCCCAAAATCATGACACCGGGTCTTGCCCGAAAGAGTTCGACCCAAACCTTCTTGCAGCCAAAAACAAGGTTTATTGAAGATTCACCCTATTAGGTAGACTCTTAAGGAATCTGAGCATCTATGGGCTATTGGCTAGATTGTAAGAATCAGAGCCTCTTAATGGCGACAAGATGGACCTTATATACAGAAAGACTGTGGGAGGGATCTAGGAGTGGCCAAGTAGTCCATGAGGTAATAGAATTACCAAGGGTGGGAAATGGAGCCTAGGTGGGACCTACGGTGGGAAGTGGCCTGGGGCCACAGGGAGGCAAGACAATGGAGGAGAGATTGGGTGTAGCCACAGTGAAAGGCCAGTTGATGGGATTATAGCCTCAGGGGACCGCCAGAGATTTGGCCAAGTGGGAAAGTCCAGGGTTTTTCCTTTCTGGGGCCCAGATTCCAACCCTATCAATATGATCCACTGATCCCCTGCACTCATTCAACCATTATGTGACAAGTGCTTACTATGGCACGTTTTGCTTGGCCAGTGGGGCATGGAGAAGTATGAGACCGAGTGAGTTCAGAAGCTTATGAGAGAGACACCACAGCTTCAGTCCCATAAACGTGTGTCGAATGAATGAACACACGTGAAGATAATCGTGATGGACATCAGGAGGGAGGGGACCATGTAGACGTCGGAGGTGGGGCTCTTGGAACTTGACCTGTGACCTAGCTCAAAGTTCCTAGACTTGTTAGGAATTCTCTTACAAAGGGCTTTTTCTTCCGTCAGTGCCCTTTGATTAATTGGACGCTAACCGGACCTTCTGATTCCTAGCTCTCTCCATAGTAGGACACCCCAAATGACCCACCCCAACCACCATAGTGTAGGAAGGCCAAGCGCATTCGGCTTTCCCCCCCCCCCCCCCCCCCGAGCCTCCGGGGATTTGCTGAGGCGTGTGAGGCCCGCATCATGTGACCGCCAGACGTGCCCAGATTGGCCTTGCCGTCCTTCTGCTCCCGCCCACCGAAAGTGTAGGCTGGAACGCGGGCGAAGTAGGGAGGAGAACGGGCGCATGCGCGGGGCCCGGATTTTCCTAGACACCCAGTGTGGAGCTCTGGAGTTGGACGATAAACAAGTCTCTGACAGGGGTTGGGATTCGTTCAGCAGGGGACTTCTCACGCCCCCTTTTTTCTTTAGGTGTGGTTCAGCCCGAAGGCGTGGCCAAAGCGGTCCGGGCTACACCAAAGAGTTTCCAGGGTGGAGGGGGAAAGGAGTTCCTGTTGAGATCTTTAAGGTGTCGGGGCCCGAGAGAGGGGGAGAATCCCCCTGTGCCGGACGAATGGTGCGGTCCTGAGCCGGGTCCGGAGCCGGCCGGACGCTTCTGAGGGAGGCCCTCGAGGAGGGGGCGCCGGCCGGCGGGAAGCGGGCTGCTTGCGGAGCCTGTCGGGGGAGATTCGACGCCGCGAAGGGGAAAAGCCCGACCTGCGACGGAGCGAGGGCGCCAGGGTGGGGGGGAGGGGGCTGCCAAGATGGCGTCGTCCTCCGGGTCGTCGACGCTCGGGACTACCTCCTTGGAGTTGGGGAGCAGTAGCTGCTCCTCCAGTTTAGGTGAGACAGGAGTCGGGTGGGGAGGCCCGCCGGCGGGGGGCGGGGGCCTTGGGTTGGGGAGGACCCGAAGAGGGGCTGGAGCCGGGAGCGGGACGGGGTGGGGAGTGAGTGCGGAGGCTTGGCGGAGGGGGCCGAGAGCGGAGACCCGCGGCTGGGAAAGTTCAGAGTCAGGGGAGGAATCGAGGGGAGCGTTTGTGTGTGAAGGTGGCGACCGGCCGCTTATTTGGGAGACGCAGAGAGACACACATAGGACCCCCAAAAGAACGTAGGACTACTGACTGGGGGGCGGGGGAGGCAGGGGACGTGGGGCTCGACGCGGCTGAAGAGTTTGTGGTCAGGGAGGTGGGGGCCCGAAAGCAGGGGAAAGAAACCCCCCCTCAGGAGTGCGAGAAATTGGGGTCTCCACAAGAGGGTCTGAGAGGCAAAGGTGGGGCCTCAGGTTGCACCCGAGTTTTGGGGAGTGAGGCTTGCGAAAGGATGGGCGAAGTGCCTTTGGGAGTCCGGGGGAGGGGTCGAGGCTTGGTAAAGGAGGCCACAGAATTGGGGTCTCAGGACAGGCAGAAGAATTTGGGGGAGATTGGGAGTGGGCTGAGCAGCAGGATGTGAGGAGCCCAGAAGAAAAAACAGCAGAGTGTCTGTGGGAGGGAAAGTGTGTGGTGTTGGGGGAGGAAGGGGATGTGAGTCAGGGATTGGAAAGGGATGGTGCAAAGGGCTGGGGATTGATGAAAAATCTTTAAGGAAACTTTGGGTGGAAGTACCCTCTTTGGAAATATATGATATGGAATGGATATTGTTGCCACCTCCAGTGAGCTGGGAATGCTGCTCTAACCAAAATCTGTCTTAAATGGTTCCTGGTGATGTCCCTGAGCTGATTTCCACTTCTTGATCTCCCCCTCTCTTCCTATTCTGAATAGATCAGTTGGTTTTTAGGGACCTAGCTTTCACACTCTTAATGAGCTGAATGGCTGAGTATAAAGCTTAGACATTTCATTAGTCGAAGTTTTATTTATGTTGCACATATTTTGGGGAGTCACTTTTAGCTTGAGGTAGGGACACTTGGAAAATGACTGCCTTCGGTCCTTGGCTGAAAGTCTGATCCCCCAAGTAGAAATGGGAAAAATAGAATAGTTATTATATATGGTCTTTAATCAGACTTGTCATTAATTAGCTAGAAAAAAGTGGGGTCTATTACTACTGGATTACCTGTGAGAGCTTATGTTTGTGTTCCAAAACTTTGATTAAGGCTGTTTTCTGAAGAGATTGACCAGATGGATAGGTTTAACAATAAGGAGGAAACATCTGTTTGTCACTTAATGATACTTTTCCCTCTATTCTCACCCCTCCTTTCCTGCTACAAAGAATCCTAATTCTAGCCTTCCTGATATTACTAGTTTACACTTCTTAACTTTGTGGGCCTTGTGTCCTGTGGTCAGTGTTGTGTCTTCTGTCAGCTGGAAGTTAAAAAAAGAAATGTTTATGTATTGTTAACTCTCCTGTTTTTACCAGAAAGTCACTTGTTAGTTTTGGGTTGTATTTTGCCACACCTGTTTTAATGGGTATGAAATATTCAGCTTAAAATTGTACATCTTTTTTAAAAAAGTACTTTGTGCAATTATATATTTCTTCCTCCCCTTTCTTTTCTCTCGTAAATTATTTAAGAAGTTGCAACCAAACTATTTTTACTTTTAAAATTATTTTGCTTCCTATAATGTGTCTGAAAACTTGAGATCAGTGGCATGCTTATGCCCAAATGTAGTGTGATGCATTTTTATATATTTAGATGTATATGGGTACTTTTGGTTTTAATCTGATGGTTTCTTTCCCTCCATGGACATGTTTTTCAGAAGGTTGATCCTAGTGCCAGAAAGCTAATAAGAAAGAGATTTTGTGTAATTGGAGAAGATAATTGTATCTGTGGCTCCAGGGGAATTAGGAAATTGACACAAATAGGACATAACTTATGATTTCCTAAATATTTATGAGGTGACATTCTGGGCACACAACACGTATTCTTTTATTCCCTGAAATAAACTGATCATTCCTCCATTTTGATGCTCTTTATTCTTGCATTTAAAGTGTTAACATTTCAGTAAAACTCTGGAATTTCACAGGCAATGTTTTCTAGCAAGACTAAAACTAAAGTGAAGGGAGTGGGCTTTGGGTGACCCTTAGAGAGGAGCCACTCTTCAATCTGTGGGTGTTCAAAAGCTTTGCCATCCCTTTCAGGAAGAGCCAATGTTCAAGAGCTGGTCTCCATCATTATTAAACCTGCCTCAGAGTTTAGTCTCCTGCCTGCTTTCAGATTGTTCGCCCATCAGGCCTCGGCTGCTTCCTAATGATCAGTTAACAAACTGAAATACAGGGTGTAGCAAATCATAAGCTGTAAGAGTTGCTTAACATCTCTTCCTAGTGGGGTAATTAACATGTTTGGATTTTGGGAAGACAATGACTGGTAAATATCTTAAATCAGCCACTGTCAGGTTCATTCTTACATTTTGTTAATGAGTAGTGGGAGAGGTTGTCATTTTAGTTGAACTTTTTGGTTTGTATGAGAGATTTTCCCCTTCCCTCCAGTCTTTGGTATTTGGGACAATGATACCATCTTAATAAAATTAAAGATGATGTGTAGGGGCTGACAGTGTAGCCATCTGTCACACACCAGTGTGCAGCATCTATATCCTAATCTTTGTTTCTCGCTTATCTTAGTCCACCAAGGCACTGAAATACACTACCTAGCCTGGAACCTTCACTCCCATTATTGAAAGGGGTCAGATCTTTCCTCTCCTTGGCTTGATTTGGAGGTTAGTGGAATCAGGTCACCTGAAATAAACATAGACCAATAAAGTGAAGTCTGAATTTTGTGGACAGGCATTTTATTTCTTAGATACCCATAAACTGTAGCTCTTTTTGATTCCTGAAGGGCCAGAACAGCAGTCTCATTTGGTGAGCAGTGCTGTCTAAACAGTCATCACAATGTATGTCTGAAATTGTCACCATTCCCATTTGAATATCAGGAATACTAAGTGACCTGCTCTATTCTTGATTCCATTCAGCCCTCTCTCTTTGTAACCACCAAGTAAAAAAACCCCAGAGGACATGACATTGGGTCACTTTTGTCTGGGACTTTTTCGTTGAGGCCCACTCATCCATCTATGGCTGTGATGCCTTTGTTCTCTTTAGCTGTGCCCAACCAGTAAACTGTGCTGTAATCTGATAACCCCATAGTGCAACCATTCTTGTGCAGAAATCTTTTTGTCTGTGTTCATTGTATACATCATAAGCAATTTCTAGGCCCACCTGACAGACTCTCTCTTCTTTCTATTTTTCTTTCTTATGAGTGACTAGGAGTTTATACTTAAGTGAGCCATCTTGTTAGTGAAACCTAAGGGGGGAAATTAAATTTGTAAATGTATAATATCTAGAACTTAATCCAATGCACTTACTTTTAGAGACCTACTTTAGGTCTCTGTTCTCCCTCTAATCCTACATAGGTATCAGTTTTTTTTACAGACACTGGAATTTTGAGGGTGGAAAAGGTTTTTTTGTTTGTTTCTTTTTTTAAAGGAAGGGCAATAATTGTCTATGGAGAAGTTTGGTTCCTTTTCCTTGTTGGTATATAAGAGCATTAAAAAAAATGAAGATTTGGTATTAGGTTTCCATTGCTTCTGACTTAACCATTTATACATTATGGTTCTTATGTTCATTGATAGGTTTAGTGAATTAATCCTGCACACATACAGTGCCTGATATTGATTAGAAACTTGTTCACTAGGTTTGAGTGCTAGAGTATCCTGCTGTGCTTTTTATTTTTATTTTTGACCCTGTTGATGGTCTTTGCAGGCTTTTTTTGAGCTGATATAAAACTGCTGATAATACCTTTGGCTCTCCACTACATAACAGCTGTTCTTTAAAAACTAATCTTTTGGGAGACTAATGGAAATTAAAGCCTTTGAAGTTGAACAATAGATGATAACAGATCAAGGCAGAGAAGGGGTTATTTTCTCTGGTAAACCTGCCAAGTACTTTCTTGGGAGGTGTCAGACTACCCCTTTTGATACTGAGTAAGTTACCAAAGTCCCTAGTCTCTCTTTTCTCTCTCTTTCAACTGGGATGTTTAAGGTTATATGGTACTTCATGATGCCCTAGGATTGGGAATCTCCATTCTGCTGCGCTCCAAGTCCAGTCTTTCACCACTCGGCTTCTGAGAGAGTGCCTCATCTGATCATGTTTCCTAGAGAAAGGGAGCTCTTACCCAGCCTGTTTCCTATACTACATCCTACTTCCCCACCCTTTTCCATCAAAAAGTAAGTTTAGTTTCCTCTTTCTGTGTGGCAATCCTGTTTTGTTCATTTCACTTTGCAGTTTACTTTTCTATTCCTGCTCCTCCCACTTTTAAACCCTGATTCAAAATTCATTTGTTCTCCCCTAGCCAGTGAATCTGCCATTATGCAAAATATTTTGCTTATGGACGTTTTATTCTTTGTTCTCTTATTGTCTTTTGGGGTCCTAAGGAAGCTTCTGTTGAAAAGATTGTCAGGTTCTGGGAAATCCCATTGTTATTATGTCTTGTTTTGTGTGCCTGGCTACTAAGTGAATATACAATCTAAATAAGTAAGCACCAGCTGGGAAAGAGGCTGAAGTATTAGAAGAGATGAGTGTATGAAGAGGGATGGGATTTCAGGAGATATACTTAATAATTAGGTATATTAGCTTTCCTAAACAGAGTTGCAAATAGGTCTGATAATCCTCAAGATTCTTGTTGATAACATTATACATGGTAAGAACCAGAATCTTGTATTACAGGAATCTCATCATAGGGAGGATAGTGACGATTTGGTCACTACTTTTGTCCTATTCTGAGCTATTTTGAACTGCAGGGCATATTTGGGACAGTTGTAACCTTAATCCTGTAGTTCACCCTGACATTTTCAAGAGTTAAACTTTGGTAAACATTTATTGAGTATACAAGACACTTTGCTGAATTCTGAGGATACATATATTACAGTCTTAAATTGATTGTTTCCCCAAGGTAGTTGAAGCTGTGTTTGGGAACGGTGATTGAAGGGGCAGTGGGCCAGAAATATTAAATGTCTCTTGGCCAGGAGCCATTCAACAGACCTTTATGGGACGTATGAAAGTTTGTTGCAAACGTTGGGCAGAGTTTTGGTGCTGTGAAGAACAAATGTTAGAGCTGAGAACCTTAATTCTCTTCTGCAAAAAGAGAAAGCTAGAAAAGAGACCAGCGATCTAGACTAATGTCTCTTTTTTATAGGCTAGAGAACTATGTCCAGAGAAGTGAGTTGCTTAGGGTCACACAGCTAGTTACTGGTGGAGTTGTTGGAGTGTGTGCCTGCTGGGGTTGTCAGACTGGTTTTTAGTTCCTTCCTTCCTCTCGCAACACACAGAGACTTTACAGGCATTAACCCCACTCTGTTAACTAAGATGACCCCAGAATTACCAGACTAACTTAGTTAATAGATTCGTTCTTTAGGAGCATCCTCACCTTTTGAATGCCATCCCCAGCCAGTTAGGCATTCTTAGGAAAAAGAAAAATTTCCATTGAGCTCAGTTTAATTTTTATCTATGATATATGTTCTTGATCAGTCATTATCACATGTGGTGGTGGGGGTCTTTTCTCAATACCTTTTCCTTAAGCTGTGCTTAGCTGCTCTTCTCAGGAGGCAGGCTGGCATTTAAGATCGAGCTGTGAGGGGTTTTTTTTTTTGAGCCAGAGAACATATTGTGCCTCCCACCTCTGGAAGGGTAAAGAGAATGACTACCCAGATTGCAAATAACTAGAACAGAACTATTCCTCCAGAGAACTTGTGCAGTAAACAAATGACTTTCTGTATTGTTTGACTGATTTGTTTTAAGGTGCTCTGCTCTGTCAGGTGAGAACCCATGGTAATTGGCAGTTCATTTCTTGGGTTTCTTCTGCTTTTATCTGACCTATGCAGGAGTCATTGGCATATTTGAAACCAAATTAAAAATTGTCCTGTAATTCTCTGGGACGGCTTCTTCTATGATCAGTCTAGGAACTAGCCTGCGCTTCAGTAGTTTGAGGAATGGGTATCTGTCTGGCCTGCACTTCCCAAAATCATATATGTGTTGCAAATATTAAAGTTAGCCTCACACAAGCTCTTAGTTCTCTGCTGGTAGATGATGTCATTTCATCTCCTACGGAAATGCTTCTGCCCTGAAAACACAGGGAGAGGCTCCAGTATTAAGGCCAGCTCTGTTTTGCTCTACACATTGCAGTAACCCTCATTGAAGAGCTGTCTACTGCCTGTAAAACCATCTTTGTTTCAGTCATCTCTTCTTATGACACCCAATTCTTTTTTATTCTCCCTCTCAAGTCTGCATTTACTGCATCTCTTGATACTACTTTTGAATGTCTCTTTTTCCTCATCTCTTTCTCTACTTTCTACCAAAATTGAGTCTGAATTTCCAGGAGCTCAGCAGCAGGAGGTACATTTATATAGAGTTATGACTGTGACTCTACACAAATACCCGTTTTGCCAAGTGACTTTAAACCAGTCCTTCCATGTGGAAAGTAGCAGTCTGTTGCTGCACGAACACAGCTCTGGGTGGGGTCAGGAACCAGAATTTAGATCTTCCTTAAAACTAGGACTAAGTAAATGATTTTTAAAAACTGTTCTGTGATGGGACGGTGATACAGTTTTGTCTTTTAGAGAGAGAATAGAGTATGACCAGTTTGGGACTTGATCTGGTTGGCACAACTATTTTCTGAGGTTACATTGGCAACATTTAACAATCCTGTGATATTTGTACTGGAACATTCAGCTTAAGTCTTACAGTTCAGGAAATATACTGAGATTAAATGATAGACTTGTTTATCCATGTTCTGACAGGAAAGTATCAATGTCGTCCTGATGGCTGTGAAGCTCTGTGTGTGTGATATACTCTTGCAGCAACCCTAGTATGATATGTTCTGAGGTGGGTTTACCAGTCGCTTTGACTGGCATCAAAAGCAGGGTGTGGAGTGTGTGGGAAACATATTGTAATGTTGGACATCTTTGGAGCCCAAAAGTGTCAGTAGCACCTTGGACATTTTCTCCTTTTTTTTTTTCTTCTCCTTGTACCAGCTTTGGAGCAGCACAACGGCAGGTTTATGAGTTTAGTTTAATGGAAAGCAACATAATCATGTGTGCAGTGTAACTGAACAGTGATGACCTGATAGAGAATGAGTGGTGGAAGAGTGTTGGACACAGAGATCTGAGAACTACCTAAAATGGGAAGCTTTCTCAAAGGAAAAATGTGATTCTTGGGTTGGGGGGAGGGTATTGTGTCTGCTCATGGAATTCTTCTGCCAAAGCTTTTCCTTGTGATCTTTTGAAAATGGCGCACTTAATATCAAAAGTTACTCCACATCTGAAAATTGGTCCATGGGACTTAATCTATTTCCCTATTCTTAGTTTAAGTTTTTAGAATCTTTTAAAATGTTTATTCTACTATAAGCAAACACAAACTCCTCAGTTTGATAACTTTCTATTTTTCCTCATTTAGGTTTCCATTTTCTGTGCTGTGGGGCCACCCGTAAGAGAGGTAGAGCTGATCTTATATCTGTGCTTAGTGAGGCATGAGCTCCCCACAATAACTAGCAGCCAGCTCCCCTTCCCCATAACCATCTCAGGTTCTTTGGAATGGGATGGAGTGGAGTATAGTCCTTCCCTGAAAGGGCTATGAGTGAAGGGTTTTGTAAGCACATTTGACTAAAGGTTCCCTACTCTTCTCCCTTCCACCATGCCTCTTGAGGAGGAAAAAAAAAGTCCCCTCCCAATATAGAAGTATCTTTGCTTGCAGTTCTCTAATACAATGTGAACTGCTATTCCCAACTCCTCCATCTCCCATCTGCCAGTGCCTCCCTTCTGTTTACCCTGGAGTCTTTTTGTAGCATCATTCTTATTGTTCCAACAGCCTGTTTCTCTGCCCTGCCTCTCCTGGCTGTCTAATTTCCCCTGCTCTCCTCATTGCTTAGAAAAGCTTTGGTGGTTTTATTAACAAGAAAATTTGTGTGTTAACTAATTTGGAAATGAACCTGATGCTCCAGGGATTGGACCGTCCAAGGATTCTAGCTCATGTTAAAAATGTAAAAACCATTCATGGCTCACAAGCCATTCAAAAAAGTCACCTGGATTTGGCCTTTGAGCTGTAGTTTGCCAACCCCTGTCTATCTGGGGAAGCCTTCTCTCCTCCCCATTTTGTAAATGAACTCCCTAGTATAGGATTAGTTGACTTGCTGACAGTCCCTCTATACAATGCTGTGAAACTAGGGAATAGTGCCAAAGTTTATACTTCACTCAGTCAATTTTCATTAATCTGTAAACATCCTGGTATTTAAGAGTTCCCTCTTTTGTGTCTCCTCCACAAAAGTAATTGACTGTATTGGTAAAGTGGTAAAAATGCTTTTTGATTAACATTCACTGTTGTTCCATTTATC
Source organism: Vombatus ursinus (assembly GCF_900497805.2). Classification (NCBI taxonomy): domain Eukaryota; kingdom Metazoa; phylum Chordata; class Mammalia; order Diprotodontia; family Vombatidae; genus Vombatus; species Vombatus ursinus. The sequence goes on along the minus strand of NW_020954546.1, from coordinate 5,244,479 downwards.
ATTTGGGGAAATCAAGCTCTGATCAGCAAAAATGCCTCTAGATGTGTGCAAAAGAGCCAAAAAGAATTATGCTTTTTGCTGCAGTAAGCAGTGAAAACATAGGTACCAAACCCAGGCAGAAATCTGCAGTCTCAGAGGAAGGAACTATTTCTATTTAAAAAAGAAATGATGATTCCTATTATAAAGACAAAAGTTCTTTTCTCCTCTGTTTGTGGCACTTTGGAATTTTATTTTCCTTGGGTTGTCAGCTTCAAGACTTTGGAACCTGTAAAAATGAGAATCTGTCCCCTCAGTACAGGAGTGGCAGAAAAATGGCACTTTCTTGTATAATAACAAAGATAGTTCCTCAATTTTTTTTTTTTAATTTTTTTTGAGGGGGGGTGAGGCAGTTGGGGTCAAGTGACTTGCCCAGGGTCACACAGCTAATGTCTAAGGCCGGATTTGAACTCAGGTCCTCCTGACTCTAAGGCCGGAGCTCTATGCACTGTGCCACCTAGCTCCCCCGATAATTCCTCAATTTAACTGGTGGAAGTGGAGGGGGGAGGGAATCTACCTGGTTTTCATTCCTTTTGGTTAAAGAAATTGCCTGCTGTCACACAGGAGATAAAGGATATTGGTTGTGATTTCACTGAAAAGAGCTGAGGGAAGAGAACTGGGTTCTTCTGTTACTGAAACTGACCTCCTAGGGCGCTGAGGAGCAAGTGCCTCGAAGTGATCAAAAAATATGTCATCAGCTTATTCATTGCAGTTGTTGTCTTTTTGAACTCCAGCGTTCTGCTAGAGTAGCCCAGTTGGAACACCTTCCCCCCTCTACTTCACAACCTGCCTTGCCCCACAGAAGGGGTAGGAAATTGGGAAGGCAGCATGAAGCATGAACAGTACTAGACTGGGGCATTAATAGATTGGGCTCCTGGTTTTGCTAGCTGTGAGATCTTGGGTACGGCAATGAACATATTTGGTCCTCAGTTTCCTTATATGTAAAATGTCGGGATTGGAATGCATAATCTCTTAAATTCTCTTCCAGCTTTGTGGTGCAGTGATTTCATGGATCTTTCTTGTTTTAGCTTAGGATTGGGTAAGCAGCTTCACGTGGAGTTCATGGAGCCAAACTTTCGACTTGGTGTGTTTTTTTAAAGCCAGTTGTCATTAACTCATTTAGCTATAGGTAACTGAGAAGTGACATTCTCCTAAAATAAATGTGGTGACCCAAGAGGGTCACAGACTGATCATCTAGTTCTTTTTTCTCCTCTCCCCTCTATGTTGAGGGCCTGGAACTCTGAATCATTGGGACTGACACTGTGTCATCCACTTCTTTGGCCAAAACAGGCTATTTGTAGCCACTCCGTGTTTTCTGTAAAGCAGCCAACTTGTCTTAGCTTCATCTTTGTTTCCAATAAAGTTGCTATATCCAGTCCTCTGAAATGTACTTCAGGGCCTATTAATAAAGTAGGATCCCTAAAGGCATGTTGGAAACTACCAGGAGAGGCAGCGCAAAGCAGTCTGTTACACTGAATGGTACCAGAGACAATTGTTGGTCACATTCTACCACGTTGTATAGGAAGCTCTTTCATCTTTCTCCATTTTTTAACCTCTTTTATTTTTCTCCCTCCCACCTTCCTTTCCCTTTAAGAAATGTGTTTTTTTTTTCCTTCCTTCAACAAATATTTATTAAGTTCCTACCATGTGCAATACGTGTGCATGCTATGCTCAGTGCTGGGGGTGGGGGGCGGGGAGAGGGTAAAGAAGTGAATGACACCTTACCCTTGAAGAGTTTACATTCTAGGTCTGAGAACAACATATAAACATAGTACTAGTCAGAATGAGGTAGGGCACCTAAAAGTGGTACGAGGGGATGTAGTTAAGTCAACAAGCATTATTAGGTGCCAGGCATGGTACTAACCACTGGAGATACAGAGAAAGGCAAAAAAAAGAAAACAACAAACCACAGTGTCTGCCCTCAAAGAGCTTCCATTCTATTAGAGAAGACAACATGTAAAAAAAAATGAGGTGGTCACAAGGTAAAGGAGTTCATGGAAGGAACTGGACTTTATTCACACTGGGCCTTAATATGTGTACCACACAATTGTGGAGAACGATTACAATTTTTTTTTCCACTTTGCAGTTATCAAAGTACTTCCACAAAAGTATTCCAGCTTCATTAAACAACTGTGGCCTAGAGTAAGTGCTCGATTGAGCCAAAAAACCTCTGTTCAAGTTCCAGCTCCACCACTTGTTATCTGTGACTTCACGGAAGCTATTTAAACTATCAGCTTCTTTCCTTTTCTGTAAAATGGGTTACTATCACAGAGTTGTTAGAATCAAAATAGATAAAGTGTTTTATATTTTTCAAGTTTTATATATATATATATACGTATATATGCACACATATGTGTATGTATATATAAGGTTACTGTTATTAGTACCTCTTTACTCTGTGAAGTACTGTTACTGAAGTCATTCTACATACCCCAGTTAGATCCTGATTTATTTAGCACCTTCCCTGTCATTTACCTCAGTCTTTGGGGTAAAGTCTCTGCTCAGTGTCAAAGCACTTGGGACTAGAAGCTCAGGCAGTGGTGACCTTGAATACAATAGCTGGTATCTCCTGCATCTCTCTGTCTTGCACATGCTGTGAAGAATAACACACTTGTACATCATGCTTTTTGGTGAAGGTCATCGTAGGTTAGATGGAAATAATGTAGGTGAGGACTTTGCCTATAGCAATGCTGGCTTTTACTGGTGCAGTTTAAAGAGTTTAGGGAAGCATTTGTAGACAGGTCTAGCATACCACTACTTTAGGGTCCTATATTAAAGACCTTCATTGTCCCTGTCACTTAATCACTACTTCCTGCCAGTGCTGGCACAACATGAACTCTTTACTACTTGTTTTCCTTCTGTCATATTTAAGGAGGCAGGGATGTCTTCTATGCTACATAAGCCCTAGTGGAATAGAAGTGGAAAATGTTATCAGTGGCCTTAGGTGGACCCTGAATGCATCTAGGGATGGTAATGAGTCTCATTCAGCTGTTGGTATATTATTTGCATTGAGTCTCTTAGAGGATAGGGTTCCTGGCTGACTCCTTACTTCTGTTGCTACATGTGCTGACGGTGAAGAATTTCATAATTTCTCCCTATTTTGCTTCTCTCTTCTGTGCCTGATCACAGCACTCTTGGATGAAGGGGTTGTTGATACCTACACATTAAGCACTTTAAGACACCTTCAAAGCTAGTTTTCTCCAAGATCTATGAACTTACAAAACATCTCCCCAAATCTTACTTCAACGCTAATGTTGAGGATCATTGACATAAGAATTGTTAGTCTTACTTTTGGGATTATGCTCTCAATTTTGTTTCTTTCTGATCTCTTTCTTGTCCTATGGGCCATATATTCATTGGATTAATTTCCCAGCAAGGATCCTGGTCATACCTTCTTTTTCTTAAGTTGGTAACTCCCTAAAAGTCTTCTAGGAAACGTTATCAGCTTTCCTCTCACCCTGTTCCCACCTATCAGAGTGAAGAAACTGTCTCTGAAAATGTATCAGAGAAAGTCAGCTTAGGAGAGTGATTCAGTATCACAGAGCGGAAGGTTGCAGAGAAGCCACAGTAATGGTGGTGAAGAGGAACAAAAAAATTTCATCTTTGAGACCACTGGAATGTGTGGTAGAATAGAGTGAGGTCAGGCTTTGCTCACACTTACTCTGCAGCCTTCCTGGCTGAGCTAGTTACTAGAATGTTTGGTTTACAAAACCTTTTTGGTTTTCTCCTTCATAGGTTGAAATATGTGCTAAGTTCTTCCAAAGCATCCCACATCTCAGTTTTTGGATTGATGCTAATCTGAAAAACTTAATAACTATATTTTATTATTTTAGGAGAAAAAAAATAGGCCTCATTAACACCAGAGAGAAATCTTTCCTATTTGGGAAAAGTCACTTCATGTGTTTATCTCCATCTCATACCTTCTTCTGGGTTCCCCATTCAATAGGAGAATATACTGGGGGTGATTGTGTCCTTACCAGAAGGTATTTGAGGAAAGGCGTCAGGAAATCAACATCCTTCTTAAAGAAATTTGGTCTTATGCAAAGGGATTAAATCTCTCCTGTCCTCCCAAGTCAAATGTTGTAGTATTTCAGACCAAATACACCATCCAGCTGGAAGTATCAAGCTGGTATTGCCATGCTGAATTGGCATTTTTAACAGTTTCTCTTTTGAGGTCATTTCCCACAATTATAAAATGCTTAAACAGAGGAAAGAAGGCTCAATTGTGAAGAGGACAGGTGCAATGGTAGTGACTGCTCCAACTTTGGGATTTCCTCGATAGACCATCTCAAGTTGGCAGAACCCTAGGGCCAAGTCCATAGCAGATGGTGCCCAGTGTTGGCACTCCAGTGTCCATCAGGCCTCTGCACTAAACTGGGTTGTAGCATTGAGTCTTTGTTGGCAGCCTTAGCAAAATCCTATAGGTTTTCTGTTTTTTTCTATCCCTCCCTGGTAGCTTGGCACTCTGATTAGTTTCCTAGGGACATAACTTCCTGCAAAGAGAAGAGTAAAGCCTGTTCTCCGAGTGCCGTTTGGTCTGAGGGCCATTATTTAGCACCTGGCAGCCCCTTTTCTTCCCCTTACAGCTGCAAGCTTCCTGGGATGAACCCCAGCTCTGCAGCTGCAGTATCCCAGCTGAAAAAAGAAGAGAGAAAGGCATCATTGGATGGAGTCCTCCCACCAGAGTCTTAGGCATTGTCTAAGATTACAACTCTAGATCTGGTTGGTACATGTTATGTGAATACTATGAAAGAGTAAGAACCAGAACCTCTTTTAAGGAGTGTAGGGAACAAAGTTGGCCTTGAGCTGGCAAGTTCTCTATTTCTCTCTCTCTCTCTCTCTCTCTCTCTCTCTCTCTCTCTCTCTCCCTCCCTCCCCCCCTCCCCTTCTCCCCCTCTCCCTCTCCTTCTCTTTTCCTCTCTCCCCACTCCCTCTTTCCCTCTCCTCTCCTCTTTTTTCTCCCCCTTTCTCTTGGAAATAGCATTGTAAAAATGCCTTTCTTTTTCATTACTTTGGCCTCTATTAATGACTCATCTTTCCATTTAATTGGAATATTCTCTCCCTCTCATTTCCCCTCCTACCCTCAGTGAAACAAAGAAAGGAAGGAAGAAAGGAGGAAAGAAAGAAAAACAAAACCCTTGTAACATGCATGGTCAAACAAAACAAATTTTTGTGTTGGCCATGTCTAAAAATTAGATGTTTCAGTCTGTACCCTAAATCTGTCATTTATCAAGGTGTGGGTAGCATGTTTCATCATGCTCCTCTGGAATCATAGTTGGGACTGACCAGCTTTTTCAGAATTTAGGTCTCCTTTTGTGTGTGTTATTTGGGCAAGTCTTCAAGCTCAAAGCAGATTAAATTCTACCTAGAGGATTAAGGAGTCAGTTTGGGAGAAACCAAGCCTTTGAGATGCTCAGTATAGATTCATGAGTGTTTACATGGCAGATGAACTTCAGATTTTGCTCTTTGACCCATCCTTCCCACATTAGAATTCATGCTCAATATCTTACTCCTCCTATCCGAGAAATAACTTTTATCTTTTTTCAAAGGCTGAGCCACTAAATTGAGAGAGTCAGTAGCAGATTTAGCATCAAAATATAAATGTGGAATCCCTGATCTAGGCCCTCAAGTCTCAAACTAACTTTGTTCACCCAAGTTATGTTAGTTTTTGTGAAAATTGGTCTGTTATGGAAGGGGGTGAAGGATTTACAGGGCCATGGTGAGGAAGAGTTAAGTCTCCTTTAATCTGGGCATGAAGGGAGTCTGTGTTTTTCCTATTACCATGTTTCATTTTGTGTAGCGTGTCTTCTTAACAGCATTGAAATGTTAAGCATAAGAACCGGTACCAGTATTCAAGTCTTTGCTTTTTTGGGAAGAGAGGAATGAGAACCATCTGTTCCACTCTGTTGGCTTCTAGCCTGTCTGTGCTCTGCGTTGTGGGACTGTAAACACTTAGCCTGTGGCCAGTATTGAGTCCGAACCTTTTCCCTCGATCCTCAGATCTAAATTGTCTGGTTTACATAATTAGATGTAATTTTTTTCCCTTAGTATCCCCAAATTTCCCTCTCCTTTTTCCCAGGTCTTCACTTTCATTCCTGAATTGCCATTATATTTAGACTTATCATTTACATCTTTTTTTGAGATGTTTAAACTTCTTCCCTTCAGATTCTTCAGAAATAGACCAAAGACATGATTGAGCAAACCCTGAAGATAAATGTAGCTTAAAGTTCTGTCTTCTCCCCAAATGCAGAAACTCTCTGTCAGCCTGCCTTTGCTTTGGCTTCATCCTTTTCCTGGTTGGCATGTAGGTAAAGGTGAGGGTGGCAAACTTACCTGTTCATAGGTGTAGGGCCTGCAGCCATTTTCTAAAGATAATTGCTTCACATTTTTCCCAAGTCAAATGGGTGAAAAGCCATAAATTGAAATTTGAATGATAAGGTTTGTCCATAGCAGGCACTCAGTATTTCTTGAATGAATGAATTTTAAACCTAAGCTACTTATATCTTTTCATTTATTGACATTAACAGCACAATAAACCAGGACAGGATATAGAAATCCTAAACAGTTCCTATGTACCCTAAGTTCCTTTACATCAGTGGTTTTCAGCATGAGATCTGGGGGTCCCTGGGACTCTTTCAAGGGGTCCATGAAGTGAAAATTGATGTTTTAATTTCTAATATGGTAAATATCAGTAGATATAATGCACATAAACAAAAACTCTTTGAGAGGTAATCAATTGTTTCTAAGATTGTAAAGGGTTCCTGAGACCAAAAAGTTTGTGAACCAGTGCTTTACATCGTCCCCTTTCTCTCCTCCTCATTTCTGTTTCACCATAATCTGTACTAACCTAACCTTCTCCTCATAGGGATTGAACATCTTATTCTCTTTTGTATTAAACAAAAGTTCCTGGACTCTCAAGATATTCTCTGAAGTTCTGAAGGATTTTATCAGAAGGCCAATGTGCAATAATGACGGCCTATTTTAAACGTGGCAATAGACTAGTCCCAACTCGAGGTTCTCTAGGAGTATTGGGATATTTCCTGTCCCTCCCTTTTCCTACCTTGGTGTCAAGTCAGAGCCACTGACTTTGTGTTCAGAGAATAATTACAGAATTATATTTTTTCCAAGCTCAGTGTAAGAAGGATGTATACTGAGAAGAGAATGAACTAAAATTATATGTTGGGTACGAGGTTCCTAAAAAAGAATTGGCATCTGGAATTAATGAGGAGGTGATTGGAGTTTACTGTCATGCTAGGGTCGAACATTGATTTTTAGTGTGTTTAAGCAAGAAACGTGTGTGTGTGTGTGTGTGTGTGTGTAGTCTAGCATGTACTTATGCTTTTGTTTTTGTTTTGTATTTTACAGTACAATCATCATTCAAAAAATCTTTGACCACTTCCTCTGAGGTGAGTGTCAGAAGATAATAAGAATTTGAGTAGGGTGAAATTTTTTTTGTACATGGTACTAACCTCTACTAGCTAATGCCCTCGGTTAGGGCAGAATGAGCTGACTCTCGCCTCTGGTAGACAGAAAAGAGGTTCCTAGTGTCTAACCAATGTCACTTCTGCTTTGATTTTATTTTATTCTTTCAGCGAACATAGAATACGACTCTTTACACCATATAGGAGATATTCTTTAAAACTTCCTTCCTAGACCATATTCCTTGCCTTTCTCTAACTTTTCTGCCCCCTCCAGGGATCTGTGATAACCTGTAGAACACACAAGTAGAAAGCAACCAAGTCTTGAGGGCCTTTGAAGAAATCCTTCCTCTGGGTCATTTCCCAAGATTCCTCTGCTCAGAAACCAGGGATCTAATGATAAGAGTGCTGGTATTGGGACTGTGGAGGTCTCTAAGTCCCGACTCCAACACTCGTTAGCTGTGTGACCCAGAGCAAATCTTTAGCTTCTAAGCCTCATTTTCATCATCTGTTCAATGGAGATAGAAGTACTCATACAACTTATTTTACAAGATTGTTGTTTGAAAAGTGCTGTATAAATCTTAAATCATAAGAATGTGACCAGCTGTGATTATCTTCAGGAACCAAGGGCCTTGAGAGGAGCCATAGAATTTTAATGTCATGTAGTGAAGTCTAGGAGGCCTTGTTTATTTATATTCCTCTCTTCTGACTGTTGGCTCCAAAGATTAATCTTATTGGTTCTTCCCTAAATCACCATTCCCTCTTCTCTACTTATTTTGAGGATAGAAAACGTAAGTCAAGACTAAACTCCTAGCAATTTCTCTTACTGTGACTGGAATGGTCCATCTCAGCCTTGTGACTGCTGGGCTCTAAATCTGCTCCCATAAGCCAATGACTAGACTGTCTAGGCAGTCTGTGATCTTTTAATCTGACTTACTAGGGTCCAGAGTGATTTGGTGATCAGCATTTTAGAGGTAGAAAATGAGCCTCCTTACTAATAATTTTAATAACAGCAGCTGACATTCACGTAGCACGTTAAGGTTTCCAAAGTGCTTGACAAACATTGCCACATTTTATTCTCTTAATCCTATGAAGTAAGTACTAGAGATACCATCCCCATTTTACAGATGAGGAAACTTGAGTCTCTGAGGGATAAAGGGAGTTGACCATGTCACATAGGTGGTGTTAGAGTTGATACTTGAATCAAGTTGTCTCTCACTTATAAATCCAAAATGCTTTCCATTATTTAGTAATTCATCCTTTTAAAGGTCAGCCAAGGATTTAGCATAGTTTCTGGGATACCTGTTCCACAATCTCATTTTTTCTTCCTTTCTGTTGACAGTATCATTGTATAGCTACACTCTTCAATTGACCTTTGTTCCTGCTTCTGTTAATGTATTGGAAATAAGCATTAATGCTTTGAAGCTTTATTAAATGCCCTTAACCTAGAAAGCAGAGCATCAGTGATTGTATCTACTTTGGTAATTGCCTAGTGTGAATATTTACTTTTGTCTTCTTTGTCTTTGTAGGTATCTGGCTCCTCTGGTCCAGTCAAGAAAATAGGACATAGAAGTGTTGATCCCTCTGGGGAAACAACATATAAAAAGGTATATCTGGATTCATGTCTCTCCTCTTAGAACTGGGCAGTGATAGCTCTGATTTCCCCTTGTCCCCTTTTCTGGTTCTCACATCTTCTGCCTTTTCGAAATAGCATTACAAATAGCTAGTGCAATGCACTCACAAAAGATAGACTGTTATTCGTCTCTGTATGTTTAAATGAGGATGTTCTTAATTGAAGGTTTACATTTTTGTAACAGAGTTGGCAACAAGTACCAGCTTATTGTACAAAAGAAACTGGGTTTCTCTGTTAGGGAAAGGCATACAACAGGTCCTTCAAGGCTGCTCTCACCTCACCTCAGGGCAGATACATCTCCTGCTACCTTTCGTGTGATGCCTCATATACATGAAACTGCACGAAGAGGCCAGCTCCTTATATGGCAATTCCCGGACAGACAGCAGCTGGCTCGCGTTGCAGCTTGTCTCGTCAAGCTCCTTACTTCCAAGTATTGTCTTTGGAATGAAAGAATTCTCAAAACTGGTGGGAGGAGCCTAAATATCTGCCCTTGAGATACCAAGTAGGATGTAAAGGTGGTTGCACAACCAAGAAGAGATAAGAGGATTTGGGTAGGGGCAGAGGCCAGGGGGAGAGAAAAGAAGAGCAGCCACTTGAGATTTTCTCAGCTCTTGGCCAAGCTCCAAGATATGTTCTTGTTCTGTAGCCCTCCCTGGGAGCTCTGTAGCTAGCTTCCTAATAATAGTACCTACCTCACAGGGATGTTGTCTAGATCAAATGAGATATTATATGTAAAGACTTTTGCAAACCTTAAGCACACTGTATAAATGCTAACTACTCCTGTGCCAGAGCTCCTTTGACTGGTATAGGAGGTGCTTAGGGCTGCCAGCCTATTGATTTGGTGGAGCTAGATTCTGGTTTCTGGTCATATTGGCTCTTCTGACATCCTTGTCTTAGTGGCATTATCATAAATCAGCACTTCGATGTAGTGACATACACTTCAGATTTTCACATAGCTAATTCTTGAAACAGAAGTTAAGTCAAATCAACAAACATGTATTTAGTGCCTCCTATTTGCCAAGCACTGTGTTAAGCACTGGACAGGTAAAGAAAAGCAAAAACCTGCTCTCCAGGAGTCTAATGGAATAGAAAGCATATCCAGTATAAATCAGAGATAATTGACACAGGGGAGGCACCAGCATTAAGTGAGTTTGTAAAAGACTTCTTTCATAAGGTGGAATTTTAGCTGGGATTTGAAAGAAGCCAGGGATAATTGAATCCATGGGAGCTGATGAGATCACCAAGTGAAATAGTATAGAGGGAGAAGAAAAAAAGTTGCTTCTTTTTATTCCCAGCTTTTTTTGTTTTGGATGGTTTGTAGTCTCTCTTCCATCCCTGGGTAAGCTGTAGTTTAATTTTGCTAAAGTCTATAATATCTTAGAACTTTAGAACTGAAAGGGGTCTGTACAATTATCTAGTCCAGGAGTTCATTTTTTTGTTACATGGACTCCTTTAACAGTCTAATGAAGCCTATGCATACATCATGTTTTTAAATACTGAAAATAAAATACATAGGAATATAAAGGAAACCAATTATATTGAAATATAGTTATTAAAATACTTTAAAAAAACCAATGTATGGATTCCAGATTAAGAATCCGTGATCTAGTCCAATTTTATAGATGAAAATCTCTTGATGCTATGACAGTAGGATGTGTTTATTTTTTCATTTTTTCAATAGGCAATGTTCAGAGTGGCTTAGGCTACTGTTTCTGCCTCCTTTTCTCTTAAACAAGATGCAGAAATGCAAATAGTTCCATAGTTCATTAGATTAATACCTTCCTCTTGTAGTAGGCTCCGAATCTCATAGTACAAAGTCTTTCCTATGGAATTGGGATCCTGAATTCGGGTGGGTGAGGGCCTTTGCTTCCTGGATTTAGAATTTTTTGATCACATTGGAGAAGATGAGTTTATTAAGCCCTTCCTTTTTCTTTATGAAGTGATCTGCATCTTTTATGTTCCTTTTACCCCCAACTAAGAGTTTTTAGTCTTTTGGGGTCCTAGTCAGTCTCTGCTGCATGCTGCTGTGATCTCTCCATAGCCAGCCAGGCACCCATGGAGTTACCATCAGGGGTATAAAGTGCTTGGCGGGGAGGAGGATGTGTATCTGTTGGTTGTCTTCCAGCATTCTCAGCTTGAGAGGGTTCCTAAGATCGAAGTCTAAGAGTGGGGAAGAGACAGAGCTATGAGCCCTAAAGAAAGTGTGTCTGGCAGTAGAGTGAACTCAGCTGGAAGGGAGCACCCTGCCTGGAGACCCAGCTCTTGCTGTTCTGTCCAGCAGAATGTTCTGCTCCCTCTCGGCACTAGCAGGGCCTGATGTAGCAGCAAGCCAGGAGCACGTATTTTTTTTTTTCCCCGCATGTTACCGAGAAGCCTTTTGCTTTCATTTCTTTCTTCTAGCACCCTGAATCTGAACTTTCATAGTGTGTGTCAGATTTAATAACTTGAATTTATCCTACTTTTCCTCTCCCCCAGACAACCTCATCAGCCTTGAAAGGTGCCATTCAGTTAGGCATTACCCATACCGTTGGCAGTCTTAGCACCAAACCAGAGCGGGATGTCCTCATGCAAGACTTCTATGTAGTGGAGAGTATCTTCTTCCCCAGGTGAGATAACCTGACATTTAGGGGAACAAATCTGGTCCCTTTCTGCTGATGCACAAAATCAGATTTAGGGGTTCCTCAAGGAGATTAGATGTGGCATTTTCTGACCCCAAAAAACCCACACACACAAAATTGGTCTTACTACTTTGTAATTTACTTGATTGTGCACATTATATGTCTCCAGTAGAAAGTAAGCTCCTTGAGGTTAGGGACTGTTTGGTTTTTGTCTCTTGTATACCCCCAGTGATGAGCACAATACTTTGCACCTAAAGGTTTTGGAAGGTTGAACAGCTCAGGGAGACAAACAAAGAAAGATCGTATCATCTAGTTGAGTCTAGTCCACATCCTGACACTGGCCCTTAGAAGTCAGGTACGCTCAACCATGACCCTTGACCTGGGCAGTGGAGTTCAGTCAGAACAGAGATTGTCCACTAATGATCTGTAGCAAGTTGCTGGTACTTGCTGCATTTTAAGGGTAGGAAAAGGAGGGCCTGGTGTGGTACCCACCGCCACCCCCCAGCAGTGTGGCCAGAATCTCTATTGATGTGGTAGTCGTATACACTCTGGTTTAAACCCTTTTAAAGGTTTATATGATCTTCCTACTGAGGAAGGCGTTTGGCAAAGGTTAAAAAGTCAGGTGTCTCCCCAGACCCAATCAAGGGATCATGGGTCTGACTTGCCGTTGCAGGTCTCCTTGTCCTTAGCTGCCACAGAGGTTTAGTTTTCCATGCTTAATGAGCTGAAAACTAAAGCAGCTGTTGCTTTTTGCTTTTTTTTTTTTTTAATGAGTTGAGTATGGGAGTAATATGAGTACTCCCTTAGCCCATGCCTTAATCCCCACACTCAGCCCTTGACTCAACAAGTGACTCAGTCAGAACCTTGATTATCCCTCTGGGAGGGTGATCTTGGCTAGACTCTGGGGGAGCACTGAGGGAGGCTTCCTGACACATTTTTGTAAGTCTTGACTGTTTCTACTTATCTTGTACAGTGAAGGGAGCAACCTGACCCCTGGCCATCATTATAATGACTTCCGTTTTAAGACTTATGCCCCTGTTGCTTTCCGATACTTCCGAGAGTTATTCGGAATACGGCCTGATGACTACCTGGTAAGCTTCTGGGATGCCTTTCTTCCCAGTTCTTCTTCAGCCCAGAATTCTATTCCCAGGTTTGCCAGGTCCTGGTGTTTCTGAAACTCTTTTTCTTTTTTTTCTGGATCCCAGTATTCCCTATGTAGTGAGCCACTAATTGAGCTCTGCAACTCTGGAGCCAGTGGCTCCATCTTCTACGTGTCCAGTGATGACGAATTTATCATCAAGACTGTCCAGCACAAAGAGGCCGAGTTCTTGCAGAAGTTGCTGCCAGGATACTACATGGTAAGAGAGCTGGGTTACAGTTCCCTTCCATCTGCTTCCAGGCCATGGTGCCAGCGAGCATGAAAAAGCAGCTTTGACGCTTCCTTCCCAAGAACTTTGTTTTGGTACTTTTTATCCCTTCTTCTCCTGCCTCACCTTGGTCTTAGTTTTCTGTGTCTGGCCTACCCTGAGGTTCACAGGTAGGGTTGGGTTTGAGGCCTTCTTTAAGATCCCAGGGCAAAGCCACATGCTCAGGTTCAGTTTCTTTAACTTGACTTCTGCTGACTTTGCCCTCTTTGTATATACCCCTAGGCTTGAGGATAGGTCAGGAAGGCCTCCTAGTACCTTTTTCCTCCATTTGTCCCCAGGATGTTTCCTTTGTCACAGGATGATCTCATCCTTATCTCAACAACTCCAGAGAAATATTTCCTCACTCATTCTGTATCCTGACCCTAAATTACTATTATTGTATGGGTCACTGTATCCACAGCTGTTCTTGTTGTAATGATTTCTGTGCAGAATTGAAATGAATGCTATGGAGGATTCAGACAAGTAAGAGTAGCTTGAAAATCCCAGGCTGACAGACCCTAAAGCTCTGCCTTGGGAAGTAAATACCAGCACTCCTAAGGCAAAAAAGTGATAGAGATAAAGATGATGGTATCACTTATCCTGGAGCTTTAGTGAAAGTCATCTTCCCCTTTAGTGTATTCCCCCTGCATCTCTCTTGTCTCTGCCCCCTCAGAACCTGAATCAGAATCCACGGACTCTGTTACCCAAATTCTACGGGCTGTACTGTGTACAGGCAGGTGGCAAGAACATTCGAATTGTGGTGATGAACAACCTACTTCCACGCTCAGTCAAAATGCATGTCAAGTATGACCTCAAGGGCTCAACCTACAAACGACGGGCTTCACAGAAAGAGCGAGAAAAAGTGTTCCCCACCTACAAAGACCTAGACTTCTTGCAAGACGTGCCAGATGGCCTCTTCTTGGATTCTGACATGTATAATGCCCTGTGCAAGACGCTGCAGCGAGATTGCTTGGTGAGTGCCCCCTTGCCCCTGCAAAAGGAACATCAGGATCATGCCTCAGTATTGACCTTGTGACAAGCAAGGTAGGATGATATTCCTTAAATGTCCCTTCCCTCAAAAAAAAGTCACCAGACTTCTCACTGACACCAAGTATCACAATGAACCCAGCCCTGTGAAGTTTGTAGTTAGAATAGCCTCTTTGTCACCTTGCTTAGCTCCTTCACAAGAATCCAGTATTACTTTATAAAGTGCAGGGAGAAAGGATGGGCAGAGACAGAGGGTGAAAGCTGGTAAGGAAGACTTGGGAGAAAAATGGGAAGAATGGGCTGAGGGGCCCCTGAAGGAATGGAGGATTTAGAGAAAGATTGATAGAGAAACATGCTGTTCTCCAGGGAAGTTAGCAAGGTATATCCACATGGAACTTGAGAGCCTGAATTATGCCAAGAGGAGGGTGAAAGGGGAAGGGTCCCCTTTCCCATCAGGCCTTTGTTAGAGTTACAGGAGCCCCATCTGTTTGTATTGGGAAAGAGAAAGAGAAAGCTGCTTTTTTACTTTGAGCTTCAATTTGCTATTGGTACTTTATCTTCATTTCCAAATTTATTCTTCGTCCCTCTCCTATCTGGTGAGCTTGCCCTTGTAACTAAGAGTTCAGAAAAAAAGAAAAGAAAAAAAGACACTTTTGGAAAACTAATACACACATCAACCAGGTCTGACAGTAATAGGCAGTGCCCCATGCCTTTCTTCCGACAAAGGAGTAGTTCATTTTTTCATTTCCCTTAGGGCCAAGCTTGGTGGTCGTAATGACACAGCATTTAGCTTAATTTTGTTGTTCTTTCCATTTACAGTGTTGTCCTTGTTTTTGTTGTTTTCCTGGCTTTGCTTACTTGACTTTGCATCAGTTCTTTTAAATCTTCCCATGCTTCTTTGAATTCTTTGTAATTGTGATTCTTTATAGCACAGTGGTATTTCATTATAGTAACATACCACAGTTTATTTAGCTGTTTTCTGTTGGTTCTAGTTCTTTGCTTTCCATAATGGTTATACCAGTTCACAGCTTCATCAACATTGTATTAGTGTGCCTGTCTTTCCATAGTCTCTCCAACATAGACTGTTACCATTTTTTGTCATCTTTACTAATTTGCTTACCAGGAGGTGAAACAGAATTGTTTTGACTTTAATTTTTTTAAATTACTTGTGATAGTTTGCAGTTCTTTTGAGAACCATTTGCTAATAGGCTAATTCTAAGAGAACCCTTCCAAATTCTGCTTTTGTAGGGGGTGGGTGCCAGGTCTTAGTAATCCTCTTCCTCGTGCTGGAATTTTCACTTCCTTTTTTCCAATTTGGGTTTCATGTGTCTCAAAGACTCTAGCCAAAGTATCTTCCTTACACCTAGGTGCTACAAAGCTTCAAGATCATGGACTATAGTCTGCTGGTGGCGATTCACAACATGGAGCATGCCCAGAGAGAACGGCTGCCCACTGAAATGGGCTCTGGAAATGACACCCGAAAACCAGCCCCACAGAAGGCTCTCTATTCCACAGCTATGGAGTCCATCCAGGGGGAGGCCCGACGGGGTGGCACCATGGAATCAGAGGACCAGTGAGTATATGATGAGTCCTGGGAAATTCAGTGTAAGGCAGGTCACTATTGATTGTAATTCAGTTTAGAATAGAACCATCTTGGACCCCATCCGTGAAAATCTAGTTATTGGACTACTATTAAGCGAGGTTGTCCTGTAGCATGACTCCCAAGAAAAATGTTATGGTATAGGTAAAGATCTAGTGTAGATTGTGATATCCATGGGATAAGGTTGATCATTGTCCAGTGGGGCTTATTAGGGAAGGTTTCCTGAAAGGCAGGTTGGGGAGGGTTGGAAGGAACTTACCTGCAAAATATTTTTGAAGGGAGAAGATTTCATGATTCTCCAATCCTTGGAAATTAAAGTATAGTTTGTGCTTTAGTGAGCTCAAGTCCATGGCCGAATTTGACTTAGGGATGGGAGGTGCCATGCTTTTATAGCTCTGTGGTTTCCTCATTCTTCTCTCTCTCTTGCATTTGTCCCAGGATGGGTGGCATTCCTGCCCGAAACAATAAAGGGGATCGACTGCTGCTTTATATCGGTATCATTGACATTCTACAGTCTTATAGGTGAGAATCTCTTGGGTAGCTAGGACACAGAAATGGATCCTAGGTTTTGCAGTTGAGGAGGGATGAGTGTTTAGGGTT
This sequence comes from Vombatus ursinus, assembly GCF_900497805.2. Lineage (NCBI taxonomy): Eukaryota > Metazoa > Chordata > Mammalia > Diprotodontia > Vombatidae > Vombatus > Vombatus ursinus. The sequence goes on along the minus strand of NW_020954546.1, from coordinate 5,228,181 downwards.
AAATATCCCCTTTCCAGTCAGATAAGTTAGCCTTGCTTCCAAGATATCTCCTGATTAAGACTCATAGGTTTCAGGACATCTGCTTGTTATGCAAGATTTCAGATGAGAGGCTTCATTTCCTCCCCCAATTCACACATACCTTCTGGTAGAAAGCTAAGTCAGCCCTAAGACCATCTGTCTGCTATTGCTTTACATGGCATGAGTCACGCTCCACTGCAGGCTGTAGCTGGAAGTTACTTCTCTTCCTTTCTTACTTTCCCAGTAGGGAAAAACAAGGGAGTTTCTATAATTGGGCCGAGAGCCCTAGCTTCTGGCCCCAGTGAACAGAGATGAGGAGCATCTGCTGCAACCCAGAGTTCCTCTCTCCCTTTTCCCCTGGGAGGCCCTTGCATTTGAAAATGATGAACATCTACATAACAAGTCTTCAGTATTTGTTGATTTTTTTCATGAAGAAAAGATCACCTGTCTTTAGATCCTTTTATCACCACAACAAACCAAAATCTGATTCACACTATTACCTTGGCCTGGATAACTGCCTCATTCCTCACATAGATTTTTTGTTTTTTTGCATTCTCAGATAGTTATCTGATCTCATCCATGTGCATGTTCCGTCCAGCAATGCAGATTTCAGCTCATCCATACCTTCCCATCCTGGCTGACACTTCTTCATGTCCTTTCCTATGTTCGCCACAGAGCTTCCACCTAACACGTGTTGCCCTCATTACTTTCTCTTGCCATAGCAGCGGACACAGGCAGTCCATGGCGGGGAGGTCCCTTGCTGTAGCTGTGTGACCCGCCCATCTCCTTTTTTGATCATGCATTTATTTGATGGCATCTTTACTGAAGTTCCTGTTGTGGTTCCTTACTTGTTTTGTGTAGCAGCCTGTGTGTGATCTCCATAGTTCTTTGCTTTTTAAGTCTTTGGAGACTGTATAGTTTTCTATGAATCGCAGCCATACAATGCCACCAGTAAAACATTAGTGTTAAAAAGATGGGCCTTTGTTTCTGGGGGAAGTTTGGTGTTACTGAAAGAGCGTGGCAATTTCTGAAAGACTCTGCAGCCTGCCCTCCTCCTTCCATATCATTGTGGCCCCAGCGCATTGCCCATTTGCAATTGTCCAGTTGAATCTCTCAATTCTCAAGAGAATTAAGTTTGGATGACTTTGTTCTCCTAGCCACCATTTACCCACCTTTGCAGAACAAATAATAATTATTTTTTTTAATGAGTCCATGACTTTCAGGATGTCTTTGCACTAATAACTCTTTCACAGGTTCATGAAGAAGCTGGAACATTCATGGAAAGCTCTGGTCCATGATGGGGTAAGTGGGTTGTTTTTACCTGACTCTTCACCTCTCTGTCCTGCATTTCCCTGCTCAATTTTCTCTATAATGAAATGGGTAGAGTTGACTTTGAGTTTGAGAAGCCCTGGCTTCAATTTCTACCTCTGAAACATTGGCTATGTCACTTAGCCCCTCTGGGTTTGTTTCCTTTTCTGTAATGAGAAGAGACTAGACTCACTGACTGAGATTTCCCAGTTCTGAATTTATGACCCTGTGGTCTTGTGACATGCTGGCCTTTGAACTTGGGCAGGTCACTTAATTTCTCAGTGCTCCAGGCACCTCCGTCTGGCTCTGTTTCAGAGAAGATTACAACCTGTGCTAGTGGAGAAATTCCCTCTACTGTTAAAATCACCAGTCCAGCCTCTCTCCCTATTCCCTCTTCCACCTTCTGTAGGTCCTTGGCTCAGGGGCACATGGCATTTAGTATTGGGGAGGGGTCCTCTTTCTCAGAGCCCTTTCCCAAACCTGTTCTACTCCACAGGACACGGTGTCAGTGCATAGGCCGGGTTTCTATGCCGAGCGTTTCCATCGATTCATGTGCCATACAGTATTCAAGAAAATTCCCTGTAAGTGGTTCTTCCCTGATGACCCAATCCCATCACTGTCCCTATACATTGTGCCACTGAGGTGAGGGGCATTTGGGAGGGCTGGGGGAATTAGAGCGTACAGCCATGTGGCAACCATGGCAACCATGCCAACCACTGGGTCCGACAGCCAACTAGATAAGGAACATTAACACACATTTCCTATCTTGGGGTGGGGGTTTCTTTGTCTCCTGTCCCAGGCCATGCTCAGAGTAATTACTGTGACATAAACTTACTGTAGCCTATATCATCCCACCAGGGACTCTACTTTTTTTCCCTCTCAGCAGCAAAAGTAGACTAGTTTATCCTGGCCTCCATGTTTTAAAGCCCTCTAGGCTTTAGGCCCTTTCCATGCTTCTGTTTGACCTTTCGATACTAAGCCCACCAAAGCTCCCTCAAGAGGGCCTCAGGGACCTAGGAATTTTATGCAACTCTACCAAATAATCAGGTCTTCGCTTAATTACTGTTTATTGAACAAAATTGCCTGGCATGGTGCTAAAGAAATCAAAGAAAGCCTCTTCTTTCAAGAGGGACATAAGCTTGAAAGAACAAACACAAAAATAAAGCCTTAATAGAATTTTTAAGACAATATACCAAAAAATGCAAGTAATACTCAATGACAATTTAAGGGGCTAAAAGGATAATCATTTTCAAGCCTTCTTGAATAAGGGAAATTTGGAGGGGAGGACTTGGGTTTGAGGGACAGTAAGGGGGTGGGTGATGGAGTTAAGATACAAAGGTTATTTCATATTAGGGCTGAGGAGAAGATACATCTCCCTTACCTTTTGTTACCCATTTTCTTCCTCAATGGAGCATACTACTGAGGGACCCCAGATAATGATGTATTCCCTCTACAAGTTAAACTTGCTCTCCCTTTTTCAAGGGATGGGGAGGTGGGGAAAGAGAAGTAAGGTACTTTATACGTTTTTTTTTTTTAATCTTGGTGTTGATCTCTATGTTGAGTACTAAGCCGCTCTCTCTCTCCCTTTTGAAGTGAAGCTCTCTCCTTCCAAAAAGAGTCGGATCAGTTCATCCCTTCGTCGCATGGGCCCAGGTGGAAACTCTCTCTCCCCTTCCCAACTGACAGTCCCTGTCTCTGGAGATAACAAAGCAGAAATGACAACACAGGTGGAAGTAGAACCAGGTTAGCACCATGTGTGGCCACCATATGTCGTTAGGAACCTCCTTTCCCTCTCTTCCCCAACATCTTTCAGATTGGGACGCCTGTAATCTTAGAGATTCTATGAGACACTACCACATTCTTGACTCCTGCTGACCCAGTGGGACACTGAGTTCCTGTAGAGTTTTCCTCTTTTTCCTCACTGGTTCGTATTTCATCTTTCATCTTCTAGGTGTCTACTTTCACCGCCCTGATTTACTCCCCCGAACTCCACCAGTGGACGAGACCAATAGTGACTCTGCTGCCACCACCCTTTCTACCTCTCCAGGCAGTGAGAAATTCAACACACCAGCTAACAGGTTTGTTCCTCAGCCCTCTCTTCCAAAGGTCTCTCATTCCTTTCTCCAACTCTCTGTACTCTTCTGGGAAGGCAGTACTTGACCCCTTGTGACCCTCAGAGGTCATGGTCTGTCCTCTGCTCTCCACTTAGGTTCATGGGTGTGCAGGTTCACCTTCCTGTGGGCTCAAGCTCAGAGATCCTGAGAAGGGCGAGAAACCTCAGTCTTGATAGGTGAGGGGAGGGGTGAGCCCCTACCCTGGGCCTTGGCCTTGGGCATGGTCCCTTTGTGCTAATATGTCTGCTTATTCCTCTTCCTGACCACTCTGATCTTGAAGCTGAGCTCCCTAGCTCCACTCTCCAAACCTTTTTTCATCCAAAAACCTTCAGAGTGAGACCCTTTTTTGCCCCTGCCACAAAGTAGTTTGGCCTGTGAGGGACAGTGTTGTCAGCCTTGTACAGGGGTCCAGAATGAGGATGCTGGTGCAATTTATGTTACTGTTGAAGGAGCAGAGAACCACAATAGGTGGCGAGAAAATATTGTTTTAGTTTGAGCAAAATAGCAGTCCCTAACTTAGCTTTTCCTTAACTTCTTCCACCTGATGCTCACAAGTGATAACATTGAAATAACTTGGAGGGGTAGGGGGAGTAGGGCAGTCAGGAGGAAGGATAATGAGGCCTGAGCAGGGACAACCCCTTGCCCCATCTGACTTCTCTCCCCTAACACTTTTCCTCCCACAGTTCACCTCCCTCAGAAAGAATTGACGCTGTCGAGTCAGAATTCAGCTGTGTGAGTGACTGGGATTTGGGGAGGTTGGTGTCCTAAGGCACAAGAGGCTTATTATTGAGGTGGGGAGGAGCTGGTTGTACTGTTGATTGCCATGATCCCTTCCCCCTTTGTGATTCAGTGTTATGGCCCAAATTGGGTGGAGAGAGCCTTTGTTTCTGCCACCCAGGCTGAAATGAACTTATTATTATTATGAAATTATTCCAAAGCTCTGATTCTCTTCTACTCTTTTCTCCTTCCCCACAATTTTACTCATTTTTTCTTTCCCTCTCCAGTGAGAAAAAACCCAACAGAGGACCTGGCACTTGGAATTAGATTCTTCCATCATTGTGGTCCCAAGGTGTCAGCCCCAATCCCAGCGCTGCTGAGCTCCCCCTTTCCTGGCTATTGAAAAGGAGAATAGTAGAGTCTGGGAGAACCTTCTCCCCAAACTCCTGAAGAGGAGCCTCTTCCCCACCCCCAGGATGGGCATTAATTAGTGCCTTAGGCAGTCCGGCAGTGTCATTGTGTGGAGAGCATCCCGGATCCCAAGTTGAGTGGCCCCCATTCTGCACTTCCTGCTCAGCTTCCAGAGTTGACTTTAGGACTGTGCCCTCTCCAAAACTGAAAGTAGGGCTGGTGGACTATGCGGTTCTCTTCCGCCTTCCTTGCCTCTTTTTTAGCAGCTGGACTCTGTTCTTTTGCAGCAGGCTGGCTGACCGCCCCAACTGCGGCTCTCTCCTTGCCTTCAGGAGGGGAGGTTCTCTGTAACTTTGCTAAAGGTTTTTTGGAAAGTAGGGGTGTTCCTACCCCCTCCTTGGCTTGGGTTTTCAGAAGCTCCTCACACTCCCTCCCCTTTTCTTTTTTAAAAAAAGATTTCAAGCCAATTTCAGAACAAGAAGTTGGACCCTGGCCACCTCAGAGGCCTCAAGCAGTGAGATGTTCGGGGGAAGGAGTGCGGGCTCCCCATAAAGAGGAGAAAGGCTGGTAAAGCACATGTCAGTGACAACTATGACTCCAGGAGAATCCTCTTTGCATCACATTATGAGTTTCTCCTGTCTCAAGAATCTGAGATACGAGACAAGGGCCTATACATCGATAAACACAATACTCACTTGGAGTGGCCGTGGGATAAGTCAGAGATCTTCTGACCAGGATCCCTGCTGACTGTCAGGCCACACTGATTATTACTCTCTGCGATTTGAAATATTTTCTGGTTGTTTTCCTGAATATAAAGACTTATCAAGTGAATCTTGTATCCTTCTTCAAAGGATTTCCCTCCTTGCTCTTTCTTACCTGTTGCAACAGTGTCTTGTCTGGGGAACTGGGTCAGGAGGGTGGACAGCTTTACGTATGTAACAGGCAGTCCTCAATGGTGAGACAGAGGAATGTAACGTCTCTGGAATCTGTTCTTGAGTCATTTGACTTGTGCAGTGGTGCCATCCCTGCATCCTCAAGTGAAGAGAGATTGGGGAGAAGGTACTTTAGACCACTGTTCCCCAATGACAAGGAGTAAAAGTCTCCACCTTGCCACTCTGGTCTTGTGGGAATAATGGGGGCTGGAGTCTCAGGCAGACTGTTGAATCCCCATTCCCCTTTTCCCCTTCTTTCCCCCTATCAGGTTAGTCTGTACCCAAGTAACTGTCTATATTAGACACCCCGACCCCCACCTGAAGCCAGTTTCTGGCCTTCTGTCTTTGCTGCCATTTTTTAAATAAGAAGGAAACAGAATTCTTGCTATTTTTTTCATGATTTACTATTTATGAAGTATTTAAGTGTTTTATTCAGGGCAGAGTTATTCTCTAGGGGGTGGGAGGGAAACAGAATATTGGAGAGAGGTCTGGGTCTCTGTATGGCAGGTGGAATTAGAAGGGAAGGGGACTCAACATTTCTATGAAGCGTCACTATCTGCCTCTACTTTGTATTGTTCAAAAATGGCAAATGCATTATAAAATGATGAGTACCTGGTTTTAATGTATTAAAACTTTTCTCAATTATTTTAATCCCTTTTAAAAAGCTTTTTGTCGTTTTCCTTTCTGGTTCTCTTTTACCACTCTCTCTTCCACACACTTCATTCAGGTGACCCCAAACCGTTGCCTTCCTTCTGTTGCCCTGAGACTTAATCCGCCCTATCCACGTCCCCTTTTCCTAGCCTTAGCTGATTTCCAAACTTCTGGTAGAAGCTGCATTAACCTTGTATTCCATGCCCCATTTTATGTCAGGACACAGGTATGTGGGATGGATAGGTGGAGGGCGGAAAGTTTACCTCACTAATGCTTGGGTTTCAAATGTTGTAATACGGTCTGGCCTTTTCCAAGCTTCTTGTCCTGAATGGTGTCCCTTCTCAGTCCAGTTTTCCTTTCCAAGGTATTCAAAGCATCTTCCTGTGCTGTGCTGAATTTGAGCTCTCACTACCTGCTTCGAATAGAACAGGTAGAGTAAAAGGAAAAAGGTGAGTTCCTTTTAACCTGTCCTTGGGATTGAATGAGCCAGGTTGAAAGCCACCACTTTCTTCTCTACAACACCCTTCAACAAATATTGAACACCTAATTGTTCGTCCTTCCTTCTTGAAGAGGACCATGACATCAGGAAGGTGATGCCATGACTTGTAAGTGAATTAGATTTAAGTGAGGGAGGGCTGTGCAAAGTAACTAGTCTCACTTTCTTTGGAGCCATGTGGGGTCCAGTGGCAAGATATACTTCAGGATGACTGGAGATGGTCCTGAAGGCAGTGGGAGACCATGGCCTTTTAAGGCTAAGGTCTTTCTCAGGTCTCAGTTTGACTGATGCAATGCCCATTCGTTGATTAAGACTAGGTAAGAAATGAGGCAAAGAGTGACCTCTTTTACCAAGTTAAAAAAAAAATTATTTACACACACACATACACAAAATCTGGGAGGAGAAGACCATCAGGGTTTCTGGCCAAAACAAAAACAATTGCTGTTTACACTCAGAGCAATCAGGGACCGTGAGGGCTTGGACTGGGACCTATTGTTGGCCAATCAATGAGAACCAGAGTGATTTGGGTAAGATGTGGTCCATAAGAAAGAAAGCTAGCCTGTAAACCCCAAGATACCTTGTAAGGTTTCAGCGATCAAGATTTACATTCCTTTGGGCAGAACACCTCACAGTTAAGGGCATGATAACCCCTGTGGACAGAGGGAGAGGAAACAAGAGGAAAGGAGGAAGGAAAGAGCTGCGTTACCCAACTGGCACTGGCTGGTTGGGTCCCCAGTGGGGCAGCTCATGCTACTCGCAGGTTGTTGTTTGTCCTTCGTTCTGAAGAGTTCCATGACTTCAGAAAAGTGATGTCATGACTTAACAAGTGAATTGGATTTAAGTGAGGAAGGGTTATGCAAAATCACCAGCCTCACTTTCTCCTCCGGAGCCATCTGGATCCAGTGGCAAGATATAAATCAGGACAATTGGAGATGGTCCAAAAGATAGGGTAAGAATTGAGGCAAAAGTTGGGCCAGTTTGCCTTCTCAAAAGAGTCAGTCTGGGAGGGGAGGACATAACTAATGTATGCATAATACACATGACTTCAAAAACTTTACAATCTAATTGGGAAGCAAAAGATAGACAAAAATTAACTTTTAATTGAGAAGGCAGTTTTTAAGTGCCCGAATGTCACTATTATGCACTTAGACACTATTGTTAATACAAAATGTTTGTTAGGACTTGATACAAAGGTAAGGTCTCTAGTTAGGGAAGTAGTATGGCAGAGGTAGATGGGAACTGGGTCTTGACAGACAACTAAAGTTTGAAGGTGAAGGGGTACCCCGAGGGTAGGTATTCAGAGGGAACAATAAATGTGGCACAGAAGAGGCTGATTGGATGACTTGGAAAGGCAAGCCAGATTATTATGGGCCTTCATGCCAAGCTGAGAAGTTTGGACTTCATCCCGTAGACAGTGGGAAAGCTTTTGAGAAGGGAAAGAGATGTTCAAAGTGACACGAGGACACAAGGCTCAGGGGAGGAGATAACAGTCCAGGATACCTTCATTCAGTGATTTAAGGTTTGCTGAGAACTTCGCTTACAACCCCATAAAGTGATTGGTATATTGTCTTCATTTTACAAATTGGGAACTGGTGCCCTAAGAAGTTAAGTCATTTGCTTCATAGGCACACATCCAGTGGGGGGAGGGATTCAAAACCAGGGTTCCCAACTCTCAAGTCCATTGTCCCTCCTGCTACCCTTCACTGCTTTTCAGGAGGGTGTTGCTGTGAAATTCAGGTGAGAAGTGATCAAGGCTTGAGGTGGTGTGGTAACGTTGGTAATGGAAATGAAGGAAGATTCCAAAAGGATTTGGAGAAGAGGCCACTGACTGGGAGATGGTAACTGAGACACTTACTAGGCATGTGTTCCTGGGCAAGTCACGTAACTCCCCAAGCTTTAGTGTTTTTCATATTAAATTGAGATGATGTATAAATGTCAATTAATTGTTTTTCTTGGTGCAGTGGCAAGGCCACTAAATTTGGATTTGGAGGACTTGGGTTAGACTGTCCAGCTCGGCCACTTACCACCTGTGTGACCCCAGGCAAATCTTTGTTTTTATACTTCAGTTTTCCTCTTTTTATGGGTAAAGAATGAGTCTCAACGGTTCAAAACCTCTATTCTTTTCACTACTGCCCGCCAAAGATGACTTGTGAATTCAGGCTCCAGCCCCTCTGATTAGCTAAGGAGAACAATTTTTCACTCTAAACAAATTAGGCTGAGGAAGTGCCCTACTTTCTTCAATGACTTTGACCTTGGGTTCCTTTTGTCAGGTTGCTCATTACACTGAAGGGGCTGCTTAGGTGGGGTTTGGCCAACTCTAGGGGCTTTCTGCCTTGTGTCAGAGGAGCCCTCCAGTGGTCAGCAGTAGTACATGCTGTTTATTTGGCTGTCATTCACAGTGCTGTCTGTGCAAAGGACCAAGTCCTAACATGCAATCTTGGGACTGATAAGCATGTGTCAAAATAAGGAAAATTAATACAAATCATGAAGATAAAAGAGTGGGAAGCCTTTGAAAGATCATCTTGCTTTTACAATGGAGGCTTTACAACTTTTCCAGTGTTTTGTATCTAAATTCTTATATCCAACAAAAATTCTTCCTGAATTGACTTAAATCCATTTCCTTTTCAATTTTTCAAGGACAGAAAACAACTTCTCATCCTCATGAAAATCCCAAAGCAGTATGTATTTCATTATACTTTGGGTTTCTACTCCCAATGAAGACAATAGTCACCCTTTAGACTTCTCTAGGTTATTTTATTATGAACTTATTTTCTATCTCTTTATATTTTGATCTTGTTTTTATTGTTTTTTATTCTGTTTTTTACATCCTCTTCATTTTTTAATTGATCCTTTCCTCTCCTCTGCCTGTCATCCTTGGTAACAAAGATTTAAAAGGAAAGAATGGGACAAAAGCTACTCTGCAAAAGAAACCAATACAGTAATAATTCCCGACAAGTATATAACATTCCACAACCAGTCACCCCAACCCTTCAAAGAGAAGAGGAATGTGTGTTTTCTCAACACTTCACTTGAGTGAAGTGAGCAGGAAGAGAATGATGAATACTGTTCAGAAGGAGAGAAATACCGTTCATAGCAACGATTTTGTAAAAACAAACAACTTTGAAACAGTTAAGAACTCTTGATCAAGTCAATGATCAGCCACAATTCCCAGTGGATCCTCGATGAAATATACTTTCCACATCCTGACAGGAAAGTGGTGGATTTGGAGTGTAGATTGAGACACGTGTTTGGATATGTCAGTGTGGAAATTTGTTCTGCTTGATATTTGTCACAAGGGGTTTTTCTCCCTTTCTTTTTCAGGGGGATGGTGATGAGAGGGATAGAAGGTGGACTATGGTTAACTGAAAAAATAAAATTTAATTAAAAAAAAACCTCTAGGGTCAAGTTTGGCGATTTATAATTCCACAGTATTAACTTTTGTTGTCTGTCCCTTTGTATATTATTTGTAAATGTTATTTTCCTGGTTTTCCTTACTTTACTGTCAGTTCATAAGTTTTCCCATGCTTCTCTGAATTCTTCATATTTGTAGTTTTTAATGATGTAGTAATTACATTCATATGTCAGTTTATTTAAACATTCATTTCCCTGATTCATCTCTGATTTAGCCTTGGGAAGAAACTAGGTGGGGTAGTGGATTGTGCTGGACTTGGAGTCTGGAAGACCCTGTTCAAATCCTGCCTCAGGCTGTGTGGCTCTGGACAAATCACTCAACTCTTCTCAGGCTCATTTGTAAAATGGGGCTGATAATAGCAGGTGTCTCAGGTTTCTTCTTTTTTTTTTTTTTTTATTTTTTTTGGGGGGGGGGGGGGGGTTAAGTGACTTGTCCAGGGTCACACAGCTAGTAAGTGTCAAGTGTTTGGTCTGAGGCCAGATTTGAACTCAGGTCCTCCTGACTTCAGGGCTGGTGCTGTATCCACTGTGCCACCTAGCTGCCCTCTCTTTTTTTTTTTTTTAAATCAGTTTTTTTCTAATGATCAAATGAGACCTATCTAAAGCTCTTTGAAAACCTTAAAATGCTATGTAAATGGAGGCAGCTAAGTGATGTAGTGGATCCCCTGGGCCAGGAGTCAAGGAGCCCTGAATTCAGATTTGACCTTGACACTAGCTGTGGGCAAGTCACTTAACCCCTGTTTGCCTCACTTAGCTCAACTTTAAAATGTGGACAATAATAGCTTCTACCTTTCAGGGTTGTTGTAAGTATCAAATGAAATAATAGAAACTTGATTAGCGCAGTGCCTGGCACATAATAGGTGTTATAATGGGGCAGCTAGGTGGTGCAGTGGATAGAGCACTGGCCCTAGAGTTAGGAGGACCTGAGTTCAAATCCAGTCTCTGACAAGACACTTGACACTTACTAGCTGTGTGACCCCGGGCAAGTGACTTTACCCCGATTGCCTCACAAAAACAAAACAAAACATAGTAGGTGTTACATAAGTGCTTATTTTCTTCCTCCCTCTCCCCTGAAAGCTAGCTATTATTAGTAATAGTAATTCTAGTAGGGGAGCTAGTGATATGCCCTTGACTAAACAATAGTATGCCGCCTCCACAAAGTCCTTTGATGCCTCATCATGGCATGAAGGTTCTCAAAAACCATCAATACCTCTGGCAGATTCTACCGCAGTAGAATGATTTCAAAGATTGCCCTAGTAATAGATTGTGTTCCAAGGACCAAGTGGATAGGCTGTCATGAGTCTTTAGCAATAGTTTTTTGACTATGGCTGTGCATTAAAGAAATAAATGAATAAGTAAGTAAATGAATGATAACTAACATTTATATATTGCTTTACATGTTCTCTCATTTGATTCTCAGATTAACCCTGTATGGTTGGTTGGTTGGTTTCCTTCAGTCTTGAAGAGGACCAAAATGACATCACTATATTGGAGTCAAAGTGGTATGTCCAGCTGACTGATCAGAATAATATGAACTTGGAAAGCTCTACCACACATTGGACACAAAGAGTCCACGTGAACATTTGGGGTGGAGATGTCTCTGAATTTGCACATCTCACATTTCTTTGAGCTACTGCAATTCTGCTTCACTCATTAAGCACAGAGCCTTCTTCGATGTGGGCACAACAATCTGAGTGGTCCTTTGCCAGTGTCTTCCATGTCACACAATTGATTCCAGAGTCCTTAAGAGACCTTGAGAGTATCCCTGTATGGCTTCTTCTAACCACCACGTGAGCACTTGCCTTGTGTGAGTTTTCCTTAAAATAGTCTTTTAATCAAATGTACATTTGGCACCCGATTCTCACTGACTTGGCCAATAATAGGTCCCAGCCCAAGCCGCACTTGCTCATTGTTTGGCTTTTGATTGGCTCAGACTGAGTGTAAATAGCAATTGTTTCTGTTCTGGCAAGAAACTCTTTGTGTCTTACCCTCCCAGATTGATTCTTTTTCAAAAAAGAAATGAAGGCAAACTAGGTTATCTTTTGCCTCAGTTCTTCTTTTTTTGGTGAGGCAGTTGGGGTTAAGTGACTTGCCCAGAGTCACACAGCTAGTGAGTGTTTCGTGTCTGAGGCCAGATTTGAGTTGGGTCCTCCTGACTCCAGGGCTGGCTCAATTCTTAACCTAGCCTTTAATTACTGAATGAGACTTGCCTCAGATAAACAGATCTGGGAAGACCTTAGCTTCAAAAGACCAAGGTCTCCCACTGCATCCAGGGCCATGGCCAGCCATCTTGACCTATGTCTTACCATTGGACTCTGAATGACTCAGGAGGAGAGAGTGAAACTGACGACTTTGCACAGCCCTGCCTCACTTAAATCCAGTTCACTTGCAAGTCAAGACATGGCCCTCCTGATGTCATTGGTCCTCTTCCAGAATGAAGGACGAACAACAACATTTGGCATTCAAACAACGTGCCCAGCCCATCAGAGTTGCTCTCTCTACAGTAGAGTTTGAATGCTTGGCAGTTCAGCTCAAGAAAGGACCTCAGTGTCCAGTACCTTATCTTACCAGGTGATCTTCAGAATCTTCTGGAGGCAATTCCAGTGATTCAGTTTCCTAGCATGGTGCAGGCAGATTGTCTGGGTTTCACGAACATACAACAATGACATCAGCACGATGGTTCTGTCAGTTTGGTTTTTTTTTAGCGAGGCAATCGGGTTTAAGTGACTTGCCTAAGGTCACACAGCTAGTACGTGTCAAGTGTTTGGTCTGAGGCCGGAGTCCTTCAGTTTAGCACGTAGCCTAATATCTTTTCTCACACACTTTTCTTTGGAGCCTCCTAAACATTGAGCTAGCTCTGTCAATGTGAGTGTCAGCCTCATCATCTTTGTATACATAGTATACTGCCAGGAAAAGTGAGCTTATCCACTGCATTCAGTATTTCTCCATTTGCTCCAACTGATGGTTCCACAGATGGATTGCTGTGGTGCTGGATTTTCTTGATGTTAATTATTGGGCCAAAATTAGCACAAGCAGCAGAGAATTGATCCATACTTTGTTACATCTTAGCCTCAGAGGCTGCATTGATCCTCAGACTAACCTTGTGAGCTAGGTACTATTATCATCATTTTACAGATGAGAAAACAGGATGAGAGAGGTTAGGTGATCTGGCCCAGGTCACACAGCTAGTGTTTTCAGTAGAATTCAAACTCATGTTTTCTAGACTTCAAGTCTAACACTGTACCTGTCTAGATAAAAGCCATCCTAACCAAAATTAATATTCAAGAGTTGCACAGTATTGGGTAATCAATAAATAATTATTAAGTGCCTATGTGCCATGCACCGTGCTAAGTGCTGTGGCTACAAATATGAAAAAAGACAATCACTACCCTCAAGGAATTTACAACCTAGTTGAGGAAGACAAAACAAAAGGAAGCTGAAAAAGGTGAGGAGAGGAGAAGATAGTAGAGGGACGGTGGAAAAGTCAGAGGAGTCCCAAAGTAATGCAGCCAAGTACGAAATGAGAGGCATGGGCTGAACTCTCTCCTTAAATGGAGGTTTGGAGTTCATACCTCCACTTTCCAATCCCAGAGGCAAAGGCTAGTGAAGAAATGGCGTCCCAAGGCTGATGAGATCTTACAGGATGATGAGATTAGCCCAAGAATAGGCCTACTGGGGCATGAGGAAGTCAAAGAAATCCAGAAGTACAGCAGCCAGGTGAGAAAAGAGCAGGGTAGGTGTAAATGTCGATTTACTTGCTTGGAAGGACCATGCCCATTGGTGATATAACAGAAACCTTTGACTATTTCTTTTAGCCACTCTCTAGACTTTTAAAAATATAGCAAAAACTAGACACATGATCTAATTAGGATCTGACCAAGGCATAGTGTAATGAAGAGATGTCATTGCCTTTTTAGTGCATTTATGTACTACAATTATCTTTTTTCAGATTTTTCAATAATGTTGCTAACGACTTCTGAGCAATTATAATCTCTGGTTTGTTTTTTTAAACTATACGTGTACCTATCAATGTGCGTTGTAGTGTATTTGTATTTGTCAGAGGTTTTGCCTTTGTCTCTACTGAGTTCATCTTTACGTAGAGCAACTTTTCTCATTTATCAAGATGATTTTGTATTTTATTCTTGATTCATAAACTCCATTATGAAAAAAATCTTCGAGGGCGAAGAATTATTTTTCTTCTTCGAGCTTTGAGGGTGAAGAATTTGAAGGAGGGTGCCTGCAGCACTGCGGAATGTGGGAAGGGGGGTCGGAACTCGCTCATTTAATTTTCTTAGCCTGAAACCAGCTCCATCTATTGTTTGGTCAGGATTAGGGTGGGGAAGAAGACCGAATCATTTGGGGCATCCCAAGGGAGATTATAACCTAGTCACCTATTTAAAAATATAGGTATAGGCTTGGAAAGGTGTCGGATTTCTAGGGCACAATGTTGCATCAAGAGGTGGGTACTGTATCGATATTTTTGCCATTTTCCTTCGCTAAAAGGAAAAGTTTCACTATGAAGGCGAGAGGGGCATTTTTAGAAATGACTGATGCAAAAATAAAAGGTATAGAAAAAATGTATTTTTTTTAACAGAAGGCCACATCCATCTGTTATCCTCTCTTCCCTTTCCGATTTTTTTCTCTCTATGAAGCACATCCAGTTCGTAAAAGCGGGGCAAACCGTAGGGCTTTGAGCAGGTGCCTACAAGCAAGGTCAGGCTTCGAAACTGCAACCTCCCTAGAGAGCTAGCTTCGGAGCTCTGGGTTCCAGTCCAGTGACACATGCTGGCTGTATGACCCTGGGCAAGTTACTTAAGGTCTCTGTGCCCTTGGCAGGGTGCTGACCTGCATTGGCAGAGGGAATTCCCCACACCAACGAAATGCCACGTCCAGTTCCCATCCCTTGTCTTCTGAACCGTCCACTACAACGCAACTAGCCACGAGAGGGCGAGGAAGAGCCCTTCTCCCGTCTCCCGGTTTTTGGTTACGTCACGAGCCTCGCTCTGCCCCCTCCCACTCCTGGCCTACAACTCCCAGAGAGCCCCGCGGCTCTCTGTGTAGCGCAAGCGCCTGACCCAGATAGGGCCCTGGGATTGGAGGGGCGGGTTAAGCCAATAGGATAAAGCATTGTTGAGTAGTTCAGACGAGCCGGTCCGGGAGGGAGGAAAGAGGCAAGATGGTGTTGGAAAGCACTATGGTGTGGTAAGAGACCGGGTCGGGGGCGACGAGAGGGAGCGGGGCCGGGCGGGGAGCGTGAGGAGCCGCCGCGGTCGCCACCCGGGAGCGGGCACGAGGGAGCTGCGGCTCGTGCCGCGGCGGCGGCCCCGGCGGCGGCGGCCCCGGGCGGATTTCCTGAGTCATCCCGGGGCTGGGGAAGGCAGGCTGGAGGGGGCGGGAGATGCCGGCCCGGGGCCCATCGCGGCACTGCCCGTGCCGCCCTCCAGCTGAGCCTGGGCCCCCTCCCCGGGCCTCCCTTCCCCGCTTCCCGTGGCTGCTCGGGCCGCAGCCCCGCTCCTGCTCTCGGGGGGCCGTGCACACAGAGGCCGGAGGCGCCGTCCCTGCCCCGGAGCCTTGTCACTTGCTTGCAGGGACGTCTGCCCCCGGAACGCTGGCCCAGTGCCGAGTGGCGCTTAACTGTGGTGGCCGGAGCAGGGACGGCCGAGCCAGAGTTTGGATTCGATTATGAATTCACATAGGGTGACCAGTCTGGGAAAAGCCTCCCTGAGGAGGCAGGTCTTAGAGGATGAAGAGGAGGGAGGGCTTTGCAAAAAGAGGACCCAGCATGATGAGGCGGTGCCAGAGATCGAGAAGAAAGGTCTTATGGTTCTATTGGCCATTCAAGGCTCCTCTTAGCCTAGCCCCCTGCGACCTTTCCAGCCTCCTTACATCTCACTCACCAAAAGGTATTCTTCGGTCCAGTGACACTCTATCTCTTGGCATTTCCTCTGGCAGTATCCCATACCTGGGAGTGCTGTAGCCTCCTGGCCTGAAGTCCCAACTAAAATCCTACCTTCTGTTAACCCCTTTCAATTCCACTGCCTTTCCCTTGTTAATTCTTTCCTATTTATCCTCTATGTAGCTTGCTTTGTATATATTTCTTTGTATATTGTCTTTCTGGTTAGATTGTAAGCTCCTTGAAGGCAGGGACTATTTTGTGCCTCCTTTTGTATCCCTGATGCTTAATCAGCACATAGTAGGCGCTTTAACAAATGTTTATTGAGTTGAATTATAGGATGAGGAGAGCTTGGGGAAGAAGGAGGACCTGGCATGAGCAAAGAGCTGCCAAAGTTAACGTTGTCTTCAAGGAACAAAATAGATCGAGTGGAGGAGTATGGTAGATTCCTGTTGGGGGTGATAAGAGTAATAGTAAAAAGTGAAGAAGGGTCCAGATTGCAAAAGGTCTTGGTTGCCTGAGTAAAGAGTTTAGACTTTATCTTATAGGTAATATGAAATCATTGGTTTGAAGGTACTTGACCAAAATGAAATGATAGTGCAAGGTAGCTTTTTAGGAAGATTAATATAGTAGCAGTTTGGATGTATTGGAGAAGGGAAAGATTTGCAGCAACAAGACAGTTCACTTCAGTGATTGTGGGCTTAAGAGTGGTTTTAACAGGAATGTAAAGGAAGGGACAGATGTGAGAAACTTAAAGAATCTAACATGACAGTGAAGGTCAGGAGAGTCAAAGATGGCTTTGAGCCTCAATAACTCAAGGTAATTGACATAAATAGGAAAGTTCAGCTTTGTATGTTGGATTTTGAGGAAAGATGATGAGTTTAGTTTCACACATCTATAGCTTGAGATGCTACAGGTCTCTCCTGGTACAGATTTCCAGTAGGTGCAGAAATAAAAGGAGAGAGATGTCGTTTGGTCAAAAATATGTATTTAATATCTACTGTGTAACTGTAGGAAAACATTTTAAAAACTAGAATCTAGCCTCTACCTGAAAGAGATTACAAGCTAATTTTGTATAAGGTTAAACCTATCCTCTCATGCTGTGGCTTTCTTGAAGATGGGGAATGTTTCTGTCTTCACTATTTTATTGAGCCCCTTGCCTCATTTGACTGTATCTTTTCCATCCCTTCTCCATATATTGACTTTGTTCACAGTTCAGTATTTTCCTTGTATTTCGTAACCATTTGGACTGTTCCCAAAGCTTTTGTTTCTCCTTTCAAGGAATTTGGATTCAGATTAATCCTGGAAGCTAGAGAAAGAACTCTTGCTCAAAACACTCCTTACCCTTTTTGTGAGGATATAACTAGTTGGGATCAGTGAGGTCTTAATTATCTCAATGTGACTTAACTGTTTTCTGGATTAGATTTAGCTCATTTTTAATACTGAAATTAAGGATCTGTGAATGGAAGGGGACCTCAGAGGTCATGTATTCCAGCTCATTCTAAACAGGAATTCCCTTTATACCATCTGATAGGGATCCATTCTCTGCTTAGAGATCCCCAGTGATGGAGAGCTCACTATATTCCAAGATAGCCCATTCCATTTTTAGACAGTTCTTAGTGTTAAGAAGTTTTCCTTCTATGAAACCTAAATTAGCCTCTCCAATTTCCTAGTTTTGTCCTTTACTGCCAAAGTAAGGAATTTGGACTTTAGTTTGAAGGTTCTTGACCAAGATGAAATGATAGTGCAAGGTAGCTTTTTAGGAGGATTAATGTAGTAGCAGTTTGGATGTATTGGAGAAGGGAAAGAAAGTCACAGGATTTCAGAACTGGAATGGATCTCTGCTGATATGGTCCAATGGTTCCAAAGTTTTATAATTAAAAAATTTGCAACCTACCCCATGATACTAGTTTTACTGCTATTATGCATTGATTGAGAAAATATATAATGACAAAATGCTACTGAATTCAATAGCTTTCAAATTAATTTGTCTTGTATTAATAACAGCATCTACATACATTTAAAAAAGTTGTAATATATTTGTGAGACATTATATTTGTGAGACATTCATCTACAGAAGGCATATTTAGTTTTTTATTATATTGATGCATTTAATGTGGTGACTGGTACTGTTTTTTAGTTCTTAGAGAAAACTGGTTGAAGTGATAAAAGTTTAAAGCACAGATTTGGTTCCACAGATAGCTTCTTTCAATATTTAGATTTCAGTGCAACACATATAGAAAGTCCACTTTTGTAAATGTATGTTGGAGGAAAAAGTATTTCATAGTCTTACCTGACAGAATTAACATCTAGCCAGAATTCAGCCTCGTAGTTTTGTGTAAAGATTAATTTTAAAGAATTGTCACATGAAAGTTCCTTTAGACTGACTTGTTCTTTTGACATGAGATCTGGGAGTATGGTGTTACTTAACATTCAGTGTAGATTTTTTTAATAAAGTTGTATCTTGAATTAGGAGTGAGAAAGTATTTCCACAGCTGTATTTGCAAGTATGTCCCTGCATTTGCAGGCCCCTTCTAATAACTGAGTAATGCCTTGACACTACAAGGGTCCATAGGTTGGGAATCATTGACTTAGTCTAACTTGAACCTAAACAAGTTATCTTCTTGACAACATCCTTGAGAATTGGTTTTCTAGCCTTTGTTTTAAGACCTCAAGGAAATCCTACTGTCTTCCAACATGGCCCATGATGGCCCTTTAGCTATTTGAAGACAATGATCATAATCTTCGCCTACTCAAATGTCTTTTATCCAGTGAGACCCTTCCTAGCTCCTTTAATCTTGGGTACCTCTCAGATCAATCCTTTTCCTGGGTCTCACAACTTCCCTGTTTCTTCTTTCTTCCGTCTCTTTTCCCTCTGAGGCTTCTTGGCTTTTTCCCCACACCATTAGTTGGTATGTGCTGAGCTAGTAGAAACATTTTACTGTCAGATGAACCACAACATTAGAACTTGTCCTGGACTCACTCAAAGACAAATAGAAATGAATTTTGAATTCTCTTCCTACAGCATCCTTCAGTTAGCTTAGATCATCAAGTGTGGACCACAATCATGTGCATGTTCTACCATGGGCCAAAGCATTTATATCCCTCACTGTGGTCTCTCTGTGGCCCTGGAGGATCAAAAGGGAAAGGATAAGGGGGAGCTTGGAAAACTCACACCTTTCCAACCTAATTTTCATAACTTGATTTGTCTGCCTTGTCTATCCCATCTTTTATCAAAGTTGCTGACCAAACTCCAAGTGACCAAGTGTGGAGAAGGGGCAATAGAACTGGACTTGGAGTAAAGGTCCCCAGTTATGAAAGTGACTAGGATCATAAGATGAGAGCTGGGAGTGGGAGGTGATTTTTTTGGTTTGTTTTTTGTTTTGTTTGTTTGTTCATTTGTTTGTTTTCCGAGACAATTGGGGTAAAGTGACTTGCCCAGGGTCACACAGCTAGTAAGTATTTTGTCTGAGGCCAGATTTGAACTCAGGTCCTCTTGCCTCTAGGGCCAGTGTGGGAGGTGTTTTATAAAGAAGCAAACTCAGGTCCAGAGAGGCTACATGGGGTGTCTAAGGCCACACAAACAGTGGGTGCCAGACACTGGCTATGTGACCATCAGTGAGTCAGGTAACCTCTCAGCCTCAGTTTCCTCTTCAGTAAAATGGGAAGGATAAAACTTATACCTGGTTCACAGGCGTTGTATAGATTTGCTTTATTAATATTTTTTTTTTAGCTAGTTTGTATCTTACTTGTTTGCATTGGTATGTCTGCTGTTTTGCAAATATTCTTAAATTTTGCCTGCCTCTGTGAAGCTTCCCATTTAATGGGAGACATAGAACATTAACAAATCAGAGACTTAAGAATGCCTAGAAAATAGTATTTGCATTAGTATACACTGTATGTCATAGTGCACAGGGGCTTAGGAGATGTTGAAGGATCCCAGGAAGTAAGAAGGGTGATGCCTTAGGATTCAGACTTTCCAGGAACATTGTTCATTCCCCACTCTGTGCTCTGCTCCCACAGCGTTGATAACAGTGAGTACATGCGGAATGGGGATTTTCTGCCTACACGACTACAGGCCCAACAGGATGCAGTCAACATAGTGTGTCACTCCAAGACACGAAGCAACCCCGAGAACAACGTGGGACTCATCACGCTGGCCAAGTACGGAGGTTGGACTTGGTGGGCTGTGGCGTTTTCCCATGAATCAGTCCATTTGTGGATTACCTGAAATGGGCTACACACTCTCGCTTCTCCTGTGTGTAAACATAGAGAATTCTAATTCACTTTAGTAGCCTGCACAAAATAGTAAGATAAACTGGTTAGGGGAAACCCAAGTTATAGTTTATTCCAGAAGCAATTATTGGATTATTTTGGCTTATTGATGTCACTTTGCATTGACCACTGACAAGTGACCATTTCTCCAAACTAATTGTCATAGTGAAAATGGATTTGGAAAAGAGGGCTTAGACAGAGGGTGCAGGATTGAAACAGAAGGGTGGACTACAGGGCCCCCTGCCCAAGAGGATGGGATTTCATTGGGCTGGTTCCCTTCAGAAAGTGGTCCTGTCAGCAAATCTGTACTCATTAACTTCTGTATAGAAAGTCCAATAGTAGTACTTGAGTCCTAAGGGGATAATAAGGGGGAAAAGACAATCTCTGCACCTGGGAAGCTCCCTCTTCAGTGGGAGAGATTGGACACATATGCAGATGAAAAATTTGTATAAATTATAGTAATCCTAAAAGCAAAAGATGATTGGAGCAGTTGGGAGGCATTTATGCTGGCCTGCATTTACTTGAGCTGTCTGTCCCCTTCCTAGTGACTGTGAGGTACTTACTACGCTAACCCCTGACACTGGCCGAATTTTGTCCAAGCTCCACACAGTTCAACCCAAGGGCAAGATTACCTTCTGTATTGGCATTCGAGTTGCCCATGTAAGTGTGACAGACCTTCCTGACTCTGGTTCTACAAGGCTTTCATACTAGTTTTTTTTTTTCCCCTTGGGATAATTTCCTTGTACTCCCCAAATCAAGCAGGAGTATAGAGGTGATCTAGAGATATTTAGCTTTGAGAATGGAAAAGAGGTGAGGTAGAGTCCAAGATTCAGGCAATGTGGGGAGTGGGGAATGACTTTGGAGTAGAAATATCAGCCTTTCCCAATGCCCAGAGCGTAAAAAGGATGCTGGGGTTTAGACCTTGGGGAGATCTGGGACTTGGAAGAAGGAGAAGCAAGGCCAGTGAGATCTCCTTTCCTAGAAACCATAAGAAAGTTCCCCTTCTCTGGGCAGGGGGATGATTCAGTGGGCAGGCAGTGATCCCTGGGCTGTCTCTGAGACTAGGATTCCTTTTCCTCCCACAAGTTGGCTCTGAAACACAGACAAGGCAAGAATCACAAGATGCGTATCATTGCTTTTGTGGGCAGCCCGGTGGAAGACAACGAGAAGGACGTGAGTCTAGCCAGGGGACTGGGACGGGGATCTGGAAGGTCAGAACATTTCTGGGGAAGGGGACATTTGGGACTTTGGACCTTAGTGTGTATCTTAGATGGGAGTGAGGATCTACTTGGATGAGTGGGCCTTCCCCCATGGAGCTGTTCGATGTGTATCTAGATAGTCACATTCCCTCAGGCCTGGAGTGGGGACAGTTAGGATGAGAGCCTGTGTTTGTCTGAAGTGGGGCTCTTGTGGAACAGGCAGTGACTACTAAGAGGCAGTACGGAGTCAGGGGAGGAGGGCAAGGCTTGAAGTGAGGGGACATAGGACCTCATATCCTAGTTTTGAGACTTAGCAGTATGACAGTTAATCCCTCTGAGTCTTAGTTCCTCATTTGTAATATAAGGAAAGTAATTATAGGTAACATTTATAAAAGACTTTAAGGTTATTATAGCACTTTACATTTATTATTTCATTTAGTTAGTAATGTTCAAACTCCCTACCTCACAGGTTGTTTTGGAGAGAGCACTCTGTAAATCTCCAAATGCTGTATGAATGTGAGTTGTTATTATTTATCTTATTTATCTTTCATTTTCCCAACTCTCTTTGTAGCTGGTGAAGCTAGCAAAGCGGCTGAAGAAAGAGAAAGTGAATGTTGACATTATCAACTTTGGGGAGGAGGTAAGTGGGGGGCAATGGGGGACCTGACTTGAACAAACCAACAGGGAAGAATCCCCGTCGGGGTAGTGAAGAGATTCCTTGTTTAGAGCTGCAGGGATGGGAGACAACAGTGGGAAGGACGGTGTTTGCCCAGTGAGATTAGCGATCCCATATTGTTCTTCTCCCCAGGAGGCAAACACAGACAAACTGACAGCCTTCGTGAACACACTGAATGGCAAGGATGGCACCGGTTCGCATCTGGTGACGGTGCCCCCTGGGCCCAGCCTGGCTGATGCCCTCATCAGCTCCCCTATCCTGGCTGGAGAAGGTGGTGCCATGCTGGGGCTCGGGGCTAGCGACTTCGAGTTTGGGGTGGATCCCAGTGCCGATCCTGAACTGGCCCTGGTAAGGGGGAAAGCCCTGATCCCACACAGACCCCCACTGTCCCTCATACTCATACTTCTTGCAGCATCTCTAGGACTCCTAATCATTCATTCAACAAATATTCCTCGTATACCTACTAAGTGCAAGACACTGCTCGTATTTCCATCTCTTGCCCCCACTCTCTTTCTGATTATCCAGTCTTTGGAGGCTCTAATCTCTGGTTACTTCTTTGAGCCAGTTTCCTCTGGTCCTTATAATTTGGCCCCAGACATTCACCTAGTCCCCTTGTCACACCACCCAGTTGTCCTTTTCCCTGGAACACAGACCAGAATCCACTCTTTTATGCTCTTGCTCTAGAGCTCCATGTACTTTTCCTAGAGCCAGAGGAGGTGGGAAACTGACTTCTGCCCTCCCCTCCTTCCCTCAGGCCCTTCGTGTATCCATGGAAGAACAGCGACAGAGGCAAGAGGAGGAGGCCCGACGGGCAGCAGCGGCCTCTGCTGCCGAGGCAGGGATTGCCACAACCGGGACCGAAGGTGGGGGTGAGAGATGGGTACCTAAGGCTGGGTAGCCTGGAGTCTGAGACCAGGAAGAGGGCATATGACAGAATGGAGGTACGGGGGTACAGGGGTCCGGGCGAAGAGATCTGGTGACAGCAGAGTAGGGCTCATCTTACAGAGCCAGGCAGAGGCCTGGAGCCCTTGGTTTTCCTCCCCCGACTCCTCAGATTCAGATGATGCCCTGCTGAAGATGACCATCAGTCAGCCGGAGTTTGGTCGAAGTGGGCTCCCTGACTTAAGCAGCATGACCGAGGAAGAACAGATTGCCTACGCCATGCAGATGTCCTTGCAGGGAGCCGGTGAGTGAAGCACTCCCAGGAGGGAATGGGGAAGAGAGGGGCCGTGGACGAAGGGCACGGGGAGTGTGCTGACCAAAGGGCTCTCTCTTTTCCAGAGTTTGGTCAGGCAGAGTCAGGTGACATTGATGCCAGCTCAGCCATGGATACCTCTGAGCCTGCCAAGGTGAGGGGTGGCCCTTTGCCTCCAACTCCCCCGAAACTTGTTAGCATCTGCATCCAGGCTCCGATTTGAGCCCCTCCCTACCTAGTCCATAGTCATCATGAACTACCCCTGGGGAGTCCTGGCATTCTCCTAAGGCTTGCTTATTCTTAGTATTCTTACTGTGGGAAATTGTGGAAAAGCAAAGATATTCTTGCTGAGTGGAAAAGACACAGGGAACTTGGTCCTAGGGAAGGGAGCAGGAGAATCGTGTTTTCTTTCTTGCTAAGAGGAGCAGACCAGAGAGTTCTTAGAAGAAGCAGATTTGTTTGCATATGAAAAGGAAGCCGGGGTGGCAAATTATCTATGTCCTGGGGATTCTGTCTTCCTTTGGCCAGGGATGTCCCTCTTGCCTAGGCACGTTCAGGGGTAGGAAAGGGCCTAGGAAACAGGAGCCTAGGGACCAGACATAGTCCCCCTGCCCCCAGATTAACATTGTCATTTCCCTAGGAGGAAGATGATTACGATGTGATGCAAGACCCTGAGTTCCTGCAGAGTGTCCTGGAGAATCTGCCAGGCGTGGACCCCAACAATGAGGCCATACGAAATGCCATGGGGTCACTGGCCTCACAAGCTACTAAGGAAGGCAAGAAGGAAAAGAAAGAGGAGGACAAGAAGTGAGGCCGGAGGGAAGGAGGGCTTGGTCTCCCTGAAATGGGGCTGAGAAGGGTGTGGGGGGAGTTGTCACATAGTGTTTAGGTGAAGATCTTGTGTAACAGTTAAAACCGAAATAAAGTTTGGTGATTTTTTTTTCCTTAAAACCAAAACTACCACTTTGGGTGAGGGGAAGGGCTGCACACCAGGAAAAAGGGAATGATTGTTTGCCTTGGGCCTCTGTGGAGGGTTCACTGTCGGAAATAGATAAAGGAACCAGGAAGTGAGGCGAGCTGAAGAGGGAGCTGTGTTCCTGGGGTAGAAGAAAAGGAAGTTTACCAAACAAGACGGATATTGGCTTCAAGTAAATAGTAGATCCTGTTTTAGGAGGATTCATGGAATTTAGAGCTGGAGCCCTTCATTGTACAAATGAAGAAACTGAAGGCCAGACGTAGTTAAGGACTGGCTCAAGATCACAGTCACTGAACTAGGATTCACCCTTGGGCCCACTGACCCCAAAGTCTGCTCTTTCGGTTACAACGCATTGTCTTTTTTTTTTTTTCCCAACGGCGCTTGTTACTGTGGACAGTGACTACCCAGTTTCTGTACCAAAAACACAGATGGAAAGGGTGACAGTTTCCACATGGCCATCACCGGCAGCGGCCACATGTAGGGATTCTGCCCAACCTGACAGCTCATTCCAGGACTTGAGATTGGTTCAAACTTTCAATTTTTTGACAGAACAATTGCTCAGAACAACTTTTTATAATTTCTGCATTTTAGCTAGTGCTGGCCAACCCACACCTCATATCCCTAGTCATTCAAGCTTCAGAATCAGAACCTAGAAGCCGTTTTTCCCTGCCTCCCTCCTTTGCCATTTTCTCACTATTTGTTTCTCTCTTTTTTTCATTTGTTCCTTCTTTGGGCAATGGACAGGTGAAGCTGGAGAACTCAGATGGCTTCTTTCAATCTGTCCTGCTACACTGAGAGGATATGACAGTCGTGGCCTTTCCCCTAAGAATTAAAGGAATTGTAGTGTGGGGTTGGGAAGCTCTGATGTAGGAGCACAGGGCAGGTGGCTGGGGAGCCTCTGGTGGCTGATGGTTTTCTTCCTTAGACTATCGATGTTCTATGTTATTCTGGTCTATCACATACATGTGAAGTTCTTTCCTTGGGTACTGGAGAAGAATCATGGTTTTTGTCTTTGCATCAGTGGTGTAATGCTGCACATTTCAAATCGGGCCAGAGCTGGATGGTGAGGACGTGTCACTTAAGATGGCCGGGGCGGAGGGAGGGGACCTTGTATCCCCAGTGCTTAGCACAGTGCCGGGCACATCTTTTTCTTAATACAGGTGGATATCAAGGAGAGGCAGCATTATGCAGTGGGTAGAGCTTGACCCTACATGCTGAGTGACCCTGAGCAAATCACTCCAGTGCTTAAGCCAACTCAAAGCTGTAATTTGCAGAGGAGATGTTGACTTGCATTAGTAGAAGGAGTTTTCTCCCCACAGAGCTTCCTTTCCCAGGGTTATCAGGCTCCAGGCCTTATTCCTATCTCCATTACCAAAGTTTCAAGTCAGGATATTGGTAGTTTCATGCCAGTGGCTCTCTCTCTAGTCATGATCATTTTCAATCTCACTCCAGTCCGTGCTTGCCATTAATAACTGACATTTAGATAGGGCTTTAAAGTTTGCAAAGAATTTTACACACATCACCTCTTGATCCTCACAACAGCCTTGGGAAGTAGGTACAATTGTCATCTCCATCTTATAGATGAAACTGGGAATCATGGTGGTTGCAACTTACCAATGGTCACATGACTACTAAGTGGCTGATGGGAAATGCAACTCCTTATCTCTGACCAACTGCACCACACTCTCCACGTTCCCCCTTTCCTGGGTGTCCCAAATATGTACTTTATCTATTCAAGGTATCCAGAGTTAGACTCCATGGAGACTGCCAATTTTGGCTTCTCTACCCTGTTCCCATCTCTCTCCAAGCCCTTAGTACCAGCACTGAGGGATTCCCTGGGCTGAAGTCAGACCTTCCTTGAGCAGCTAAGGAGGGATTGTTTGTTTTGCAAGGGGAAAGACCCAAACCGAAGGGGAAAACAAGTGATTAAAGTCTTTAATTTATATCAGTTGTGATTAGGAGAGAGACTCTTTACAAATTATAAGGAACTAGATTTAATATTTTTGCACAACAAAATATTTTACTGTACAATATTTTATGTAGGACAGAAAGCCTTATGTACAATGTCAAAAAGAAATGGGGAAAATAAATCCTTTGTAGTAAGTACACAGTCCAATTTTTTTGTTCTTATGTGGGAGAGAGCTTTATAAGGGTTGTACCATAACAGAAAATTACATGTAAAATGACAAAATCATCAATAAAATTAAAAAAAATCTTTGAGTAATAAATGCTTATTGGATATATCTGATAAAAACCTGACATCCAGCATCTATCAGGAATTTACCAACATTTATGTTAAAATCTAACATAACTAACTCGCAATTTTGGAAGGAAGAAACATAAATTGTCAGTGATGCCCTGAAAAAAATGCCAAACTTCCAAACCACTCTGATGTATCACTTTAGCTGTTGAGATTTAATTATTAAAAATAAAATTAAATAATTGTGGGAATGTGGGAAATGGGCACCCTACAGAGTTGTGAAATATGGCATACAGTAAGTTCCAAAATTGGCAGCTAGGTGGCACAGTGGATATATCACCAGGCCTTTAGTCAAGAAGACCTGAGTTCAAATGAACCTCACACTAGCTGGGAAGTCACCTAACTGTTTGCCTCAGTTTCCTCATCTGTAATATGAGCTGGAGAAGGAAATGGCAAACCATTCCAATTTCTTGGCCAAGAAAACCCCAAATGGAGTCAGAAGAGTTGTTCATAACTGAACAACAAAAGTTACAAAAAACTATTAATACTTTTTGACCTAGTGATCCTATTAGACCTACACCCTAAATATGTTATTAAAAGGGGGGAAAAACCCTTTTATCTACATAACAATAACTTTTCTTAAAATAGCACCAATTAGGAACAATACATATCTCCACTGATTAGGAAATGATTGAAAAAACTGGTAAATTAATATGGAATATTATTGTGCCATTAAGAAAAGAGAAGTATGAAGAATATAAATGTAGGAAGAACATCATGAAGTGATATAAAGTGAAAAAATCAGAACAACATGTACTCTGACTAATAACAAAATTAAAAAATTCACAGAAATAAAAGAACAGAAGGGGACTTGGTAGCAGATGGGATACATTTTTTCTTGCTGTTTTGTCAAAGTTAATATGCACTTTTAAAAAAAAAGTAAATATAAATGTATTATCCTAAGTTTTTTGTTTATTTGAAGGGTTTTTTTGTTTTTGACTAGGCAACGGGGTTAAGTGACTTGCCCAGGGCCACACAGCTAGTAAATGTTATGTGTCTGAGGCCAGATTCGAACTCCGGTCCTCCCGAATCCAGGGCTGGTGCTCTATCCACTGCGCTACCTAGCTGCCTCTTATTTGAAGGTTTGTTGGTGGTTACAGTTTGGAATAAAAAATTGTAATGATTTCAATGCAGACAGTACCTCCTCACCCTAAGATGGTCAGGATTCCTTCTAACCCAGGCTAGGAGTCTTAGGTGCTGGTGAAAGTCTAGTTTAGGACCATGCCCTGAAACAAATAAGTTTTTATAGATAAGAAACTTGAAAATCTCTAGACTCGGGTTCCATCTGTACTCCCATTCAAATACAATTTGTAAGGGCCAACATAAAAGCTGACTAGAATGCAAAAGAATAGCAACTGATTTTGTTGATGACAAAGGTTTTCATAACAAAGGTGGCTTCTACTGGCCCTTTTGTTTTTGCTCCAGGATTCATTTGCAAGTCAATCTGTGTGCTGGGAGCCTAGGGGTTCCTCAGCCCACACACACAAATCTGCTATGATTTTTAAGGGAAGTCTGGCGAGGGAGCTCACTGATAATTTTGTATCCCCAGTGCTGAGCCCGGTTCCTGTCACATAGTAGATGTTTAATCTTTATTGATTGAATATTTATTGTGTGCCTACTATATGCGGCAAAAGACAGCTCCTGCCCTCAAGGAGCCCACAATCTAGTGGGAGGGATGACGTGCAAACAAACATATACAGAACAAGTAATGTGTAGGACAAACAGGAAATAATTAACAGAGGGAAGGCACTGGAATTAAGAGAGGTTGGAGAAGGCTTCCTGTAGAAGGTGGGATTTTGTTGTGACCTAAAAGAAGCCAGAGAGGTCAATAGTCATGGTGGAGGAAGGAGAGTGTTCCAGGCATGGGGGACAAGCAGAGAAAATGCCCAGAGCCTGTTGGTGAAACAGGTAGAAGGCCAGTGTTACTGGAAGAGTATTGGGGGTAAGAAGATTGGGAAAGTAGGACAGGACAAGGGTATGAAGGGTCTTGAAAGCCAAACAGATCACTTTGTATTTTCTCCTGGAGACAATAGGGAGCCACTAGAATTTATTGAGTAAGGGGGTGATATGGTCAGAGCTGTGCTTTAGAAAAATTATTTTAATGGCTAAATGGAGGATGAATTGGGATGGGGAGAGACTTGAGGCAGGCAGACTCATGTGCAATTGTCAACCATCACTAAGTTTGTTTTTAGAAAGATGAACAAATTTAGTCTGAATGTGAGTGTTTATTTCTCTCCAAACTTGTGAAACATGCATATAGAGATATGCATGACAGCTCATTGTGAGACAATGAACCCAAGGATGGACAAACAAAGAGGATTTTTATATATTCAGAGCTATTGCCTCTCACTCCTCCCTCCCTTCCTGGCTCAGGATGCCTATGTCAGCCAAAATTATGGTCTCCAAATGTTTAACCATGATATGAGTAAAGAATTTCTTAAGTGAATAGGTTGTAGACACAAGAAGACAGGAAAATGTCAAAGTGTCAAATGAAATTATAGATCCAGGATATCTGTGTTTCTTTTACCATTAACATGATACAACATAGTATATGTCCATAAAACACTAAGATAAGAAAAGTCCCACTATTCAAGACAATGTCTGTTCCCAGGCATCCTGTCCTTGCTGGCCATAAACAGAAGAATGCCGACCAGCTTCATCTGGTCTTGTAGTTACTGACACAGGAAGGGGCATTTTGAGTTCACTCAGAGAGCAATGCAGTGTAAAGCATTATGGTAGATTAAGCCCAGAGATGGCTAAAATGTCTGTCCTGATTGGCCAATCCAGGTTTTAGGTCTTTCTTAAATGTTAGGGTTCAAAATGGTTTGGAGAGGGGTCTACACAATAATCCAGGCATGAGGTGATGAGGGCCTGCACTAGAATGGCGGCAGTGTCAGAGGAGTGAAGGGGTAGGCCTTGGCAACAGATTGGACGTGGACGGTGAGAGATAATGAGTCTAGGATGACACCTAGGTTATGAGCCTGAGGGATGATATTGCCCTTTACAGTAACAGGGAAGGTAGGAGGTAGGGAGAGTTTAGGAGGAAAGATAACGAGTTGAGTTTTGGACATGTTGAATTTAAGATGTCTACTGGACATCCAGCGTGAGATGTCTGAAAGGCAGTTGGAGATTCGAGACTGGAGGTCAGTGGAAAGACTGGGGCAGCAAAGGTAGATTTAAGAATCATTAGCATAGAGATGGTAGTTAAATTCATGGAAGCTAATGAAAGCATCAAGTGAAGCTGCACAGATGAAGAAGAGAAGGTCTAGGACAGAATCCTGAGGGTCACCCATGGTTAGAGGGCATGACCTGGATGAGGAGCCAGCAAAAGAGATTGAGCAGGAAGCAACAGGTGGGAGGAAAACCAGGAGAGAGTGGTGTCCTGAAAACCTAGAGAGAAGAAAATATCAAAGAGCAGAGGGTAATCAACAGTTTCAAAAGCTACAGAGAGGTCAGCGAAAATGAAGATTGAGAAAAGGCCGCTGGATTTGGCAACTAAGAGATCATTGGTAATTTTGGAGAAGGCTGTTAGCCTCATGGAATGATGAGGTCAGAAGCCAAATTGTAAAGAGATTAAGAAGAGAGTGAGAGGAGAGAAAGTGGAGGCACCAATTGTAGATAGCTTTTTTGAGGAGTTTAACCACAAAGGGGAGAAGAGACATAAGACAACAGTGAGGATAAGAAGGTTTTGGTGAGAGTTTTTTCAGGATAGGGGAGACATGGACATATTTATAAGCAGTACGAAATCAGCCAGTAGAGAGGGAGAGATTGAAAATAAGTGATGAG
This sequence comes from Vombatus ursinus, assembly GCF_900497805.2. Taxonomy (NCBI): domain Eukaryota; kingdom Metazoa; phylum Chordata; class Mammalia; order Diprotodontia; family Vombatidae; genus Vombatus; species Vombatus ursinus. The sequence continues at coordinate 5,197,863 of NW_020954546.1, read as the reverse complement.
TATAGATGACTGAGGGGGGCAATTTATTGGAGGAGACATGACAGAATGGGATCACTTGAGTAGGTAAAGGGGGTAACCTTGGCAATGAGTAAATCCACATCATCACTTGAGACAGGAGTGAAGGAGGAAATAGTCAAAGAAGGCATATAAAATGAGAAAGGGGAGAAGAGGGAATGTATGGCAAATGTCTTCAATTTTATCTGTAAAATATGAGGTGAGATTCTCAGCTAAGTGGGGGGAGGAGAAGCCATGGGAGTTTTGGGTAGGGATGAAAAGGTTTGGCAGGGTCGCTGTGGGATAATGAATTAGTAAAAGAGGTATAGTAGAATTGCTTAGCAGCAGTGAGGGCCCAGTTGAAGTTGTGTAACAAATTTGTAGTGGACCCAGTCAGAATGGTTGTGTGATTTTCTCCACCTTTGTTCAGTAGCACCTGTGTAGGAGTAAAGGCAGTAAATAGTGGAGGGAGCTAAAGCTTAGGCTTGCCAGGACATAATTGGTAAAAATGATAAAGGGGCTAGGAATTCAAGAGAGGAGGACAGTGTAGAGTTGAACTGGTTCACCAAGAAGTCAAGATAGGAAGAAAAGGAGAGAGTGGCTAGTTCAGGGGAGATGGCCTGGGAGAGAACTGAGGGATCAAACGATTGGAGGGGCAGGTGAAGAGTTGGGTTTTGTAAAGTAAGGCAGAGAGAGAGGTGAAAAGTCAATAGATTATGGTAATTTTGGAATCCTTGAATGTGGAAGTGACAGATAGAAAGATCAAGAGTATGACCATCATTGTCTATAGCTGAGTTGGGGTGGAAGAATGGGGCACAGGAAATAAGTAGGCTGAGGAACTGAATGGCTAGTGTGTTTGAGGGAAGAATCAATATGTATGTTGAAATCCCTTAGTATAAGGAATTGGGAAGGAGAAAAAAATTGTGAGTCATATACAGAACTCATTGAGAAAGGAAGGGGAATGATTGGGTGTGGGGTAGTGTCTGCAGGAAACAGTTATCAGGATTTTGATTAGGTAGTAGATATGAATAGCCTGCAACTTAAAGAAGAAGATTTTACTGAATGATAAAGGTAGGGAAAGAACCTAGAAGTTGCAATGGGGAGCAAGGGGTATTCTGACTCTTCCACCCTGAGCAGTGAGCTGAGGAGAAGGAGTGAAGGTACAGCTAGCACTGGAAAGGGTAATCAGGGAAGCTATGTCATTTGAGTGGAGCCAGGTTTCAGTAATAGATAGTAGGTGGAAAGAGTAGGAGAGGAAAAGATTCAGGATGAAGAGAAGTTTGTTGCCTATGGAACAGGCATTCCAGAAGGCACAGTGGAAGGGCTGGGTGATATTTGCTTAGAAATCTGGGGTGGGAGGTTTAAAGGGGATAAGAATAAGGAATCAAGTGGTAGGGGGTGGAGAATGGGGTTTTGATTATGATCTATAGGGTTTCAGAATCACTGGGATGTGAAGGATGTTATTCATTATTGAATGGAGGCTACCACTCCTCTTCCCAAAAGAAGCTGGAGATCAAACTGGACCCAAGTGTTGTTGTTGTTTGTCCTTTGTTCTTGAAGAGGACCATGACATCAGGAAGGAGATGTCATGACTTGCAAGTAAAATGGATTTAAGTGAGGGAGGGCTGTGCAAAGTCATCAGCCTCACTCTTTCCTCTGGAGCCTTCTAGGTCCAGTGGCAAGATAAATGGTCAGGGCGACTGGAGATGGTCCTGGATGCAGTGGGAGTTCTTGGCCTTTTAAGCTAAGGTCTTTCCTAGGTCTCAGTTTGTCTAAGGCAATCAATGCCTATTTGGTGATTAAGACTAAGTAAAAATGAGGCAAAGAATGGCCTCTTTTACCTAGTCAAAAAATAGAATAAAATAAAATAAAATATAATCAATCTGGGAAAGGAAAATCCTTAGGGTTTCTGGTCAAAACAGAAACAATTGCTATTTACACTCACTCTGAGACATCAAAACCCAAATAATGACCAAGTGAGGCTTGGGCTAGGCAAGTGCAGTTTGAGGTGGGAAGGCATAGTCAGGTGGTCAGATGAATGGTCCTTCACTCCTCCTCTTCCCTTCAAAGGGTGGAGATTAAGCCAGAAAAGGGCATAGCAGGATATTGAAGGCCTCAGGTCAAAGGGAAGGTTTGTTTCTCTTTGCACTAGAGGTTCTCCTCATCCTGATTGGGAAATTGGACTGGCAGTAAGAGGTGGAAATTGTCCCATACTGGCACCGATGGAAATTGCTGCTTTGGGGCAGACGGAAGACAACCTGCCCAGCCCCTCACTGCCTTTCCTCAGGGGATGTCCTGCATCCAGCAGAAGATTGGAAGGCCCAAAGTTCCTGCATGGTCAAAGGAACATTTGACTCATTTTGAAACATTTTGAGTGGAGGAAGGTGTAATGAATGTGTGTGTGTGTGTGTGAGTGCGCGTGCGCACGTACGCGTAGAATATAAATTACTTGAAAGGAGGAAAATTAATCATCATTAATTAATTAAATAATTTTCCCTTGACCCAGCAGTTCCCTCAAACTACTAGCCTATATGTGTCTTGATTCTCTCTCATAGTCAAAGTCATAGAAAAAACTCTCCATGCCTAGCCTTCAATTTCTCTCCTCCTACTCACTTTTCAATCCTTTGCAACCCTATTAAAGTGTTCTCCAAGCTTACCAAAGATTTCTTAATTGTTAAATTCAATGGCCTTTTCTCAGTCCTTCTTGGACTCTAGCTTTTGATACTGTAGAACATCCCTTCTTCCCGTGGTACTGTTTCTTCTTTCATCTTTCCCACTCCTTGGGCTCTCCTTCTACTAGCCTGTTACTTCTCAATCTTCTTTGCTGAATCATCATTCATATTCTACCTATGAGGCTCTTATCCTGGACTGCCTTCTTTTCTCTCTATGTAACCTCTTTACAAGTTCCCATGGATTCAAGTATTTTTATGCAGATGATTCCAAAATTTGTATATGCAGCTATTAATATGATTAATATGAAATTTGATTTAATTTGAATTTAAAAATGATACCAGATTACATTTAATGCAGGCCAAAATTCAGTTAATGTGGTGCATGTCAGCTAGTTAACAGTTTTAACATAACATTATATGTAATATAATGTCTATTATATTATATAATATAATATATAATGCCAGTCTACACCTCCCACTTACACTGTATCTTGTATGTTTTTGTTGTTTAGTCATTTTTCAGTCATGTCTGACTGTTCTTGACCCCATTTGGGGTTTTCTTGGCAAAGATACTGGAATGGTTTGCCATTACCTTCTCTAGCTCATTTTACAGATGAGGAAACTGAGGCAAACAGGGTTAAGTAACTTGTCCAGGGTCATACAGCTAGTAAGTGCCTGAGGCCATATTTGAACTCAGGAAGATGAAACTTCCTGACTCCAAGCTCAGTGCTCTAACTGTGCTACCTAGTTGATATCTTAGCTTTCCCTATAAAACACCCTCTTCTGCTTAGCTGTTGTATAGAACCATCCAGATGTCCAACATGGAAGAACTGGAGAAGCGACCAAGATCTTGGCATGATAGCCTTGGTGTCAAGGTCAAAAAGCACCTCTCATATCTATATTGTCATTTCCCTGCCTCCTCCTGCTAGGTTTGAAGATTACGGTAACAAAGCCTGAGTCTTGTGTATTCTGCCCCCTTCAGTGATCTGATTATATCCTTGTTTTTCCCACTGTCTCTAATCCTGGTTATATCCTTTGCCTCTTCTCTTGGCTTTTTTTTCTCATGCCATTCCATTCTCTTGGATTCAAGAATGGCTCCAAACTTATGAGCCATGGTTACTGGGAGGATGGTGACATCAGAAATAGGAACATTTGTAGTAGGGATGGATTTTAGAGAGGAAGATTATGTGGTTGAATTTGAGATGCTGATATGATATCCAGGAGATGTCCAGGAGACAGTTGATAAAGCAGGAGTGAGAAAAGAGATTAGAGCTTCAGTATATAGATTTGACAGTCATCTGCATAGTGTTGATGGGGCAGTGCACTGGATAGAGTGCCAGGCCTGAAGTCAGGAAGACTCATCTTCCTGAGTTCAAATCCGGCCTCAAGCACTTCCTAGCTGTGTGACCCTGGGCAAGTCACTTGTGTGCCTCAGTTTCCTCCTCTGTAAAATGAGCTGGAGAAGGAAATGGCAAACCACTCCAGTATCTCTGCCAAGAAACCCCCAAATGGGGTCAAGAACAGTCAGACATGACTGAAACAATTGAACAACAAGTATAGAATTGATAACGGAACTCATGGAACCTGATGAATTTCTGAGTGTAGAGAGAAGAGGAACCAGGGCAGATTCTTGGGAGGACAACCACTATTAGGGGCAGGAGATGGATAATGCTCTAATATCATCAGTCTCCGAGGATTGGAGACTGAGAGAAGGCAGACAGGTAAGAGCATGGCGAGGATGAATAGAGAGGAAATAGTGACTAGGAGGAAAGGAGGAAATTTGCAAAAAAAAAAAAAAAAAGAGATCAAGAGGGATGAGGATTGAAAATAGGATATTGATTTAACACTTAAGATGTCAATGACAACCTTGGAGAGAACAGCTGTAGGTGAGTAGGGACATTGGAAGCCAGATAGAAAGGGCCTGAGAAGTGAGTGGATGAGAAGGGAGAAGTGAGAAAATGGAAGCAGTGTTGTAAATAATTCTTCCTAGGAATTTGACAGCAAGGGAGAAGAGAGGGGAAGCATGGTACATTGGAAAGATCCCATGACTTTAAAGTCTAATGACCTGGTTTAAACACTTACTATCTGTGGACAAGTCTCTTTGTTTCTTTGAATTTGTTTCCTCATCTGTAAAGTGAGGGCTTGATATGCATCAAATAGTTTTCTAGGCCTCAGCTTAATTTGACCTACTGCCTATGTGTGAGAAGTTAATTCTTTTCTGACCACTTTCTACCATCCTTTCTACCATGTCTTCTCAGTGTCCCCTATATCCTTTCACATTTCTTTAAAGGCTGTGTCAGTACACCAGTTATCTTGTGGATATTGTTAAGGCATAATGCTAGCTGATAACCAAGGATTTGATTTCTGCTCCCAAGGGTCTTCTAATTAATTTTTATTAACTCTCTATATGTTACTGTAAGGGGTGGGGGCTTGGGTTACATTATTATTTATTGTATGAAGTTTTATTGGTGCCATTATCTTTCTTTTACTCAAATCTAAATCATACTTAAATTCTTTGAAAGATCTATAATTTGACTGAATGAACAAGAGTACTCCTTCTGGTGATGTAGGTTGTTTTCTTTCCATGACTTAGTTGAAAGTTTCTTGAGTTGTTGGAGGCTGAAACCTTCATTGCCTTCCAGTCAGTATTTGGTGATGAGGCTGTCAGGAAATTAGTATGATCCTTAGCAGACATACAATCTGCCAATAGGTCCCTACTCAAAAGCTTTCTAGCTTGATATGACCTACCAGAATTGATTCTGCTAGCACAGCCTTTAAGAACCCATAGAGACTTCTATGCCATGATAAGGGCATTGAAAGAGAATAGAAACAGTGTCATTAGTAAATCATCAGTATGACAAGGGAGAAACAAAAGAAAATGTACATATAAGCATATTAAAATAATTTATTTTAGTAACAAAAACAATAATGTTGCCAACTTTATAGAAGCTCTGAATATCATATATTAAAGACATCAAAATGAAGGTATAGTAAAGCATGTACGTTTTAGATTGATATTGTCTGTGACAAATGAAAAATCACATTAATTATTGACTCTTCAATGAATCAATCAACAAATAAAGGAAGCATACAGTGAAAAGAATGCTGGCTTTGGAATAGCAGGACCCAAATTCACTTGAAGCCTATATACACTTGGGCCTCAGTTTCCTTGTCTGCAAAATGAAAGAGTTAGACAAGATTACCTTCCAGCTTTAAATTTAAAAACACCTACTACATGCCAGGCATTGTGCTAGGCACTGAAGATAAAAATTCAAAAGCAAGACTGTCTCTGACCTCAAGGTCTTATATCCTTTCAGGGATACAACAGGCTCATAGAAAGATGAATACAAGATACAAACAAAATGAATACAACTTGATGCATATGTGTGGGGACTAACAACCAGGAGAAATCAGCAAAGTCCTTTTGAAGGAGATGGCATTTGAGCTATGCCTTATAGGAAAATAGGGGTTCCAACAAACAAACATTTTTTCAAAGCTTACTCTGTGCCAGGCACTGTACTAGGTGCTGAGAACACAAATACAAATAATGAAAAAGTCCTATTCTCAAGGAACTTATAGTCTAATGGATAGAAAACAAGTGTATGTAAATACATTGACTACAAGTGTGGCACCAACCCTCAACTCCCCTTAGGAGCTCTTTTTCCCTGGGTTGGAGTGGCTTGCTCATCCTACCTGCACCGTCTTTAGGAGGTTAGGGTGCTTCCCAAAAGGTTGCCCACAAAACTACTACCCAAACTCTCACTGTCCTAGGGGTAACCCTGTAAGTCATGATTCCTACCAAGCTATTCCCACTATTCTCACACTATTGCTTGGGCCCCTACTAATGTATTTCTATGGTCAAACCAGTCATTAATACTCAATCTTTTATTTCCTCCTGTTACAAACATATATAGTCAAGCTAAACAAATTTCCTCATTAGCCATATTCTCCCCCAAAAAGTCTCATTCTGAACTTGGAGTCCTTCACCTCTTTATTAGGAGGTAAAATAATGCTTCATTATTAGTCCTCTGGGACCCTTGGTCATTAAGCTTATCAGAGTTCCTAAGTCTTTCAAAGTTGTTTGTCTTTATAATTTTGTTGTCGTATAAATTACTTTCCTGGTTCTGCTCATTTCACTTTGTATCAGTTCCTATTGTTCTTACAAGTTTCTCTGATAACATCCCTTTCATTATTTCTTATAGTATAATCATATTTAAATATCACATACATATTATGTGATATGTTATATATAATATATGTTATGATATATCATTATATTCTATGTTATATATAAAATATATTATATATATTACGTAACTTATTCAGTCATTCCCCAGTTGCTGAGTACCCTTTCAGATTCTATTTCTTTGCCACTTCAAAAAAGAGTTAAAATTATTTTTATAATTCTTTGAATTTGTTTTGCTTAGGACTAATCTCTCCCTTATTCTACCCTCTATCTTATTTACCCTTCTCAATTTTCCCTACTATTTCTTTGTTTAGTGAAATGTATTTCTGTAACCAATTCTGTGTGTGTGTGTGTTTATCCTTTCCTCAGATGACAGTAATGTTGAGGATCCCCTCAATCTCCTTTATTTATATAGATTTTTAACTTGCTCACACTGATTATGTGAGATAATTTTCTCTAACCTTTCTATCTCTTCCCCTCAACCCCAACATATTCCTCTTCCTCTCTCTTTCCATTCTTCTAAGATCATCAAGACATAAAAGAACCACTCCCAGGTCTTCTATCTAATTAGACTCCCTCTATGATCCTGGATGATAGTTGGGTTTAGAAGCAACACATGTATAATCTCTCCATTCTTGTTTGGTTTCTTCTGATTGTTCATTCATGTTTACCTCTTTATGTTTCTCTTGATTCCTCTGTTTGAGCTTCAAAGTTTCTATGCAGTTTGGTCTTTTTCTTGAGGAATGCTTGAAAGTCTTCTATTACATTAAAGATCCATTTTCTCCCCTGTAGAATTACACTCAGTTTTGTTGGGTAGTTTATTCTTAGTTGTAAGCCTATATCACTTGCCTTCTGGAATATCATATTATAAGTTCTCTGTTCCCTTATAATGGTAGCTGCTAAATCATATGTGATTCTGACTGTGGTTCCTTGGTACTTGAATTCTTTCTTTCTGACTGTTTGCAGTACTTTTACTTTGATTTGTAAACTCTGAATTTTATTATTTTATTTTTTGGCAAGGCAGTTGGGGTTAAGTGACTTGCCCAGAGTCATACAGCTAGTAAGTGTCAAGTATCTGGTCTGAGACTGAATTTGAACTCAGGTCCTCCTGACTCCACGACTGGTGCTCTATCTACTGTGACACCTAGCTGCCCTAAGCTCTGAATTTTGGCTATAATGTTCCTGGAAGTTTTCATTTTGGTGTTTCTTTGAGGAAAAGATCAATGAGTTTCTTCTATTTCCCCTTTGTCCTCTAGTTCTAAGATGTCTGGGCAGGTTTCTTTTATGATTTATTAAAATATGATGTAGGTTTTTTCTTTCTTTCTTTTTTTTGGTCATGGCATTCAGGTAGTTCTTAAATTTCTTAAAATTTTCTCCTTGGTCAGTTTTCCAGTTTCTAGTTTCAAAATTGTGGAGTAGTGGGGGTAGGAGCTCACACTATTTCTTCCTGTCACTCTGCTACTTTGGCTCCTTCCTTCCTTCCTTTCTTCCTTCCTTCCTTCCTTCTTTCCTTCCTTCCTTCCTTCCTTCCTTCCTTCCTTCCTTCCTTCCTTCCTCCCTCCCTCCCTCCCTCCCTCCCTCTCTCTCTCTCTCTCTCTCTCTCTCTCTTTCTTTCTTTCTTTCTTTCTTTCTTTCTTCTCTCTCCACATAGGGTATCACACCCCTACCGGTGGGTGCTCTGCCCAAAGGGAATGTAAATTTTAATTTCTGAAATTTTTTTTTCTTGTTTTCATTTTTTGGTCTTAAAGATCAGCCTTAATCCCAAATCACTCTGGTCCCAGACCAAGCCCTACTTGGTCACTGTTTGGACCCCAATAGGTTCAGAATAAATGCAAATAACAATTGTTTCTGTTTTCACCAGAAACCCTGAAGGTCTTCCCCTCCCAGATAAATTTTTTTTTAAAAGAGGCTATTCTTTGCCTCATTTTTATCAAGTCTTAATCACTGAATGGGGACTGCCTCAGTCAAACTGAGACCTGTTAAAGAGATTAGCTTGAAAAGGCCAAGGTCTCCCAACTGCATCCTGGGCCATCTCCAGTTGTCCTAATCCATATCTGGCCATGGACCCAGATGGCGACAGAGGAGAATGTGAGGCTGGTGACTTTGCACAGCCCTGCCTCACTTAAATCCAATTCACTTGCATGTCATGGCATCACCTCCCTGATGTCATGGTCCTCTTCACGAATGAAGGACAAACAGTAGCAACCTTGGCTCCATCACTCAATCATATGTGTATATATATATATGTATATATATATTTTGTGTGTGTGTGTGTGTGTGTGTGTGTGAATTGGGGTTAAGTGACTTGCTCAGGGTCACACAGCTAGTAAGTGTCAAGTGTCTGGTCTGAGACTGGATTTGAACTCAGGTCCTCCTGACCCCAGGGCCAGTGCTGTCCCACATTCAATCTTAACAAAAACATTTCTTCAAAATGCAAAGAAAAAATAATATTTATAAAAACATCTCACCAATAACACTTGTACCAATGCACACAGTGTCCTCAGGGAAGAGTTGGTATACACTTAGAGTTCCAGGCAGTGAAGCACATTGGCAGTTAGGACAACTCACAGCTCAGGGACTGTGGACTATGTGACATCCTCTTTCTGTCTTAGGAACTGTTCACATTCTGTGCTAAATAGGTGCTTCTATTGATAAGCTCAACTGACCTATGCAGTCCCTCTGGAATACCTCATCGTTAGTTACTTCACTGGGTAGCCTTTTCCATTTTCTGCTTCAAGCTGCTCTTTGCTTAGCTGAACTTACTCCTTAATGGCAACTATAGTATCTATCACTTCCAGCTTTCAGCTTAGCTGATGCTTTCAGCTACAGTAATGTCTTGCTCTGTCAGGAGTAGGCAATAACTTTTATCCTAAAATTGGCAAAAGCTTCTCCAACTCTGCTCCTTTGCAAGATTCTTCTTTTCTTTCTCCACCTCTCAACAACAACACAGGTGATAATGCAGAGAATCATCTTCTGACTTATCTTTTTCTCAGCAACAAATCATCCTTTTGGGGAACAGAGCACATTCTTCTCTATTCCTCATTCTTCTCAGCAGCAGGTGGCAATAGAGAGCATTCTAGCCTCTTACCCAACAACCAAACCAGTCTTCCTGGTAACAAGCGGTAGCGCAAAGACAGTCCTCTCTTTGACCCAGTTCTGAAATTTGTTCTTTGGTCTCACCCTCTTCTTCTATAATCTTTTTTAGTTTAGCAGTCGATTTCTCCTTAGCTTATGGTTAGTAATCAAATTCTCATCTTCTGTCTATATTTGGGTAAATTTCATTTGTCCCACAATCTTAGAGCAGTTTTGGTCCATGTTTGCCCAGATATTAACCTAAAAATTCTCTAATTCTTTGATTCTTCCTATGTAAGTCCCAGAAACAGACTGTATTCTCCACTTGCTCCAATGTTCTACTACTTGTCATGTGCAAATGAGCGATTACAGTCTCATCATTCTGAGTCATACAATTCAGCAACTGCTTTTCTCTGAAGCAAACTTATGCCCAGAGACAAATGAACTGTCAAGGAGACAGAATAAACATAAAGAAAATAAAAAGAAATAAATACAAAGTAGTTAAATACAAGGCAGTTTGGGAGGAAGGGTACTAGCAATTAGTACAGGAAAGGTTTTATATAGAAGCACATATTTGAGCAGTATCCTGAGGGAAGAAAGGTTTTTTGAGAAGCAAGTAAGGAGGAAGTGCATTTAGCACAGCATTAGGAGATGGTATGAGGAACCCAGAGAAGGCCTGTTTGACTGGATCACGGAATGTGAGAGGGAGAGTAATGTACAAGAACTTCAAACACTAAACAGATGAATTTATATTTTCTTAGAGGGGAAGTAAATAGGGAACTGGTAGAGTTTACTGAGTAGGGAGTTACAATATGGTCAGATCTGTGTTTTAGGAAAATCAATTTGGCAATAGTGTGTAGGATGAACTGGAGTAGTGAGAGGTGAGGTAGGGAGACCAGTTGGGAGACTACTGCAATAATACAGGTGAGAGGTGGTAAGAGGTGGAAGTGACAATATTGATTACAGAAATGCAAATTAAAACAACTCTGAGGTACCAACTCACACCTATCAGATTGGCTAATATGACAGAAAAGGAAAATGAGAAATGTTGGAGAAAATGTGAGAAAATTGAAACACTAATGTGTTGTTGGTGGAGTTGTGGACTAATCCAACCATTCTGTTGAGCAATTTGGAACTATGCCCAAGGGGCTATAAAACTGTGCATACCCTTTGACCCAGCAATACCACCTCTAGGTCTGTATCTCAAAGAGATCATAAAGGGAAAAGGACACACATGAACAAAAATATTTATAGTAGTACTTTTTTTTTGGTAGCAAAGAATTGGAAATTGAGCGGATGCCCACGAATTGGGGAATGGTTGAACAAGTTGTGGTGTAAGAATATAATGGAATACTATAGTGCTATATAAGAAATGATAAGCAGGCGGATTTCAGAAAAATCTTGAAATATTTACATGAACTGATGCTGAGTGAAGTGAGCAAAACCAGGAGAACATTGTACATAGTAACAGCAACGTTGAGCAATGATCAACTATGATAGACTTAAGTTTTCTCAGCAATCCAAGACAATTACAAAAGACTACTGATGGAAAATGCTCTTCATATCCAGAGACAGAACTATGGAGTCTGAATGTAGATTGAAGCATACTATTTTCACTTTGTTTTTGTTTTTCTTTCTCATAGTTTTCCCCTTTTGTTCTGATTCTTCTTTCACAACATGACTAACGTGGAAATGTTCAGCATGATTGTACACGTATAACCTATATCAGATTGTTTGCTGTTTTGGGGAAGGAGAAGGGAAGGCAGGGAGAGAAAAATTTGAAACTCAAAATTTTACAAAAATGAATGTTGAAAACTATCTTTACATGTAGTTGGAAAAAAATAAAATACTATTAAGTGAAAAAAAGATATGAAAATATTTGGTAATAGATTGTATATGTGAAGCGAAGAGAGCAAGGAGTTGAGAATAATGCTCTGAGCGTGGTGAGTCTGGGAGATTGAAAGAAGGAATGGTGGTGCCTTTGACAGAAAAAGGGAAGATTGGTAGAAGGGTGGAATTTTTTGGGAAAAAGAGAATGAATTCTATTTTGGACAATTGAGTTTAAGATATCTGTAGGACATTAGGTCTGAAATGCCTAATGAACATTTGATGAAGCAAGACTGAAGCTCAGAGAGACTGGGGCTGGCGATATGGGAGAGATCATTCAAGGCATGGGGTACAATCTGTCATGGAAGCAGGCTATGTAATCTCAAGTGTGGGGAAAAGTTAAGAAGACCAGTTAGGTGAGAGTGTGTGAGGAGGAGTAATTTATAATCTGCCTGGAAATAGTGTCAGATTGTGAAGGAACTTTAATGCCAGAGGTGTTTATATTTTATCCCAGGGCAATAGGATAGGCTTTTTGAGTATGTTCAGACCTGTGCTTTAGGGACATCATTTTTTCAGTCAGTCAACAATTAAGCACTTACTATGTGTCAGGAACTGTGCTAAGCACTGGGGATATAAAGGAAGGCAAAAGACAGTCATTCCTCTGTGTTCAAGAAACTCAATCTTCCTGACTTCTGAGTCAGGAGTTCTGAGTTCTGAGACAACTCCGTTGTTTCAGGAAGAGACAACAAGCAAACAAGCTATATATAGGATAAACAGAAATAATCAACAGAGGGAAAGCACTACAATTAAGAGGGATTGGGAAAGGCTTCCTGTAGAAGGTGAGATTAAGAGTAGATCTGCTTCAGGTAAAATAGCTTAGAAGACCCTAACCTCTATTTGGATGTAATAGTGAAAGTACTACATTTCCCAGGATAACTGGGTCTAGAGAATAAGGGTGGATTAGAGATATGGCTTTTTTTTCTGCAAAGCAATAGGGTGAAGTGACTTGCCCAGAGTCACACAGCTAGTAAGTGTCAAGTGTTTGAGGCCAGATTTAAACTCAGATCTTCCTGAATCCAGGGCTGGTGCTCTATCCACTGTGCCATCTAGCTGCCCTAGGACATCATTTTGATTGAGAAGATAGGCTTTTGGGAGAAGAGGGGCATCCAGGAACACAACAGCCGTGGAGTGCCCTTGCTTGAAGTCCCACAAAGCAAGGAGTCATACTAGTTACAGAGAGATAACTAAGATCAGCTGCCATCTAAGCAGAAATGTGGATTCTATATTCAATTCATTTTGCAACTTCTCATTTCAGCTACAGAGAGACTTCATGTAAAACGTCCCTCCTGGAATTAGGATCATTTAAAGGAGTTGAAATTCCACGCTACTTTTGGGGAGAGAGTATTAGATTGATTTATTGAGAATGTCAGTGGTGATTGCTTTCCACTGCTTTATTGCATATTTCTAACCTGAATGAATATTTTGTTTTTCCAATGCTGTACTGAATTTACTTCATTCAGTAAGTGGCCCAGGAGCTCAGGGGGGATGGGGGACTGGGAGAGATTCAAGATTGGTGGTCAGGGAAGGCTTCTCAGAGGAGGAAAAAAGGTCTGCTCCTATTGTGGGCCACTTTTTATTTGAATCTGAGTTAACATCAGAAGTTTCCAGAATTATCTGAAGCAGGGTGGAAATCAGCCAGAGAGGTTGATTTCAGAACGAGAAGACCCAAGTTGGGAATCTGGGTCCATGGGAGTCCAGAACTGTTTTGAAACATGGGTAGTATGGTACAGGAGAAAGAGTAATGAAACAGGAGGCAGAGGATCTGGGTTCAAATCCTCCTACTCTGTCATTAGTAAATGATTAGTAATTAGTAAAATCACTATCTGTGATTTTGGGCAAGTCATTGACCTTTTTCAGCCTCAGTTTCCTCATCTGAGAGAAGAATTTTAGAAACTCCCCCATTTGGACGAGATGACTAAAATCCTTTCCAGCTCTAAATCTGTGATCTGAGATGAATAAAAGAGACAATTTACAGGACCAGGAGGAAAAGAACTTTTACAATCCTTTAGTCTAATTCTCTCACTTTACAGATGAGGAAACTGAGGTCCAGGGAAGATATTTGATTCTTCCAAAGTCACCCAACGATAGATTAGCCAGGATGTAAATCCAGGTCCCCTAACACTAAATCTAGTGCTGTTTCCATCATCCTGTCAATCCATACTCTTTTTATCCATAGTTAAGTGGCACAGTGGATAGAACCACTGGCCTGGAGTCAGGAAGACCAAACTTCAAATTAGGCTTCAGGCACTTCCTAACTGTGTGATCCTCTGAGAAAGTCACTTAACCGTTCACTGCCTCAGTTTCCTCAACTGTAAATGGGGACAATAACAGCACCTACTTCACAGGGTTGTTGTGTGTCTCAAATGAAATTATTTATAAAATGTGTAAAGGCACAATGCCTGGCACATAGTAAAATGTACATAGTGTATACTTAGTACATAGGGTGTACTTAATAAATGCCTTCCCCTTTTCCTTCTTGGATTTATAAATACAATCTGGACCAGTTTAGGCTTTACCCTAACATAGAAGCTCTTAACCTTTGTGTCATGGACCCCTTTCGCAGTCTGGTGAAACTTATGGATGCCTCCTTTTCAGAATAATATTCTTAAGTGCATGAAATGAAACACATAGACTTACAAAGGAAAGAAATGAAATTTATTTAGTTATTAAATAAAAAAAGGCCCCAGGTTAAGAACCCCTGCTCTAAAACCCTGAATTATTCAATAGTATTAGGAATATATTAGGAAATTATACAGATGGGTTGGAATCCAGCAATTTCAACTTCATGATGAAATTATTACAATGTGCAACTTGTGATGTTTATAAACAGTCTTTTCTCTGCATAGATTAAACTGTATTCGTGATGCATTTTCTCTGTGGTCTGGTATTGACTTCTGAATATATAACTTATTTTACACAATTCTCCAAAACATACTGCAGGGAATGAAAAAGAGGCTGTCACAAATCCACAGGAAGTAGCCAAAAACTATTCTGTATACCTCAAGCTTCCTTCTGCAAAAAAACACGTGATGGCTTCTCATCGCTTATATGATAAAGAGTAGTTAATCTTACCTGACTTCCAGAACCTTCCGCAATCTCTCTGCAATCTACACCTTCAGTTTTAACAATTCCCCTTTCCTCTGGCTTAACAGGTCTCTTCTTTGCCCTTTACACGAGATGCACATTCCTGCTTTTGGCTCTTTTTTCCACATCTCTTCTTCCTGAAAGGTGACATTCTGCCTCCCTCTCCTCTTCTTCCTCCTACCTGGCACAATGCCTTAAGGTCTGCAAAGCACTTTACATAAATACATTATTTCACGGGACAATTCTGTGAGGTAAATACTGTGGGTATCATAGTCCACAGTCCTCATAGACATGAGGAAACTGACACTCGTTTAGCTTGATTTACTTAGCCCTGAGTTACAGCTACTTACAGCCAAGGTGGAATTCAAACCCAGGTCTTACTTTAAAATCAGGGGTCAAGCCCAATCAGCTGCTCAAAGTCTTCCTGGCCAACACAAATCTTGGGTAGGTCTCTCCTCAACTCTTAAAGGCCACAATTGTCTAAACCTCTAAACCTTGGGTTTGCTCTTTGCCATATGCTACCTTATGTGGGTTAGTCTCCTCAATCAGACTGTAAGCCCTTTGAGGGCAAGCAAGGACTTTGTTTCACCCGGGGGACCCCACCCCAATCTTTTCTTGGAGGGCTCTAGGCACGTCAAGCACCTCGTTGTATGGTATTAGTGATGGTGACAAGCCTACATTTTGATGGTCAAATTCAATTCCTTTTTCTGTCCCTCAGTTTCTTCTTGCCCCAAAAGGGAGGTTGCATTATGTTTCTAGGTTAAAGTCAACCCCAAACCCTACAGTCCCCATAGGTAATTAAGGGGCAGTAATTAAGTGAGGGGAGACTCCAGGTGGGTGGTTGGGGAAGGCTTCTCAGAGGAGGCCAAGAGGCTCCTCAATGGCCACAAAGGGGCCATAAGGGGCAGGTAAGACGGTCACTGGACACCCAAGTCAAGCCATACTCCACGTGTCCCCCACCCCCGCCCCCCACAACGTCATAGGAAGAAAGGAAAGGTGAGGAAAGTGAGGCTGTGGGAACATCCCTAGGCCACGTGTAGTTTGGTGTGACGTCACCACACTGACAAGAAAAACTGGCACTGTCCAACTCCAGAATCTGTCATGACGACAGGTGACGTAGTGACGTCCCCATAGTGTCATGGCGCGGCGTACAGTCGTAAAGGTCGTTTGTATGAGAAACTGGCGTGGACAGGGTATTTCCTATCCGGGTCTCTCTAAGAGTCAAGGAGGAGCTGCCCCTCCCTCTCCAAGCCTCCATCAAATGGAAACTGAAAACTCTTTCGTATTTGCATATATGAAGACAGGCCAATGGGCTTTAGGAGAACGGAGGGACGTCGGAGAGTAATCTACTCCAATGGGGAAAGAGGGAATCAGGCTGGGCAGTTGGTAAGCGACTGGAGCTTCCGCCAATGAACTTTAAGAAGCTCAGGTAAGAGGGGTGGGCAGGTTTCCTTCAGGATAACGACCAATGGCGAGCGGAGTCCTCTGAGTGACGAGGCCCCCGGCCCAATGAGGATTGGAGGAGAGCGGGGACCTCGTCCAGAGCGACGTCAGCTGAAGCCAGTAGCATCTGGTTATGGGCGGGGCTAGAATGCGAACGACGGGTGTGACATCCAATGGCGAGTGCAGGAGCAGGCGGCTCCGGCCAGGAGCGCCGAAGGGGCTGAGGGAGGGGGAAAAGCTCTACAGTGGAGAAGCAGGAAGTAGCCGAGGTGAGAAACGGAGGCAGCGGGAAAGGCGGTGGCAGCAGCGGCTGCAGAAGCTGGGCAAAGACCGCATAGTGTCAGCCTGGCCCGGGACCAGAACAAGTAAGCCCGCCCCGGGTAAATACCCGCCCCCGGCCCCGCCCCCTCCTGGGGGCGGGTAAATACCCACCCCTCCCCCACTTGGGTAAATCCCCCCTCTCTCAGGGGGAGGCGTCGGGGGGATTGGGGGTGGAAATCTGTACCGTAAGGATGCTGCTCCGCCGCCGCCGCCGCCCACCTGGGTCCGGCTTGGGGTGGGTGAACCCCCGGCAGAACCGTGCTCCCAGCAAGCCAGGTAAATACCCGGGGGACTGGAGCCACCTCGGTGCCGGCCCCCTCCCCCTAGCCTCCAGCCCGGGGCGGGACCGGTCCGGGGAGGCCTCGAGGGAGCACGACCCAACATGGTGCCTGCGCCCCGGGGAAAAGGAGTCGCGGACCAGCAGCCCTCCCTCCTTCCCCTCCCGACCCCAGAAGCCCGCCCGCCCGCCCCTTAAGACACGCCGGGGCCGGGTTCAAAGGCTTGAGGCCTGCGGGTCAGCCCTTTCTCTTCCCCTCCCTTCCCCCCCTTCCCCCCCTCTGCTCGCGCCTCCCAGGGAATCTGATGTCCTGGGGCCCCGCCCCACCCCACCCCACCCCTGGGGGCCCCCGGAGAGTCTGGAGCCCGGGAGCCGGCACAGGGTCCGAGCTGGCCCCAGGAGACCGGGACTGTGGTCAATTACAGGCGACCCAGAGGACTGGCGTTTAAACTCCTGCAAAGGAGAGGAGGGGGGTGGGACACCCCCGGGGCGCGAGCCGCTGCTGCTGCTGCAGCTTAGCTCTCGGAGACCCTAATTAGCAGCTTGTACGGAGGACCTCGAGTGCCCCCCCCCCCGCCCCCGTCTTGCAGCCTCAGTTTCCCCCTTCGCTTTTCCACGTCCTTGGACCCGTTCCCTGCCTTGCCTCGCTGCACTCTTCTAACCCTGTGCCTCAGCAGATGGCAGAGACTTAATTCCGCCTGCTGCCCAGCTAGTCTGCAGCCTAATCGCCTAGTGTGCGCTGGCCACCTCCCCTCCCTCCCCTGCCCCACCTCACCCTCAGTACCAGGCAGTGGGAGCCCGTGGAAAGTGGAGCACTCCTTCCCCTTCCATTCCTACCCCTCCCCTCCCCCCACATGCTCAGAGTGGGCCGAGAGCTAGGGCCTGAGCTGTGAACCTCTTCCTGTTCAGCCTTCTCCTTTGGCTTTTGGGCAAGAACAGAAGGAAGAACTGAGGGGGGTGGGCAGCAAAAAAACCTGGAGACTTGGAGACAGGAAAGCGCTTCCACCCTTGAGTTCCAGGCTTCTTTTGCTTTTTGATGTGCATTGCTATCAGATGACCTCAGAAACCTAGCCTGAGCGACAAACTAGTTGTAGAGAGGGGTGTGTGAATGAGGTGGGGGTGGGGAGCTGGTCTTTACTGTACCCTCAATAGTCAGACACTCTTTTCCACCGGCCACCTCACCATCAGTCACTTATCCCAGCCCAAAGGAGGAATCTGGGGGCCCTCAGGAGAAACAGCCAGGCAGCTCTTCTGAGAGCGTCCACCAAAGACAAAAGCAAGGGGCCACTTGGAGCTTAGCCGAATTTTGCTGAAGAATGGGAGAGGATTCCCCATTTTGCCTGGAGCTGGATAGGGTTCCCCCCTCCCCCCTCTATTTGCTCCCAAAGGTCCCTAGTACTTGCTCCACCTGCAGAGATTGTCTCCAGTTACCATCCTGGGGCTGGGGACAGGTGAGGGAACTGGCCCCTGGAGATCCAAAGGCATCTTGAGAGAAGAGAAAGAGGAGGGGATTTGTGGAGGTAGAGACTCCCTCACTCAGACTTGGTTTTGGAGACACTGCCCAAACTTCAGTTTTTTCCCTCTTTTTTCTTTGTATGGGGGTAGGATGGGGTAAGGTTCTGAAGGCTACTAATGTGGTAAAACATAGGGCAGAGTCAGGGACCGTGACTGGGTTTCATTGGAATTGGTTACCACCAGGATGGTGAGTGGAAGTGTGCCTGTTTGTGAGAAGCTTTTTACCTTGGCAGCCTAAGGCGGGGTCCTGCCCCTCCTCTGGCTCCCTCTTACATCCTGGGGTAGTTTCTAAGGGGAGGTGTCACCATTAAGTTCTCCTTTGCATCTTGATCCCTTGGCCTGGGAAGAAAGAAGAGAGAAATATGAACAAGAAAGGAGGGGCTGGCTGAGGGAAGTCTGCCACTCTAGGGAAGACTGGGGAACTGAGCAGCAGGTGTTTGTGACTGAGGAGAGGCCCAGAGCTGGGCCTTTTGTGACCAGATCTGCTGTCATTGTCTCTGGGTCTCTCTCCTAATCTCTCTGTATCTCTGTCTTCCCGAGTCCATTTTTCACATTGATCACTTTATATTCCCTTCTAATTGATAAGAATCACCCCAGTTGGCCCAGATTTGAATTTATGGGGTAACTATGGATGGTCTCAAATGGTCCCAACCTCCGATTTCCATTGCCCGCTCATCCTAATCCTTAGCAGATCTAAGATGTCCTTATTTGATCTGAATTTGATAAGATATCGTATTCTTTGTGTAGCACTTTCCAATTTTTATTTGATTTTATTCTTAAAACAGCACTGTAGGGAGTTGGAATCATTTCTCTACCTTTTATAGGCCATGAAGCTGAGGCCAAGTGAAACTTGTGATGAGGTTGAACCTTTCTTGTGTCCTAGCCTGTTGCTTTGGCCGCTTGGCCCAATTGCTTTCCTCATCTCTGTAGGCTTGCTTTGACCCACAGATGACCTTAATCGATTCTGTGGCCAACCTTGAGCCTAGATCAGCATCTGCATCATCAGTTATTGATTAATTGTTTTTCTTTGCTGGTACTGAGCTGAGTGATGGAGTTACTTCAAGGACAGGGCCCATGTCTGTATCTAAAGCCTCAGCTGATTTCAGCGCTCTGTAAACTGTCTGAATTCCTCAAGATCCTTCCTACTATGGACATTCGTGCCTACATGCATCTCCATCTCTTTCTCTGGCTTCCTTCTTCTGCTGTCCCTTCATATCCCTTCCTCCCTTCTCCACTATCCCTTACTCACAGCTCTTTTGGACTTTCCCCTGCTTGGATCCTTAAGGTGCTGGTGGGGGTCATCAGTGTCTCATCTTCAAGTAGTTACTAAGTCCTGTTAACTCAGCCTCCCTAATAGTTGGGATCCCTGCTCCCACCACTGATGTCCAGCTAGTATAGGCTCTCATTGCCAATTACCTGGTCTCCTGCAGTAACCTCCTCATTATCTTCCTGACTACATTTCCATTCTTCATTCTGCCGGCAGAAACATTTGTCTTAGAGATGGCTATTCTACTCTTGATAAAACTCTTCCATGGTTTCCTTTTGCTTGTCATCATATTTAAACTGCCCTGCATTCAAAGCCGTCCACAGTCTGGCCTTATTCTCCTTTTCCAACCTTATATCCTGTCTTTCCCTTCTCTGTTCTGTGCTTCAGCTAAATCCACGTCAGCTCCATGCTTTCCCTCCCTTCCTCTCCCGGAAATGCCTGACCTCCCTCTGTCTCCTGATGGATCCATATACGTATTTTAGAGCCTGAGCCTTCCCTGCTCTCCCCTTAGGATATTGTTTTATAATTTTCTTATAAGCTTATAGATGTAGACCTAGAAGAGACCTCCGAGGTCATCTGGTCCAATCCCATCATTGGGGATGGGGATGATGAGGAATCTGAGGCTCCTGGAGGTTAATGACTTCCCTAAGTAACCAGGAAGTAAGCATCAGGAAAGATTTGAACCCACTGCTCTGACTCCAGAGACAGTTTTCTGTACCACCGTCCCACAGTTGCCTCCCTTTTTCATGTAGTATTGTGTATTATAGCTGTGTGAGTTGTTGTCTTGTCTGCCCTACTAGACTGTAAGCTCCTTGAGAGCAGAACTGGTGTCTGATCTAAACCTTGTATTGTCCTCGGTGCCGACCACAGAACTCTGCACACAATAGGTCCTTAATAAATGACTGTTGTATTGCATTGTCCAGTCTGAGGGTTCTTCACAAGGCTAAAGAGTGGGGAAAGGATGGAAACTGAAAGGAAGATGTCCCCCCTCCCTGAAGACTCAATTCCTCCCTCTTATTCCCTTTTTCCCCAGGTGTAGGTCCCACCCCCACTATGGGGGACATGAAGACCCCAGACTTTGATGACCTCCTTGCTGCCTTTGACATTCCTGATATTGATGCTAACGAGGCCATACATTCAGGGCCTGAGGAAAGTGAGGGGCCTGGGGCCCAAGGGAAGGCAGACCCCAGTGGTGGGGGATCTTCTGGGGAAGGACCTGGGGCTGCTGGAGATGGGCCAACAGTTCCAGGCCAGCCTTCTGACCATAGCCTTCCCCATCCAGACATCTCTGCTGTCAGCGTTATTGTCAAAAACACTGTATGCCCTGAACAGCCTGATTCTGTGGGGGGTGGTCCGGGTGGGGATGGAGCCCGAACGGGGCCCGGGCCCAAGGAAGGGCCTGTGGGGCCCCGACAACTACAAAATGGTTTTGGGGGCCCTGAGCCACCCCCCTCAGGAGCTGCCCTCTCCTCCGTTCCTCCCGGAGGAGAGAGTTGGAAAGACAAAGCAGGGGAAGGAAAGCCTTCCTTGGACCTCTTTGCACATTTTGGGCCTGAGCCCCGGGACCCAGGCCCCTTGCCTCCTTCTGCCCCATCATCCCGAGAGGGGGCCTTGACCTCAGCCTCTTTCTCTACCCCTTTTGAATTGAGCCAGGAAAATGGTCCTTCTCTGCTGCCACCTGATTCTTCCCGACCCTCAGGAACCACAGAGCCAGGCAGTGACAGCCCCCTTCCTCCTCCTGGCTCAGGCAGGTCTGGTGTGGCCTCCAGCCCCAAAGAGGTGGGCACCCTTCCTAGCAGTTCCCCCACCCGGGTGGGGGGGGGCCCCTTTTTTTAAGTCATTGCCAGCCTCAGGAAGCCCTGCCAGCTCCCCAGAGCCACTGGGCACCAGTGCACCAAGAGACGAAGATGAAGAAGGAGAGGGGACTGCTGACAAGTCTGCCCCTGATACCCCTCAGAGCCCTTCCAGTGGGGCGGAGGCGGCTGACGAGGACAGCAACGATTCCCCTGCCTCTGCCAGCTCCTCCCGACCTCTCAAAGTTCGTATCAAAACTATTAAAACGTCCTGTGGGAGTATCACGAGAACAGTGACACGTGTCCCCTCAGACCCTGACCCCTCTCCTGCTGCCGTCCCCTCGGCTGAAGGAGCCCTCCCGCCTGAGGCTGGCCTCCCCAAGGTCCCTGAGAGCCCCAAAGTGGTGAGTGTCCAGCTAGGGGATGGCACGAAGCTCAAGGGCACAGTGCTTCCGGTAGCTACCATCCAGAACGCCAGCACAGCTATGCTGATGGCAGCCAACGTGGCCCGCAAGGCCGTGGTCCTGCCTGCTTCGGCCACCCCCAAGACTGTGGCCAAAAATATCCTTGGCTTGTCGCCCCAGACCCTGCCCAAATCTGAGGGGAGGGTGACACCAGGGAGCGGGGGCCAGAAGGTCAACGGTGCCTCCGTGGTGATGGTGCAGCCCTCGAGGCCCACGGGGGCTGGGGGCACAGTGATCTCTCGGACCCAGTCTGGGCTGGTGGAGGCTTTCAACAAGGTCCTCAACAGCAAGAACTTGCTGCCAGCGTATCGACCCAATCTGTGCCCGCCGGCAGAGGCTGGGCTGGCTCTGCCTCCTTCTGGGTACCGCTGCCTAGAATGTGGGGACGCCTTCTCCTTGGAGAAGAGCCTGGCGAGACACTACGATCGCCGCAGCATGCGGATTGAGGTCACGTGCAACCACTGTGCCCGCCGCCTTGTCTTCTTCAACAAGTGCAGCCTGCTCCTGCATGCTCGCGAGCACAAGGACAGGGGGCTGGTCATGCAGTGCTCCCATCTCGTCATGCGGCCCGTGGCTCTGGACCAGATGGTTGGACAGCCAGACATCACACCTCTGGTGCCTGTGGCCGCGCCCCCCGTGGCTCCTCCACCCCCACTTACTCCAGGCAAAGGGGAGGGGGCTGCCGAGTCCCTGGCGTCACCCCCGTCGGCCGAGCTGCCGCCAGCCTCTGCTCCTGCCTTCACTTACACCTGCTTTCGCTGCCTCGAGTGTAAGGAGCAGTGTCGAGACAAGGCCGGGATGGCCACTCACTTCCAGCAGGCCGGACCCCCTGCTCCCGGGGTTGCCAGCAACGTGAGTCAATCTTCTCCCAGGGAGAGGGACCACGGACAGGAAATGGGGTGAGGGGACTGGTTGGTTGTGACTTGGCAGGGCTGGGAAAACGCTATGGGGAGGGAGATTTTGAAGGACCAAGGCAGGATGCTATATGGGTGGTCCAACCAAGCCTGGTAGGGAGAAACTTCCAGTGGCAAGAAGGGAAGTACCTGTCTTCTTTTCACTCTAGAACTGTAGCTTGGGATATGGGTAGGGTTTAGCATGAGTGTCCTTCCTGATCTCTAGTCTGGGTAGTGTTGCAGTCAGTGCTAACCTTGTAGCCTGGGGAAATCTCTGGTGCCCTCAGGATCACCTTCACCCGCCCTTTCCAGGTGTGCTCAACTTGTCCCATGATGCTTCCCAATCGCTGCAGTCTGAATGCCCACCAGCGCGTGCACAAGAGCCGCCCTCCCCACGTCTGCCCTGAGTGTGGGGGAAACTTCTTACTGGCCAACTTCCAAGCCCACCTTCGGGAAACCTGTCTACACTTCTCCCGTCGTGTTGGATACAGGTGCTCACCATCTCTCTGATTTCTGGCTATCCCTGCCTTGCCCTCTGAAGTCCTCTGGGAAAGCTCACTGGCGCTCCTGTCGGCTGTAGCGGCACCCCCTTCCCTGCCCCTCAGTTTCCCGTGGAGAGGTGGAGAGGGTCCTTCTGGAGGCTTTCCTGGCCCAGTTCTCGTCCCAGATCTGTGCCCTCTGCCCACTTAGAATTCCTTCTCCAGCCTTTGGCCAATCCTGCCACTTCTTTTCTCCTTCTCCTTGTGTTCTTACCCTGCTGTCTCTCTCTTAGTACTCTCCTAGGGGACCAGATTTCTTTTCCCTCAGAATCCAGATCACATAGAAAATGGTACTGTGGGCCAGAGATGTTGGAGGGTTTGGGATGTACCCTGCCCCCCACTGCTCACCATGGCCCTTTCCCCCAGGTGCCCAAGCTGTTCAGTGGTGTTTGGTGGGGTGAACTCCATCAAGTCCCATATCCAGACATCACATTGCGAAGTTTTCCATAAGTGCCCCATCTGTCCCATGGCTTTCAAGTCTGCACCCAGCGCTCACGCACACCTCTACACCCAGCACCCTGGCTTCAGCGCCCAGGAAGCTAAGTGAGACCCCAGGGAGCTGGAAGTTTGGAGGGTGGGGGGAAGAGAGAGGCCCATCCTGACCGCTCGCTGCCCCTCCCTGCTCCATAGGCTGATCTACAAGTGCGCCATGTGTGACACGGTCTTCACCCACAAGCCTCTCCTCTCCTCACACTTTGAACAGCATCTGCTGCCCCAGCGTGTCAGTGTCTTCAAGTGCCCGTCCTGCCCCTTACTTTTTGCTCAGAAGAGGACCATGTTGGAACATCTCAAGGTGGCTGTGGGTACTCTAGTTGAACCCCTTGAGAAGGGTTGGGGGGGTGGGGCTGGCATTGTGGGGGGGCGGGAGACTCCATGCTGA
The DNA here is from genome assembly GCF_900497805.2 of Vombatus ursinus. Classification (NCBI taxonomy): domain Eukaryota; kingdom Metazoa; phylum Chordata; class Mammalia; order Diprotodontia; family Vombatidae; genus Vombatus; species Vombatus ursinus. The sequence continues at coordinate 5,173,576 of NW_020954546.1, read as the reverse complement.
AATATTTCTGGGGATGGAACATTTAGGAAATGGGGGTTGTGGGAAAATGAAGGGGGGGGGTAAGCCATAGAGAAGCTCCTTTTCCCTCCCATCCCACTCATGGTGACTACCCTCCCTTCTCTCCCTCCCACAGAACAGTCATCAGGCTGGGCGGCTGGGAGAGGAAGCTGGGGGGAAAGGGACTGGGGCTACCCTGCTTACCCCTAAGCCTGAACCTGAGGAATTGGCTCTGTCTCGGGGTGGGGCAGGCCCTCCCACGGAGGAGTCGTCTTCCTCTTCAGAAGAAGAGGAACCCCCTAGTTCCCCTGAGCCCCCCCGACCAGCTAAGAGGTCCCGACGTGAACCGCGGGGGAACAGGGGCAGCAGGGGACGGGGTGGGGGGCTTGGGGGCTGGACCTGCGGCCTCTGCCACTCCTGGTTTCCTGAACAAGATGAGTATGTGGCCCACATGAAGAAGGAACATGGCAAGGTGAGGGGGCGGCAGCAGCTGGGAGGCCTGGGGTAGAAGAGGTGGTGGTGGGGAAGATGAATTGGGGTGGGGTGGCCCCAGGGTGCTAATGAAAAGATGGATGGCATGATCCCTGGAACTCCATGCTGGGCTCTCTCACCCTGACTGTCCCTCTCCTTCCACCTCTCTCCAGTCAGTGAAAAAGTTTCCATGCAGACTTTGTGAGCGCTCCTTTTGCTCTGCCCCCAGCCTGAGGCGCCATGTCAGGGTCAACCATGAGGGCATCAAGCGTGTCTATCCCTGCAGGTAACTGCCTCGTTGTCCAGCAGTTAGCTCCCTGTGCTTCCCTTTTCCACTCGCGGGAGATCCCACGTGGGTCCCCTCGCTCTGTCCACCCAGGTACTGCACAGAGGGAAAACGCACTTTCAGTAGCCGGCTGATCTTGGAGAAGCACATCCAAGTCCGACACAGGTTGCGGCTGGGCGCCCAGTCCCCGAGTCTGGCGGCTGGGCTTGCACGGGGTGGTCCCCAGGTACTGAGGGGTTAGTCAGAGGGTGGGCTGCCCCCCAGGTCCTGGGAGATGTGATCCAACATGTAAGGTTGAGGATGGAGATGGGGTAGGTGGACAGATGAGGGAAGGGCACTCAGAAATGGACTGCAGCTAGCTTGAAGAGGTGTGCGGTCACTCTTCCCACTGACCTGTTTCCCTGGCTCCTCCAGGGTTCTGGGCGTAAGCGTCGCCCGTCCTCAGACTCGTGCAGCGAGGAGCCAGACAGCACCACGCCGCCAGCCAAGCCCCTCCGAGCAGGACCTGGGGCCAGCAGCCGGATGCCCTTGCGCTACCGGACCGTGACTGGGGCTGAACAGGGTCATACGGGAGGCATTCGGGGTGACGACGGGGCCTCCCAGTGTCGGGACTGTGGCCTCTGCTTTGCATCGCCCGGCTCCCTCAGCAGACATCGATTCATCAGCCACAAGAAAAGACGATGTGGAGGGGTTACTGGTGGGGGAGTTGGGGCTGTGGAGGAGGTGCCTCCCCAGTCAGGGCCTGAGCCTGAAGCAGGTGACTCACCCCTGCCTGCTTCTGGGGGTCCTCTGGCCTGTAAAGTCTGTGGCAAAGGCTTTGACAGCCCACTCAACCTCAAGACACATTTTCGAACCCATGGCATGGCTTTCATCCGTGCTCGGCAGGGAGGCAATGGAGACAGCTAGGTCACAGCCCCCTGCAGGAAGCAGAGGGGGCCCTGGAGCTTTTAAGGGGCGCTTTGGATGGAGCCTGGGGCTGCCCTGCTTGCTGTCTCCTTTATGCCCAGGCGAGAAGGGAATCCCATGCCCCCCCCTTTCATGAAGGACTCTAGTCATTCCTATCTCCCTTGTCCCATATTGGGTTTGGCACCTGGGTCCTAGATAGGACCTTTTCTTTTCCCATTTCCCAGCCCAACACTAATCAGCACCCCCTCAGGCCTTTAGTGTGTAGTTGGGGAGTGGGGGTTAGAAACCGGTCTCTGTTTTGGTTTTGGAGGTGTAACTGGTATACCAAGGCCCGGGGATGGATGATGACACTTACAGATACTCCCAACCGTTCTTGGTCCTCCCAATCTTAGGCACCAGGAGAGGTGACCCTCCCCCCTCCTCTGGGCCTGCCCCCCACCTCCCCCAGCTCCAGGCCCAGTTCCTACAGTGCCTTTCACTTCTCTTTTTTCAGAAACTCCACAGGAGGCTGGTGGGGACCAGGGAGGGAAGAAGGGGTAGGTACTCAGGAATCCTTTATTCTTGTAGTAATAAGAATAATTAATAATATTAACAATGAGAGGGGAGGGGAGCACTCAGCCCATTAAAACTGCTAGTGATTTAATCCTGATTCCGGCATCTGCTTTATGCGCCTTGGGCTTGGCAGGGACAGGACGGGCTTTTTGGGGGCCTTCAACCCAGTGTTGTCTTGGATGCCACAGTTGCTTTTTGTACTCCAGCCAAGTTCAGTGAGGACACAGGTGGCTAACTAAGGACTTTATTTCAAACCAAAAAAAAAAAAAAATAATAAAATAAAAAATTGAGAGCATTTTCCCTAGGCCAGAGGGAGTGGGGTCAGAATGGATACAGGTATCCCCACCCCCCTGGGCTTGGGGCAGAACTGGGACTGGACCTACATGACATGGAAGGAGGCCTGACTGCCTTCCCCTGCTTCCATGATGGGGCCACTGGAAGTGGAGGGGCCAGAACCAGATCCCCCTTCAGTAGGGGGAGCACCAGGTGCGTGCTGTGACCCCTCCTCACCAGGGACAGGGTGGAGTTGGGAGAGAGGCCAGTGGGGCAATGGTATGGCTAGTCCCCAAGTATCAAAAATCTCCTTTTCCCTCTCCCTGTGGCCCAGAACAGATTGGGGGAGGGCAAAGAAAACCACAGACCCCAGAAAGGTCCCCTCTCCCCCAAACTCATCATGTCCATGGGGGCAGTGACTCCCGGAGCCTGTCAGGTGGTAATACTGTCAAAGAAAGGGGGTTCCTCTCCACACACTCCTCTTGCCCCAGGGGCAAGCTCTCTCCTCGGTTACCACGTGATCCTGGCTAGTGCTCTCACCATTCGTCTCCCTTGGGTGGACACTGACCCTCCCAGGGAGTCTCCCGTCGTCCCTCCCACTGCTCCCTGGGGCTGGCGGCAGGGTGTCACATGATGCCGTTGGTGAGGTACTGGAAGCCATCGTAGAGCTTGGTGGTGATGGAGCGCATGCTGCCGTCCACCATCTGCTCCACTAGCAGCTGCAGCTGCTCCTCGGTCATGCTCATGTGGAAGCGCTCCTTCAGGTTGCGGATGGTGCTGGAGCCGTGGAAGCAGGGCAGCTGGGAGCCTGGGGAGGGAAGGGGGGGGTGTCATCACACCCGTAACACCTACAGGCACAGCGGCTCCTGAGCCGTCAGCACCCCCTCCCCAATTCTGTTCGGTTGTCAGCCCTAACACAGCCCTGACGTGGTTCCAGTGCAGTTCTGCTGGGCAGAGGGGGAGAAGGGAAGAGCTGGGGAAGACCTGCCCCAGGCATCCTCACTCTGCGCAGGGGTGGGGCCGGGGTGGGGGATGGGAGAGGGAGAGACAGAGAAGGGTCCTGGGGCTGTAACAGGAGCCAGGCAAGGAATGCTGGGGCACAAGCACTGATCTGGGCACTTATCTGGCTGCAGTCTCTGCCTATGCTACGTGACACTCACAGATGACCTGGGCCACCGTCATTACGGGGCTGGGCGGGGATTCTCCTGAGCAACGTCGGCAACCTGTGGGGTGGGGCCAGGGGTGGCCCAATTGAATATTGATAGGGAAGATGTGAGCAAATGGGGGGAAGGACTTGGAAAGGCAGGTTCAGGCAGAGAATGAAAGCCCAGGTTAAAGATGGGAAAGAGGAAAAGAGTGAAGGGGGAAGGCCTAACTCAGCCAGGGTGCCTGGTGAGTGGGACTGGGGAAGGTGAAATAAAATGGGATGGCTGACTTTCAAGGAAGGTGGGGCAGAGACTATGACTGGGGGAGAAGCAGTGGGCTGCCAAGCACGAGGAATGAAAGGCTCCAGGAAGAGGGGGAGCCTGGGAGACCCAGGGCTGCCCAAGGGTGGGGAGAAGGGTGGAAGTGGTAATGGCTGGTGGGGGTAATTCAGGCTCCAGCACACAGCAGGGCAGGGCCCACCCTGCTCCAGTCCCTTGGCCCAAGGGCCCCGACCTTGCTGCATGATCTCCACGATCTGCACCACCTTGTCCATGTGTTTTCGGGCAGCGATGAGCCCCTGCAGCATCAGCATCTTGTAGTAGTTAAACATGTCACCGTCCAACCCTCCCATCACCTGGAGAATGGAAGGTAAGTGGGAAGGGCAGCTCTGACCTTCCTCAGTCACTCTCCATGTATCCTCCCCTCCCCAGGCCAGAGCCCTCAGCCTCACTTCTGGTGAGGACCCTCCAGCCCCCTTGTTAGCATGGCTACCTCATGCCACTTTACAGAACAGCCAAGTTCACCCTCCCCTGGCAGGGAGCTTGATGGAGACGGCTTTATCACTCACATCCACAAACTCTGTGGTCAACTTAAACGCGGAAGTCTCAAAGCCCAGGTTTCGAGGGGAGCTGGACAGGATGAAGCCAAAGTCAATGTGGATGATGTGCCCGTCGGCATCTAGAAGGATATTCCCGTTGTGCCTGATGAGGGGATAAAGATGGGCCGTTAGGCGAATGGTCAGTATGGCCTCCACCCCCAAGATTACAATGTGTTGGTCAAAAAGTGTTCTGCAGAGCCAACTCCTAGCTGTCTTCATCTGTCTGCCGGGCTCTCAGACAACCAGCAGAGACCGTTCAACGGGAACAAAACTGCCAGCAGAGGCTGCAGCATCCAAAATTGCTATTAATAAGAATGAGAAAACTCAACTAACACCTCCCTTATTTAGCAATAACCATCTGGAACATAGCCGATAAGTCAGAACAGTCTGAACCTCAAAGTTAACTGACACAAAGACCACAGGGAGGTCAGTCAAAGTCTCTGTGAACAATTTTTTGCTTAATCCATACTTTTTTTTTGGCGAGGCAATCAGGGTCACACAGCTAGTGAGTATCATGTGTCTGAGGTCAGATTTGAACTCAGGTTCTCCTGACTCCTGGGCTGGTGCTCTATCTGCTGCCCCTAATCCATACTTTCTAATGAATTTCCTGGTTGGGTTTACCAGTCCATAGCAAATAAACAGTAGCAAACTGGGTGAGGGGCTACCAGAAGCAGGAACATTGAGAACAGAGAGAAGTGTTTACATTCAGTTTTTAAAAAATAATGAAACAAACTGCAAAGAGAAAATGAATTAATGTGGAATACCTTACACCTAGAAGTCACATTACTCAGTGGGGTGGGGGTGGGGGGAGGTGGCAGCGGCTGCAGCATGAATTAGAGAGAAATTCCAGGTCTTAATGACTTCCAAATGAATGGCCTGCAAAGGAGCCAAAGCCTCCTGAAGGTGGGGCGCCCAGGACCTATTCAGCATAACACTGCCTAGCCAAGGCGGCCAAGGCAGGATCTTTGTTAAGTAAAGTGCTCTTATTCAAGAAGGCTGGGGGGTGGGGGGTGCCAGCCAGAGGAGAAACTGTTCTCCTTTCTCTCTCTTCCAACCAATCACCAGAGCACTACAGGAAGCAGAGCTAGAATTAGGAAAAGATGTGAGTTTTGTGCGGAGAATCTCATTCTGATTTAGTTCCATGCACATTAAACCATTACAGGTTGGTACCTTGATAATACTTTTCTGTTTTACAGCTTTTATTATATCTATCTATCTATCTATCTATTATATAGCTTATAATACAGCTTTTCTGTTCTTTCCTATGTCTGGTTCTATAAATTGACTCCAACTCACCTCTTCTACCATAGATCATTTTTTAAAAAAAAGGTTCAACAGACTATTGGCTGCTGTTAAGATTGTCTTATTCAATAATGGAACCTCCCTCATTCTCGGAACCAGAAGGGCAGACAGCCACCCCTTTGCAGCCGTCACGTTTGCCTGGACTTATTGTGGTTGTGCTTCAGGAAATTGGATTCAAAATCCTATCCTTGGTCTTAAAAAAGGATTTCTAGCAAAAACAGTCCCCCCTACACACACACCCCCCCACCCCCCAATGCTGTTTGCACGGCTTTGCTGCTTTGAAAATTAAGTTTTTGTGGAGCGCACCTCTCCACTTCAGCGTCTTCCAGAGATCTGGGAAGCCAGGCTCTGTTTTCTTTTCCCAAACCACCGACAAACAGTTTCAGACTCTATGTTAAGACAAGGGTCCTACTTACTCAACACCGAGCACAACCATCAAGAATGCAGATGCATCTTGGATGTGGGATCACAAGCACAGATGGGGTGATGTCCAGGTCAGGGCTGGGGGACATATGTATATGCGAGGGGCCGGGGCTGGGGCCTGGAGGCCAGGCAAGATGAGGACCTGGGGAGTCAGTCACCCACCTGTCTTTGACCTGAAGCAGGTAGCAGACAAGACAATAGCCAGCACAGCTTTGTACAAAATTGCGCTGGGCGCTGAGGAATGCCTCGGTGGTATAGCTGCCATGCTCCTGCAAGAAGTAATCGAGCAGGGAGAGCTGTGACTGCTTCTTCACCTGATGGATGGACACAGCATTGACCACAGGCTCTATCATGCCGCTGTCCGCAGAAATCACAAGAATCTTGTAGGGCTTGATCCAAAGAGGCACCCGTTCTTGCTCCCAAATGGACTGAGGGGAGAGACAAGGACACAGGAAGATTACCCTCATCTCCCTAGTTGGAAAGAGATGGTAACTGGGCCAGAGGGAGAAGAGACCTGCATCCCTCCTTAGCCTTTTCTCTGCCCATTGCCCTAACCAAGGTTGTCTTGGAACATTATAAACAAAATCTAAAGATCTTGCTGGGTACTAAAATGCATGGTAGGGAGGTCTAGGAAAAAGAATGGGAGAAGGATGTAAACACTAATACAGCAGCATACTGGGAAGGAGAGACACAGGAATGGAGAAAGATGTTGCTCAGGTACAAAGGCAGGGAGTCCTATATGAAGAGTGAGGACCCCCCAAAGCTCTTGGTGTAGAAGCGAGTAATGGCAGTAACGTCTTTTTTTTTTTTTTTTTAGGCAGTTGGGGTTAAGTGACTTGCCCAGGGTCACACAGCTAGTAAGTGGCAGTATAATGTAATTTTAAGGAATGAGAAAGAAGAGAGTATGGCAAGGTCTTAAACCCCAGCCAGTTACAACTCATCTTCCCTTTCAACCAGGAGCCAAAAGACCACACAGATGCAGTGCCATAAGTAACCAGGAGAGGTCCCCATAGTCCCCTTCAAGTGCAACTACCCTCAGTGGAGCAGCCTGGCCCAGATTCATCCCAAAGCCGGCATTTTTTCCTCACCTCCCCTTACCTGCAGTTGTTTCAACACCTGGAAGGCTAAGAGCTCCTGTCGCAGGTCATCCCCACACTTGACGATGACGGAGAGGAGCCGCCAGTTGGGGAGGTGGCCATAAGGGGAGCCCTCTCGGATCCGCCTGTGGGGGAAGGAAGGAAGAAGAGAGGATGACCAGGAGATCTGCACATCCAACCTTCCACTTAAACCCACTACGCAACTCCGTGGTGGGATGCAGGTGGGGCTGCTGGGTCCCCTGTCAGCTTGGTTTGTACCTCTGTACAACAGGAATGTTGGTGGGACATCAGAGGGAACAGCATTCACTCACCTGACTTTCTCCTGCCAGGGCTCTTTGAGGGCAACTGCTGATGGGTCTTCTGGGTCCCGTTTAAAGGCAGTAGGGGTGTGGGCTAGCTGCTCTGAGAGGCGCCGTCTGGCAGGAGAGAAACCCATCACTCACCACGTGTAAGGAGCTGACCTCTATGGGAGGGACCCCAGCCCACTCCTGGGCCAGCCCCGCCCAAAAATCCAAAAAACCAGGACAGCACAAAATTTAGGACGAGGACATGATTAGAGACTGGTGCTGACACAGGCAATGAGTGAGAGAATGGAGTGAAAGTGGTCAATGGCCAGAGAGAGTGGCCCCTAGACAGGCAGGTCAGCTCTAAAGGCAGGAGAGGTCAAGGGAGAAAGGGCAGAGCTCTTGGGATGGTCATACCGGATATCTCCTGCCGCAATGAACACGGGTTCCTTGCTCTCTTGGCTGGTGATACTATCCACAGAGAACTGGGAGATGTTGTCACAGCTGTTAGCATGTACTTCGGGGAGCTGGGGGGAGCAGCGACAGGCAGCCATAGTGAGCAGAAGACTCCCTGCCCCTACTCTTCTTTCCCTTCTCTCTCACCCTGACCTCTGGGCAGGTGACCTGTGAGGCCCTTCCGGACCCTGCTCCAGATTCCCACATCAATCCCACTGTGATCGTCCCCTCCTCGTTTCTTTGGCAGTGGGGTCTAAACCACAGCAGGGACCTAAGGGACTCAACAATGGCATTTTTTCTTCATATAAGGCTGGGAGATTCCTGAGGCCAGGGATCCCACATCTTCCCTCTGAATTTCCCCAGTGCCCAGAATCTTACTCTTAACAGCCTGGATGTGAAAGTTGAATGCAGTGATAACTGACTTTCTTGTGCCTCTACTTTCTTCTTTAAGTCTGGCATTCAAGGTCTTCCACAAGCTGGACCCAGCTGACTTCCTTATCAGTCAGCTCTTCCCTTGCTCTCTTAGGCCAGCGACACGTCTGCTCTAGCCAGCCTTGTTTCACTCATGGTCCCTGGAACCTGCTACACCTCCTGACCTCCCTCCCTTTGTCTCCTGCAGTTCCTCTTACTTGCAATGCCTTCTCCTCTTTTGGAATGTCACCAACACTGCCCACAGCCCAAGTTCAAGTTTCACCTCTTCCTCATTCTGACATCATTTCTTGTTCATCAGTGGGAATTAATGCTGCCTTACTGGGTTGCCAATTAACGTTCAGGTGGCTGGGTGTGTCTCCTCATGGGATCATCAGCTTCTCGAGGGCAGGGGCTGGGTCTTGTGTTTTTATCTCCCACAGTGCCTAGCCCAGTGTTCAGTACAGACGTGGAAGATGCTCAACCAAACGTTTCACACTACAGAGCAGGGATTGTGGCCTTGGAGGCTGCCTGCTCTGCACCAACCCTGGCCTTGGTGTATAGGCCTTCATGACTGCCCCTCTGGATTACCGCCAAGACTCGCTTTCCCTCTCTCTAATCCGTCCTCCACCCTGCTTCCAGATAGACTCCTTGATACATCTATCTGGCCATACACCATTTACTCCTTTGCACAAAACCATCCTGTTTACTGAGTCCAGTTCAGACTCTTTTGGCCTGGCAATCATGGCGCTGTTCCCCCTGTGCAGCCTGACCTCCTTTAGCACCCCTTAGGCAATCAGGACTGCTCACTTTCCACAACCACATCCTGTACTTTGATGCTTTGTGACTTTTGTGACCTTCTGCTCATACTGTTCCCTTGGCCTACAATACACTTTAAAGTCCAACTCAAATGCTGCCACCTTCTGCAGAAAGTCTTCCCCGAACACCAGGGAGTTGATCATGGCATCTCTTCCCTTTGACTTTCCACAGAATTCTCTTTGCAGCCCTCTAACATGTCATTTTACACTCTAATTTTATGTACCCCCCCATCCGTGAGGTCTATGCAGGCAGGGACTGCATCTTGTCTCAATGGTATACCTTGTCCAACACTGTGTCCTGAGCTCTGAAGCTGCTTCAACAAAGTCTGCCACCTGGAACTGGACTGATTCCCAGCCTTCCCTGACCCCTGGGCATCCTCAGATCACTTGGTTCTGCTTTCTAAATCCATGTTTCCATGGCTGCCTTCTTGTCCTTCTCAGAATACCTATTTCCCTCCCACCACTAGCCCACAGCTGGACACATACCAGATAACACATGTGCTACTTGAGGACATGGAGCCCCCAGGATCCCTCACCTCTACCTGCAGCTCTCCTATGTCGTCCACAGACCAGGCTTCGTCATCGTTGTCGTAATTGGGGACAGTGCTGAAGCTGCCTGCCCGCTGCTCGTGGGTGATGCCACATTCAGGAAGGTTTTCCACAGACCGAGTACTGCGGATCCGGTTCTCGGGGATCCTCGTTGGAACGCTGGTGGTGTCAAAGTTTTCACACTCAAGGACTTCCACATAAATAAGATAGGGCGCCTGGAGGAAGAGAATGATGGTGTAAACTACCTGCTCCCCTGCTCTCTACTCCCCATCTGACATTCTTCCCCAGTGACTGTGACAGTCATCTCCCTGCCACTCTCAATACTGGAGATTGATGGAGAGGCAGCACGGTGGCGTGGAAAGCGTATTGGATTTGGTGTCAGAAGACCTGGGCTCAAAACCTGGCTCTGCTACTTAGACCTGTGACTTTCAGTAAATCACTTGGCTCTTGTGGGCCTCATCCTCATCTGTAAAATGAGGAAGCTGGACTAGATGACTGAAGATCCCATCCAGCTCTAAATCCTATGATCTGGAAAAAGGAATAAACAGTGAAATTTCAAGTTTTCCAATGACACGAAATTCTCTAAGTTCACAAAAAGGCAAGCCAGAGGGGATGGCCTTCAGGAAGAGCTCTTGTGGCTGTGTGAGAGGGCAGAGAAGTGGCTGTAGGAACCAGATGGTGGATTTAAGGAAAATTCATTCAAACTGAACTTCTGGACGATGAGCTGGACAAACATCCCTGAAGACATTGCCCTGGTGTGCAGCGGCACCCTCCAATGCCAACAAAACAGCATTTGTCAATAAGGATGTGAGAAACAAAACCAACAAACTCCCTTGGAATCCTATTAAGTAATTCTGATCCCTGAACCTCAGGAAAGGAGTGACTGAGGTGGATAAAGGTTGGGGAAGGGCAATAAAATGATGCAAGAGACAGGGGTAAGAGGCTGTTGTATGAGGAAATACTAAAAAGATTAGAACTCCTTAAGTCTGTAAACGTGAAAGCTGGGAGGAGCAAGGTGAATTGAGCGAAAATTAAAAAGGAACATTTGTTAAAAGGAACAAATGGTAGAACATCTGTTCCATACTTTATAGAACAGATATTAAATTTATAGAACTCATTACGCTGAAAAGTGATACTGGTTAAGAAATGAAATTGCCTCCCAAAAGGCTTAGAAAAATTGTTGGGTGGTAGCCACAATGGGCTACGAAGCAAACGGTGCTATTCTGGTGACACCCCTAGCCTTCTGAGCTCAGTCAGAGGACACAGCATGCTCCATCTGGTGCCCTATCAAGAAATAGAATCTATGTCGGGGTGAGGGAACCTGCGGCCTCGAGGTTCAGATTCCGTCAAAGGGCCACACTTGAGGACTTAGAGGGCCACATGTGGCCTTGAGGCTGCATGTTCCCCAGCCTTGATCTATGTGGAGTAGCAGAAAGAGCACATGGCTGAGCCTGGAGAGCCCAGGTCTTGCCAACAACTTTGCCAGTAATTTGCTATGTGAGCTTGGACAAATCACTTCAACTTTCCCCAGCCTCCATTTAGCTCTTGCTAAACTGAGACTGAAACTACCTGTCCTCCCTACCTTCCAAACTTACTGAGGTTCAAGTAGGAAAATGCATGCGAACTATGTTGAAGAAGCACAAAAAACTATGCAAATTTAAGGTGCTATGTCAGTAAGAATATTAGTAAATGGCCGGATGTGACGATGCAGCAGTTCTTACTGTGATTCTCCTTCTACCGTGTCCCCTGCTCCCCTGTCCCCTAGACTTTTAATCTCTTCTCTTTGCCCAAATCCAAGCCTGCCTCTGTAAGCTTTTCCATACTAAACCCAAGTGGAAGACTGAAGTTCTCACAAACACAAACACAGGAGAAAGGATAAGCTCTAGGAGGGAGGGCCCTAGGTTTTATCTAAGCTCTGCATGTAACTAGCAACCATGTTCTGGATGTTTGTTGAATAAATGAAAGTGAGGTCAGCTTCTGGGCGTTGGGGGACAAGTGGGAGCTTACCTACCTTATCCTTAGAGTTGAGGACAACTGCCTGGGTGTGGGGTACCCGAACCACATGGTGGTCGAAACCAGCAGTCGGCAGCCAGACTCGGGCAGGGAGCTTGTGGTTGAGTAGGGACAGCTCAGAGATCAGCCTCTGGGTCTTCTGCTCCTTGGTGGGCAGCGTTGCCAGTCGCTTGCCAATTGCCATCAGAGATTTGATGAATTCTCGCTCAGGAGCCAGTCTGACCGGCTATGAAGTATCAGGGTAAGAGATAGGAGGGAGTTATAGAGCTGCCAGACATGCCCTACACATCAAAGACCCTTTTGATTGACGCAGGCCAAAGTTTCCTGGTGTCCAGGGAGCAGCAGGGTTTGGGGTATGGTTTTTGGCCCGATGGCAACACCCTTCCCATCACCCCAGTGATCCCTGTGGAAGTTCTGAGAGGCCAGAGGGAATGTCAGGCCCCTCCCTGTTTCAAGAGTCCTTAGGAGATATCCCCAGGATGCAGTGTACAAAGAGAGGGTATGGTGAGAAGTGTCTGAGGTTTTCCAGAACATCCTTTAGTGAGAAGTGTCTCTTTCTTACTAAGAACATCTCCTCATTCTGACTTACTGGGCTACCTGACTCTCTCAAATATCTGTGGAGGTGGCTGGCACCTACCAGCTCCTTTGGGGATTGGGACAAGGAGATTTTGGTTGATTTTCCTCAGTAAAAATGGTCACTCCCCCAAATCCCACCCCAAGTTCTTGCAAATGTCACTCTACCTTTCCCCTTCTCCCTCCCATCACTCCACATGCAAGCAATGAACATGCAGGGGTGGGAGGGAGCAAAATTTGTATGATGGGTGAAAAATCAATGGGGAAAAGCAACAGCAGCTAAAGGGAGGACCAAGAAAGGGCGAGGAGACGGGCAGCCTCTCTCGGCCCCTGACCAAAGGGCTGAAGTGTTGCCTCACTCTCAATCCTCAAGGGAGACCCCATGTTTTCTGAGATGCCCTCCCCTCTCCAGCTCTGATCCAGCAGTATGAACAGCATAGTCTCAAGTCGGCCAGTTCTGCCCATGTCCAGAAATGGCTCATTCGCTATTTAAGAGGCTTTTCATACCCTGGTGTGGGATACTCTAGCCATCTCCTCAAAGAGACAGGGGTAGTCTGGGCGGGAAGAGATGGACGAGGCTAGACAGTGAAAAGGGTCTTCTTTAGCCTCGGCCCCCACCACCGGGGGAAGAGTTTTATCAAGACCACCAGCTCAGATTCCTATCCTATGTGCTCAGTGCTTGGCACAAGCAGACATTTAATAAATGTTTATTGACTGATTTCATTCACTATCAATAGGCTGCTCCTTCACATGAATAACATTTCACTCACCAGGATTTTTTTTCTCATGATTATTTTCCCTAAATGAGAATTTCAAACTTTATACTACAAGACTCATCTTTTTGGGAAAGCCACATGGTACAGGCCCTGCCTCTACATATCCAACAAGACTAAGAGATATAGAAGGAATTCTCAGGAATCCCAGTCAAGAACTAAACAGTTCTTTTCATGAATTCAGAATGTTGAACATGAGGAATAAAACAGATTGGGGCGGGGGACTTCTAGTTCTCAGAGCCACCCTCAAATGTCCAACGAGGGAAGCAGGACGAAAGGAAGAATGAATGTAGAAATTCCCCCTGACTCTGACCCCTCTGATGTGGTCACTCAAGTGGAAAGCCTAGCCCTACCTTGGACTTTGTGTTCATAGCAGTCATCTCAGGAAAGAGGGTGGGACTCTTCCTGATCCTCAAATCAGGAGAATCACCCAAACTAGCTGATTAGGTGGTGTATGTCACCTCATAGGGGAGACAGGAATCATGATTGAGAAAGCAACGGCATAGAACACAGAAAACTGATTGGGGAGTCAAGTAAAAAATCAAAATGCAAAAAAAAAAAAAAAAAAAAAAAAAACCAAACATCCCAATCCTCCCCCGCCCTGAGGGCCCAGCATTTCCTCTCACGTCTCTGGCCAGAGGCAGGGTCTTTGATCCTGTACACCTCTTGGGGTAGGGAATGCACTGGAGCTTCAACCAAAGGGACTTGTGGCAAGACAGATGAGGCAAGGAAGATGAAGATTGAGAAATATTCTTACTAATAAACTGGGAAAACAGGGGTACTTGGGTCTAGAAGAAATGAGGCTGCAGCTGAGAAACAGTCTGTAGGTAAGCAAACATTTCTTTTCAAGCCAAGTCCTCCTATGTCCTGGGTGCTCACTGGTGGGCCCCAGGTGACAAGGAGGAGATAAGATGGGAGGTGGGGGTGGGGAAGAAAAGTCCTTTTCCGGGTACACATTTCTACTCCTGGAGCTAGCTCCAATGCCCAGTTCTCACCAATACCTCTTGGGTGCTTGTTTCAGAGACCTGGGATGGGTAAAAAGGACAGTTCCCCTGCTCTCACTGACCTCTGGGAGAAAAAAAAGAACTGGACCTAATTCAGCTAGGGCTCAGGACAAATGGCAGCATGGTGAAAGGTAGATCCTCTCTGTCAGGAGGGCCAGTGAGGGGCGGGAACCCCTGGATGCCTTTAAAAGCTGGCCTTGGCATTTGGGCAAAGGTGAAAGTACTAAAAAGAGATCTGGGGACGGAGAGGAAATGCTGCCATGGGCGGACATGGGGAGTAAGCCACCCAGCCCCAGCCTGGCCCCACTTACGGAACTGAATGATTTATCAACACTCTCGGTACTGGAGGAGAGTTCCTGGGAAAGGGGCCGGGAGGGCAAGGGGAGAGAGGGGGAGGGGGAAGGGAGAGAGAAAAAGGCAAAGAATTTAGCTCCTATTTTAATTACAACCACTTCTCTTTCACATCTCTATTATATTTTTCTTTAAATAATTAAACCTGATTATGGAGTTTGACCCTAACACTATCATTATTCGGAAATGACGAGGCAGGTTCAGATCCTAGAAGAGTGAGTGGGAGGGACAAAGGACCAACATGGTTTGTGGGAGGGCAGTATGTCTCTCTGCTGTTCCGGTTTTTTTTTTCCTTTTACTCTCATTTATTCAGCCCTTATTTCAAAGGAAAAATTCAGATCTGAGTCCCAGAAGGGGGCAGCTTTCCTCAGTCTAACACTCTCAGTCAAGGCCCCAAGACTTAGTGGTTTCCAAAGTGCCAGCTCCTAATTCAGGTCAAGTTTTACAAGACATATGGTCCTTAAATTAGGGATCTCCAGTTCCACCAGTCTTGGGGGATACAGTGAAGAAAAAGAGCTGAGTTTAAAAGCTGATGGATGAATCAGAAGCCTCTAATTCCATATCACAAGTTCCACACCACACTGGAGGACAAACAAGGCCCCCAAACCATCATGTCCTCTCCATTCTGCTTAGCACTAAGTCCTAGTTATTACCCCTTGCACTGAGTAGATACACATCTGTTGCCTAAATTTTGCTCCTAGCTGCAAGATGCAACTTGAAACTAAGTCTGAGAGAGTCTATACCTTTCCCAGTTCTGGGGGGCTCTAAGGAGGTCCCTTTATGGCTCAGTCAGAACTAGGCTCAGGGAGGGGGCGCTACTTTTCACAAAGCTGTAGTGGCCCTCAAAACAGCGCCCATCTTGTGGCCCACATGAGAGGTCTTCCACAGCTGTGGAAAGAGGGAAGAGGCAAAGGTGCAGCCGACTGCCTGGGCTCTGGGGACAGAGTCCTGCTTCTTCCCTCCTCTGCAAAGACTAAGGAGTAGTCACTTAGAAGTCTTAATTTCTACTTGAATATTTAACCCAATGAATTCTACTTGAGTATTTAACTGCCCCATTCTAACGTGAAGACTGTCCCAACTCTTGCCTCTTTCCTCGGAGAACCTGAGGAGTGGTGAAGAAGATAGGAGGCTGGGGAAGTCAGGGGGACATTGAGGGAAAGTGGGAACAAAGGAGGGCATAGGGAAGTCACCCTTAGAAACCTCACCTTTCCACAAACATTTTCCAGGCTGAGGGAAGGGGCTGGGGAGGCAGTGAGACTACCAAGGCCAGGCCTGTGAGGCCTCCTTTTCTCAGACAGAATGACTTGTACCACAAACCTGGCTGGGAATGGCCTGCCTTCGCATCTCCCATCCGCCTTGTCTCCCCCATTCCTACTCTGTTTCAGGGACACCCTGTGGGGAAGGTTGTTCCACCTGGTTATCGTGACTCCTCTACTCTCTGGGCCTTTGTTACTCACACTGAGTCAGCTCCAGGGAGCAGGGCTGGGCCAAGAGGCTGACATCAGAACAATATCATGCTGGCAGGCTGGCTGGGGCTCCCAGTATGACAAGGAACAGATTTCTCTGTACAAAGGTTGAGGTAGTCCCAAGAAAGCAAGACAGATCCACCAAAAATGTTGCTACTGTGGTGGTAGGGGAATCAATCTAGTTAGAAATGGGAAAGAAAATTGCCTGGTGGTTAGCAGCTGAGCAAAGTTACTTAGCTCGTTTTCTCTGATCTGTCTTTGTCTGTGGGAAGGAGATGAAGGTAAGCCTAGTTCCGAGTCTCTCTCTGTTCCACTACTCCACCTTACATAATCCCCATTCGAATTAAGAGATGGATAGTGAAGATAAGGGGAAGGATATCTGGTTACAACTGAGTCAGCAAAATTTGGATAAACAGAAGGCAGAGAAGTAGTCCTTGGGTAACCACTACCCCAGACAATGGGGCTTTGCATACTAAACCATAAGCTCCTTGGGCAAGCAGCAGCTAGGTGACAAAGTGGATAGAGCACTGGGCCTTGAGTCAGGAAGACCTGAGTTCAAATTCAGCCTCAGCCACATATTAGTTGTGTAACCCTGAGCAAGTCATTTAACCCTGTTTGCCTCAGTTTCCTCATCTGTAAAATTAGCTGGAGAAGGAAATGGCAAACTTCTCCAGCATCTTTGCCAAGAAAACCCCAAACAGGGTCACAAAGAGTCGGAGGTGACTGGAATGAATGAATAAACAATAACCACCTCCTCTTAGTCTTACATATTCTCCCCGCTGGCACAGTGCTGTGTATAGTAGGTGCCTGACAAATGTTTGCTGAATAGGGAATGAATCAATAAATGATAAAGGAAAGGAGGGACAAAGGAGAGTTGGGCTGGGGCTGCGTCCCTTTCCCACTTACTTTAAAATAGGAAGAGGAGAAGGAGAACCACTGTTTATTTCCTTCAGATCTTGAAACACTCTACGTTCCCCAAATGCACCTACAAGTGAGTGCTGAGGGAACAGAATTCAGGTACTAAAGACTCCAAAGTGACCCTCGAGATAAAGAGACCTTCTGCAGCAGTAGAGATCAGGGTTCTCTCTCTTTTACTCCCTGGCTCACATTTCCCTCAGGGAAGGAATCAGATGTCTAATCCTTCTAGTATTCGATAACCAGTGAGGGTTTGGAGATCTGGTGTCCCCCTCCTTCTCCCAAGATATAGTGATCTTTGATATAGAGAGTCAAATCAGGAAAATGAGTTACCTGTAAGGCCTGGCCCAACTCCCCACAAGGACCGACACTTCCACAAGATGCCCACAACTCTGATCTGGACAGAACCAGCAAGGAAAAGGGCACCACCTATAGCCACCGCCTAAGGAAAGCACCAAGGTCAAGACAGGAGCTACACAACTAAGTCCAGGCCTATAAAGTGGCCCCATGGGGTCTGTACATGGTTTTGGGGAAGATCACCTAAGAACATGGAGAGTCCTAAAATCTATATCTGGTTTTGAACTCTCTGGGGTCAAAGGACCTGAAATCTAGCTGGTTCTTCTCAGGTCTACAACCATGGCCACCTGATCAAGTCAATACTACAGCTGCTTTTGGAAAGAGACTAGCAGCCAATTTCCATATGGTTCTGCCCACCATACTTGTGACTCTCCAGAGGAAAAAAAAAGCCCTTTCCTAACTACCGCACTCCATTTTGTATGGTCTCTACCTATTAGAACGCAGCAGTTCCTTGATTGCAGAGACCATCCCCATGCCTTGTAACAGATGCCCCCTAGCTCAGCATCCAACGAGGAAGGAAGCAGTTTCATCTTAGGAGAGAGTGGTCACAGGGATGTAGATACTGGGGGCAGCTTCTGTCCAAAGGCCACTCCCATGGCTAGGAAGGACAGGTGACAATCCCAGGAGGGAGTCTCTGGGACATGATTCTGGACTAGAGCACATGAATTCACTCTACCTCACTCCAGGTCAACAACCTGATCACGTGATCAGGGACAAACTGGCCTACAAATTCTAATTCCCAGAGACAGCAGGTTCCAAATCAGGTTTCGAAGCTCCCCTTCCTCCCAACACAGACAGGTTGAAAGGATCCTTACTGTATTAGAAACATGGGATATGGCACTTCCCCATGTGGGCAGATGCCAAGACCCCAGCCACATGGGGCTTCCAACAAGGGCCAATTCCTTAGTCTTTTTTCTCTCTTCCTTCCCAAACTGGGCTGAAGGCCAGTCTGGGAGCCTGGCCAGTGGTGAGTCAGTGGTGGAGAACTGAGGCACCATTGTCTGGCTGGGACACCAGGTCACCAGCAGTTGGCTGTCCACCGTGGTAGCTTCCCCTGCCATTTACCCAGCTGGGGACTGGAAGGTAGGTGTGGATTACAGATACAGGCACCTCATCTTTAGGTCACATACCTATCCCAATATTGTCTTCTCACAGCCTCCTTCTCCTGGCTGTCATGTCTCTGATCTTACACCGAGAGCTTCTGAGACCCACTCCCATCCAGCCTGCTTATCCCATCCTGTTTTCTCTCAGAAGGAAAGGGAAATTGCAGAAAAGCCAGCTATTTCATTCTCGCTTTATAACCTGAGAGCTAACAGGTAGTAAGCACATTCTGATTGAATGCTGAAATAATAACAAATTAAATTTGCCCTTGAATCTACAAGGAGGGAAAGGAGCAATTGTGATGACAGAAGGCCAGGAGAATGAGCTGATGCTCTATTAAACCTCTTTCTACATTGCCTATGACATACACAATCCTTGGTTCTTTTCCTTTCCCAACAGACCCTGTCACTCCCTGGGGATTTGAAGCAGACAACCGAGACCTTAAGTGGGGTGGGGTGGAATCCCTGCCACAAGAAGTTTATCCTCCACACTCTTGGCCTTCAGGGTCTTCCCAGCAAGAAGTGAATGGGGTGAGAGCACAGTGGAGAGGGTAGGTGCCTGAGATTCAAGAGACCTGGTTTGCTCACTAACCAGCTATGTGACCTTGGGCAAATTAGTAGGTACTCAAGAGCTTCCATTTTCTTCATCGATAAAATGAGGGAGCTAGATTAGATACTTTCTAATCTTTCAAGCCCTAAAATTCCATGCTCCTGACTGAAATGAAAGATTTGAAGAAGGAAGAGGATACGGGAAATAACACCCCCAGGCAGAAGACCTATCCCCATGCAGCCCTGCACAACACTGTTCCGGACCCAATCCTTGCATTTTACCTCCTCCTCGTTCTCCACTTTGGGGTTGCTGGCCGTGCGTTTCAAATTGCTGCAGAGGCTGATGCTGGCGGTGGCGTCCGATTTGGAACGCTGGTGAGTCCTTTTGGAGGGGGACAACCCCGTGTCAGGAGCTGGGCTCAGGGAAGGCAGCTCCCTCTTTCGATGAGCTGGTTTCAGCTCATCTGAAAGGATGAGCTTTCGGAGCTTGGTCCCACGGGAGTGTCGCTGGGTGGAGATGTGCATGTCCGAAGAGTAGGCCCCAAGCAGTAGGGCGCACTGGAGGGAAAAATTAACGCTCTGGCGGCAGCGGTGCACAATGTAGGGCTTGATGGCATCCCCCACGTCTTCATCCATGTGGATGTACATGTTCAGCAGCTGGGGCAGATAGAAGTCAACGTCTTCATTGCGGAAACAGAAGAGCCGATTGCCTATGTAAGCCTGGACCCCGGGCTCCTTGGAGTTGTACAGATACGAGATGGCCATGGAGATGTCAAACAGCTTTGACTCAAACAGCCTCAGCAGCCAAGACTGCTTGGCTGAGTTGTTCTGCCGCCGCCTCCTCGCACCCTTAGCTGAACTGGAGGTCCCCACCTCGTCCTCCTCTCGGATGCGGTTGCGTGGCTCATCCAGGCAGTGAAGTTCATTGCCTGTGCTGTCCCCATTGACAAGCTCGAGGGCGGGCCCCTCTGGGGAGCTAGTGGCACCCCCATGCAAAAGTTTTACTTTCTCCAACACCTCCTCGCAAGCCTTTTGGGCCACCTCTGGGTCAATGACTGCCAGCTCCCCAACCCCCTCAGTGATGACACTGAGCAGGGCACCCCCACTGCTTCCTGGTGGGCCTGGAGCGGGCTCTGAAGAGGCATTCAGAGGGGCTGGCTCCACTGCCGTGTCTCCCATGGCCACAGCCAGACACAGCACTTCCAAGCTGGGGCAAAGGAGGGAAGGAAAAGGAGAAACACGAACCAATTAGTTTCTCTACCTTCAAGTTTGTACTGCCTTCCAACTCCCAACCACATGGAGTTCTCCCTAGAATCTGCATGACTTAGTTCGGATGTCATTACCTCCCTGATTATGGCCACCCCACACTCAGAACTTTACTCGTCTTTATGCACTTAGTATGCACTAGGTTCATAATCTGCATTTGCTAATATGTTGCTCTCTAAGTATATTCACAATGTTTTCACATGTGTACGTACACCGTTTCCCTAAGTAGACTGTGTCCCCTCTAAAGCCATACACCTTTCTCCTTGCTTATTATCTCTCCAAAGTTCATTCTCCTGTCCTCCCCATTTTCCCTCTCATGCCCCATCCCTTTGGCGGTTCTTTAAACTTCAGATTTCTAAGCCTTGGCACATACCATGCTTTCACATACTCTTTGCCTGTAACAGATTCCCTTGACCTCCAATTTCTCCCTACTTGCGACATTCCGTTTCTTTTAAGACCTAGTTCACGTGTCACTTTCTCCATCAAGTCTTTCCTTATTCTCTCAAGAAAGAAATGATAGCTCTTCCTTTAAGACCCTCAAGTCACTGAACCCGACCTCTTCTATGCACTTAATCATTTTAAGATGTGTTTTACAGTTATTTCCATACATATTTTCACCTCCTCACCCCCATCCCTGATTTGATTATAAGCTCTTTGAGGGTAGAGACTTGTTAATTTTCAACTTTGTCATTATAGTAACTTAAGCAAATGCCTGATAAAGATTTGTGGAACTGACAGTAGTTCTACCTTCTCTAGGAAGCTGTCCTCATTTATCACTCTTCCCACAATCCCTCATTATGGTACAGATAGATTTCTGTTGATTCCATGTGTATTCTTACCTGCCCTTTTAGACTGTAAACTCTCTGATGGCCATCAGAAACCATGCCAGGCCAGGTCAAGAGAAAACCATACTAGAATAATGATTCTCAGTCTTTGGCTTTCCACCGTCCTGTTGTTTGTTTGCTTTCAAGACACCCTCCCCTACTCCTGAAGGAGCTGGATGGCACATGTATATTATTTTTTATTGAAACGGATGAGAATTTGGGATTGAGAACTTTCTTTCAAGATAACTAGTAATATTTTGGGGTGTCAAAAAATCTACCACTACCACTAGGGCTAAGAATCTTGGCTCTAGAACTTGGGGAGGGGGAGAGGAGGAATAAGATCCCCATAATCCAGACCTTTCTTCTGGAGAGATCTCTGGGAAAAGTCTCAAGTAAAGAATACCAAGGAAGAAAGACAGCTCAATTTACTGCTTCTTTTCAGACTTCTCTCCAAGTAGAGACACTGGGGAGTGGGAGAGGCACACTGTTAATTCTAGATTAACCAGGGCTTGGGCGTCTGGCTGTAGTCAGCAATGGTTACAAGTCCATGAACTGAATAAGACTACAGTACATTAAGAGAACACAGGCCAGTCAGAGGGCATTGGAGGATCAGAGCGAAGGTGAATTCTGAGTATTAGCAACAACTTTTAAGCCCAGGCTTAGGCACATACATTTGGAGGGTCGGGTAGGTAGCTTAGACTCTCTAAGCAGTCATGCACACTCACTCCCCAGACAACCCGACCTGACTGAGGTTTTCTGGTCTACGTCTCTGTGTCTACTGAGGCATCACTCAAGCTGTGTGAAGCTCTTCAACCAATCAGAATTACAGGGTATCTCAGGGCCCTCTAGTCTAGCCT
Organism: Vombatus ursinus; assembly: GCF_900497805.2. Lineage (NCBI taxonomy): Eukaryota > Metazoa > Chordata > Mammalia > Diprotodontia > Vombatidae > Vombatus > Vombatus ursinus. Next base: position 5,151,683 of record NW_020954546.1, on the reverse strand, counting down.
GTATCTGAAAAAGAATCTCTCTACAAAACAACCAACAAGTGGTCTTCTACCACTTACCAAGCAGTCCATTCCACTTTTGAAAGTTTTTAACTTCCACTTAGTGATTTTCGTTTTGATGTCTAGGGCTAAAGAGACCAAATCTAACTTTTTCAAATCCTCGAATAAAACCCATGCCCTACCCTCCTTCCCTTCTGCAGGCTAAAAACCCCTAGTTTCTCTTAGAGATTTCCAAAGCTAAGCCCACAAGTGTTCTTTGATTTCTTGTGACAGGTCCAAGGAATGTCCTAACCACAATCTTCCAGATACCAATTAATTCTGGTGAAGGCTAGGGGTGGCAGTTCTCCTCTGCCCCCTCCCAAAGCTGGGCAGGGCCCCTGGGGGCCTTGCTTTCTGAGCAGTATAACCAGCACTACTACTTGTGTGGATCTGTCTCTACTCGTGCACATACAACATGAGCATGAGAAGAAAACCTCAATCTTTCCCCCCCACACCTCTGAAGGGTTCTCAGTCCTTTCTACTGCAACCCTGGTTCAGCTAGGATCACCTGCCTTGCCTCCTATGTCATCATGGTATTCATTCAAGGTCAGAAAAGGAACTGAGAGAGCAGCCAAGAGTTATTTATTCAGCACCATTATTGACACTGCTTTTCTCATAATCCTTCTCCCACTTTTTTCTGCCTCATTGACTCTTTCAATCCCCTCCCAAGCTTCCCCAGAGCCTATCTTCTCCTCAAAACTTCTAGTCAAAGCGAGCTCCTTTTGGACCAAGCTTCAGATTTCATGCAGAGGCTTAGCAAATAGATGGCAGCGTAACCTTCTTAGTAGCTGGAGAGTGAGAAGAGGGGAAGGTATGAACTTCAGGATAAGGGCTTCATATGCCTCTCCTTATCCTCAGTACAAGCCAGCCCTTCACCAGTTCCCAAGGGTCTTCCTTGCTGATAGCCAGTCTCTGTCTGGGAGCCTCTCCCTCCAAATCTTCCAGAAGAGGCTTGCCAAGGGGTGTGGAGCTAGACTACTCACCGATGAGGCCCGAAAGGTTCTCTACGACATATACTGAACCACAGAAGGACTTCCTAAACTGAGTCTGGGGAGAGGTGTGGAGGGGTGGGTATGAAACCACCCTCCTAGTTTCTCTGGTACTTAAGGATCGTCAGGGTCTAGTTTTAATGCTGGGGCTGAGAGGTTGGGAACAATGGAGGGATTAGATGGGGAAAGATAAAAGAAGGGAATATTTTTAGATTGTTTCCATATTTTGGGGAATGTAAGGGGAGTAGGGGATTCTCTGGTCCTGCAAGTCCAACATAGTCCCAAATGTGGACTGTACTGGTTTCAAGGGATAAATTTTAAAATTAGGAGGTCTAGGGAGCAGTTTCACAGGGAAAAGACAACAACAAGGCAGTTAAATGAAAAGACTAGGTCATCACGTCCTGAATCTACTCTCTTTGCCCCACCCCCCCTGCCAGAGGGAAAGAGAAAAAGGAAAAAAAAAGAAATAGAAAAAGAAAAAAAACCAGTGAGGGAAGAAAATCCAGTTTGGTTTGTAATTTCTGTGGCTTTAAGGGTCATACCATCCCCATTCCTATCTGACCATTAAAGCTCAGACTGTCCTGCTTGGGGAAGCTCCTTACCTCAAACCTATTGGAGCCTGACATGACTTGAGAACTGGATGGAAAAGGAAACTGGAGAGGCCTTTGCTCCTCTGGCTATGCAACTGGCTTCAGAGTGGAGGGGTAGGAGTACTGACAACAGAACGTGGGTTCCACAGCTCATGTCTGGGCAGCATCTGGTGAGCTGGGCTGAGCATCCAGGGTTATTACAGGGCAAAGGGAAGATTGTGTACACGTGAAACAGAAGGAAGTTGCTCACACTTGCCTGGTGTCTCTGTCCCTCACCTCCAAGGATCCAGAAGTCTTCTTACTCTCATCTACCCTCCTACCCTACTCTACTAATGCATTTACTGAGAGTCTGTCTGTGCCTAAAGCTGGGTCTACCAGAGCCCAAGACCGGTCTTTCCCCCCAATTTCCTCATCATGCCTCTCCTTAGTGGGACAGTGGGAAGGGTGCTAGAATTGGATGCATGTTCTGTTGAGGCTCTTTGTTAGCTGTGTGACCTTGGGCAAGTCATCTCTCCTCTCTGGGCCCACTTTCCTGATCTACGATACGTGGGTTGGTTTAAATGGCCTCTAAGACAACTTCCAGTTCTAAATCAAAGGGCCCATGAACTAGATGATGAAGGCCTACTTTGGGTCAATGACAGCCTCCCTGCACCTGGTGATTCTGATTTACTTACTCTGAACATGTTCTAATCCCCAGCAGAACGCTCACTCCTTAAAGGCCAGAGCTGTTTTGTTTCTGTATCCCCAAGGAGCACAGTGTTCTGCACACAGTAGGCTTTCATAAAGTTACTGCATTTTTCACTTTGGAACCTTTAAAAAGTCATTAAATCCAGACCTCTGCCTCAAAACAGGTCACTTCCTTTGTCCTGCTTCCAGAATATCACCAATGAAAGAGATATGACACTACTAGTGATGCTTGTTCCACTAATAGAAGGCAGGATGATATGGTAGAAAAAAACACTTGCTCTGGAGTCAGAAGACTTGGGTTCAAATCTGGTTTCTAGGGTCAAAGAGAACAAACCTAACTCTTTTCAAATATTTGAATAAAACCAATGTGTGCTCTCCATGCCCTTCCTTTCTGCAGGTCAACAATCCCTAGTTTCTCTTAGAGATTTTCAAAGCTAAGTCTACAACCTTCTTTGATTTCTCCTGACAGGTCCAAGGAACGTCCTAACCACAATCTTCTTGATGCCAATTAATTCTGGTGGAGGCTGGGGGTGGCAGTTCTTTTACTTTACCTGTGTGACCTTGGGCAAGCTGCTATCCATTCCTGTGCCTCAGTGGCCATGTCTAGACATCCTGAGAGCCCTCCTAGCTCTAGGTCTCTAGATCCTTTGAATTTGTGAGCAATGGGGGGGGGGGGGGAGAGAGACAATGAGAGAGTGAGAGAGAGTGAGAGAGAGAGAGGAAGAGAAATGGATCTGCAGTCAGGAAGCCTCAGACACTTACGATGGGACCTTAGGCGAATCCCTTAACCTCCTCATTCAAGGTGCCTCATTCGTATAATGGGGGGTAATGACAGCACCTGCCTCACAAGGTTGTGGGAATCAAATGAGATAATGTGCACATACTGCCTTATACATCTTAAGAGTTCTAGGTCAGTATCATTCTTATGTCTAACCTCAACCTTAACTGTGATAGTTTCAGCCCATCTTGCCCCTCTGATATTACTGCTAAAGTTGGAAGCTGGGGCCTCTCATTTTCCTGGGTTACAGCTCAGATTCCAGGGCCACATAGTTAAGCAAGCTTAAATCCTATCAAGAACCAAGTAAAAATCACAGCAATGGTCCCAAGAGGATGTTGAACTTTGTGCAGGGTTTCTCTCAGGACCATCAAGTGGAGGGATGGCACTGAGCTAAATGTGGCTGAATCAATAATGAATCAGGCTGGGAGCTCCTTGAGCTGCATCTGAGAGAATGGGGCCAAGAAGCCAGTATTGGCAGATTCTGGGCAGGAGCCTCAGCCAGTTCTGGGAGCACCAAATGGAAAAGACACATGGTAAGGAAAGGCAGCCTGGTTACTCTTTTTTAATTGAGTTCTCTCTATCCAATCCCCTTGGTTATCTGGGTGACTTCCCATTCCCTTCTGTGGTTTCCATCAAATCTCTTACCAGAAGAGAGGTTCTCCTCCCTGCTCAAGAGTTTTCTATGCTCAGCTGAAGTGTTCTTCCTATGAAGAACTAGCTTGGAAAAGGGAAATGGGAAAAAAGGAAAAAGGGTTGGAGCAAAATTGGTAGTGCAGGTGAACTTCAATGTCAGTTTTAAACCCTTCTAAGTAATCAATGCTCCTGAGAAAAGGGTCAGCATCAGTCTCCTAGTTGGGAAATGGACAAGAGGGAAAATGAAAAGTGAGGTCCTTTAATTATCACAGAACCAGATCGGGGCTTGAAAACACCTAATCTACTAAACGTCTCTTCACTAATATAACCGTGATTGAGTTACGTGGTCAATAAGGCAGCAGCCAAACTCTCAAGCCCATTCCACCTGAGGGTCTCTTCCCACTTCAGCCTACTTGTATTGGAATGTAAGTTTATGGATCAGGCATATGGATTACACCTCGGAGTAGATGAGAAGTGGAGTTGGAAGTTTTCTCTTAACCATGTTAATTCGATAGGCTATAGGGCATGGACATATCAGATGAAAGAGACAAGAATGCAAATTCTCAGAAATACAGCATTACTACTATCAATAAATGCCTTTAGATTATAGTCCCCAAAATGTTTTACAAACAAACAAGGTAGGTCTGATTACGTTTCTCATCCAGTCCCTGCTATTAAACTATTACAGAGCTGACTTGTACAAAGTAGACCAATATGCCTAAGATTACTCTGGGGGGTCCAAATAAGGAAGTTACAAACTGAACCCAGGAGTCTTACCTCCCCAAGGCTTTCTCCACTGTCCCATGCTCCTTAGTTATGCTGGCTACCTTTCAGCGTTTCACACATGCTGCACTCTTATGGAGTCAACAAAACGATTCTTCTACTGAGCCACAGATGAGTTAAACAATTTTGTCCTGGATCAGGACGGAGAAAGATACTTCTCCAGTATCTTTAAAGCAACAAACCTAAAATTAAATAGGCCATATCAAATTTTCCCACAACCTCATCCATACTGACTTGTCAATCCATTTAGGGTCTGTTTCTTTGAACCAAGGAAGTGGAAGCAAATAAACATTTATAGGCACCTACCATGTGCTAAGCACTTTAAAAATATCTCATCTGATACTAGAAACAAGCTTGAAAGGTAGTGACTTGCTCAGGGTCACATAGCTAGCAAGTGTTTAAGATGATTTTGCCTAGGGTCACACAGCTCAGTAAGTGTATGAGGCCACATTTGATTCCAAGCCTAGTGCTCTATCCACCAGCTGCCCTACAACAAAGTGAAGCCTAAAGAGACTTCTCCAGAATTTCTCAGCCTTTCTAAATGTATCTACCCAAGACTGGGCTCAAAGGTTGTTGCTGACACTTGGAAATCACCTCTAGTTTGGCTCTCACCATTCCCCAGCCTTTTAGGGAAGCATATTTTCTTCTGCCCAGGAAAATCAGAAGCATATTTCCAATAGTTCATGACTTTTTTGATCTTGAAACAAGAGGGGATTAGTTAGGTGGAGGAGAATATGACAGAGGGTATCAAGGACATACATTGAAATCGGATTCAGGTGGGGGGACTATCCAACCCAATCCTTCAGGCCTTGAGAAACTGAGAGGAATTCAAACTAGAATTCCTCAGCAGAGAAGAGGTCATCACTGTGAGATCTCTTTTCTCTACCACGAGTCAATGCTATGTCAACTTTAAGCTGCTTTGGGGGTGGGAGTGCAGTGTGTGTGTGTGTGGGGGGGTTACAAGGACCATAGAGAAGGGAAGGTGGGAGCAAAAGGATTGGGTTGGCCAACGGAGAATCTAAAAAGTATTTTGAAAAGGATAAACGGGGTGGAGGGGAGGGGAGTTACCAAAATCCAGTGATGTAAGGCCACAACTCACAACCCTGGGGTGAAAGCCCAGTGACAGGTGGATAAATCTTGAGAGGAGGGGAGGACTAAGGGTCAGCAGAGTGGGGAAGGATCGAGAGTAAAGAGGAAGGGAGAAGGAAGGACGGGACCATAAAGGAAGGAGGACATGGGGTGGAAGGGGCCCAAGACAGCAAGGAAGAAAATAAGCGGGTGAGGGTGGGTTCAAGATGAGGAAAGAGGTCTGGGGGAAACCCTGGAGTTAGGGGGAGGAGCTAAGCAGAGGAGGAAGGCAAAGTACGTGGGAGGATCCCGATCTTGAGGGAAAAGTTGAGAGGGAACCTGATATGCAGGTGTTCCCAGGGGCAGGGGGGGCAAGTTTTGTAGTCGGACCGGGGGTGGGGAAGAAGGGTGGGGGAGCCAGGAGGGGAAAAGAGGAACCCTGGAGGAGGTGAAGGGGGGAGGGGCACCTTACCTCTGGGGACCCCCCGCGGAGGGGACGAGGTGTGGGGTCGGTGTCGGGCCGCCGGCGCCGCCGCCTCAGCAGCAGCAGCCGCTCCCGGACGCCATCGGCCGCCTCCGCTTCCCTGACAGCAGCGGCTGCGGCGGCGGCAGCGGCGGCGGCGGCGGCTGCACCAGGCCCCGGCTGCGGGGCTGCCCTCGGCACTGCCTGCGGGGGCCTTTGAGCCGCCTAGACTCGGGCCAGCCAGCACAACTTCTTCCCACGACCGAAACAAACAAACAAACAAAAAGTCTTCCCCCACACCGGATTCCGACGTGTGGTATCTGCTTCAGAGTCCGAATCCTCCCTCCCTGGGATTTTCCTCCGCGCGTCCCCGGTGCTCAGGACCCCACTGAGCCCATAGTAACCTATGGAATCGACTGAGGTGTCTAATGCATGCCTACCCAGAAATAGAAAAGGGGGTGTGTGTGGGAGGGAGGGCAGAGTAAGCTACCTTAGGCCAAAGAGGCGGGGCCAAGGGTGGGCGGGGCGTCCAACTAAAGGGGCGGGGTCAACCTTCTGGGACCGAGCGAGCATTGCGAGACTAAGGGAGCCGAGAAGGAATTTCAGGAAGTCAGGGGGTAGGGGCTGGGCTTGGGATGACCGTGGACAGAAACAGTCCTGGGGCTCAGTGCAAGAAATGGAGTAGGGTGTAGGGTCAGATCGGTGTGCTTTGCTATTCAATGATTATGCAAACTATATAGTAAACGAGGACCATAGATTTCGGAAGCGGTGACTGGTCTTTCATTGAATGCCTCTTCTCTACCGCATCCCGACCCGCTGTCAATTCCTGGTCTGTTTTGGGGCGGGTGACCCACCAGAAGGGTCTTTAAATAGCCCCTAGTTGAGGAGGAGGGGGACGGCGAAGTCCACAAACGTTCCCCCTGGAAGGGCCGGGCTGCGGGCTCGAACCTTCTCCGGGCAGAGAGGGAGGTGTTTCCGGAGGCGCAGTTACTGGACCTCCCGCGAGGCCTCCGTTTCCCGCGCTTTTACCCGCCACCCCCGTAGAGGTGCTTTCTTTCCCCTCCCCTCCACCCTCCAGGAGAGGAGCCTTCAGCTGCAGGACATAGTCGTCCGGCGCCGGGCCCGACCCCAACCCAGGCCCTGCCCCCTCTCCCTGCGCCCCCGCCCCGCCTGGCCACCGGCCCAGGGCGAGGGGAGGGGCGCTCCGCCTGGAGGCTGTGAGAAGGTCACGTGATGCCGGCTTCACTCGTTTCCCCCCTTCCCCAAACCCGGCTGAGGCTCGTCTGTTGTAGCCTTTGGGGTGCGCGACCCTCGTAGAGAGCTCGGGTTCACCTGCCGTGGCCCCCCGCTTTCGGTAGCGCCTTTCTTTGACCCCAGCCCCAGGAGGTGGGCGGGGCAAGCCCTGTTGCCTTCCTTTCCCAGGTAAGCTGGGACTGCGAGTGCCCGAGGTCCCCCCGCCGCCTTTTCGGCTATGGGGGGGTCTTCCTCCCCCCCAACCCTGCGTCTCTCCTCCAGGAATTGAGGTTCTTGTCCCATCCTGGGAGCCCCTTGAGGGCAGGTGGGGACTGGCTCGTATCGACTCTGCGGCCCGATGACGCAGCTCGCATCGCTCATGGATTTGTCAGTTGATACCTCTCACGTGGGCATCTGTACACAGACACACACGTGCTTAGACATACTTGCGGGTATGCGCACCGACGCCCTTGAGGTTCTCTGCCACCTGGCTCAGACGGGAAAGGGGGGTTGCCTGATGTCACCCAGGGGCAGCGACACAGAGCGCTGGACTTAGGAAGACCCGATGCCGAGAGACAGCGCCACCCTGCCCCCACCCCCACCCCCACCCCCGCCTCGGTCAAGTCACTTGGCTGTTTCCTCGTCTGTAGAGTGGTGATCATAAGAGTACCCACCTCACAGAGTGGTTGTCAGGTTCGGATTGCAATCTCTAGCTATTAATATCATTAATGGGACATTTACTGAGTTTTGGAGTTACAAATTCGGGTCTTCCACTTCCAAGTCTGGTGTCCCCAACAGCTTTACATGATAGCACGGGAGGAATTCCATTATCTGTTTTTGAATGAGTACTAGATGTGTAGGGAAATACAGAAGAAACAAAAAATGGGATCACTTCCTTCTGGTCTCGTTGGGTACTTACCTCCCCCTGACTTCTGTGACATTTGTATCACTCTCCTGATTTTCTACCTTTGGGCCAGAGCTGGCTATGTTTCCTTCTTTTGTTATTGTTCGGTAGTGCTCCACTTCTTGACTCCATTTGGGGTTTTCTTGGCAAAGATACTGGAGTGATGAGGAAACAGGCAAACAGGGTTAAGTGACTTGTCCAGGGTCACACAGCTAATGAGTGTCTGAGGTCATATTTGAACTGGGTTCTCCTGACTCCAGGACTGGTGCTGTATCCATTTTGCCACCTAGCTGCCACTGTTTCTTTCAACCACCCTCTACATGTCAGTATCCTTTAAATTTCTATCATTTTCTCCTCTGGTAACTTGACCCAGGGTTTCTAAGTGTGTGTGTGCAGCCTGGTGAAACCTATGGAGAGCACTCCTTTGGCAGCCTGGTGAAACCTATGGAGCCCTTCTCAGAATATTATTCTGAAACACATAAAATACATAGGTTTACAAAAGAAACCAATTCAATTAAAATAAAGTTATCAAAGTATTTTAAGAGTTCAGGTTAAGAACCCCAGATCTAGCTTGTCAATACTGGTTTAACCACCATGTTGATGTAGAAGGTGAACATCCAAATCTTTTTCTTGTTCCAGCCCTTATTTGGAGTTCTAGACCTGTTTTCAACTCCCTGGTTGTTTTCATGGCACCTCAAACCCAACATCTGAAATTGAATTCCTTCCCTTGACCTTCCCACATTGTTAATGGCATTGCCACTTTAAGGCATGTTTAATTCAATATTTATTCAGTTTATACTATGTGAAATGCCCTGTGCTAGGCGCTGAGGATACAAAAAGAAAAATGAAACCATCCCTGCTGTCAAAGACTTTATATTCTGTTTGTGGCTGGGGGGATAAACAAACACACACACACATACACACACACACACACACACAAATATAAGGTAAATATATACCAAGTAAATAGAAGGTAATTTCAGGAAGGGGATGAGAAAAAGGCCCCTTATAGGAGGGTGCACTTGAATTGTGCTTTGGAGGATTCTAAGAGGCAGAGGTGAGGAGATGACACATTCCGGACATGGAAGACAGCCTGGGCAAAGGCAGAGAGGTGGGAGATGCAATGTTGTGTATGGGAGCACCTGGTAAGCCAGTTTTACTGCAATGAAAATGTACAAAAGGGAATAATATGAAAGTAAACCTGGAAAGGCAGGTGGAAGCCTCATTGTAGAGGTTTTGAAATAAAAAAGGCGAGATGGTACAGTGCAAAGAGTTTTGGATTTAGAGTCAGAGGATCTGGGTTTGAATTCTGGCTCTTGCCATGTGACCTTGGGCAAGTCACTTAACTTCTACAGGTCTCAGTTTCCTCATCTGTAAAATGGAGAAATTGAACTAGATGACAATAAATGCTCCTTCCAATTCTGTGAGATGCCAGACTGAGAATTTTGTATTTTACCCTAGAGGTCATGGGAACCTACTAAATGTCCTTGAGCAGGGGAACTCTAGAGCTGAGAGCTGTGCTTGAGGAAGATTATTTTGGAAGTATAGATGGGAGAAGGCAGAGACTAGAAGCAGGGAGACTAGTTAGGATGGTTTCCCTTATATCCTTAAGCCTAAATCTTCCTCTTGTTGCCTTTCATTCATTGGGCCTGGTTCTTTCTTTTAAGTCTTCTGACAAGTGAAATTCTTCTTCAATGTAATAGTCCTTAAATATTTGATTTTTTAAAAATTAAATTTTATTTTTTTAATTAATGAAAAGTCATCTTCCTTCCACCTCCCACTTTACCCCCATTGAAAAAGAAAACAAACATATCTGTCTGTCTGTCTCTTATCTATCTGTATACAGGCAAACTAACTTCCATCATTGACAACCAGTATCAAATACTTGAAGGCAACTATCATCACACCTCCCTTAAATTGCTCTGCCAAGCTAAGTATTTCCCAGTTCTTCAACTGATTCTTCTCTCAATGATACTTGAGCACTTTTACCATCCTGTTCACCATCTTCTGGATGCTCTCCACTTTATCGATCCCCTCTCCAATTCATCCTCCACACGGCTGCCAGGCTGATTTTTTTTTTTTTTTTTGGTTGGGCAATGGGGGTTGAGTGACTTACCCAGGGTCACACGGCTAGTAAGTGTTATGTGTCTGAGGCCGAATTTGAATCCTTCTGAATCTGGGTCCTTCTGAATCCAGGGCCGGTGCTCTATCCACTGCACCACCTAGCTGCCCCCTCGGCTGATATTTCTAATGCATAGGTCTAGCCATGCCACTCTCATACTCAATAAATTCTAGGGTCTGCCTATTAACTCTGTGATCAGATACAAACTCTTTGTCATTTAAAGCCCTTTACAACATGACTTCAGCCTACCTTTCCAGGCTTATACCTGATGTTCCTTCATGCACAATGCAGTCCAGCCAAACCCAGCATCCTGTTGTTCTTGACATACCACATGACATTTATCTCCCATAAGCCTTTGCATAGGCTGTTTCCTTTACTTGGAATGTACTTTCTCATCACTTCTTCCACTTAGAATCCCTAATTTCTTTCAAAACTCAGCTTAAATTTCACCCCATGTATACCTCACAGACCTTACCTGATCACTGCCAGTTCTTGCCCTCCAAATTGCCTTGTGGTGAGTTATAGTCTCAGAAGGAAGGCATCTAGATTAAAGAGGACAGGGAGAAGTTTCTTGTAGAAAGTCAAACTTCATCTGAGACATGAAGGAAGCCAGGAGGCAAAATATTCTAGGCATGCAGGATAGCCAGTGAAAATTCTTCGAGTCTCCAACTCTGATCGGCTTAGCTCTTCTCAGCAATGCAATGATCTAAGACAATTCCAAAAGATTCAAGATGGCATATGCTCTCCACATCCAGAGAAACAACTGTGGAGTCTGAATGCAGATTGAAGCACACTATTTTCTCTTTTTCTTTTCTTTCTTGTTCTGATTCTTCTTTTACAACATGACTGATGTGGAAATATGTTTAATATGATTATACAGGTATAGCCTATATCAGATTACATGCCATCTTGGGGTGGGGGAGAGGAGAGATGAGGAGGAAATTTGGAACCCGAAATCCTATGGAAGTGATTGTTGAAAACTAAAAATAAATGAATTTATTAAAAAAAAAAAAGAGCCAGTAACATAATTCATGCTCTTCTTGACTTATATACAAGTATACAAAGGTTAACTAAAGATCCAAATGTAAAAAAGCAAACTACCTCATAGATATGACTTATGGAAGTAGGGGGGGAGGAAGGGAGAAAAAATATGAAACTCAAAATATTATAGAAGTGAATGTTGAAAACTAAAAAAAAAAATTAAAATAAAAAAAAATTCTTGGAGTCTCAAGATGGAGTGGCCCATGTGAAGAATAGTGGAGCTGCTGGTATTGTTGGATCACAGAATACATGAAGAAAAGTAAGATATAGGAAGACTAGAAGGGTGAGGGGGAGGGAACATGTGACAAAGGGCTTTAAAACCCAAACAGAATTTTATATTTGATCCTGGAGTAATAGGGAGCCACTGGAGGTTATTGAAAATTGAAGGTGACTTGATCAGACCTGGACTCTAGGAAAATCACTTTGGTGACTGAGTGGAGGATGGATTGGAGTGGGGTGAGATTTGAGGTAAGCAGGCACATTTCCCTCTAGTTGTGGACATGTTGAGTTTAAGAGCCTATGAAATATCCAGTTAGAGACAGTTGGAACACTGTCACTTCGACTTTTAAAGCTGTGTTCTTGTCTTCAGAACTATAGGCATAAACAGTGTCATCTAACAGAAAGCTGGAGATAGAAGAGTGGAGGCTGAGAGAGAAGTTAAGGCTGGACAAGTAGATCTGAGAGTCATCTACCAGACATCAGGGACACAGTGCCGCAATAGCAATGAGGACCTTTATATCTTAGTAATCTGACCTTGCTTTCTTCTATACTAGCTAAATTGCTCAGTGAATGCCCCTCTCTCTAGCATCAGAATTGTTTCCATGTGTTCAGAATTTCATTCTGGAGAGCCTCATATCCTTTCTTGTCTTACTTCCCCTGTAGAACTTTAGTCCATGGGAGCCTACCTAATCTTTCTTCAAAGCCTTTGAAATCTGCTCTCCCTGTGTCTAGGTGTATGTCAGACAATGACCAGATTTCCTCTCCTTTTTTTGCATGTATTCGAAGATGAGATGGTTACCTTTCCCTCAGGGTTGCTTTCATTCCCATCTGTGAGGGACTGTCTGATGTTGGCAGCTACCAGGTTGGGCGCTGTGGCAAGAGTAGGGTAAGATCTGGGTATTTTGGAAGTTGAGGCAGGGGCTGTGGTAGGCAGAGTCATGGTGAACTGGGATGGGCTGGTTATGGAGAAGCCCTGAGGCAATGGGCAGTGCTTTGTGAGATAAACTGGGTACAAGGAAGTAGCCAGAGCTTGAGCTCCTAAGGCAAGGGGCGGTGCCACGTGGGAGTGGGACGGCAGAGGACTGAGTTCCCTTTGCTTAGTCCCCTCCCTATATGCAACGTCATCCCCAGACGCCTCTTGTGACCTTCCTGACTTCCTGGGTCCCTTTGTGCAGCACTGACCCCAGACCCCTCCTGAGTCTGACTTCCTAGGTCACGTACTCTTGTCTATGCGTCAATCCCAGATGCCTCCTCCCCGTATCTGGTCCTAGCCTCCTATGTCACTCCCTCCCCCTTGGTGTGCTAAACTCAGACAGCCCCTTCCGGTATCTGACCCTACAATCATTGGTTAGTAAGAGGGCTGGGGAGGAGGGGCTAGGTAGGTACTTAGAACAAGCGTGGTCAGATCACACACGCGCTTTCTCCTGGCTCCTGCCCTGTTGCTCTGGCCTTGCTGCTTGGGCTTGCTATGATGGCTTGTTGTGTTGGCCTCTGAATAAAGCTCTGGTGTTGGCGCCTCCCGATGGCTCGTCTCTGTGTGGTTATCTGGCAGAGGACCGAAGACTCGAGTGTGAGTAAGACTCTGGTAGTGTGCTCCTTATAGAAGGAGTGGGTACCGGTGTATGGCTGGCAGAAGGTCGGCGTGTGGCCAGTATAAGTGGCGCCCAACGTGGGGCGGAGGAAATAGGCCAGAGGCCCCGTGGACCAGCTGGTCTGGTTGCGGGAAGAGAGACGAGACCCTTAGCCGATAGGGCGAAGGAAGGAGGATGGGACAATTGTTTGGTAAGGTCCCGGATCGGGAGGTGCAAGGGAAAGAAGTGTATAAAAGAGTGAAAGAAGCAGAAATCAGTAGTGAGGAAGAGTCTAGGAGTGAGACAGACTCAGGGAGTGAGACAGAGGACACTGGAAACAGCGAATGGGAAAATAAGTAAGGGAAAAGAAAGCAAGGCCGGGCAGGGGGGTGGGAGCGGGAGGGCAGGAGCCGGGAGAGAGCAGGAAACCGTAGCAGGGAAAGCCACGTGGAGGGATGGCCCCCTCCCCCACACTTAACCGAAGGAGGGAGGACCTGGGCCCTTTTAGAATGGAAGAAGTTTAAGGAGTTAAAAGAGGCACTAAATACAGCCTTTGCAGGTGTTTCCCAATGTGCCCTACGGGCTTTTAGTAAGATTCAGGCTTTGGGGAAACAAAAGCCCTCCCTGACCAAGATTAAAAAGGGTTCTGATAAACACTTCCGGATTTCCTGGCCCGCATAACAGAAGTGCTGAAAACAAAAGAGACTAAATTGTACTATCTATGCGGGAAAGCTGGTCATTTTAAGGCACAATGCAGCCAGAAACCTGGTGGAGCCTGCCCTAAGGCAATTTGTTACAATTGTAACAAATCCGGCCATTATGCTAAAGAATGCTGCAAGCCAGTTGGGAGGTGGGGCAAGGAGGGCCCCTCAGCAAGCTTACCAGATGGAAGCTCCACCCCCTCGGAATGCGCCCTCGGGGCTGCATCAGGAAAATCTCCGACTTTTACCCGGTGGTTCGGACTTCCCCTTTACAGCAAAGGAATTTTCCAAATCGACCCCGGTGGTTGCTGGTTTGAGATACAATTTATGGGGAAGGGATATTTTGAAGGCTTGTGGTGCATCTGTTTATATACCACCCCCGCAGGATTTTTAATTGGGGCTGTTGGGCAACAAGAAAAATTTTATTGTATCAGACCCACTCCTCTAACATGGAGATCTAATAACCCAGTCTGGGTACCCCAATGGCCCCTCCCTGCAGAGAAAGCCCAGGCTTTACGTGATATAGTGCAGCACCAGTTACAGGTGGGGCACATTGAGCCCACATCCAGCCCCTGGAACAGCCCAGTGTTTGTAATAAAAAAGAAATCAGGGAAATTTCAAATGTTAATAGATCTCAGGGCTGTTAACACCACCCTAGAGCCCATGGGAACCCTACAGCCTGGCCTTCCCTCCCCTAATTTAGTGCCTTCTGGATGGCCTGTGACAGTCATAGACATCCAAGATTGTTTTTTCTCTATCCCATTATCCCCAGAAGATAGAAAGAGATTTGCCTTTACCATACCCACTACCAATAATGCAGGACCAGATTTAAGATATCAGTGGAAGGTCCTGCCCCAAGGAATGTGCTGCAGTCCCTCCTTATGTCAGGCTTATGTGGGAAGAGTGCTGGACCCTATCAGGGACAAATGGCCTAAAGCCACAATACTTCACTATATGAACGATATTTTATTAGCCACCAGCAGTCATGAGACACTAGCAAGATTAGTAAAAGAAACCGTCTCTACACTTGTTCATTATGGTTTGGTGGTGGCCCCTGACAAAGTCCAACAAAATTACCCACTTATATACCTAGGCTTTCGTATGGAGGCTGTCTTTATTAGCAATCAAATTCCTGAACTAGGGCTTGATAAGATAACCACCTTGAATCACTTCCAAAAGTTAGTGGGACAGATCCAATGGCTCAGGGCCCGAACACCCATTCCTCCTGCTGTAATGCAGCCTTTATATGATATAGTAAAAGGAAATTCAGATTTAAACTCCCCTCGGGCATGGACTCCTGCTGCTAAGGCAGCAGTGTCCCAAATATTCTCACTTGCTGCCCAAGCCCAGACCGCCAGATGGGACCCCAAAGGTAGAATAGAAGTCTCCTTAGTCAATCAACAGAGTCCTTTTTGTGTTATACACCAAGGTCCCAAATTGTTAGAATTTGTATATGCAAAGAAGGCTCACAAGGTACTGCCAAATTATTATGAGATGTTAGGGGAACTAGCCTTAGCTGCAGTACAAAGGGCTGTCCACTTGTCTGGACAGCGACCTTTACTTTACTCGAATTTTGAACCTGGACAGCGAGAAGCCATTATGCAAACCTATTGGTCTTGGGCACATTGCTCCCAATGGGCCGAGATAAGTCCTCATTCCTCCTGTCTGCTTCTCCCTATGCTAGAGCAAATAACCTTAGTACCACCCCAACGAAAGGTTATGGGGGAACCTGTTCAAGGCTCAAATGTTTTCACTGATGCTACAAAAAACTATAAGGCCTCTATTTATCATGAGGCCTCCAAGGAAATGACAGTATTAGAAACCCCCTATGACTCTACCCAGAAAAATGAGCTCTTTGCCATCCTCTAGGCTTGCCGTAAATATCCTGAGCCTATAAACATAATCTCTGATAGTCTATACACAGTAAAGGTTCTTAAATGCATAGAGGACGCTGTCCTCCAACCTCATAAGTCCACCATATCCTCTCTCCTGAGGGAATTACAGCAAATTTTGTTGCAGCGAAAAAACCCCCTTTACATTCTCCATGTTTATTCTCATCAGTCCACCTCAGGAGGCATTTTTGAAGGCAATGATGTAGTGGATCGTGCCTTACAGTGCTCCCTACTGCCAGTCCTCACCCCTCCTGAACAAGCCCATGATTTTTTACACCTACCAGCGAGCTCCCTGAGACGCCTGTGTGGTTTAACTCGTGAACAGGCTCGACAAATTGTGAGGCGATGTGTGCGCTGTGTTCCTTTTCTCCCCCCTCCATCCAGTAAGGGGATTAACCCACGAGGTCTTTTTCCCAATGACTTGTGGCAAATGGATGTCACTCACCTTGGCCGTGTCACTATCCATGTCTGCATTGATACTTTTTCCAAATTTATAATGGCCACTGTATCCAGTAAGGAGAACACCCCATCAGTTATTAAGCATCAGTACCATTGTTTTGCCTCTGTGGGGATCCCT